>NC_084469.1:75615083-76263000 GCF_027409185.1 Cynocephalus volans | reverse complement strand
CACACCAGGATGATGATGACCTTACTGAAGACTCACCCATTATTTTTTGCTCTTTAAACCAGTTTGTCAGCTTGAAATAATTCTGCTAATGGCACCACCAAATTTCCACCACTGACCCACTGACTCCACAACTCAGGCTAAACATTTTGCATCTTCTCTGATTGCCTCCACCAAGCACATGGCAGGGTCTGTCCACTTGCCTGACCATTTTCCCCAGATATTACCTCCTTCCTCTTTCAACGGTACCTCATCAGGGCTTCTCCTTCCTTTCTCTTAGACAAAAACAGCATATAATTGACAGTTGTAATGTTAATTTTATGTGTCAACTTGACTGGGCCACAGGGAACCCAAATATTTGGTCAGACATTCTAGGTGTGTCTATGAGGGAGTTTCTTGAGATCAACAACTGAATCGATAGACTGAGTCAAGAAGATTGCCCTCCCTAATGTGAGTGGGCCTTGTCCAATCAGTTGAAGGCCTAAATAGAATAAAAGGCTGACCCTCTCCTAAGTAAGGGGGAGCTCCTCCTCTCTGAGTGCCTTTGCGCTGGAACATCAATTTTTTTCCTGTCTTCAGGCTAGGACTAAAACATCGGCTCTTCCTGGGTCTCAAGCCTACCAGCCTTCAGACTGGAACTACATCATCAGCTGTTCTGGGATCGCCTTGCTGACTGCGGATCTTGTGACTTATCAGCCTCCATAATTGTGTCAGGAATTATATATATAACTGAACAGAGTTCCTGGGATGCAATGCCTAGGTCTTACTCAGCACTGTAGCTCACCCCTCACCCCTATGCTCAGAATAGGGTCTGGCACAACTTCACAAATGCTAGTTGTTCTGTGGCTGGTGGTGTGACTCACATCAGAATATATATATATATATACACACATATACACACACAGACACACACATATATGAGGGAGGTCTTCAAAAAGTTCATGAAAAATGCATGTCATGACAAAACTATTTATGGATTGCAAAATTTTTTTGCCCCATAATAAACTCATACTAACTTGTTATAACATATCTCAATAGAACATGGTTTGAGGCACTAAGAAGTATAAGACATCAGTTTGAAAAGAGCCCCTATCAGAGCAACATGAATTCTGCTAAAATTAAAGCAAGAACAAACATCAAATTTGTAGTGAAGCTTGGGTGGAAGAATGGTGAAATCATTGATCCTTTATGAAAAATTTATGGGGACAATGTCCCATAGAAATCAGCCATTTACAAATGGATAACTTCTATTAAGAAGGGGCAAGATGATGTGGAAGATGAAGTCCAGAGCAGCAGGTCATCCACATCAATTTGTGAGGAAAAAATTAATCTCGTTCGTGCCTTACCTGAAGAGGACCCAAAATTAAAAGCTAAAACAATAGCTGGCACCATGGACATCTCAACTGGTTCAGCTTACACAGTTCTGACTGAAAAATTAAAGTTGAGCAAAATTTCTGCTCCACATGTGCCAAAACTGTTGCACCAAGATCATCTGCAGACAAGAGCAGAGCTTTCAATGGAGATTTTAAACAAGTGGCATCAAGATCCTGAAGCATTTCTTCAAAGAATTGTAACAGGAGATGACACGTGGCTTTACCAGTACTATCCTGAAGACAAAGCACAATCAAAGCCATGGCTACCAAGAGGTAGACGTGGTCCAATCAAAGCAAAAACAGCCTGGTCAAGAGCAAAGATCATGGCAACAGTTTTTTGAGGATGCATAAGCATTTTTTCTTTTTGACTCTCTGGAGGGCCAAAGAAAGATAACATCTGCTTATTATGAAAGTGTTTGGAGAAGGCTAGCCAGAGCTTTAGCAGGAAAACACCTGGGAAGACTTCATCAGAGTCCTTCTCCATCAAGACAATGATCCTGCTCACTCCCCTTATCAAACAAGGGCAATTGTGTTAGAGTTTCAGTGGGAAATCATGAGGCATCCACCTGACAGTCCTGATTTGGCTGCTTCTGACTCCTTTTTGTTTCCTAATCTTAAAAACATCTTTAAAGGGCACCCATTTTTCTTCAGTTAATAATGTAAACATGATTGCATTGACATAGTTAAATTCCCAGGATCCTCAGTTCTTTAGGGATGGACTAAATGGCTGGTATCATTGCTTACAAAAGTGTCTTGCACTTGATGAAGCTTAATGAGAAACGAAGTTTATATTTTTAAATTTTATCTCTTAACCCTATTTTTCCACAAACATTTTGAAGTCCCTTGAGTGCACACCCTATTGGCTCCGTTTCTCTGGAGAAGCCTGACCAGTACAAACAGCTATATTCCAGTACCTCGCACCATAACTGGATCTTAGCACTCAGTTAATGCTTGTTGAATGTGGGACCAGATTTAGAGGTCTCTGAGGCCCTAAGCCTTGAAAAGATAATGAAGTCCCCATTACGTAATTCAAAATAAAAACAATAGTAAAGCACAAGACATTCATGTATGCTAAAAACTTTTTTTAAAAGCTTGTATCTAGATTTTTGGATTAAAAATTTCAGTGAAAGTCTATTGAAGCTGAACCCTGAGGGGGTGAAGTTCCACTATTTTGCTCGTACCTGAAGCACACGCTTAGTCAACAACAGGGCAGTCCCACACTGGTGAAACGAATGTACATAAACATGAATAAATGAGCGTGCATATGCCTCAGGCAATAAAGGGAAATTGACCTGTAAGTTCTATTTTATTATTCTTTCATCTCTCTCAATTTCAGCACTAGCCTATTTTCAGTGGAGACAACTTTTTTCTTTTCTGTCTTTTTTTTTTTTTTTTTTTTGGTACTGGTTACTTAAAACATGATCTTTAGTTCCTGTGATGCAGCAGTTTAAACTAATTAGCTTCTGGCCAGGACTACTTCCAGGCTCACCATCTGATCCCCAAATCTGAGCTAAACTTGAGATCATGGCTGCATCCCTCTCTGGGGTTCAGTTCAGATTTCTCCATGTGGCAGCTTCACCACTGGGGAGGACGGTGCCTAGTGATACCTACATGCCTTTCCTGGACTCTCAGAAACTACAGAGAGCTCCCTCCTCCCTGCCCCAAATCTGGCCTCTGGCTTTGCCATCTTGTTCAGCTCAGCCTTTGTCCCTCCAGGAAAGCCACAAAATGACTGTTCTTTTGGAGATGATCTCTCACACCCATGGAGGAGCCAGAGGGGGCACTGAGATTTCTGCACCATGACTCCAAGCAGTCCAGCTCGAAAGTGCACTGACCCACTCAGTACCAGCCACAATCTATCAATGCTCCTCTAAGGAACCAAGGCTGATGTGGGCACTTGTATTTATTTTTGCCCTTTGGGGGCATTTATAATCATACAGGACAGAAACTCTGGGGTCACTCAGCCATACTTGGCTGATAAAAAAAAAAAAAGAATGGAACAAAAACCCACTCAAACTTTTGCCTTTTGCCTCTGGCAAATGAGATGCTCCTCCCAGCCATGCTGTGTGTATAACAGTCAAAGGCTGTGGAATGGGTGAGGTTTTCCCAGATGATTTTGATTCTTGATATTTGGGTGCTGACCAAGGATGGTTTGAGCACTTACTGTGAATCAGGCACTCCTCTGTAGCCCTTAGACTTTAGCGCCTCAATGAGGCAGACCACATAAAACAGTGGTTAGGAGCTCCTCCTACCAGACTGTCCTGGCTCAAATACTAGCATTTGCTAGTTGTGCAGCCTTTGTTACATTATGTAACGTCTCTAAGCCTCAGTTTCTCCTTCTGTAAAGTGGGGATGGTAATAAACAGTGACCTTCTCCATGGTGCTATTGTGAGAACTAAATCACTTGATTCAAACAAAGTGATAAAAAAAAGGGACTGGCCCCTAGCAAGAACTCAGTACAGCTAAGCTCCAATTCTCTCATTTTATACTAAGGAAATGAAGGAAGCTGAAGGTCAATCTCCCAAGGTCACAATGTTAGGAACTGAAAGAATCCAGACTCAACCCCAGGCCTGTCTGTCTTCAGGAGACAGGCTCATAACTGCTGCTGCTCCCTGCTTTAAAAAACGCAGAGGGAGCCTTGCCTTGGGTAATTCAAGGTCTGCTAGATCAAAAGGAAATAACAGATCTAACATGTCATGGCATTAAACTTGTCTGACAGGACATTTTCTACGTGACTATTTGGCAGAACCTAATATTCTTCCAAGCGTTTTACCCTTGATTTCAAAATGTCTCTCTCCAGGTGTTTTTGTTTATTTATTTATTTATTTATTTTTTGCTCTGTGGGATTTAAGCCTCCTATTTCTACTTGATGTCCTTTTTCAATATAAAGTTATATATCATGTCTTTCCAAGTCTTTATTCATATGGAATCACACACATCAGGCCTGGAAGATACTCAGTCACACCCCCTCACCTCGTGCATGAGGAAACTGAGGCCAGAGAAGGCAAGGGATTTGTTTGAGGTCACCTAGCCTCTTAACAGGAAGGGTAAGAGTTAGAGCCCAGAATGAGGGTCTGAGTCCAGGTAGCCTCTCAGTGCTGAGATGTCAAATCTCATTTGCCACCTAACTTCATCCACAAGGTCCCCATGACTAGGAGAGGCCCTGCAGAATCCAAGGCTACCAAACATGAAGAGGTGAGACAGCCAGGTTTTTATTTCAGTCGATTAGGAGCACAATAATACCCTACAAGAAGAATGTGTGTCCCACATGACTGTGGATCAGCTGGGGGATGGGCTGATCTTGCGGGGCTCAGCTGGACAGTTCTGCTCAAGCAGCCACTCAGGCTCAGATCTGCTCCTCATGAGGTTATTCTGAGGCCTGCACCAAATGCAGAAGCCTTCCCAGGGGAAGCCTGATAAGGGCAAAGTGTACCAGAGGTAACCTCAGACACTTAAGCCTTTGGCTTAAACTGGCTTCCTGACTCTCTCACCCTGTCCCACTAGCTGAAGCAAGCCACACAACCAAGGACAAAGTCAAGGGCTGGCACATTATACCTATAATGGCAGAAGCTAAAAAATCACACCACAAAGGGAGTAGGTACAGAGAGGGTTAAAGAATTGGGGCCAACGATTCAATCAACCACAATGGGCAAGAGAAGACAGAGTGTGGTGGTCAAGGACATGGACTCTGAGATTGGACAATTATGAGCTCAAGTTCTGACCCTGTCACTGATCAACCATGTACTTTGAGCAAACTGCAGAATAGGAAAGAGACTATCAACCTTTGTGGGACATGGCTCAAGCTCAGAGAATGCAAGATAATGTCCCGAAACCGAGGCTGCCTGTATGGAGCTAGGAATGGACCACAAAAGGCATCTTAGGAACATAGATATTGCAAACCCCAAGGCCAAGACCAAAATCTGTGTTCCTCCTTGAAGCCCTGGTCATTCCTATCCCAAGTGCCTCCCCCATAGTTTCTGGCTCTTATGCACTCCACCCCCAACATAATCCCCCCATTCTGTTCCCAGTCCTTCTGGAAATCACCTTAGTTTCATACTAAGCTATGACCAACTACTTAATGTTATCCTCTCCCTTGGGCATTTCTTCTGAATGGGGGCGATGCCCCAAAGGGAAGGAATCCCAGCACTAGAATGTCAAGTGCTCTGATAGGCCCAGGTCACAGACTCATGGAGACAGGCATGTGTGACAGGGAGAAGGTTATTAAAATATCATGCAATCTGGTCACTGTGCCATGTTAACTCCAGGAGCTAAATGAAAACTGAGAGAGAGAGAACAGTGGACCAAAAACCATTTCGGCACTGCTATTGGTTATGTGACCCTAAACATTTTCTTCCCTTTTGGTCTTGATTTTCCCTTGATAAAATAGGAGGCATGAATTGCTGCCAAGGTGCTCTGGGTTTCAAGGGATAGCAAAGAAAACTATCAAAAGGGGCTCTTTTCTAGCTTGTTGGGCAAACAACAAAGGACCAGAGGGCCAAGTCTAATGGTTTGGCCAGAACCATAGCTGGAGGTGACTGGACAGTGTGTTCTGGAAAACTCATTTGTTCACCAAAAGTGTGTGTTAGATCCCTACTGTGTGCCGGGCAAGGTGCTGGGCATCAGGACATGTGAGGTTCCATAGAGACAGTTCTGAAAAGGAGAAACGTAGCCTCTGTTATCCCTGAGTTTGTGGTCAAGGACATGATCAATAATGGTAATTACTGTGGCCCTACTCTGTGCCAGGCCCCTTTGAAGCACTTTACATGTGCAGTTGTCTCTCAGTATCTGTGGGGAGATTGGTTTCAGGACCCCACGCGAATACCAAACTTCACCGATACTCTAGTCTCTGATATAAGATGGTGTAGCGGCTGGCAGTTTGCTCAGTTGGTTAGAGCACAGTTTTATAACACCAAGGTCAAGGGTTTGGATCCCCATATTGGCCAGCTGCAAAAAAAAAAAAAATGCATAGTATTGCACGTAACCAACCCACACCCTCCTGTATACTTTAAATCATCTCTACATTACTTATAACACTTAAAACAGTTCGTGCACATCATTTCATTTGCATGGATTCAAGATAGCATGGCAAATGGCAAATTCAAGTTTTGCTTTTTGAAACTTTGTGGAGTTTTTTCTGAATATTTTCAACCAGCAGTTGATGGAATTTATGGACACAAAACACACAATATGAAGGGCCAACTGTGTTAACTCCTTAAATCCTTCATGACAGCTCTGCGATGTGTATTTGTGTTATCCTGGTTCTCCTCACTTTGTGGTGGAGAAAACTAGGCACCAATCATTAAAGTGACTTGCCTATGGTCACCCAGTTAGAAAGTGACCATACTGGAATCTGAAAAAGCATTTGACAAAATTCAACACTCTTTCTTGATAAAGACTCTCTGTAAGTTAGGGATAGATGGAAAGTATGTCAACATAATTAAAGCCATATATGATAAACCCACTGTCAATATCATCCTGAATGGGGAAAAGCTGAAAGCTTTCCCCTTAAGAACAGAAACTAGACAAGGATGCCCACTCTCACCACTCCTGTTCAACATAGTGTTAGAAGTACTAGCCAGAGCAATCAGAGAAGAGAAGGAAATAAAGGGCATCCAGATTGGAAAAGATGAAGTCAAACTGTCCCTGTTTGCAGATGACATGATCCTATATATCGAATAGCCTAAAGCCTCTACAAAAAACGCTTGGAGTTGATAAATGATTTCAGCAAAGTTGCAGGATACAAAATCAACACACAAAAATCAGTAGCAAATCTATTCTCCAATAGTGAATGTGCAGAAAGAGAAATCAAGAAAGCTATCCCATTTACAATAGCCACCAAAAAGATAAAATACTTAGGAATAGAGTTAATCAAGGATGTGAAAAATCTCTACAATGAGAACTATAAACCACTGTTGAAAGAAATTAAAGAGGACACAAGAAGATGGAAAGCTATCCCATGCTCTTGGATTGGAAGAATCAACATTGTGAAAATGTCCATACTACCCAAGTGATATGCAAATTCAATGCAATCCCCATAAAATTCCAGTGACATTTTTCTCATAAATGGAAAAAACTATCCAGACATTTATATGGAATAACAAAAGGCCAAGCATAGCCAAAGCAATACCGAGCCAAAAAGTAAAGCTGGAGACATAGCACTACCTGACTTTAAACTATACTACAAAGCCATAATAACCAAAACAGCATGGTACTGGCATAAAAACAGACACACTGATCAATGGAATAGAATAGAGAATCCAGAAATCAACTCGCACACCTATAGCCATCTGATCCTTGACAAAGTCACCAAGCCTATACACTGGGGAAGAGACTGCCTCTTCAGCAAACAGTGCTGGGAAAACTGGATATTCATATGTAGGAGAATGAAACTAGACCCATACCTCTCACCATATACCAAAATCAACTCAAAATGGATTAAAGAATTAGATATACACCCTGAAACAATAAAACTTCTTAAAGAAAACATAGGTGAAACACTCCAGGAAGTGGGAATGGACACAGACTTCATGAATAAGACACCAAAAGAACAAGTAACCAAAGGAAAAATAAACAAATGGGATTATATCAAACTACAAAGCTTCTGCACAGCAAAACAAACAATTAACAGAGTTAAAAGACAACCAACAGGGTGGCAAAAAATATTTGCAAAATATACATCTGACAAAGGATTAATATCCAGAATATACAAGGAACTGAAACAACTTTACAACAAAAAAACAAGTAACCCAATGAAAAAATGGGCAAAGGTGCTAAATATGCATTTCTCAAAGAAAGATATACAAATGGCCAACAGACACATGAAAAAATGCTCAACATCACTCAGCATTCAGGAAACGCAAATCAAAACAACACTGAGATACCATCTCACCCCAGTTAGGACGGCTAATACCCAAATGACTGTGAATGAAAAACACCAGCGAGGTTGTGGAGAAAAAGGAACTCTCATACACTATTGGTGGGACTACAAAATGGTGCAGCCTCTATGGAAAATGGTATGGAGGTTCCTCAAACAATTGCAGTTAGATCTACCATATGACCCAGCTATCCCACTGCTGGGAATATACCCAGAGGAATGGAAATCATCAAGTCAAAGGTATACCTGTTCTCCAGTGTTCATTGCAGCACTCTTTACAAAAGCCAAGAGTTGGAGCCAGCCCAAATGTCCATCATCGGATGAGTGGATATGGAAAATGTGGTACATCTACATAATGGAATACTACTCAGCTATAAAAACGAATGAAATACTGCCATTTGCAACAACATGGATGGACCTTGAGAGAATTATATTAAGTGAAACGAGTCAGCCACAGTAAGAGAAATACCACATGTTCTCACTTATTTGTGGGAGCTAAAAATAAATAAATAAATACACAATTAAACCAGGGGGGAGGGAAGAAAACACAACAATTACAATTCCTTGAAGTTGTTAAAACAAGCAAATAGATATGAGGTTGTTGGGAGGGAAGGGGGAGACGGGAGGGAGGTTTCGGTAATGGGCCACAATAATCCACCACATTGTATATTGACAAAATAAAATAATTTAAAATAAATAAATAAATAAATAAACATAGTAGTGAATACTTATATAGCATTAAGCTCATGCCAGGCACTATTGTAAGCACCTTACACATTTTTAATCATTTAATCCTGACAATAGCCTATGAAACAGATGTTGTATTATCCCCATTTTACAGATGAGACAACTTAGGTTCAGAGAGGGTAAGTAACTTGCCCAAGATCACACAGCTGGTAAGTGATGGAGCCAAGATCAAACCATGACAGCCTGGGTCCAAAGTTGGTTTTTTTTATGAAATATAACTGTGCATCCCATTTGCTATTAGAGACAACAATAAAAAAGAAAAGGCAGAATGGGTATGAGTTTTCTGTCAGTAAATGGGTTAATGTAGGTGAAAGTACTTTTAAAACTTGAAGTCATTTGTAAATATAGGACTATGTTTATTATTATGATTAATATGTGAATACTACCACTACTATTACACTAATAAAATCAAGTCCAAATAAAGCCAGAAACAAGACACAGCCACACTTGTGGATTTAAAATCAAGTCTGTGTGTGTGGGGGGGTGAACCCACAAAAAGCCAGAGGCAGAATGAGAGCTTCCCTTTAAGGTGATCAGAGCACAGGCATCAGGGGACGTGGGGGAACCTAGAGACCAAATATTTAGGCAGCTGCACAGCGTTCAGATGGCAGCCCCTGCCACCAGAGCAGTTCCCAGCTCCCTCCCTCCCTCCTCTGCTCAGCTCCCTCAGGTGTACTGCAGCCAGATGGCTCAACCCCTCCACAGGGAGGAGTCACCTAGCTGGGGGTTTGGGAGGGGATCACCAGAGTGCCGCACTGTTGCTCATGCATAGAGTAGATACCAAGGATGTCACGCTTGTGGAAATGACAAAGGGGGCCCCAGGACTCCACACACTCAGCCACACCCTCCCTCCACCCCACACATCATCGCTGACTGAGATCCAAGCAGTGCAGTTCATAGAACACTCATCTAGTATAAAACCCTTACTTTACAGGTGAGAAAGCCCAGCTCAGAGAAGGGATGTCATTTTCCTAAGGCCACACGGGATACTGGCAACAAGGTTGGAGCTGAAATCCTGCGTCCTGGCTCTCTGGTCACCAAGCCTAAGGACATGATACAACTCCCCCAGGCTTTGAAAAGATAAGTTCATATCCTTCTGCTGGGCTACTTTGGTGGAATGGCTGATCTTTCCAAGTTGTGTCAAAATTATTTGCTCATTCCAGGGCCTCCCTCTGACCACATCATCTTAAGTTTTTAAAAAAGCCTTTGGCTGAATCAGTCTTACCTGGTTAGAACCCAGTTGGAATCCTTTCCCAATGTCCAGTTCACCAGGACTTCTTTTCATTGAGCTCTTAAAATAATCTAGAATGAACAGAAATTGAAAACCTGGGAACAATTCCCATGCATATAAAAGGCAGATAGTCCGGTGTCTTTGAAATTAAAACTACTGAATTAAGGTTCTTACTAGAGATGGATTGACCTGCATCTGTCTGTCTCTGAGGTCACCCTCAGCTGAATACATTTGCTGCTCCAGCCCTGAAGCCATCTGCCCGTGATGAGATTAGCAGATGTCAAAAAAACGTCTACAGCAACCACAGTGTAGGTCCCTCCTCTCCTTTCCTGTGCCTGTGCCATTAACTGGTTTTTGTACTCTCCTGCAGGTCCTTGACTCAACCTCAGAATCCTTCTCAACACAGTGCTCTAAGTAGCCCCACCTAATCCATCAGTGTTGGTCCTCAAGATGAAGTTCACTTGCTACTCTTTATCTTGTCTAACACCCCCATGTTACAGATGAGGAGACCAAGTCAAGGGAAGCTAAATGTACCAAGCAATTTCTGGCTCTTAAAAATCCCCACAGAATAATAAAGGCCAGCCATGGGGACCCCACAATATTGTCCTCATCTTATTTATTATTGACCTGTGTGTCACTATAGGGAATCACGCAGACCCCTATCACCCAACTCTTGGCTCTGTCCTACTGATTCTGCCTCAAGCTCTTGAGGCTGGTGTTTGATTCTGCATTAGTTAGACAGGCCGTGTTAACAGAAACATGATGCATCAGACACAATCCACATTGACTTATCCTTATGGAATAGCCTTGGACAGATGTTCCTGATCAGTTGGGACTTCCCTCCATCTTGTGATTCAGGGACCTCATCTTTTGCTGTCATGTGGCTCTGCCACCTCTTCAGATCTTCTCACTATCTGCATGCAGCCAGAGGAGAGGGAAAGAGAGCATGGAAGGACACACCACTTCCACACATCCTTGGCTGAAAAAGTATACGTCCCTCCTATCACGTTCCATTGGCTAAGGCTCAGTCACACAGCCAGAGCTCACAGTAGGCGCGAATGGGGAATGGGCTCCAGCTCTGTAACCAGGAGGAAGGAGGTGTAGAAAGAGGGCAGGAAGAAGGTGAAAGAGAAGATCAAGAAGGGAGCGAGGAGGAGGAAGAGGAGGACGAGGCAGGTGAGGAGAAGATGCAGAAGAAAAGCGGATTTTTGGTGACCAGCAAGCAATCTCTGTCACAGATTCTTAGCAATCGCTAATAAGTCAGTTTGACTCGCTCCTGTCTTTTTGCCTAGTTGGACATCCCTATGCCTGGTCCCAGTTCTCCAAACCTGATGCCAACTACCAAGCCAATGTCCACCCACAACTTGGAGAATGGTTTGCCCACGTTCACACGCAAGATGGGTCAAACTCACGACTCCAGGGCCATCACGCTCCAAAGTTTAATTGAATAAACATGTTTTTAGGAGTCGTATCTCCACCACTTAGAATATCATAAATAAAGCACAGCAGTCTGAATTCACACAGGGAGGAAAGGCTTTTTTATTTTTCCTCATTTTCTCTGTTACCAGGAGCAAAATGAAAAAGCAAAATTATTTGTTTTTATTTTCTTTTGTTTTAAGTACGTCCCATTTTTCTTATTTATGTTCTTCCATTGTTGAAACTTTAGAAAACACAGATAAACAAGAGAAAGAAAATTAAAGTCTCTCATAACTCACCCCCAGGAATAGCCGCTTTTAACATATTGATGGGCATTCTGCCAGATTTTATATACATAATACTTAATAAAAACAGGGTGTGGGGCTTTTAAGGGATTTTACATAATTAAGCAAAAGTGACCAAGTCCCACCCTGCTTCTCGGGAACCCAGTGATGTTTTGCAAGCTACGCTTGATGAAATCTTTGAGCACCGGCAAACGCGTGACCTGCATATATTCTTAATATGCTAATTTTTGTTTTGGTTTCTGAACAAAACCCGTCTTTTAAAGAAAATTTTAACAGATTTGAAACCAGAAACCCTGCCCTCCCTGGAGGCATTAAAAAATGCAAACTGAAGGCTTCCCATGTGTGGAGGCTATTACTGATTTCCTTCCAAAAACAGAAGAAGTGTTGCCCTGACTGTAACGCTTGAGGTCCCAGAGCCAGAAACTGTTTGCTTTCTGCGCACTCATTAACCATGGTGTGGGATCCAATAACTGCTCTAATTTCCTACTTTAAATGTTTTTCTTTCTCCCACTTTTCAAAAATGTCTTTTTATGTTGTACATTTACATACTTGTATTCAGCCGCTTAAGCTGATAGGCTGGTCGCTGTCAGACACAATAAAGAGAGACAGAAACCACTGCGAATTACAGTAGCATTAGTGTTGAAAATGGAAATTTAATTTCCAGAAATGAACCTCAGCAATAAAAGCTCCCTTTGTTGCTGCTCAGATCAGAAATGAATCAGGTCTGAAAGGAAGCTAACGTGCAATTAAAAACATCTCAAAGAGGTATTTGTTATGTGTTAGAACAGATGCCTTGGAATGGTGTTTGGAACACAGAGGGCCCTCAATAAATGTTTTTGATAAGAATGAAGATAATAGTAATGCCTTACATGTGTATAGTGCTTTCAGGTTTACAGAGTGCTTTTGCCTTCGTGACATATTTGGATTCTCGCAGGGAGCCTGGAAGAAAGTCAGTGCAGACATGGAAACTGAGGCTCAGAGAGGGGCAGTCACAATATCTCCCCAAGGCGACCTGGTAAAACCAGAACAAGAATGAGGGCTTTCTGCTTCAAATGATGCTTCAAATGAGGGAAATATCTCAAGCTTTCAAGCAGTTCTTCCCGAGTACTGTGTTTGCTGCCATTGTGGTGTAATGAAGCCATATTTGAAATATCAACAGGAGCATCCTTGGTCAGTATTTTCTGTGACCCCTGGCTCTCCACACTCTCACGGCAGTGATCTCCATTCTAGGTGACCACCCTTGGTGTACAGACACGAAGGAGAAAGAGAACACTCTCAGCTTTTGAGTTTCAAAACAGACATTGGAAACTCAAGGCAAAAGCAGTAGTTTAAGAGAAAAGGGACTTCAGCCCCCAAAACCTGAGGTTTGGAGGTTTGACTATTAAAAGGTGCAGCTCTAAATCTCATGAACAAGAGGTTTAAGAGCAAACAAGATCAGCCAGGGCCATCCCCCAGCCCAGCAGCAAGTTAAGACCATGGGGGGAGCTACACAACCCCCAGAGAGGGGTGAGGATCCCAGAGGAGAATGCTTGTGGCTTTGTTCCTGAGTTGAGACTGGGGAGGCAGGAGGCCATTTATTCTTTCCTGGAGAAAATATAAATGGCCAAATTTACCCTAAATTGACTAATTCCTGCCCCTGCATCTCAAATCAACAGAGAAACAATGGACTACCTTGTGAAAAAATTATGTGAAGTTGGAACAACTACACAGCCAATTGGAAGGAGAAAAATAGCAAAGTTGGTTCATAACTCACACCTGGAGAATTATAATTTGATAAGATAATTAAGTTTTAAAAGCTTATGTCATAAAAGTTCTAGAAGAAAATATTGGAAAATGTCTTTATCACCTTGGAAGAGCAAAGATTTTTCTAATTAAGGCTCAAAACCAAGTTGTCATAAAATATCGATATATTTGATGAAATAAAAATTTTTAGAAATTTCTGCAAGCCCTCCCTACCAAAAAAAAAAAAGAAAGAAAGAAAGAAAAGAAAGAAAGAAAGAAAGAAAAATATAAGTAACAACTATCCACAGGAATAGACAAGAAAAAAAATCAGTCATCCAATAGAAAAAAAGATGTGGGAAACATAAGTGACTTTTATTAAAAGTGCATTGAGGTACTGTTTTTCACTTATCAGATTGGCAAAAATCCAAAAGTTGTGTAAACACTTTCTGTTGTCAAGAACACTGGGTAATAGGCTTGCCTCATATATTATTAGTATGAAGATAAGTTGCACAATGCTTATGGAGGGTAAACCGATGATATTTATCACAATTATAAATGCAGGTACCCTTTGGCACAATAATTGTAATTCTGAGAACTTATCCTACAGATAAACTCATGAGGAGAAATGACATAAACACAAGACTATCCATGGCAGTGTGGTTGAAATAGCACAAAAGTAGAAATAACCCAAATGTCCATAATACAAGGAAATACTATGCAGTTGTTAAAAACAAACAAAACAAACAAACAAACAATAAAACCTGAGAAATTGTCCTAGGTACTAATATAGAAAGATTGTTAAAATATTTTAAGTGAAAAAAATCAAGCTTCTATATTTTATTAGGAGGGGAAGATAGAAAAAAAATCATACTTATTTGAATGTGCTAAAGACATTTTGGGGGATATACAAGAAGCAAAAGAGGGTGCCTGGAGAGATGATGGGAACTCGGTAGACAAGGGACAGGATGAGAAAAAACTTCACTTCATTTAAAACAAATTATACTCTACGAATGTGTCACTGTACAAATGCAATGCGATTCAATGAGTTAAAAAACAGTGAAAAATATTTTAGGGAAAAGTCAAGTTTTAGATCATGAAGTGGCTGAGAGATTGAGACATAAATTAGATTAAGTTACAGAAGACATTTTAAAAAATTACATTTTTGCACAACCTGAGTTTGTGGCCAATGGAATTTGCATCTCTTACAGGACTCTGTAAAAGAAAAACAATTATATTTGACCATTTGGGTGGTCAAATGTAATTGGAAGCTACTGAATTAAATAAAATGAGGTTTTATTAGAGAGAACTTTCCCGAATCTTACATAGGCTGATGACATTGTGAGTCTCTAAGAAGAAAGTAGAGAATGCACCACTGCACAAACATATTTGACCAAGAAACCCTTTTGCATAGAGTATCTGGTGGATGTCCTGCTCCAGATGAATCAGGGATCCAAATTTGTACATTTTTGGACAGAGGTAGTCCCTTTCTTTAAGAACTCAATGTCCTTTGCCTTTAGAAGGTGGTATGAGGCTTTGTTTCCGACCATGACAGAATAACTGGTACCAGACTTCACCAAACTTTTTCTCTCACTGTTGTCAACTAGAAAACTAGAAGGAAAAAAAAAAAATTCATCAATCAACTGTCTTCAGACATTGAATAACAAACAGTGTAGAACTGTGTGATCCCTGAGTAGCATTGCCAGATTTAGCAAATAAAAATACAGGGTGCCCAGATAAACAGATATTGTAGATTTAACAAATGAAATTTTTTAGTAGGAATATATCCCATGCAATATTTGAGACATACTTTTTCTACAAAAATTTCATTGTTTATCTGAAATTCAAATTTAAATGGGTGTTCTGTATTTTATTTGGCAACACTGTCCCTGAGAGAAGAGAAATATGGGAAGTGAGAGTCCAGTCTAACTTTCTACCTGGAGGCACTTTCTGGATACAAAACAGGAAGAGGGAATCAATCAATAACAAAATATACCTGGAAAATCCCCCAATATATGAAAATTAAACAACATATTCTAAATAACCTATGGGTCAGGAAGACATTAGAAGAAAAATTAGAAAATAGTTTTGAATTAAACAATAATGAGCATACAACACATAAAAATTTGTGGTCTGCAGATAAAGCAGGGGTTAGAGGAAAATGTCTAGCTTTGTATGCTTGTATTAGAAAAGGAGAAAGGTCTAAACTTTATACCTTAAGAGAATAGGAGAATAAATAAGATATCAATCCTCCAGCAAATAGAAGGAAGGGAAAAAAGATGAGTGGACATCAGTGAAATGGAACATATGCAAACAAAAAAGAAAATTAATAAAATGAAAGTTGGTTTTTAAAAAGGTCAGTAAAAGTGATAAATTTTAAGCTAGACTGTTCAAAGAGAAAGGGTCGAGGGGAGGAGAGAGAGGGAAAGAAAGAGAGCAAGAGGAAGAAAGAATACAAATTACTAACATTGGAATGAAAAAAACGTACATCACTGCAGACATTAAAAGAATAATAATGCAACATTTTAACAACTTTATGCTAATGCTTTTGAAAATTTAGATGAAATAGACAAATTTCTGGAAAAATATCACTTAATATTGACACAAGATGAAACAGAATACCTAAATGGCCCTATATCTATTAAAGAAATTGAATTTATAATTTAAAACCTTGCCACAAAGAACTTCAGACCCAAGTGGCTTCACTGATAAATTCTCCCAAACATTTTAAGAGGAAATAATACCAATCCCACACAAATTCTTTCAGAAAATAGAAAAGGAAGGAATATTTCTCAATACATTTCATGAGGTCAGTATTACCCTGATACTAAAGCCATTTAAAAACATTCAAGAAAAGAAAATTATGTAATAATAATCCTAATAAAAATGAACACAGAATTTATTAAAATGTTAGCAATTGAGTCCAGCTATACATAAAAAGGAATGTATGATCAGGTAGAGTTTATCAGGTAGAGTATGCAAAGTTGGTTTAATATCTGGAAGTCAGTGTAATTCAACATATTAACAAAATAAAGAAAAAATTGTGTGTTCATTTCAGTAGATTGAAAGAAAATATTTGAGAAAATTCAACACCCAATCATAATAAAAGGTCTCAGCAAACTAGGAATAGAAGGAAACTTTCTAAGGGCATCTGTGAAAAATCTACAGCTAAGATTATACTTAGTTATGAAATATTTAACACTTTCTAAGGTTGGGAACAAGACAAATTCTCACTTTTATTCAGCATTTTACTGGTGGTTCTAACCAGTGTACGAGTACAAAGAAATGAAATGAAAAAGTGTGCAGATTGGAAAGGAAAAAGTAAAACTGTCTTTATTCACAGCAAACATGATCATGTAACTAGAAAGTCTAACACAATCTCAAAAGCCAAAAAAATGTACTAGAACTAAGCTATAAAATGTCACTTGAAGAAGCTAAAATCAATGCAGCATGATCCAAGAGTGGGTCTGAATTACTGGGGGTAAATTGTTGGAGTCACAAGGCAAGTGAATGAAATCCCTCCCACTCACCCACCCACCCCCAGCCTCTGCCACGGGGTGCTCAGACTTTGAGAAGCCACTTAATTCTGCCTACCCCAAGCTACCATTCAGCTAGATCACAAGCACATTGCTAGAGAGAGCAATTGGCAGCTTTAAATTGACTTTGTATAACTGTGTTAATAATTGCTGAATCTGTAGATGGATACATGGGAATTTGTTATGACATTTCTCTACATCTGTTTTTGTCAAATTTTTCTTAATAAAAATAGTCTTTGATGAGGCATCTCTTTATTTCTACTTGGCTGGCAGAGCATTGGCCTGGAGAAAGCACTAGATTGGTCAGATGAACTTAACCAAATTATTGAACTAAGCCGTCCAAACTATTAACATGCTGTGTGACCTTAGGTAAGTCTGTTTCTCTCTCTGAGCTTCCAGAGTTAAAATAGGGAGGTGGATTATGTCACCAGTTTTAAAACTTTTCCGTGGAGCCTTTTGCCCCCCATGAGTTGTTGTTTCTCAGGCACTGCTGACACAGGTTAGGGGTGAGGATGGAGGTAGGACTGGGGACATAAAAGTGCACCCTGTTTTTATCCACTTTGTCTGTAGCAAAGTACTAGTTTTGGTTTAATTTAATTTCCTTCCTTCAGAATCTTTGCACAGGCCATTTTCCGTTCTCCCAGCTGATATTAAATCAGAAAAGGATTCCTGGTTGTGGAGTATGTTGTTCTGCTCCAAAGGCTAAAGAGGGGAGTAGGAAAGAGAAGGAGGAGTCAGAGGGTGACTCAGGTAGAACAAGTTGTTTGCGATTGGGGGTAGCAGCATCCTCTATCGTGGGAGGAGAATGAAGGCCCTTGACCATGAACTAGAGAACAGAGGGAAAGGGACTCAGCATAAAGCCACTTTCCAGTGTAGACATCTCCTCCCCCAATATTGACCTCCTGTGTAGAACCTGGATGCTTACTGAGCTCCTGAACTGAGGGTACAGAACACAGACTCCCTGTGTAGGGACAGGGATATGAAGGGGTACCTTCATCCCAGATCAAAATGACCGTGACCTGAACCGGTTGGAGATTTGCCCATGAGTCTGGGTAGAATTCAAACACATGTTCATATTGGGATTCCCTGTAAGATTTAATTTTTAAAGGGGTTTTACTATACCAGATGATCTAGAATGTCCAGCTTTGATGTTCTACGAGATGATCTGATTGAACCATTAAATAAGTCTATCCCCATTGACAAAGAAAATGTAAAAACAAAGGCATAAGATTCTGTTTCTGAAATTTTTATTTGTTAGCTTGCTCAAGTTTTTCTTCTCCACCCACATGTAATGTCTTAAGATAACATGCAATTTTTCCTGAATGAGATTGCACTGACTGTTTTCCCCACAGAACACTCACCTCCTTCTCCAGGTCCCTTCCTCCTCAGGTGAACATTAAGTAAACAATAAATAACCTTAAAAGTTCTTCCCAGCTCTGAAGTTTTGCAAACTCTGAGAATGTTGCTACTTTGTCACTTTACTAGAATATATTCTTAAATTTTTAAATTTGTAAGTAGCATGTATGAAATAAAAAATAAAAATAAAAAACTGACAGAAAACTGAGTAACAAATATAAAAGGTTAATGACTTTGATATATAAAGAGCATCTACAAATTAATGATTAAAATATACACATAATATAAAAACATTATGGAAAAAAATGAGCAGGCAATTAATAAAAAGAGTGATGAAAATAGTTTATAGACATGGAAAATGTTTTGCTTCACTGTAAATCAGAAAAACAATTTTTAAAAATACAACACTTTTCTTTAATAATTATAAAGTAGCATATTAGAAGAGTTAAGAGTGTAGAGTCAGACAGGCCTAGGTTCAAATCCATGTATGACTTTAATAATTTAAGATAATTTAACCTCTCTAAGTCTTGATTTCCTTCTTTGCAAAGTAGGTCTAATAATTCTACTTGTTGTGTACAGTTTTTGGCAGTTAATGCAGTATCTGACAGTACTAGAGAAATGATAGCTAAAAAAGAAGGATTTAAAAATAATAATAACACTCAGAATTTAAAAAGTTATTGGAAAATTGTCAAATTCAAATATTGCTAATCTACAGAGCAATTTCCCAATGTTTAAATGCCTGAAAAATGTACATAAGCTTTATACTAATAACTTCATTTGCAAACATACATCCTAAAAAATAGTTAGAGATAAGAACTAATGGTTATGAACAAGGATATTGATTGAAAAACATCTGTAATGTAGAAAATTAGGGGACAAACTAAATGTTCAAACAATATGAAATTGGTCGCATAAATCATGTATATCCATAACACAAATTTTCTGTACAGCCATTAGAAATCAAGTTGAAGAATGCTTCACCACATGGGAAAGTGTTCACAATGTCCTAAGTGATAAAAGCAGATTACACAACAGTAAGCCCAGTCTGATTTCAGTTTTCTTAAAAAAAAAATCAACAAAAAATAGAAAAAGATCTGGAGGAATAAATATGACCAGTGACAGTCTTTAGATAGAAGGTCATTTCTTTTTTGTGCTTTTCTGCATTCTGCAAATTTACTATATTGGCACTGATATACTTAAATAAATCATAATAAAATAAGATAGTACACCATCCAGAGATCTGCTATACAGGTAAGAAAACAGTTATCTGCATGGTTATCTGCATAGCACACTTCTCTGAAATTAAATGGCTTAAAACAACAACCAAGTTATTACTTAATGTCATGGTTTTACGTGCCAGGAATTCCAGCAGAGCTCAGGTGGGAGATGCTTCTGTTCCATGTGCCATTGACTGGGTCGCTCCATAGTATTCAGCTGGCAGCTGGATGGTGTGCAGGGGCCAAGAGAGCTCAATCACAGCTCTGGCCCTTTGGTGGGGTAATTGGGAGGCCAGGTCAGCCAGACCCATTCCCTTCTGCACATGGTCTGTCCGGCTAGTTGAACCTCTCACATGGAGGTGCAAGGGAAACTGCCAGTCCTCTTAAAGCCTACACCCAGACTGGCATAGCATCACTTCCACTATATTCTGTTGGTCAAAGCAGTTTCAGGCCAGCCCAGATGTAAGGTGGGGGGAAACAGATCGACTTCTGAAGGGAGAAGCACCCAAGAATGTGCAGTCATTTTTAATGCACCACAATTGCATATTTAATCAGCAGGGAGGAAACAAATGTGTGTTACACTTAGAGAAAAAAATACCTCACCTCTTAAATCAGACAGGTATCCCTAAATACACTCATCCTCCTCTATAAAATGGGGCCTAAAATTGTTATGATCAGTACATTGTCAAATCCTGTACGACAATGGAAAATTCTTCGCATGACAAAGTCGGACACATGACCTAACAAAGCAGAATGTTCATAGATGTAAATGCCACATATGTTTCTGGGTGCTGAGCACGGTAATCAAGCTTTTAGACATGGCTTTTACTAATATACAACAGTGTTTGCAAATTGCAGCCTTTGTGGCCCTCAGACATGTGTCACTGGGCTGTTGCAGCAGCTGACTGGAGCTGAGAAATGGTTGTTTCCTGAGATGAAGGCAAGTCTTCCTGCTTTCTATCCCCCCACACCCCAGTCACAAAACACATGTGTACTAAAACCTGAGCCCATTTTCCCCACCTACCTGACTGCCCCACGGGCATTGTCATTTGTGACACCTGAAATATAACAAGCCAATATTGTTAATGAGTCACAAAAAATAAAAAGAAAAAAGCTTCCATTCTACTATATCCGTAGTTACTTTCAATGTTTGCCCTAAAATCTAATGGTGGATCCATATGTCCAATGATTTGGAATTTGTTTGACAAAAATGTGATGATGTGGATCCAGGAGTAATGGAATACAACAGCAGATGGAGTTTGGAAAATGCTAGTCCACCACCATGTCAAGCAGCCTTTGAAATCTGGGGATCATATAGACACAAACTAGCCCCTAAGAAATCCTCACTGAGAGCTTCCTGTGGGTGGCACCTTAACCAGTATGGACGTCAGTAATGTGGGAAGTGCCAGCCTTGTCTGCATTTCTCACCACAAACCTGGAATGTGTGTCTTCATTTGTTTTGGAAAGTTTCAAGACATTTTGCCTCCCAGATGTTAAACATTAAATGGTAAAATTGATGGAGACAGACCCAATGTGACTTTGATTTTTGAATATGCCATGATGCTATGCTAGAAGAGGTGGGGAGGGGGCTGGGACCTCAAAGAACTCCTCACAAGTCTGCACCCTCCCAGGGAGAGCCCGCGCCCCCTCTCAACCATTGGCCAGCAGGACGCTTTTAATCCCAACGAGTTGTTTTCTTTTACCATTAATTTTGGCAGTAGAAAAATAACCTTTTGATACCAAAGAAGGCAGGCCTACTAGAAATTATTACTATTTTTAGATTAGTAATAGTGGTGATGATAAATTGCACCAAAAAAGAGTTGATGTAATGGGACCTTCCTGGCTCCAAGCACGGGGCTGTCTGTCAGCCTCGCTTAACTGGCTCTTCTTTCTGGCCTGGGTTGTAAGGGCGTGTGTGTCTGTCTCTCTCCCCACTGCATTTGTAAGCACCTGCAGGGTACGGGCCTCATCTTGCATACTTTCGTTCCTCCCAGTCCCCCATGGCACTGAGCACAGAGAGATGCTTCATCAACACACCGAATAGAAGTTCAGGAACGCTTCAATTAGCTGCAAATCTCATTGAACCGAATTTTATAAACGACTCTACGTGGAGGAGGACAAAGTGAATGGGAGGAAAAAGCTCGAGGATTAGGTGGTTTCTGTGGTGTTTTTGCTTTCGTCTTTTAAGCATGTTTAAGGGTGGGCCTGTGGTCTGTATACCATGTACTCCCCCTCCCCAGAGGGATTGAAGGGTGAGGGGGCAAGGGGAGATAGGGAAATAGTTTCAGATATTGAATAAAGGTTATCCTGGGGCTTAGACATTCATGCATTCATTCATTCATCCATTCATTCCACAAGTATTCATGCATTGCTCACTATGTGCACTTACTGTTCTAGGCAGTGGGGACATAACACGAAGCTCCCAGTCCAGTGGGGAACGAGGACAGACAATGATCCAGGAAACATACAAACGTGTGCAAATGATCCTACAGGCCACAAAGCAGAGGAAGCAGCTTAAGGGAGAAGCATGGGGAGGAGTTCCTTAGGTGAGGGAGTTGGGAAGGCCTCCAGGGAGGAAGTGAAACCTGCAGATACCTGAGGGAGGGGAGTTCCAGCTGGAGGGAAAGGCCAGCACTCAGGCACGAGAATGCTCAGGAGTCTGGGGAAGGTGCCCTGTGTGTCGAGAGCCAAGAGAGGCAG
The DNA here is from genome assembly GCF_027409185.1 of Cynocephalus volans. NCBI lineage: Eukaryota > Metazoa > Chordata > Mammalia > Dermoptera > Cynocephalidae > Cynocephalus > Cynocephalus volans. The sequence continues at coordinate 76,240,529 of NC_084469.1, read as the reverse complement.
AGGGAGAGTGGGAAGAAACAGCCCACGAGGGAGCCAGGCTGACTGCCCTTTGGAGTTAGGGTTTTACTTAGAATGACTGGGTTTTGAGCAGAGGCACAACATGATCTGATTTGCATCTCAAATCCTCATTCTGGCTTCTGCATGGGCCAAGAGTGAGAGGTCAGGCACTGTGTGAGGGTTCCTAGAGTGATGGGCATGGTGAGAAGTGGCCAGTTTCTGGATAGATTTTGAGGGTAGAGCCAGCAGGATTTGCTGGTGGGGTTGTGGGCCAGAGGGAGGTGAGGGACAGAGAAGTCAAAGATGACTGCAAGGTCTGGGCCTGAGCACCTGCAGAGTCAGTGTGACTGGTGGAGGTGTAAGGTGGGACAGCTGAGTTAACCTGTGAATCTAAACATCTCCCCATGTTAAAAAAAAAAAAAAAAAAAAGAGGGCTTTACCTACCTTTCGGGGGCTGCTACGATGAGCAGAAAGATGTGAGTGGAGGCAGATTTTAAACCCAGCAGCATTATGTGGAGGTTGATCTTTATTTCCTTATCATTTTTGTTTAGAATCCACCCCATGTTCTTTCAGAGTTTCTTACCTATTGCTTCAGAACAAGGGTTTCTCTCAATGGAGCAAATCAGAATAACAAAGGGAGTGTTTTCATCAAGAAGATGCCTGGGGCTCACCCCTTACCTATAAATGAGAGGCCCCCTGTGAGAGCTGTGGGCTCCTGGATGTCACAAAGTTCCCCGGGTGTGTTTATGTTGCACTCTGATCAAGAACCAGTGCTATGGAGAGAAAAATGCAAACGTGAATCTGAGAGACACATATGAAAGACAGAGTGTGATCTGAGAAGGACCTCTGATCTTGGGGGCTAACAGACCTGAGTTTAAAGAAACAGTGTTAGGTTTCTTATTATTAACTTGACAGTGTAATAAATATGCACCCTAATATTAGAAGAAATGTTGGAGGAAGAGGAAGAAATTGAATATTTCTTACTGTTATTGAAAGTGATATTAAAGTGATTTTATATGGGAAGGGTCATTATTTTATTACTGTAAATATAATAGACTATTTATATTGGAGTCAAGTAGAAAGTGTTAATTTCTGGATATTTGGTAATAATCAACTAACTCTAAGGAGTATAAAATAGTACAGCTTTAAAAATTGTGTGTATGTGTGTGTGTGTTCATGTGTACACTTGTGTATATACACATAACAATGAATATGGAAAACAGCAGAAATAAATCAAACTCTAATAGGTAATATGGTCTGTGGTTTTTATAATTTTTATTTAAAAATATTTATAAAGTAAAAAATTACCAACAACCACCATTACCAAAAGGCAATGGCGCTCTTCCCTTCACTGTGAAGTTTTGAATTACCTAACTCTACCACTGGGGGGTAGCATCTTCCATTACTTCTCTTGTTTCCGCCTGGAATATGGGCACATTGGATACAGCAATTTGGGGTGTTGAGAGGACTAAGAAGGGAGGATTTGTTTTATATGCCAGAAAATTTAGTGGGTCATCATCCACTGGAAAGACAGCTAATTGATGTTCAGAGAGGGTAAGTGACTTGCAGGAGGCCACACAGCTGCAACTGGGCAGAGCTATGGCTGAGACCCAGTTCCGACTGCAGGGACCAATTTGCTAACCACAATGCTAAGTACCTCTCTGTATCCAATGAAATTATTTTAATCTAACGTTGAGAGAGTCCTATGAGATCAGCGGGTCTGACTACTCATGTAATTCTTGAAAGGTTTATGGAAACTACAAAGTGCTATACAGGTATAAAGAGTTTTATTGGTAATGAAGTTGTATCCTGTTTCATATTGCCCTATCAACATTGCAAACTCTTTGAGAATAGAGAGCTATGCCTTTCTCATTTCCTAGGGCCCTTCTGCTGGGGTCCAGCACTCAGTAGGTGCACCAAACATGCTCACTGAAGTGTTCATCTGAATTTGTCCCCTCTGTGAAATCAGAGGAGCCAGAATTAATTCAGTTTCACTGTATTATTAATGTTGCTGAGATTGATATCAGTGTTGAACGCCAAAGGAGCGTTCCAGCTGCCTGTCCTCTTGAATAGGAAAAGAAAGTGAGATGAAACCGTTTCGAGCTTCCCCAGTGAGGCCCTGCCTAGCACTGATTCACTGACTTCTGTTCAGACTCTACACCAGAGCATCCGGCAAACTCCAGGCGCGGCTTCTCATCAACAACACGTATGCCAACACTGACATTATGGGGTGCTTACCAGATTCAAGACACAGTGCTAAGTGCCTTACATGGATGGGCTTATTTAGTCTTGCCCACAGTTCTATGAGGCAGAAACTACTGAAAACAACCCTTATTTTATAGGTAAGGTTCAGAGAGGTTAAGTAACTTGGCTATGGTCAAACAGTCATAAGGCACAAGTCTGTGTTTCAAAGCCTGAATTTAACCAATATACCTTCTGACCTCTGATCATCAAAGATGAGTCAACAGTTCAGTACTTGACCAGTTTACTAAACTCTGGACACCCACAAGAAGCCAAAGATCCACAGAAATATGCAACTCAAAAGCCAAATCCAGGAAGGAAAACTTAATGCCACAATCCTCTGTCTCTCTGTCTGTCTCTCTGTCTCTCTCTTGTTCTAACAGGGCACAAGATATTTCTTTTGTATTCGATAGAATTAGTCTCATGTGTTCTGTTTGTGCACCAGGACATTAAAATGGAAAGGCAAGGGATCACTATTATCTCAACCAATAACTAATGAAAAAGCAAGGGGTGTCATTTGAGTTACTGAAGTTCAAAAGTATCTCAGGACACATTTACCATTGAGTTAGGCCTCAGCACTCTTGGGAAACAATGCCCACGTAATTATTTTAAGTGAGCATTAATTATGTCATTATTAGAAATGGGGAGAAAATGCAATTTCCTTCTGTCACTTCTTGATATCTTAACTAGAGGAATATTTGCCATGCTATTATAACAAGTCACTGTTCGCATAATGGTGCCCAGGCAATAATACAGAGACATGTACATTTTCATATGAATATATCATGCCTAACTAATGAGATTGCTCATTTCATAACTTCAGTTCCATTTTTATTATTTCATAAAACTGGAAGTCCTTATCCATTTTATGAAAAACACCAAACCTTTGTGAAATTCATTAAATAAGCATAAAAAATTCATTAAACAAGTGAATTGCATTCAGGGCTGCTTTGATGCAAATGCCCTTTAAGCAATGTAAAACTCCATATTGATTTAACCTTTCATGTTCTGATATTTCCATGTGGATATAAAAAAAAAATTCTTTATTCAGGGAATGAAATTAAGTGCTGATCCCTTGATCTCCAGCTGGGCAAGATAGATTGGTCAATTTAAGTAGCTGCTGCTGATCAGCAAACAACTGAATTTAAAAGTATTAAGGCATGTCGATATTTTAAGTATTGTCACCCGCACATCAAGCAAAGGAAAAAAATTATTATTCCAGCTCAATTAAATTTGTGTTTGCCATCAAGCTGACCTTGAAAGGGCTAGCCCACTGGGCCATGGCTTCATGCCTTTGGAAGTTGACAAGGGCAACAGTGGCAAGATGTAAAACACCAACAATAGCTTGAATATTTTGAATTGTGTGGCCAGAACAGCCACAAAATAATTAGCCTGGAGACACGGTCCCCTTAGGCTGTGTCCCCTCATTAGTGGGGGACAACCAGTGGAGCAAACATTAGTTCAGAGGAGGAGAAAGAGACTTGCCCTTCACCCAAGAAATGCTTCTGGGAACCCTCATTAGGCAAAGAGCATAAGGCAGATTTCAGAGGACTCTAGAGCTGGATGGGCTCTTGGAGGTCATCTAGCCACTCATTCATTCATTCATTCATTCATTCATTCAACTAATAAGTATTGGATGTCTACCCTCTACCAAATATTACAGTTGGCATTGGGGAATAAAGTGTGAATAACATAGCAATTACCCAAGTTCTTATAGAGCTCACAGACCATGAGAGTAGTTTTGCAGTGAAGAAGCTGGTCTCATAAAAAAAAAAAAAACCTGTTAAATAGTGTTATATGCCTAAATCAGATCTCAGCTCTGTCATTTACTGTGTTGTGTGGCCTTAAGCAAGTGATTTAGTCTCTTTGGTTACTATTTCATGTGACTGCTCGACCGACTAAATGAGATGTTGCGTATAAAAACCTCAGCAGAGCAGATGGCAAGCAGCAAGTGCCTGATAAGTGGCAATCGTCATCGTCGTCATCATCATCATCGTCGTCGTCATCATCATCTCCATTAATGTTATTTCTATCTGATCTTCTCATTTTATAGATAAAGAAACTGAGACTTGCAGAATTGAGGTCACACACAGAGTGGATAGCAGACTGGCACTCAGAGGACCCTTTCCCATGCCAACAGTGGCCACTACATCCTCCCAAGCTCATAAGCTTTGAATTTCAGTGGACTCCTGATTCAGACTGGCTTCTGTGACTGTAAAATCCATAGGTGGATCTGCTAAGTCTTCAGGTGAGGCATGATCCAGGAGCCCAGCGATATTACCAGGATCCAGCTTCTCTCTCCTGATTTCTCTGATCTGTTTGCTTGATAATGACTCCAACCTCAGCAAGTTTTTCTTCTCCCAGTCCCAAGGTAGCTTTCAGTAGCTAGAGAGCTTCTTGTTTCTTTGTTCGTATCCTGGAGGGGAAGAAAGAGAATCTTTGTCTCACCATTTCCACACACAGACCTGAAAACCAATATGATCAGGGCAGCTGAAGTCACACACTCACTCCTGAGCCGGTAAGTGGGGTTGGGAGATGGAATGTGCTGATTGGCTCAGACTGGCCTCACTCACATTCCACCTTAAGCCAGGGGTACTACCAGCCTGCCCAGAATCACACAAATCAGGGGCTGTTTGGGGGATGGTGGGAAAATGCATGCTTGAGATGTAACCACAAACATCCTCACACAAATTCAAAAGCCACATAACACAAGAGGGTGAGGATTCTACCATATCCAACTAGCATTCATAAAGACAATAACATGAGAAAGAGCTAAGTCTGGACTTTTATTAACACATGTCACTGTGAGCTCCAAGAGGGCACAGGCCATGCTTATCCTACTCACCAGCATCTCCCCAGGGCTTGGCACTGTGCATTTGGGGCCATTAACTACTGGTATGAATGTCAGATTACCTGGCAGGAGTCTGAATCCCAGCCCTACCTCTTACACATGCAAACTTTTATGTGAAGTGGGAATAATTCAGGATCTGGCCAATGAAGAAATATCTGTAAAGCACATAAAGGAAGTCTGGCAAATGGAAAGCATGCAAAGAATGCTATCCATTATTATTATCAACAGGGACTGCCTGACCCCAGTCTATGCCTTCAATGACATTTCACATTAAACATGCTCACACAAGGCAGTTGCTGGGTGCAGCATATGCTGCCTTGTCTTGACGCAGTACCTGCCATTGATGTTTGCCTTCTCCTCATCCCAGAGCTGGAGGCTATACTCCCATGGATCTTTCTGCTCTTTTTTGAAGCCTTGTCCCACTGCATTGCCATTTCCCTCCTGCTTTCCCAGAGGCACTCAGGAAATGTTTGTGACAATGCATTACATTCTGCCTGTCGATCAGCCGAGTTGTGATATTTTAGTAAAAGACATTTGCAACAGGGAGGGAACTCAATCTTTGGTCGCTGGGATCAGTGACTAAATGTATCTAAATTTTTAGGGCTCCCTTGATTGCAAGGACTAAAACCCCAATTCAGAATGTATGGAAAGAGCATAAGAATAGCATGGTTATCACAATGGGATGGTGATGTTTTTCATAGGAAGATGCACACAGACTAAAAGAATATTAAGTTTTTGTAATATCTGTCATATCAAAGGACTCAAATTTACAGAGATGCTACACCCAGCAGAAGATAACACAGCATGCACCCACTAGGGCCCCAAAGTTCCCCCGCTGTGGAGGATATCACCTGCGTGAAGGGAGGATTCACCAGGGACAGGAAGCTCTGTGTGCCGTTTTCATAGGAAGAGGGGTCAGTAGTTAGTACCCTCTGGCTCCCACCTTCTCTGACTCTTCTGCAGCCTCTGGACACTTCCCTGCTCCCTCACACCGACACATCCTTGAATTGAGAGACTGAGCGAACTGAAGATCAATTTTCCAGGACAAAGTCCTAGAAGGCTCAAGCTTCGGCCAAGCCTGAGGTCTTCTCCTGAAATGGAGTTCTTACCAAAGGTTCAGCCGAAATAGCTCTATGAGACAGGTACTATTACACTTCCGAGACACAAAGAGCAGTTAAGTGAGTCGTTCTAGGTTAAAAGTTAGCGACCATATCTATGAGATTCCACAGTCCAAACTCTCAGCCTCTAACCTGCAGTGTGCCCTGTTTATTGCACACGATTGAAGGAAGGGTGAAATAGCCAGAGCACATGAGAAATCAGGTTGCAGGAATCCAGGGGTTTATTCTTCTGACTTTTCATCAGCAGGTAGAATTCATTTTCTCTCACTGAAAATGAGAATCCTTCCTGGTAGGGAATATGTCTGAGTTACAGCTTCTGCATTTCATATTTTGTGGTCCCTTTCAGTGTCCAGTGCTGATAAACTGAAGTTGGGGAGTGGGGAGTGGGGTTCTCTAAGAACTGGGCCATTCCTGCTGAAGCCTCCTGGCTGGAATGGGTGGGAGAACTGCTGAGAGGCACTGGGCCTGTGATACTGTAGATGCCCAAACAGTAGCTAAAGTCCCAGCTAGTGGGAAACTCAAAAGATAAAATACACATGGCAAGAATCCAATGATTTTTTAAAAAAATGATAAGATGTAAATAATCACCAGGGTTATTTGTCATCTTTAAATCTACTTAATGATGAGTATTCTTGCTCACAGCCAGGAAGAATAAAGCAAGAGATGGGAAGGACAGAACGGCAAGGAGGTACGTGGCTTCCCAGGTTGGCGAAGGATGTTGCAGGCAAGGCGTGGCCAACAACGCAAGTTATCTGCTTTTGAATCTTAATAACTGTAGCATGCAAAGCCTCTGTCTGCCATTACTGGTCCCTCTCTGCCCCTAGCAAGCTGTGTGACTTTGAACAAGTCGATTGCCCTGTCTGGGTGTTGCTTCATCTGTGAATGTGGGGTGAGTGAGGCAAATCTGCAGTGGTTTTAAAACTACGCTCTGCCGAGCCCTTAGGAGTTCCACAGAAGTCATTGTGGGAGAGTCAGAGCTCGGTGGGTGGGATTCTGAACCCCCCAGCCTCACCTCAAGCAGAGCATTCTGCTTTTATCTCTTTTATAATCAGAGTTCTGCATAATATTTCGAGGGAAGAAAGAGCTTTGAGGCTAAAGAGAAAATAAAAACCACTCTGCCGACTGATCTCAGAGGCCTTCCAGCCTTCACATTCTGGCAATCGAGGAAGGTAATTGTCTGTTTTTTAGTCTGCAGACCTCTTGCAAATTATTTACGCACCAAAAAGAAATCACCCCTAAATGCCTGTCTATGTGCTGCCTTCTGGGGGTACGAGGCTCTCCCTGCAAGTGTGAAACCCATCACAAGGAAAGCGCTTTCTCCCCTTCCTCTAACTTCACCCTGGCAGTGCCTATGGGGGACATCTTTCTCTCCCCCCTACTGTTTCTGTTCCCTTCAGAAACTCCAGAGTTGCTGTGGTAAGATGGGGAGTAATTTTCCCTCTTGGCTAAATGGTTTCATGTGTAGTTTCTTGGTGTCCATGAGATTGAAATAGAGCTTTTAGAGGCCCAAGAAAAACTATCTATTCATTTGAGTTAATAACAACTGCTGACAAACGCTATCTTTTCCATCTTGCTGATAAATTATGCCTTTCCTGATGGACATCTGATTGTAAAGGCCCTTGGCAGTACTTGAAGGCATTTAACTTAAAACCATTATTAGATTTTAGTTTAGTTCTCCCTTGATACCCCAATCCAAAAATAAGGCCTTGAGGTACCTCTGAGATATTTAAGTATATGTTGTCTTAGGAGACCACCCTTGCACCAAAGGCAAATACTTTAAAAGTTGCTTTGTAATATTAAAAAAGAGAGAGAAATCTAGAGAGAGAGAGAAAACTGGATAGGTTTTTCACGATTACTAATTTAGCAGACTCTCAGTTATGTTTTATTGATAGCTCTAAACATAAATTTGCCTTTGGTATACTTTGCTGCTGATGCCTAAAATAAGACGTGTAAGAACACATAATCCTATGCCTACGGCTTTTCAGAATAACGTACAAAGGCTCTTGGTGGCAACCCAAGCAAGAGATATTTAAATGGAGAAGTGCAGGGCTTAGGCGCATCTTCAAATCTGGGCAAAAAGAGAAGTCGCTTGCTGCTCACTAGTGTATCTCTCAAGTCCCAGCGTTCATGCAGATTTAAACACAACATTTCTTCTAGTTTATTCTTGAATTGGAAACACTGATCTCACCCACATCTTATTATTTGCAATTGCAGAATCATGTGTGTGAGGCCCCAAGTTCACAGGAGAGAAATAATACATATTGCACCAGTTAAGAAGGTGGTTATTTATGACTGAAGCCTGCCAAGGATATCACCATAATATGTGTGATGAGATGCCTCTACATGCTCAGAGAAACCCAAAACTCCGTGCACGGAGCCCGTAGCAAGCAATCACTTTAAAGGACTTGCTGTCTGGGGTTGTTTTTGTTTTGGTTTTTTTCCTTCTTCCTTTCTAAATCATGAGATGCCAAGGGATAATCAAATGTATATATTTTATCTTCCAAATACTAATGGGCTTGAACATGATGTGAAAGACAGAGAATTGACTAACAGGGAATGTAAAGATGACATTATAGGTACTATTTTCTTCATAAATAAATGATCTTGATAAAATCTTTGATCCGTGAGGAATGCTACTGTGAAGGATGTGAGAGCATTTGTAACAGGGGGTGGAGATTTTCTCTTCCTCCTGCTGGATAACACTGTGTTTTCACAAATGACGTGTTCAAAATCAAACCAGTTTGTTTCCTTCAGCTTGCAAACTGCCGGGGATCTAGGCAGTCAGACAGACCTCGGTTTATGGTACATTGAGGCTCTTCCCAGGAAGGTGAATGGCCCCGTTTCTACAGGCAACAATATAGGGCAGGAGCAGGGAAATATAAAGCCCATCTCTTAGTATTATTTTAAAGGAGACAAAGTATCTAATAGTGTGCTCTAGGCAAACATATTCTCAGAGACAGATCAGCTTAACTCGCTGGTATCTTGGAGCACAAAGCATTTTAATAAAAAAAAGATTTTGGCTGCTTCACAGGTGTGAGTGGCAGTCCTCTTTCATAGATACATGTTCTCAAAGAGAGGGAGCTGGTAGCATATCTGATGGCAAATTGAGCTCCAGGGCCTCCCCTTCAACCCTCTCTATACCCTGATCCAAACTCAACCCCAGGGCGTACAGGCCAACTGGGAAGGAAAGAAGAGACCTCCCTTCTCTTCTCCTCCTGGCCATCCTCGACTGAGCAGCAGAGCCACAGCCTCGTCCAGCCTCCCCATTGCACATGGGTAGGAGGCAGCAGGGTTCTGTTTCAAACACTTCTCTTTCCTCAGCTGGGATCCTTGAGCGTTGGAGACACATTTCCTTGGGGGCTTTTTTGAAGCTCCTCGCAGACTGAGAAGTGAGGCATGAGTTCCAGGGGCAATGGTGCTTTGCCTCTTCACAACAAAGGTTTCCTGCACTCCTACTGTGTGCAAGGCGTGGTTCTGGCATCAGTCCCTGCCCTCTGGCTGCTCCAAGAGATAGCCAGGGTGAAACTGAGAAGTTCAAAAGGAGTCTAAACATAGGACATTCATTCATTCACTCATATTTGTTTGTTTTCTGGTGGCTGGCCAGTACTGGGATCCAACCCTGGACTTGGTGTTATCAGTCATTCACTCATTTTTGAAAGAGCCTAGTGTGCTCCAGGCTGTTTACCATGTGATAGGGTACCATAGCAATGAACAAACATGATCCCTGTTTTCCCAGGGACAGCCCATTGCAATATAACATAATAAAGGTAGCGATCAGGGGCTATGAGATAGAGAGGCTTTGTTTGTTTGTTTGTTTTATATTATTAAGCAGACCCTTTTTGTGGAAAGCCCTGTTTTACTCAGAAGAAAATTTTAGTAAGGCATTGGGATACTAGGAGTCCCCCTGAGAAAAGTCAAGTAAAAAAATGTACCGAACTATACACTTAAGGAGTGAGTTATTTTAACTCAAGGGTCCTCGATTTGATAAACACTATGATTATTTGGAAGTCTGAAGCTAAGTAATTAATTCCATTTGTTGGGGAAATGTTGATGGGTGGAGGGGAATAAAGGAAGACAGAATGGGAAAGTTGGCTAGAGTCAGGCCACTTTTGTGGTCCATGAACTCATTACATACATTCATAATTCTAATGATTACTAAAACTTTGGCTGATCATTAGAATCGTGCAGGGAGCAGAGCCTGGACTAGGGTGAGCCCAGGGAGGCCCCCAAGGTGCATCATTTAGGGAGGCCCTCATTCTCAGGAGCATGCATGTGCAGGGTCGCCACGTGAGAGTGAGCACCTCCTTAAATTTTACAAACTAGGCAACTCATTCACCCGGCCCTGGCCCAACTCTCAACCCTGGTGGGGAGTTTCAAAAAATAGTGATTCCTGAGCCACACCCCCAGAGATTCTGATTTAATTGATCTAGGAATGGACCTAGGCATTGAGATGTCTTAAAGTTCTCCAAGTGATTTTGATGTGAAACCTGGTTCGAGAACTCAGACACAGCAGGTCTCACCAAGCAGGGCACAGCAGTAGTGGACAGAGCTATTAATTGTCAAATATCAGGACTGGGATCCTCTATGGTCATGTTCTTTGCATGCACTTGGCTCTTTCTTGGGCAGATTTACAAGACTTCAGATTTCCCTTTTCCAATGATACAGTCCTGTTCCTGATCAGAGTAGCTATTGGAAGGGCTTTCATAGTCTAGCTCACTAAGTTCTGATGACAACCCTGAAAAGTAGATATTATCATCTTCATTTTAGGAAGAGGAAACTGTGGCTCAGAGAGGTTAAGTCCTTTGTCTAAGATACCACATAGAAAGGAAATGGGGTGTTGGTTCCAACCCTGAGTTTGTATTTCTTCAAAGCATGTATTCCTAACCTTCTACTAAGCTACACTAGACTCTCTCCTAGGTGAGTGGGTACCTTTAGTAATGGTAACCGTGGTTCTGAATTTGTGAGCTGTGAGTACCCTGACTTGCAAAAGGCCACTTGCCCTTGACCTAGGAGAAAATCAAGCCGTCATTTTTACCTCCAGTCACCAGAGGTAGTGGGTGTACGGTTCTGCAGCCCAAATCTGCTTAAGGTTGGATCTCAGGTTTGTTTCTGGCTCTAGGAAGTGTCCCATGTTCCCAAGTCCAGATGCCTGACATGAGGCCCCTGGGGGATCTGCAGTATCCAGAGCACTCAGCTGCTATGCAGAGATACTGACATGACTGCCTACATAGTCCTTGGATTGACATGCTCCTGCAGCTCAGAGATGCCCCCAAATCACAAGACATGCTGGGAAAGTTGCCCTGAAAGGAAGGTGCTTCGTTCCTGAAAAGCAGAAATGATTAAAGGCCTATAGCAAACAAAGGCAGCCACAGTAAGGGTGTTTTTAAAAACCAACACCATAACCACAGAGTGCTGCAAAGAGAACGCAAAGTCCCAGGAACTTAGTGCGCTTGTGTCAGATACAGGGTGAGCTGATACTGGAATGATCAGGATTTTCATTCTCCATGATGCCGCCATTTAGCCATAGAAATACCCCTTCCTTCTTTTTATGCTAGTAGCATCATGTGCTCAGGATCTTTACTGGCCCCCCACTGCCTACTAAGCCAAGTGCAAGTCCTGGTTATATACTTGCCAGTTACATGAACTTGAACAAGACACCCAACCTCCTACTACCACAGTTTCTTCATCTATAATATGGAGATAACAGTAGGAGCTACTAATCGTGGTAAATTGATGACTGTGTGGTTTTGCAGCAGCTCCCATGAAGAGGCAGAGTCTATTTCCCCATTCCTTGAATCTGGACTGGCCATGTGAAGCAAACAGAATGCAACAGCAGGGACCTTGTGCCAATCCCAAGCCTAGACTTTAAGAGGCTTGGCATGTTTCCTCTCTCTATCTCAGGATCCTGCCATTGGCACATGAACAAGCCCAAGCTAGCCTGCTGGAAGGATGTGGAAACAGTCAACAGCCCAGCATAGGCCACCTAAGCAGACCCATCAGTTGAACTCAGACATATGAGTGAGCTTGAGATGAGCCAAGCTTGTCCCAGATGTGCAGACCTTCTCTAGATTCATGATAAATAAAAATGAGTGTTCTTTTAAGCTACCAGGTTTTGGAGTTATTTGTTACACAGTGATAGCTAACTAGTACTTCATAGAATTTTTATAATTATCAAATGAGATCATGTATCTAAAGTGCTTAGCACAGTGCTTGGAACAGTGTAAATTTTCAATAAATACAAAGTTGGTATGGTTGACCCTTGAACAACAGAGGTTGGAACTACGTGGGTTTCCTTATACTTGGGTTCCCCATCCACAGATTTAACAAACCACAGATTGAAAATACAGTCCCAGATATAAGGAGGGCTGACTTTCCTTTTGTGTGGGTTCCACAGGGCCAACTTAAGTTACTTAGCTATTTAAGTAAAGAAACAGAGAAAGTTACACACGAATTTCCAACTGTGTGGGCATTGGTGCCCCCTAGCCCCCTCGTTGTTCAAGGGTCAATTGTCCTAGTAATACGAAGTCTTAGCCAAAATGTCATCAGCTCCAAGAAGTTTTCAATGATGCCTGTTCCTGGAATCAATCTCCCAAACCTATGTGCATGCATAGCTTTTTGATGATTTACCGTAACATTATACCTCACCTTGTTTCAGAGTTCATTGTGTCTGTGTCCCATGCTTGACTTCAAGTTTTCTGAGGACAGACCTGGGAGCATGTTCATCTCTGATATTCCCCAATGGACCCAGCACAGTGCCTAAATCAGGAATGGAAAAACATGAAATTTTGGGGTGCAATCCAGCTCTAAGAAGTTGATAGTGACTTCCCAGAGTGCTAAGTTGAAAAGAGTCATGACGCTGTGTCCAGCTCAATTAGCAATGTCTTTCGTGGGCACAAAATGGGAAGAGGTAGCATCAGAGCAGACACTCAAAGGTTTGCTAATTACATCCAGTTTTAAAAGTTCGTATATGAGGGCCGAACCCGTGGCTCACTCGGGTGAGCGCGGCGCTGGGAGCGCCGAGGCCGCGTGTTCGGATCCTATATGGAGATGGCCGGTGCGCTCACTGGCTGAGCGCGGTGCGGGCAACACCAAGCCAAGGGTTCCGGTCTCCTTACCGGTCACAAAAAGAAAAAAAAAAGTTCATATTTGAAACAAAAAAAAATATATGAAACAATGCCACATTTCTCTAGCCTGTCTAATTGTTCTGTTACCTTAGCCTCATGACATCTCTGTATTTATTATTCTCCACTTTACAGAAGGGGCTAAATGGCTTGACTAAAATCACTCAGCTAGCAAGTGACAGAACCCAAACTTGAATGTAGAATAGAACGCCTGTCACTAAACTCCAAGCTGTTTTTACTGTGGGATGCAAATTGTTCTAATTAACATCATAGCCCTGAGTTTATATTTTCATGCACCATGGAAATTCACTTCAATTATGTAAATTGGAATATTTATTTAAAACACAAGAAAGTACAATATAGCCAAAAGCTCATATGCACATGTACACACATACACACAACAGAGAAGCATACAATTAGAGAACTTGCTTTCAGTTCTTTCCTACTATAATTCTCAATGTGGGCAAGTGAGCATGTGCCATCATTATTGCTATAATAGCATCGTAAGGTAATAGTTTAATGACTGGCTTACCCAGTACAAAATGAAGACAGCATTTCTAGTAGAGTAGCCTTGACTGGAGAATAGAGGTATTCTGGTAAATCCAATTTTCTGGTTAATGAAAAGTGGCTAAATGGAATATTATACAGTAGAGAGGAACAATGAACTAGATATACATAGAGAAATGTGCACAAATCACTAAAATAGAAAATTTTATTCAATACAGTCCAAATCACATAAATTAAAAACATACACAGAAAACCACACTGTTTGTTTTATATACATCACCCATATGCTTATCATGCGGAAGAGGATTGGGAATGAGAATCATGAAAAAAATTAAAAATAAAATTAGCAAGAAGGGTCCTCACTCAAACAATAATAATAATTGGCTAAGGATTGAAAATATGAGTAACATAATTTCATGACAGTGATCCAAAATTTCTTAAAGATATATTAATTACTAGAGTTTCTGCATAAACCTAAAATTATTCAAAAATATACAAATACCCCAAACAGCATCAAAAGTATTTTGCCACAAAAGTGCTTTCCCATGAAATATAATTTTCTCTACCTGTTATTTTATAAATACAGATGGACCACATTCTACAATCTAAGCATTGGGAATATAGAATAATGTAGAATCTCTACCCTCAAGAAACTTAAGGATTGGCAATATTTACTGGGCACCTATTAAATGCTAAGCTCTGCCCAAGGTATGTTACATATATTGTAGTTAATTCTTATAACATAATAGCAAGTATTTAGCCCTTCTTAAGGATAAGAAAACTAAGGCTACCAGAGGTCAAGAATTTTCCCCAAAGACACAGCTAGAAAGTGGCAGGGCTGGAATTCAGACTCAAATTCCTCTGTCCACAAAGCCAAGTTCTTTGCATGGAACCTCACTGTGTACAATCTGATACTGGGGCAAGGTAAGGGTGGAGATATGAAAGATACAGCACCTCAAGGTTATTATTATAAGTATCAAATGGACTATGAGCTCCTTGAGGGCACAGACCAGTTCTCTCTGTTCCCACAGCAGCAGTGCTCAGCATGATGCCTAACTTCACATGCTTGTGAAAGGAAAAAAATAATTAATAGCACTAAGGATAGAAGCACGGATTGCTGGCCAAAATTTCTGATTAACAGCTTTCCAAATGAGGCCAATTTTACTGTTTTATACAGACTAGAAAGTTTCATAGACAACCACAGATATTGGCAGTTAATTGGTGCCACATGATACAATAAATCATGTACCAGCATGTGCCAGAGAAGGTTCTCACCCACCCCAGAGCTGGAGACTGTCTGGGTTCTTCTATTTAAATGGAAGGATTTGAATCCAGTGACCACATCCAGCTTCTGAATCATCACCATCACCATCACCACCATCATCATCACTATCATACCACTACCACTATTACCGTAATTGCTGCCTTTGTCCATTGAGCATATTCTGTATGCCAATCCGTGCTAAGCATTTTACATGCATCATCTCATTTAAGAATTTTAGGAGTTAATGCTATTATTTATCCCATTTTACAGATGAGCAAAGTAAGGCTCAAGAAGCAAAGTTACTTACCCATGATCACATAGGTAGTAGGCAATAGAATAATATGTTAGTCAGAATAGGCTAAAATATGCTGCAATAACAAATATCTTCCAAGTCTCAGTGACTTAACTTATGCAAAGTTTGCTACAGTCTGAGAATCTCAAGGCCAATTGTTCTCCATGCAGTCACTCAGAGATTCAGTAGCTTTACCATGTCAACATGAGACCTGCACATGTGCAGAAGCAGGGGAAGGAAGGAATGGGCATCTCACACAGAGACTTCTCTCTGCCTCAGCCTGGAAGGGCCTCACATTGCTTATATTTCTGTGACCCAAACCAGTAAAATGGCCTGTCCAACTGCAAGGAGGCTTGGAAGTGCTGTCTCTAGCATGCCCAGGAAGAAAAGGAGTATATATAGGTGAGCACTAGGAATATCTACTACAAGTAGGAAATCCAATCAATAGTACTAAGTCCCAAACAACACACACACACTCACACACAAAAATAGTGCTAAGTCCCTGGAAGGATCTGCATACACGATGAATGTTAGGTTTGGCTTCTTGAACATTTCTGTGTGTGTGTGGGGGGGGGAATTATCATGTGCTGTGCCTTGACCCTGTCTGTGCTCAGACCTTTACAACACCTCTCAGGTGTACTATCATTTAACTCTAGCAAGAACACAATAAGATAGTCACTATTGTCCCCTTCTTGTATAGGAGAAAACTGAGGCTTAGAGAGATGAGGTGATTTCCCCAATCCAGAGCTAAAACCCAAAGCAAGGGTTTTCTGCCTCCAAAACTCCAACAAGATCCCCAAACACTTCCATTCATGTTATTTGTTATTTGACAAAACACTTTCAGGGCCGGCCCCGTGGCTCACTCAGGAGAGTGCAGCGCTGGTAGTGCCGAGGCCACGGGTTCGGATCCTATATAGGGATGGCCAGTGCGCTCACTGGCTGAGCGTTGTGCAGACCACACCATGCTGAGGGTTGCGATCCCCTTACCGGTCAAAAAATAAAATAAAATAACAGCTTTCAAATATGTTATGGAATTAACATACTTGTGACAGTCTTATGAGGTTAGTAGGAACACCCCCATTTCATAGGGGAGGACGCTAGAGTTCAGCAACGTTAAGTACATCACCCAAAAGGCCATAGAGCCATGACCCTCTGTGGACAGAGATAAAGCATACTCAAGGCAAAAAGTCCCAGTACCAGGAGGATGAAAGGTAGTAGGCCCCCAAACCTCTTACTGGCAGCACAATCCCTCAGGGGAACAGGCAAGAGAAATTCCAACCCTTACAGAGTTCATGCTCTTAAACACTTATAAAAGCTTTAAGATCCAGACAAAATCCAGACCTTAGTGCAAAGGTTACTTGAGTTGGGATTTTATTGCCAGATGTAAATCCATCTTCTCTAAGACCTGCTCCAGTTCCCTTGTGTCTCACTTGAAATATTTTATGTGTGTTGAATGGATTTTTTGGCTCCCTGTTGCCTTCGTAAATTATAAAGTCCAAATTTCTTAGGGCCTGGATCCAGCAAGGGTGGCTCTAACTGCCCCACTCCAATCTTTGAATGCAGGACAGCTTTGCTTCATTCTTGGAGATTGACCATATATTTACTCTTCTCGAGGAGTAACAAATCATGATCCACCATTTTGGATTGGGGTTGGGGAGGGGCTTGCTGCATGGCTCACAACAGGTCTCTCCAATCTTCAGTGCCCAAGTTTGGGCCATCAGTCCCACCATTTTGTGGCCACACCTGATTGGTTCAGCCATGAACATACTGGACCAAAAACTGAACAGTCAGATTCTCTCTTTCATGAATATGACACTTAATAAAAGAGACATACCTGTTGGAGGCCAAGTTTCCTTAATGTCAACCCCCTGGAGAGAAAGTTCCTGAGCCTCTTGCTGAGATCTCTGTATCTGGCTTTGAAAGGTGGGGTGTCTAACTCACCCTTTCATCTCAGTGGCCTTTTAATATAACCTTTTTGTTTCACTTAAGTGAGCCAGGGTCCATTTGTTGTTACAACCAAAAGAATCTTGACTAATGTCTTTGTTAACCATCCCCCTCAAGAGAGTGGCACATCATTTTCAACTCCTCACTGCCCATGACCTACTTTTTTGTATTTCTCCCCAAAACTCAACAGCTGCACCTACTTTCTTTTCAAGGACCCACAAAATGGTAGAGCTGGGAGGTGGGACAGAGAAGAAGTCAAGGGCACGTGCCTGGGCACAGGTCAGAATTCTAGAAGACACTGCATCTTACCAGTATGGTTATGCATGACTAGAGCCCAGAGCTGCTGCTGTTCAGTGACTCAGTGGGACCCAGCACCCTTCTCAGTCCACCCGACCACCTTCTCTGACTCCATCCATCCATTCCTCTGCACTTATCCTACTATTATGACCCCTGAATACCTCACTCCATGGCTTTGCATATGCTATTCCTCTACTACATGGATTCTCTCTTTCCTTCTCTGATTTAAAATCCAGTGAGCCTATCACAGTCAGGTCATTTCTGGATCCTTTGCACATATCTACCTATAAGGTGTAATTAGTTAAGATTAGGTACTCCCATTGCCCTCCATGCTTATTCTCCTTCATTGCACTTAATGGGATGTTATTATTATCTGATTTGTTTATTGTCTGACTCTCATTGGACTACTTGTTATTTAAATACCTTTTCCTTCACTGAATTAATGCCACCAAATTAGCTATCATATGCATCTGTACAAAGAGGACTTCTGAAATTTAAAAAATAAAAAAACTTCTGGTTCTGTTTGCTTTTTTTTTTTTTTTTAAGTTTTTTATAAAACAGGAGATGTGCTGTGGCAGGAGAAAAATCTGAAAGAAAAGAATCAGTTATTAAATGTTGAAGGAGAGTGTATCATAAATGCTGTCCTGTGAGCATGTTTGGCCCTGCACATAACTAAAGGGAAAAATATACAGGGTGAGGTGGGAGGGCATGGGAGACAAGGAGATGCAGAAAGTGAAGGATAACAAGGAAGAAAAGAAGGCCAGTCTCAGCACATTCTCCTTTTTGCTGTCAGCAGTTTCTGTGTGGGCACAAATCCTTTCAGAACGTGGCCCTCCATCAAGAGTGCCCATCAAAACGTTCCGTGGACATTACAAGAAAAAACACAAAACACACTGATCTCCTCCATACTGAGGAATACTACACAGGTGTCAAAAGTGGGATCCCTATGTGCATGTTGGAAAGATGTACAGGTAGATTGTTAAGGGAAAAGGAAAAGCAATAGAATATACTCATTGTATGAGATATTAAATAGCCAGCATCCCTTAATGGTTACTAGATCACTCAGGGATAGTTCTATGTGCTTTACATGGTAACTTAGTAAATTAAGAAGCCTCTGTGGTAGGTTTATTATCCCCATTTTACTGGTGAGAAAATTGAAAAACAGAGGCTAAGTAACTTGTTCAAGATAACATAGCTAGTAAGTGCTGGAGCACTGTATAGGCTGTCTATACACTGTGCTATCCTAAATAAGGGGCCTACATCCAGGCTCCCAGCCACCATGCCATACTGCCATTGTGTGTTTGGGGGGGCACGGGGGTTGTACATTTAGCTTATATTTATATGACTTATATTAACATAGGAAGTTTCTGGAAAGCAGCCAAGAAACTGTTAGGAGTCAATGCCTCTGGGAAGTGAGGATGAAATAATCAGATGACTTATTTGTCTCTTTGAACCCCCACTACACTGTCTCAAGAATTCATTCAGCTGTAAGTAATAGAAAACCAAATTCACAGAGACTTAAAACCAGTTTGTCTTATACAACTAGAAATCCAGAAGCAGCAGTTTATAGGCTCTCTGGTAACGGGGCTACTTTTGTGCAATTACCTCAGCCTTATGTTCATGGTAACTCCCTTTCTTGCTTTGTTTTTTTCTCCACAGCATTTATCTTCATCCCTGTGTACCTTGTTTATTGTCCATCTTCTGCTCTAGAAGGTCAGCTCTGTGAGGATGGGGACTCTGTTTTGTTCACAGCAGTATCTCTGCACTTTTTTGTTTGTTTTTGTTTTTGTGTGTTTTTGTGTTTTTTGCTGTTTTTTTTAAAAAAAACATTTATTTGTACATATTTGTGGGGTACAGTGTGTTCTTTCAATACATGCACATACTGCACAATGATTCACTTAGGGTTTATAGCACAGTCTTGTACCCATTAGCCCTCTATTATTCCTCTTCCTCCCCCACGCACCCACCTCTGGTAACGATTTATATTCTCTACTTCTATGAGAACTCTTTCTTTTTCTTTTTTTAAGATCCCACACATGAATATCCACATGAAGTATTTGTCTTTTCGTGCCTGACTTACTTCACTTAACATGATGCCTTCTAGTTCTATACATGTTGCTGCAAATGATAGGATATCATTTTTTTAACAGCTGAGTAGTGAGATTTTATTTTATTTTTATTTATTTATTTACTTTTTAAAATTTTATTTCTCAATATACATTGTGGTTGATTTTCATGCCCCTTTACCTGTTCCTCTCTACCACCTCCCCTACCCCACCACATCATATCTGTTCACTTGACTTAAATAGTTCAAGGAATTTTTGTGGTTATTCTGTCTTCTTCCCCTACCCACCC
Organism: Cynocephalus volans; assembly: GCF_027409185.1. Classification (NCBI taxonomy): domain Eukaryota; kingdom Metazoa; phylum Chordata; class Mammalia; order Dermoptera; family Cynocephalidae; genus Cynocephalus; species Cynocephalus volans. Next base: position 76,220,542 of record NC_084469.1, on the reverse strand, counting down.
TTGATTTGCTTGTGTGTTTATTTATTTATTTTTTTAGCTCCCACAAATAAGTGAGAACATGTGGTATTTCTCTTTCTGTGCCTGACTTGTTTCACTTAATATAATTTTCTCTAAGTCCATCCATGTTGTCGTGAGTGGTAGTATTTTGTTCTTTTTTATAGCAGAGTAGTATTCCATTGTGTAGATGTACCACAGTTTCCTTACCCAGTCATCAGATGATGGACATTTGGGCTGTTTCCAACTCTTGGCTATTGTGAATAGAGCTGCAATAAACATTGGAGTACAGTATCCCTGCACTTTAAATTCCTACCTAGTACAGAGGAAGTGCTTAATAAACATTTTATTGAACTAATGAATGAATGAATGAATGCTGCAGCTTCAGTCATCAAGTCCATGTTCAAAAGAAGGGGGAGGTGACACCACCGCCTCTGTCCTCTTTTATCATGAAAATGAAGGCTTTCCCAGAGCCCCCATGTAGATTTCCCTAAGTCTTACTGACCAGAATTGGGTCACATGGCATGCTCCTCTACCCACAGCAAATGATGCTGGAAAGCCAGGAGCAGGTGGCCATGACTGCACATGGCCACTCTAGACAACATCAAGGTGTTCTTAGCAAGGAAGGAGTGGGGAGCAGGTATCAATTAGACAATGAACCATATCTCCCACAGGTGGTTTGACTTTTTACCATGTGCACATTTTACTTTTACTTTATATTTTTCTTAAATATAGATGTCTGGGCCCCACTGCACACTTGCTTAGAATTTCAGAGGATGAGGCTGGTATCTGCTTTTTTATACAGTCTGATGCACCATCCATGGTAAAAAGAACTTTCCAAAAATTCCACACTTAAAAGTAGCAGAAGGGTTTTAGAGTCCTGGAAAAGGAAGTGTGATCTGACTCCCTTAAAGACATAAGCCCAAGGAACCTTTGTAGGTCACTGAGCTCAAGGTCTCCATTTTGCAGATGAGCAAACTGAGGTGTTCAGAGGGAAAGAGCCTTGTCCAAAGCCTCCCAGGCAATCAGTGGCACAGCCAGGGCTAGATTCCAGGGTTCTGTCTCCCAAACCTGTGCTTTGCTCTCTTCAACCCTTGGCTGCCTTATTCTCCACCGTCCCACATTTACAGCCAAGGACAGGTCCTTCCCATTACTCAAATTTAACTTTCACAGAGAAACAACTAAGTATCAGTTTTCCCTTTCTCCTTTAACTGAATAATTTAGAGTAATAAATTAGTCCCAAAGCAAAAAGATGCCCTTAATCCCCACACTACTTTTCCATATCCCTGTGGTGCTTATAACGTAAAAGGAGTTTTAGTGGTTAATTTCCCACTCTCAGGCTTCCCTTTATGTATGTATAAATTTATATTTCATAATTATAGTTGCAGGTTTCCCCTCTGCTCTACCCCTGCCCTCAGGCCTAAGAGTGACACAGTAAATAGTTTATGTTCTCTGGCCTACACTGACAGTCTAATCCTGCTCGTGTATTTCATGCTGTCTCTGTCAAGTGCATTTTCTCCCAGTCACAGGAAGATACACACTATTCCCAATGCCTCCATCTCTGCAGACTCAGAGCAGCATGTGCCTGAAGCAAACCTAGGCACCTCCTCTGATAGATGCCAGCTTCTGGGCAGAGGGCTTCAGAAATGTAGACAAGGAGACCCACACCAAGATCCTGTTGGTGAATTTACACTTTGATTAAATACCTCATACTTAGCATCGTGCCTATGTGATTGCTGTGAACACCAACTCTTTCTCTCTTTTGAACTCGTGGTTGGAGCAAACCTGAACAACCAGAAAGCAGAGGCGCATGTGGCTTTAAAACCACCAGGGGAGATCCAATATCAAAACCAAAATGAAACAGTGAAGTGCTCCCTTCCCCGAGATGGAAGAGCTGCTGGGCTATTGCCTGAAGTCTGTATGTAACACCAAGGTTAGGTGTTTTTTTTTTTTTTTTAATTTTACTTTATCAATATACAATATAGTTGATTATCATGTTCCTTTATCAATTCCTCCTTTCTCCCCTTCCCCCCATCAACATCATATTTGTTCACTTGTCTTAACAAGTACAAGGAATTGTGATTGCTGAGTCTTCTTCCCCCCCCATTTATTTGTTTGTTTGTTTGTTTGTTTATTTATAGCTCCCACAGATAAGTGAGAACATACGGTATTTCTCTTTCTGTGCCTGGCTCAACTTAACAGTAAAAAGCAAAGTAAACCAATTTAAAAGGTTAGTTTTTTTTTTTTTGAAAAATCTGTATGCTTTTTTGCAAAAGGTGCTAAAGCCTAGAAGAGGACCAGGCAGGAATTCAAACACTCAAAGGTTCCTGGGTTGTCTCTGATGCTAATCACTTATGGGACCTGATCCAGTGTCTTCACCCTTCTGGACCTGAGTTGCTCATCTGTGAGAAGAGGGTGAGAAAACCTGCCCTATTTAAATCCCAGAGTGACTAGGAGAATGGACAAGAGCAAGTTATGAAAGGATTATACATGTAGTAGCTAATGTGAGTAGATTTGAGGCAATTGAGGCACTGATGTCCTAAAATTCCAATCTGGCTGTGTTCCCTCCCCCACCTTCATCAACCAATATTTATGAGAGATGTATTTTCACAGTCATTTGGACCTCATATATGGCACTAGTCATCAGCTGAAGGCAAATGTGCAAAATATCAGCTGAGCATCCAAAGGTATTAGTGTCAAGGAGAGCAAAATATCTATTTGGCTGCCCCAACTTTTTTCATTTTCTATACAAATATTTGGTGTTACGTAGACATAAAAGGGTAGGAGAAGCCAACCACATGATATAAAAGAATAAAGTAGCTCAGATCAACTACATAGTAGGTGAGGTAGTTATTTTGTTTAATTGCATCATCTCAGTAATTAAGCATTTAATCTGAAATATGTTATTTTCCCAAGACTTTGAAACCAGCAGCTTGAGCTCCAAGCCCAGACTGTCAATGCTAGCTCTATCACAGTGGGCAAATTAAGCTCTCTCAGGCTCCAACCACTGTAAAACTAAATAAATGGAATCTACTTTGCAGGTGGATAATATAGCTAAATATATTAGTCCACAAGGGCAGAGATTTTAATTGCTTTGCTGACCACTAAATCTTCAGCCCCTAATTCAGTGCTTTCTAATCACAATTGCCCAATAAATGCTTGGTGAAGGGATGAATGAAGGGTAATATAAAAAGTGCTTAACCTTGTGGTTGGAACCTTTTGAACATTCAATAAACATTAAGATCCTTTCCCAAATTATTATGGTGCTAGATAAGTGATTCTTGGATAATTTGAAAATATTTAAGTCTTTAGAATGTAGCCTGCTTGAGGGCAGGAATCTGCTTTCGTTTGGTGTGAAATCCTCTCCTCCTAGAACCAAGCTGGGCATTTAGTAGATACTCAATAAAAGTCTGTCAAATGAATGATATGTGTCTTTCTTTCCAGACAGGCTATGTGCTTCTTGAAGAGAAGTGCCAGCACCCTCAGATTCTCTTATATTTCTCACTACTACCTCATACTATGTGTGTGCAAAAGATATTTAAGTATTCATAGCACCGTGGGACCATGGACTGTTAAGGGTGTGAGGCTGCTTAGAATCATCTGTCTGTCAATAGCAAACAAGTACAATGGGGACCATACAATAGCTTTGATTCCAAAGTATCAGAAGCATCTCCTATTCCCCCTGAAACTCTTTCTGCAGGCAGAATTTCAGCAGAAAATTGCAATTGCAATAGAAAATACTCACCGTGAAATTCCACAACCTCTGTCACTATGAAAAATGTCATGGGAGGGGATTTTTCTTATAAAACAGCAACATGCAAAAGTAATCAGTACTGGAAAACTCAAAGATAAATGAAGAAAACAAGAGGAACAGACCCAGTAGCTCTGATTTTATGAATAGACTCTTCCACCACTGCACTCATCTGTAAGATCCTCATGAGATCTTTTTTTACAGCAGGTTATGAATCATCTTCATGATATTTTTAAATGGATGATCAATACTATATTTTCCCATAAAATGTTTGGTTTGAAATCCGATTTTAAGTGCATTAGAGTTTTTGTGCACTGAATGGGTGAATGCCATAATAAATTGTCATCAAATATGAAAGAAATATAGCATAGATTAATTGCCGTATTTATTTATGACCCTATAAAATACCTTGTGAAAGTCCTGGCACATTTTTGGGATACCAATTTGAACCTTCAGGAAAGTTAAAAGCATTAAAAGAGACTGCAAGGTGATTTATTATCAGAATGTTTTTAATTGCAGACCCAAGCAGACACGCAGGTATTAGAATGGCTATGCCCTTAATGGGCATGTCTCATGTGTTTCTCTCTCTCTTTTTTCTTTAAAAATGATATACTTCCCATATTTTCATTGATTCATGAGGGTTTGTCATAAATTACCATGGCCAGCATGTGACATTACAAATGGTCCCAGCTTCCCTAAAGTAGCAGGCCCCAGGTGGCACAAAAAGAAGGCTCCCGGACAGTTCTATTGCTCAGCTTTAAAAGTAGGAGATACCACAGAGAACGAGAATACTGGGGGAACACCACTAAGAAGATGAGTATGTATACAGCTTGAAGCTCTTCATATTTTAATTGAAGCCTTAAAGTCTATGGCAGAGAACTCCTTTAGGGAGAAGAATGAGAAAGTATCATCATTATAAACTGTGTGTTAGCAAAGCTCCCGTTAGAGAGCTGTGCACAAAAACACACAGCCCCGACTGTAGTCACAGCCAGAAATACTACGGTTCCCTTTTCCACTTGTCTAACCTATAATTCTACTCCCTACTTGTACACTCAAGGACCACTCCTAAGCCCTGTCACATAGGGGGAAAAGGACATGTCATCTTATCCTAGTGAGTCCCTACATCTTGTCCCTTTAAGGTCTTTATTTCTTACATGCAACTCTTTCTCAAACACTTTGGCTTCAAAAACTGTTCCCTGGTTTTCAAATCCATACATCTGTTGTTTACTTTAAATTTTAATTCCTTGAAAACACATCAGATGCCTTGAGCTTATCATTAGAAAGATGTCATCCTCCACAGGATAAAAATAATAAAGAACATCTATACACAAAAATTGCTTTGAAATTGAGAAGTTAATGTAGAAAACCTCTCTACCTACTCATACAAAAACAATTTAAAAAAAAAAAATTCTTCTTCCTGAAAATAGTCACTAAATTCTGTTAATCATTTTTAAAACGAGTGTAGCTATGGAAACATTATTTTGGCTGGATTTTTTAAAACAGGGGGTTTTTTGGGATTTTTTTTTTTTTTTTTTTAGTTATTGTCTTTGTTTTTTATATACTTAGTCACAGACGGATCTGCTTGCTGTTTGCCATTTTAATTAATGTTCTAGATCAAATTTCTAAAGACCTCAAATTATTACATAAGCTCTTTTTAATATAGATTGATGTAAAATAATGTAGTGAAGACCTGAACTTGTTTGCTTACGGTGGCATCTCTAGATATTTTCTCTACTAAATTGCATGGCATCATCATCACAGGGCACTAAATGTGAATTTTCACAGTACAATCAGAGTTAGCAACAGCTCCTGGCTGTGACAGGCTTTGTATGTGTTTGAAATATGGTCTGGTGGAAAGACCCAAAATCAGGAGGTCTGGATTCTGGTCCCTCCTCTGTCATCTACTTGGCTATGTGATCTTGGACTTGCTTTTCACCTCCCCAATATTGTTATCATGAGCCTTAAGCAAGATAAAGCAAAGGTGTTTAGGAAATCAACAAATGCAAAGGAATTTTATTATTATTAACATGCTATCGATTTTTAACTCTAAGCTCAGGCAAACCAGGATCTCTGCATTCAGTCTCATTTTTTACTTTATTCCAAAGAAGTTCATTCTTTTTTCCATTTGCTACCTTCCTGACAAGTGACATCAGCACCCTCATCTGGGAATTATTGCCTTTGTATTTTCCCCTCCTGATGCCAGAGTTGCTGTTGACAATATGAATCGAAGCAAGGCAGGGACTCACTGCATTTCACAATCAGATGCCATGCACACTACTTCCGTCAAAACAATTAGTGTTCATTTCGGCTTTACTCGGGGAGACCTGCGGTGACTGATCAGTATAAATTATGGATGCATCTGTCCAGATGCACTTGTTCATTCATGCATAGATTTGAGGAAATTTCATTCTTCTCAGTTCAAAAACAGTCACTAAAAAAATCCGTCTTAAAAAATATAATTTAGCACATTTTCAAGTATGGTATTATGTCCATGTACTCACTCATTCCATCTGTGATCTGAGGCACTTGAAGTTGATTTGGGGCATTTTCAGGTTGTTATTCCTCCCTATCCCACTCCCTCAGGAAAATCTGTGGTCTTTATAAATCATTAAGAAATCATTGACATTTTTAACCCAAAATATGCAATATGGTTTGTTTTCCTTTTCGTTTGTTTGTGGTACCTGCATGCGAGTTTATCATCAAACACACATTCTTTACTCTGCTTGGTCAGGAACTTCAGAGCTTTTACAGCAAAGCAATATGAACTTCAAATAAACAATGTGGAGTAGCATTCTCTCTGGTCCAAATAGACCTTTGACTGTTTATTTTGTTTCATATTTGTTTTAATGAGCAGCTAGAAGAACTATCAGGCATGTTGCACAATACAACAAAAGAATCTACATTCTTAGTTTAAAATACAATAGGTGGAATGACTCCCTTAAATATAACTGGGAGGGTCTGTATTTGAACAGTTTATTTACTTGCTTCAATAAAATTCTATGTGTACATATATACAATGGGGGGGTTTTCCCCAAAACTAAATTAATCAGCACTGAACAAAGTAATGAAAAGCCGCCGTGGTAGAGAAGCTCAGTACACAGGGCTGTCGACTTGGCGGCCTGTGAACAGTCAGGAAGATGCAAGCAAATTCCACTGCAGCTTCCCTGAATCACACTTTCCGAGAAACAGCCTTCTTTCCATCTGAGGTTTCTGCCAGACAGAGGTTAATATTGGCGTAACCTGCTGGCTTTGTTTTATTATGAGGTTCCCAAAATAACTGGAAAGGTAGGCACATCTTATAACCATTTTTAGGGATCCCCACTAAATGCTTGAGATGATAATCAAATGTCAGCCACACAGAGATAGGCTGCAGCCTATCTCTGGGAAAGAAATATTAAGTCAAGTTCTCCCAAAGCTGGAAAACCAGGGGAGACACGGCAGGCCTTCCTCCCTGGGAAACATTCTTATAGAAGCCACCAAAACTATAAAGTAACCTTAAAGACAATAGAAAAGGTGCCTTAGCATAAAACACGCTCTTTTGTCTTTTGGTTTTCTTTTTCCACAGAAGAAAAATGCTGAGATATATTCATCGTCCTATCTCCAAATTGACTTCACCACTGTCCTTCATCCTCTTTTCTTTTTCTTTTTAAAAATCTTGTTGCTTTTCTCTAATCCTAGAGAGCAAAGACAAGAGGTAGGCCTAGAGGCCCTGCACACAGCATTGATACCGCAGAGGTCTTATAAATCAGCTAAAAATCAATAATTCCTATATGGTAGTTTCTCCTTTGCAATCTTATCACCAAGGGACGGGGCTAATGCTTTTCTTGCACCACCATCCCCATTTTTCTGTCATAAAAAAAAAAAAAAAAAATCTGCTCAGGAAAGAATGGTTAATCAAAGTTGCTGAGTAAGTATTTTGACTATCTAATTTTATTACTTTACGATTGACATACCTTCCCTCTGGAAATGTTTGCAATTAATTAATTAGCAGTAATCTTCCCCAAGGGACTAATTTAATGAATACTCTCCAATTCTTACTTTAAAAAAATAGCTTAGATGTATTCAAGCTGCAAACGTGTGGATGGCTCAAAAGTGCATTTTTAAAAATCAAGGGATCTATCTCTTAAGGTGAATTTTTATCACTAAATCAATCTGGAAATGACTGTAATTCTTTTTCTAACTGGGAGTCTCACGGGTTGAACACAAGGTTTCTCCAAGGTAACAGCACTCTGCAGTACCAGCTGGGTTTGATGGTATTTTGAATGGAGTTTGTCCTCATGTTAATAATCTCTTAGGAGGGGGAGTCTGCGGTTTGTGGCTTCTTAAATGCTCCTTGAACATTCCGCAGAATCTGTGAAGAAAAAGAAAGAAGGGGAGAAAGCCAGCGTTGTCATTCTAAAGAGGTCACTGGCTCCTGGGCCTACCAGTCCCGTCTGCAAGGTGCCAGAGACAAATTCGCGATGCGAGATTCTCCAGCCATGGCCCCAGTCTGTCGCTGGGCTTCCTCCTCTGTTTGTTAGAACCCAGAGCTGTTGCTATCCTCTGGGCCACACGTTCTTGCTTCTCAACTACAAAATAAAACTGGGCCCTTGAACTAACACTCATGACTCCTCGGGAGAGTTGCAGTGAGGGCCTGGAGAGCATTTTACAAAGTGTAAAGTGCGGCGACCCCTTGAGGGAAAGGTGAGGCTTTCTCGCCTGCAAACCCCACCGGATCCCAGCAGCTCCCGCCGAAAACTTGACCCCACCAGACCGGCCACCGCTTTTCATCCGCAGAAGTTGCAGATCCAGATCGGAGGCCCTCAGATGGGTAGCTCCAGGCCTAGAGATTGAGACTTCCTATGTGCAGTCTACAGCGCTAGCAAACTGGCCCTGTGCGGGGGTCCAGGCCTGGAGCACTTAGCCCCCTCCCAGGCACCTACGAGGTCCCCCTACTCCTACCCCTTTGAAGACCCCTGGATGTTGGAGTGGGGTGGTCAGACCGCGGGGCCCAGCAGGGTGTCCGGGCGGAGAGCAGGGAATGGGCCTCCCTCCTGCAGTCTCCACTGCGGCTCGCCAGCGCCACCCCCAGCGGAGCGCAGCGGCTGCAGCCCGGCCCCGGCGCCTTCTTCAAGCTCCCCGGCTTCCCCGCGGACACAGCGGGCGGCGCGTGCGAGGCAGTGAAGCCTCGCCTTCGCCTTCAGAGGAGATGCCCCAGGGTCCTAGCCCGCGGTCTGCAGATTCAGGGGTCAGACTTGGCGCGTTGCCAGGCCATGGCCGCGGGGTCCTGAACCTCCGCCTCGAGGGGGCGCTATTCGGCCTATTCGAGGGCCAGGCGCTGCAGAGCAGCCCCAGGGTCAAGGCCCTGGCCAAGGCCAGGACTTGGAGAGCTGGAATCTAGCCAGCATCCTGGGGAGACTGAGGAGGGGAGCCAGATCCCCAAGGACCAAGATGGGCCGACCAGTGGGATCCACCGACTCTGCTCCGAGCTTCTTCAACGAGCTCCGGGCCTGTGGCGCGAACAAACTTTCCTGCAGCGGAGGGGTGGAGGAGCCGGGCTGGAGGCTTCTCCCCCGAGCCTCTGCTCTCCTCCACCTGCCAGTGCTCAGCCTCCGCCCAGCCTTCGCCCACCCCAGTTCCCTCCTCCTCCCCCGCGCGCCTCTGTTCCCTTAGACTTCTCGTCTCTCTCCTCTCCCCCCCCCCCCACTTTTCCCTCTTGCCTTTCTCCCCCACTTTTCTCCTGTCTCTTCTTTTATATTCTCTCCTCCTTCGCCGCCTCGGTTGCTTCTCGCCTCCTCTGGGCTGCAGGGGAGGAGGTGAGCGCGCGCTGCGCCCGGGGCCTGCGCGGCGCGCAGAGGGAGGCGTTTCTCCTACTTCTCCCGGGTAATTTGGAGAGATTGTATGTGTGTGCGCGCGCGTCAGCTTGAGGCGAAAAGGGGTAGAATCCAGCGCCGAGCAGAGAGGGTCAGGGTCTTTGAGGTTCCTCACCAGCTGCACAAACCTCCCCGAGCAAGTGTGAGTGTGGGTGAGAGTGCGCGCGCGCGCACGGGCTGGCTGCACTTGGCACGCTTGGTGACCCGGGGCCCCGGGGCCCGGGGTCCCGTCTGGCGGCCCGGGATTACCGTGACGTCACATCGAGCCTCTGGCCACCTTGGATTGGGACACCTCGAGAGCCTCACAGGCCCGTGCCGCGCCGCGACTCACCTCGCCACCGCGCGCCTTTGGGAACCCGCACTTTCTTCCTTCTCCTGCCCATCCATGGGCCCTTCTGTCTTCCGGACCCTACGGGCCGGAGGGGCGCCTTGCGGAGCGCAGGGCACGGCAGCAGGGCTGCCCTCGGTTCTGCCGCCAGTCGCGCCAAGCGGGCCGAGGAACCGACGCTGGGTGTCCACAGCCGTGTAAGGAACCGAGGCGCCGCACGACTGGGGGCGCCGAACCGCGGGGCTAAGACGGGAACTCGCAAGGGAAGAGGGAGGCGGACCGGGGACAGCCACCATGTCCTTCCCGCACTTTGGACACCCGTACGGCGGCGCTTCCCAGGTAAGAGGCGCCTCCAGGGGGAGTGGGGGGCAGACTGGGTGGAGAGGGTGCCCAGTGCATGCACCTGTCCAGAGCTTCTTCCTCTCCTCTCGTGTCCCAGGGGAAGCCAGAAGGAGCAAGGACCAGGGTAATGTACCACAGCCGCCTCTGACATCCCCAGTCCCTGACAGAACGTTGCACTTCCCAAGTGCATGCTGGAAAATCCTGTGATCCGAAACGTGGGCATTTTTACCACACACCCAGTGTGGTGGGTGGGATCTCAGGGATCTTCCAGTCAGACCTCTTCCTTGTACAGATGTCTGAGGTGGCCCAGAGAGTATCAGAAAAAAAGACTTCCAGGCCAGGGCGCTGTCCTTCTCCCCATATTGTTCATTTGTTGATCTCTGTTCTTATCCTGCCCCTTCCTTGGGCAGGTCCAACCTCTCTGTCTCTGGTTCCCTCAGTTTTCTAAACCAGGGTGTGTGTCGTACAATGACAAGGGTTTGCTGGGGAAATTCTGGGGTCACTCACCACTGTCTCCTGTTTTTCTCCAGAGAGTGGGGTATATTTTCCTGCCATCTAGAGCTATCTCGACCTTTGACCTGCTGTGTGATCTTGGACAAGTCTCACACTCTCTGGTCCTCGATTCCCTATCTATAAAATGGGAGTAGGAATGAGACATTGATGATGGTCTCTAAGGCCAACTTCTAGCTCCGCCCTGTAGCATCCCGTAAGCGGGGAAGAGGTAGGAGCAGAGGATTTGGCCTCTCTAATTCAAGTTTCAGAATGTTCACATTTCTCAGACCCCCTGGGACCCTGGAGCCTTAGCGATGGTGTAGGCGCATCTATAAGGGCAGTTTGAGTAAATTGCCTTCGGATAATTTCCCTCCCAGCACCCAAAAGAATGCTCAGCAAACGGTGGCGTTTAGTTAATGTAGAATGAAAGAGCGATCCTTCCTTGCCTCTGGCTCCCACCAGCGGGAGGCACAGGTCTGTGACATCCAGTGCCCCCTTTCTCGCCCCCGTAGTTTCTGGTGTCTGCAAGTTCCAGCGCCACTTGCTGCGAATCTGCCCCACGCTCGGTCTCAGATGTGGCTTCCGGGTCCACCGCGGCGCCGGCTCTGTGCTGCGCACCCTACGATAGCCGGCTGCTGGGCAGTGCGCGGCCAGAGCTGGGTGCTGCCTTGGGCATCTATGGAGCCCCCTACGCGGCCGCTGCAGCTGCCCAGAGCTACCCTGGCTACCTGTCCTATGGCCCGGAGCCGCCCGCATTGTATGGGGCGCTGGTGAGTACTGGGGTGGGGCCTGGGTCTAAGCGCCCAAACACGAGCGGCCCAGGGGCAGAGCAGCAGCAGCAGGTGAAATCCAGTGTGACATCTCCAGTGAAAATCAAGGAGGGACACACAACTCCTAAGAAAGGAAATGGTTAGTATTGTGTATAAGGAAAAAAAAGTATGTCTTTAGAGAATTTTACAGTTTGCAGCACTCTATATTGTTTAGAAAACATTTGTACTTCTATTAATTCTGTGAGATATGCAAGTCATCACTATTTACAATTTACAGATGCTCAAACTGGGATGCAGAGGGGTTCAGATAACCTACCCCAAATCACAAACATACAAAGCGCTAGGGAAGAGCTCTGGAAGGAGAGTAAAGTGGGGACGTGCCCAGTTGGGAGAGTGGAGAGATGGACCAGAGTCCTAACAGCAATAGCAGCTAATATTTAACCACTGCTTATGCTGTGCCAGGGATTCTGCCAAGCGTTCCACAAACACGGCCTTGGTCTTCAATAACCTATAGGAGAAATTGAGGCACAGAGCGGTTAGACAACTGTGCCCAACGTCACACAGTCAATGCGAGTGGTGGTACCAGGATTTGAATCAGACTTGACCCCAGAGTCCACACCCTCTGCTACTATCTGCCTCCTCCCCAAATGTAGTCCTGAATCTCTCTTCCTCTCCCACAGAATCCACAGTATGAATTTAAGGAAGCTGCAGGGAGTTTTACACCCAGCCTGGCACAACCAGGAGCCTATTATTCCTATGAGACCACTCTGGGGCAGTACCAATATGACCGGTAAGAAGTGAGATGCCTTGGTGGCTGGCACAGCACATCCTTCCCCCTCCCGTGCCAAGGTGGGGTGCAAGAGGGTGGGAGCAGAATCACACTTCCAGGTCGCAGACTGTCCCCCGCCCCCAGCCCCTCGTTCCCAACCTAAAACTTGAGTTGAGTTCTGCCCACAGGTATGGCTCCGTGGAGTTGAGCGGGGCTGGGCGCCGGAAGAATGCCACCCGAGAGACCACCAGCACGCTCAAGGCCTGGCTCAACGAGCACCGCAAGAACCCCTACCCCACCAAGGGTGAGAAGATCATGCTGGCCATCATCACCAAGATGACCCTCACCCAGGTGTCCACCTGGTTCGCCAACGCGCGCCGGCGCCTCAAGAAGGAAAACAAGATGACATGGGCACCCAAGAACAAAGGCGGGGAGGAGAGGAAGGCGGAAGGCAGAGCAGAGGAATCACCAGGCTGCCCCAACGGGGACACCAAAGGTACTGAAAATGTTCACCCCTACCCCGTGGGTTTTACAAGCCATCAAGCAGTCTGATCGGTCTTTCGAAGCCATGAGGTAGGCTCTCTAAGAGGTGCTCTGCTGCGTGCCTCAGGACCTTTGCCTATGCGCTTCCCTCTGCCTGGAATTCCCTACAGAAACGGCTTCTTCTCACCTTCAAGATATTATCTTAGAAAGGCCTTCCCTCCTTACCCAAGCCAAAGTGGCTTCCCAGTTTTTCTCTATCACGCCAGCCGGTTTTATTTCCTTTGCCACACTTATCACTATGAGAACGTCTACATACGCGACGTCTGTCTACCTCCTCTGCAAGGTCAGCTCCACTGGTTGTGCAACTCACTGCTGAATACCGAAATACCGAAACGCCTAAATGGCGTTGACACTCAGTAAATAATTGTTGAATTAAATAATATAACAGCAGCCACCTGTGGGTGCTGAGTTGGGTAAAACTGTGCCCCGCTCTTTTACAATTGAGAAACTAAGATCAGGGACTCCGCTCAAAGTGGCGTTTCCTTGGCTCGGCGCTGCACGCGAGAGGAGGAGTGTTCGAAGGGGCGGGGCGGGGCTGGGGCGGGAATTCTTTCCCAGGAGCGGGCGGCCTGCCCTGGGGCAAGTGTAAGGGACAGCGTGGCAGGTCTGGTGAATTACACGAGAATGCCCTGAGTGCAGGGCGCGTCTTGCTAAAAGCTTCTCAGGGGTGGGCACTCCCGAGGATTTCCCTTGGGCCCTGGAGCTTTTCTCACTCGCTCTTGATTTCCTACAGACGTTATTGCAAGCCAGGAGGCCCGGGGGCTCCCGCTGAGTGACCTAGAAGACCTGGAGGAAGAGGAGGAAGAGGAAGAAGCCGACGAAGAGGAGGGAGTAGCCACAGCTGCGGACAGGCTGGCGGAGTTCCATAAGAGCGCACAGTCGCTGCCCGCGCCATGCGCAGCAGCTCGAGAAGGCCGAATGGAACGCAGAGAGTGCAGCCTGGCGGCGCCCCGCTTCTCCTTCAATGAGCTCCCCGGATCAGGAGAAGCTGACTTCCTCGCCCCCGAGACAGGGGGCCCCACGTTGACCATGCACTACCCTTGCAGTCAGAAACCGCGCATCTGGTCTCTGGCGCACACGGCGGCAGCCAGCATTGTTGAATGTGCACCCCCAAACCGGCCCAGACCGCGAAGTCCTGAGTGCCATTTGATTTGCGGACAGCCTCCAGGCTCCGCCGGGCGAGCTGCGATCCCCAGAGACTCCGCGTGCGATGAGTCTTCCCGCGGAGCCAAAGCCTTGGGAAACCCCACTTTTGCCCTGCAGGGGCTGCCGCTGAACTGTGTGCCCTGCCCGCGGCAGAGGGAGCCTGCAGTGCAGTGTCAGCATCCGTCCGGAGCAGAAGGTAGTGGGCCCCCGACAGCGCTGGGAGTGTCTGTCCAAAAGATGCCCACCACCACTCTGCCCAGTCGTTGCACTCCCTTTCTGCCTCTGCTGCGTGCCCAAGTGCAGACCTGTCACAAGATTGTTCCACAATACACTTTCAAACGGAAGCTTAGAGATAAAAGTTCTAGTCCCCTCTCATATTAAAGCTAAATACTGTAATAGTAATAAATTCAGAGGGAGACAGAAATTTACCTAACATTACTTAGAAAGTCATTGAAGAGATGGACAACCTAGATCTCTACCTTTGCGGTCCAGTGTTCTGCCAAATGTACCAGGTGTACATCACCAAGCCCTTGACCCCTTAGGAGGAACCCAGCTGTCTCCCTGCTGTGCTGATTACCAAGTATTTTCTGGGACTGGTCAGGCATCAGTACTTTGGGGTAGCCACATACTATGGATTCAAGGTCAGCGCTTCAGTTTAACCTACAGCACTCTCTTTGGCCCACCAAAACTCCTGGGGATTACAGACATACTCCTGTATTCAACTTGGAAGCCCAGGGTTGGTGCTGTCCCTGGAGACCACTCACCCCCAAGGGCTCATCCCCAAACAGACTGTGACTGCCAGTGTCCCCTGACCCTGGCTGGTTCTTTTGCTGAGCTATGGGCCTGGTGGAAAGGAATTTCACTCTACACAGGGATATTCCTTAACCATTAGGCTGCCTCCAGCAATTACTGTCAGATTCAGCTCTTTGCAGTAATTTCTCTCAGGATTAGCTACTGGTTTAGAAAATTGGGTTACACTGTTATTCGAATTTACACATAACAGGTCCAAACGTTACCTCTGGCAGGCAATTTACCTCTAGACCTTTGCTTCCCTTTGGATGAGACATGGCTGACCTTTGGTTTCCTAGTATTCGCCACGAAGCAGCCTTTGGTTTTAATCAACCTTTCCTCTCTCAGCAGGTTAGCGCAATAACTGCGATTTGCAGAAGAATCTTGGAAATGGGCCCCACTTTTTGAACTCACCTCCATGCTAAGAAGCTGGACGACCTTGCCACGGACCAGGAGCTCTCACTTCGCCTACGAGACAGATACACAGAAACCCTCCTAGCAGCCATCCTTGCACGCAAGATGGGGGTGGTGGGCAGACATGTACCCTATCAAATCCCATGGGCAGGGTGGCAGGGCACCTTAGGAAAGGCCAAGTGGGAGACTGGGCAAGTCTGCCAGGAGCACTGACTCTCTACCAAGTCTCCCTGCTCTGTATTCAGGGCCTGAAGCCACTTCCTCTCCTGCTCACCCCTGCCCCTCATCCTCATCCCCCTCACTTTGTAACTTCATCGCTGATCTGGCACCTAAGGACCACGTGCGTTTTCTCCCCCTTCCCCACTCTACTCCTTGTATCCTTAAAAATAACCAATCCAAACCCAAGCTGTGTGTCCTATCTGTGCCAGGGGGCTTGGGTGGAGGGAAAAATGGAATGCAGCCAGGGACAGGGCGGTGTGGGCTGCAGACCCCAGTCCCTTTCATAGTGGGGAGAGAAACTCACAAGGTAAGAGACAAGGCCTTGGCGTCTGACCCCTAGGCGTACACGATGCTGCGCAACCAACCGGCTGAGCCAGGCTGACTACCCTGCTGGTTCGTGTGCGTGGGACCCATGTCAGGATATGTGTCTGGAAGCTGCATTTGTTTCTGGGTTGGTACTTGGGTTGTGAGTTTATTGCAGGGAGGGACGAGGAAGGCCGCGCTCCTCCCGTCGAACCTAAAGGCAAAGTCGGGCAGCTCCCTGGGTCATGTGAGGCGAGAGGGCGCATTCTTTCCGTTTAATCAAAAGTGTCAGCAAACACTTCCGGTACAGGCCAACCAATGGGAGCTGACGGGCAGAGAAGGGGGCTCTGTCCCCCTCGAGAGCGGTGTCTGGCGGAGGGGCGGTGGGGACGGCGGATGAGAGATTTAAAGATGCCCGCGCGGTGCCGGCTGCTTGGGGCTGCCTGGGTTCGTGCTCCAGGTCTAGCGGCTTCGGCCTTAGCCAGCGTGTGGACGCACCGCTGCTGGCAGGGAAAGAGGGACCCGAGGCAGAGACCTAGAGGGGAGATCCGGAAAGCTGGTGCAGACGGGAAGACAGTTAGAAAGGCAGCTGCCCTGTGCTCCTAGGGGCTGCATCCTTGGGGACCCGCATCTGCCGCATGCTGGGCCCCTGCGTGGCGCGGCCCACCCGGGCTGGGTGGCGGCCTTCCGGACCCGCGCGGATGCCAGACGGTCAGTCACCGAAGTCTGGGGCGAGAAGGGCCCGCCTCCTTGATAGATGTCACGACCCTTGGAAGCGGCGGAGGGGAAAGGTGGGGGGTGGAAGTACGGTGGGGAACAGAGGCAGTGTGCCACCTCCCGGCCCCACCCCGTCGTCTTTTCCTTAGAATGCACCCCTTCGGAGGAGGAAGGGACTTTAGAGATCATGATTTGCGAAACACAAACCTCTTCAGACGAGGAAACTGAGGCCAAATGGGACCTTGAGGGGAGTGGCTCAGCGTCACACAGGTCCGCGGTGGGGACGGACCCCAGCTTGCCACTCAGGGTCCAACGTCCCTTCTCGGCTCCTGCTCGCCCGCCCTCCCTCTCTCGCTTTCGTGTTGCTCCTGGGCAACAGCTGCTCCCATCCCCAAGCTCCCCGGGGACACTCCAGTAGCCTTCGCTGACCCGCGGCTTAGGGTCCGGAAAATTAAACTGCGAAAAGATAAACATTATTTCCAGTCGGCTTTGCGAGATTAACGCTTGTAATAAAGAGCATTAGCTGGAGGTTTCTTTCAATGCGCTCTCGACCCCACCCCCTCCTGGGGGGCCAGGTAGACCCCTCCGGAGACTGCAGAGGCTGCAGAGGCTTCCATCCTAGGGCCTCCAGTTGAGAGTGGGGCTCCAGCTAGCCATTCTCTGGAGGGGAGAGGGGCCTTTAGTGTCATATTGAATCTGCACGTGGAGAGGGAAACTGAAGGCCAGATTGGAGAAGGGACTCATCTAAACCCAAGCGCATGCGGCTGAGCAGGTGCTAGGATCCAGAGGGTGGGGGATGGGGGGATCTTACCTGTACACTGCCTCCAGCCATATCAGCTTTGTATAGGAACAGTGAACCTTGGGAAAGAAGGCCAGCCTGGGTCGCCCTATTTTACCACCCAGGACCCCAGGAGGTTGTCTCTCCAGCTCCAGGAACCATCTCTTGACTGGGAAGCCTAGAGTCTCCCCACGTTCCCCAACCCAGAGCAGGAGCCTGCAACCTACAGCTGTCCCAAAGATCTGGGCCTAGTTAGCTGGAGACAGTGGGGTGTGAAAGGAGCTGAAAAAGGTGTCCTGGAATCCCAGAAACCTGCTTTACCTTCTTAATTTCATTACTACCTTGTGTTACGTGACTTGGACAAGCCCCTTCCCCTCTTAGTTCCCCAGCTGTAAAATACCATGATGATCTAGTTCTTGGTGCTGGTGTTCAATGTCTTCTCCCCAGTTGATGGTGAGTTCCAGGGGTCCAGGAGCAGGGCCTGAGAATGGCACATCTGAGCCTATGATTATCTCAGCCTCAAGCCCCCAGCGGCAATCTGTTCCCACCATCTCTGCCCCCCTGAGAAGTCTTCTGCAAATCTCCCAATATAATCTCCCAGAATCATATTTTGAATACAGTTTTGATTAAACACCAGAGCAAGGGGAGGGAAGATCCTGCTGGTGCCCACAGACAGCTGGACCATGAGCTCTGCAAAGTAAGTTTCAGTAAATGCAGAACGTCAAGGTTCTCAGGTTTAGAGTCTGTAGGAGGTGGACCTCCAAACTCTCACAATGGCTAAAGTGCCCCTTCCCTCGGCTGGGCAGCAACCAGGAGGCTAGGCTCCCTGGAGAGGGGAAGCTTAACAGGGGAGCCATGCCAACCTCATGACTTCTTCCTTTGTTGATTCCTCTTCTTCCAGGTGTCACTAGATGGGCATTGGACTCATTAGATGTCCTCTATGATCACTTTTAGCTCTAAGATTCTATGACGCAGTTAATGATAATAAGAACTCCTAGAGCCATTATCATGTGCCAGACTTGATGCCTTGGGTGTCTTAGTCCATTTGGGCTGCTATAACCAACTATTGGGTGTCTTATAAATAACAGAACTTTATTTCTCACAGTTCTTGTGGCTGGGGAGTCCAAGTTCAAGGCGCCAGCAGGTTGGCATCTGGTAGTTCACAGATAGCACCTTCTCACTGTGTCCTCACATGGTGGAAGGGGCAAAAGATCTTTCGGGTCTCTTTTAAAAGGTCACTAATCCCATTCATGAGGATTCCACCCTCATGACCTAATCACCTCCCAAAGGCCCCACCTCCAAATACCATTACATTGGGGATTAGGTTTCAACGTAAGAATTTGTGGGGAGGTGGGAGAGATGCAAATGATTAGTCTATTGCACCAGGTCCTTTGAATGTGCTGTCTCATTTATATGTCTGAACAATCCAAGGAAGTATTATATTATACTTACTAGTATGCCCATCTAAAGAATGAGGAAACAGGCTCAGGCTCGAGAGGTTAAGTAACTTGATGTCAGTTGCCCAGCTACCAAGTAAAGAAGTCAGACTCTACGACCGATTCTGTAACCACTATGCTCTACTGCTACTGTATTCTATTATTTTCTGATTTTTTTCAATTATTAATAAGAGCATTTGTTTCTGAGACTCTAAATGTCTACGAGTCTATTATTTCATGCTCTGGAATCTTAGGTTGCCCTGGTTCCTTCTTAGAACTGTCCTATGGGACAGGACTTCTGGTGTCTCCTGGACCTGCCTCCACATCCTGGCTGGGAGCATCCCCTACCTATCCCATTGCCCACCTTTTTCTTTGACGTGCTGTCTGAGACACCCCTGGTCAGTGTTCGGCAAAATGTAGCCCATGGCTATCTATCATCAAAAGCAGCCCATCTTTAAAGAATCACACTAGAAGGTGGGGGGGGGGAGATATGTCTTTTTAACAAGCACCCCAGGTGGTGTGATGGGCCTCTGACCTGCCTAGTGATGGCTGAACTTCGAGTGGTCAGACTCTAAGTTTAGCAGAGGGCTTAAGAAACCCTCTGTTAGCCAAGAGTAAATCACATCCCAGTAACAGGTGCAGACATTTCCTCCAGGATTTAATCTGGTTCACATTCAATCTCCTCATCTGGTTCAGCTCTTTTTCCCCTGCCTCCATCCTGAAGCTCAAAGGCTTGTTGTTACTGAGGGCGAGGAGGGGTCTAACTCACTTCTCCCTGCCACCTGAAGACAATTTAAGATGCTAGTGTTGGAAGCATTTTAGGAGTCCCTTCTACCCTGGTGTGCAAGAGAATTCTGTCTGCAAACGTAACTTTTGAAATTTGTCTCCTGAACCAACAGGTCTTACTCTTCTCTGTGAATCATCCTTTCTCTTACTCTCTATGCCTCCTCCCCTCCCCCTCCAGTGGGATTTATTTCGCCCTTACTCGGGGATTAGAGGAAGAAATGGAGTCTAATGGGCATCTCGCAATTATATGGCAGAGGACCCCGTCTATCAGCATAATTTTCATTAAAAGTTAAGTTGTGAATCACAATAATATGTTGAACTTTCGAAAGGAGAGAACAGGACTGAGATTACCAGAGGTGGGAAAAGGGAAGAGGGAGTGGGAGGGGAGTAGGGTAAGGGCAGAACTGGTAAAGGGCCACGAAAAATGATCACATTGTGTAATGTTGAGTATGCTAATTATCCTGATTTGAGCATCACATATTGCACACAGGTAATGATATTCAACTCTGTACCCCACAGACATGTACAATAAACTATGTTACAATTTTTTTAAAAAGCTAAGTTGCAGAGAGAGAGAGAGGAGAGAGAAATAGTGACCTGAGTTTGCTGGCAAGTGACCAATGTCTCTGAGACCCAGCCTTTACATGGTAGTCTGTGATGTGGCTTTTTCATAAGTTCTGGTTTTCTCATTTGGCTGCTATGGGGACAAAGATTGAGATCAGTGTTATGTGAATTTTGGTGGGTGGCAAGAACTGGAGAGTTATTAAAGACAAGCTAGCACCAAACAGACACTTCTTTACGAAATCAGAGGACTGAAAGAGATTTGAAGGGGCTATAATTTGGGTTACTCTGAGATTTAGCATAATTTAGTGACATGACCAGCCCACATCACCAGTGGTACACATTCTGCTCTTTGGCAAATTAATCTGTGTTGATGTAGAGCGTGATTATTACTTATGAGATCATCAGAGACTGGTGTCTTCTCTTATTGGACTTCCCTCATTTGGATTGTCTCCAAATTGCAACGGGCCTTAATTTAAAGTCTCAGGAAACCTGCCCCATAACAATGATGCTAACAAGGACAATGGTGATGAGCCTAGAGCCACAGTTCTCAACTCTGGCTGTGCAGAAAATCAACTGGAGGTGTTTTGTGTTTTGTCTTGATTTTTGATACCAATACCCAGGCTGTAACCCAGACCTATTAAATCCAGTCTCTATGGGTGGGGCCCAACGGTGTTTTTTAAAGCTCCCAAGTGATTCCTATGTCCAGCCATGGTTGAGAACCACTGAACTGCAACCAGGCTGTTCCTCTTTCCAGCCTCAGCACTTTCTAGCAGATGTATATAGGTGGAGGGGAGCAGGGATTGTCAGACTGAACATCTAGAAGCCTCTGAATTCTCCCTTAACTCTATGCATTTGTTATTCCCCCATGGTAAAAAGGGGTCTAACATTTGCATTTTACCACATGGTTTATAAAAAAGCTCAAAGATGGTTGTAATCCTGGACATACAAGGCCAGTGTCCACCAGGAGAGACCTCCTTCAGCCCTGCCCATCCCATATCCCAACCTTCTGCCCGTAGGGTGGAATCACGGGAGGAGATTTCTCCACACAAGAGATCCTAGCCACATGTGTGAACTAAGCACCCCTGGGGCAGCTCAGAAGTGGTTCTGAGCAGGGATAGAGATTTTTTAAAAAGTGTTTCTTGGTGTTATGTATTGTAGTGGAAAAATCACTCCCAAACATAATGGCTAAAAAAAACCCAGAATATTTATTTTTCTCACGAATCTGCAATTTGGGTAGGGCTCAGTGGGAATGGTTTGTTTCTGCTCCATGTGCTATTGCTGCTGGAGGATTCGCTTCCAAGGAGGGTCCTGGTTCCACCCCCCACGTAGCTCTCAATGGGCTGCTTGAGGTTCCTCACATCATGGCAACTAGGTTTCAAGAATAAGTGTTCCAAGAGGCCTGGGTGGAAGATGCAAGGCTTCTTATGATCTACCTCAGAAATCCCAGAACATCACTTCCAATGTATTCTATTGCTCCAGTAAGTCACTAGTGACTGTCTAGATTCAAGATGAGAGAAATTTGACACTTCTGCCTTACAGGAGGAGTGGCAAAGAATTTATAGCCATCATTACTATAGTTGGATTCCTGGTAAAGGTACAGTTTCAAACACACTTCCAGACGTCACTCTCCCTTTCAACATGTGGACATAAGACTGTGTTAGTCATCTTGGACTGCCATAACAAAATACCATAGACTGATTGACTTAAACAAGAGAAATTTATTTTCTCACAGTTCTGGAGGCTGGGAAGTCTAAGATAAGGTGGCGGCTGATTCAGTTCCTGGTGAGGGCCCTCTTTCTGGCTTGCAGATGGCCACCTTCTTGCTGTGTGTTCATGTGAAGGAGAGAGAGCTCTGGTGTCTCCTTCTCTTCTTATGAGGGCACCAGTCCTATTGGATTAGGGCCCCACCTTTATGATCTCATCTAACCTTTATCATCTCTTCACTGGCCCTGTCCCCAAATGTAGTCACATGGAGGCTTAGGGCTTTAACATATGAATTTTAGGGGGATGCAAACATCCAGTTCATGATAGAGTCCAACCCAGAACACGAAATGGAAGAGGTCAGTTAGGAAGCAGGGGACAGGGAAAAGGGCATTGACTCCTGGCCAGTGGTCTGGGCTGGCCCCCAGCCACAGAGGTTCTGATTGAGGCAGGCATTCTGCTGTCAATCAATTCCCCATCTGTGTCCTGGCCTAGTAAGCCAGTGTCTGCAACCACAGTATGGAAGAAGAGGGCCTTAGTGTATAGTGCCTGATACTTCATGTAATTTCTTTACATCTCTCCATTCTGTAAATGAGGAACCTGAGTAAGCAAAGTCTTTTGTCCAGGGTCCAACAGCCAGGAGGTGGCAGAGTTGGGGTTCCAATCCAGGTCTGTGTGACCCCAAAGCCCATGGTATCAGCCAAGTGAAGGCAGAAGGAGGCTGAATATGTCCACTCTGAAATCATACTGTATAGCAGAGTGGAAAGAGCACAGCCTCTGAAAACAAACAACCTGGGTTTGAATCCCAGCTCTGTCATTTACTAGCTGTGTAACCTCAGACAAGTGGCATAATCTCTCTGGAACTCAGTTTCCTCATCTCTAAAACGGGAATAATAATAGTGCCTATCTCACACGACTGCTGTGATGTTTAACCAGTTAACATGGAAAGCATTAGAATTGGCCAACAGTAAGCATTATTTAAATTGTCAGGGACAACTTCTCTCCCTCTCTTGTACCCCAGCTGCCCTTGCCACAGGCTGTCTCCCTAGCAAGGCCTGGAATCACCATTGGGTCCCCATGACTCCTTATGCACAGTCGATGTCACAACTCACACGTGTCCCTCCAACCTAGAGCAAAGACATGGGGTCATTCACTCGGGTGTCCATTTAGGGAGAAACCTCACCACATAGATTTTATGAATTGCTCCCACTTCCCCTTATCAAGATTAATGGCACAATTGCCCACGGTCAGTCCTTCTGTGGTCACAGCTAATGACTTCAACCCTCAACACGTTTCCTCTGCATTTGCTTCAGAAAATCATTCCGAACAGCAAGACTGTTTTAATAGCCACTTGGTACTAATGATGCCTTTTAAGTGCATAAAGAGAAGCTCTAAGTACCAAACTGGAGACCCATCGGCTGGTGACAACAGCTATTGACATTGACACGCAATGCAAGGTCAGAATAGAGGCAGTACATGGGGACTGTTCTCGGCCTCACAGTGGGGAATTTTTCAGTAGATTGGAAAACTGCTCATTATTCCCTGTTGCTCCTTAAACATACCCACTTGCATCATTCACTGCAGCTGCTACGTGCATTTCAGAGCTTACCAGCTCTGCCTTTCTTATTTCGCTTCAAGATTTAGACCATGTCCAAAATTGTACTATTTTTACTTCATATATTTCTTTAAATAAATTCACTTTCACGTTTTTAAATAAATGTTTTTGGAACATAAGCACATGTTTTATGGCTAGCCACATTTATGTCTGTTGTGTTCGGCCACCACAACATACTCAGATGGGCAGGAGCTTGGCAGCATGGTTAAGAACATGGACAGAGGAGTCAGACCAAGCTGGGTTCATACTCTGGCCTCGCCACTCAGTACCTGGGTGACGGAGAGCACTTCCTCAATCTCTCTGAGCCTCAGTTTCTTCATAAGTAAACTGGAATAAAACTAGAACTTAGTTCATTGGGGTGACGGTGAGGATGAAATCAGTTGATGAATGTTAAATGTTTATCTCAGGGACTGGCACATGTAGTCAAGAAATGTTGGTTATTAGTGTGTTGACTTGCTCAACTAAGGCTGGGCTCACTGGGGAATTGACAAACAGCCTCAGCTTTCCATCCGCGTCCTTGCTATGATGGTAACATAGACTACAGTCCTGAGTATCTCATATGTCACCTTACTGTGAGACCCCGATTCTGTCAGCAAAGGGCCACTCCCCAGGCACTGGATCTGGGCATGTGGTGTCACTCTCTGACCAAAGCATCTTTTCTCCTCCTTGGGAGATGTCCTTTTTCCTCACCAGGAATGTGTTTCTGATCATTACCAGCTATTATCTAAACACCAAGCTCTCAACTCTCATGAATCCAGATCCATGGTGCCCGCCATCTTGTCTAATTCCTGATCATTCATCTCGTTACTTCCCAGAAAGACTTTAACCTTCCGTTTCCAAAATGCACTGGTTCTTGGTCTCACTTCATGCTCAATCATTTCTGGTGGTGTTTGTTTGGTGTTTAGGCCCCATCTCTGAGACTGGGGCAGAGCAGTGGGTGGGGAAGGGGGGTTCCTGGGGGCTGACTGGAGCCAGGACGGGCATTGCCGAAGGGTGATTTGTAAACTTTCAGAGAACAAAAGAGAGGGAAGGAATAAATGAGAGAAGCAGAGGAGGAGCCTGGACTGGGGGCAAGGAAGTGAAATGAGGACATGAAGATGGATGGATATTGAGGGTATCAGCTCAGAGCCACCAAAGGAACGTGAACAGGGCTGGGAAGTTTAGGAAATTAAGTCTCTTAATGCTGGACATTCAGGGAAAACACAAGAGGCAAAGACTGAATTCTCAAACATGCATTCCATAGAAGCCCACATCTTCTAATTTGAGATGCAGGTGGTATTCCTATGACTGGGCAAGAGGGAAGCAGGCCCCCGGGAATGAGTGTTGAAGCTCCCTCTGCAGCTCCCCACATCCTCCTCATCTCATTCTTAGCTACTCTTCAGCCCATCACATAACTGTGACATTTGACATATGACACCCATGAGTTTCACTTGACCCCTTTGTCAGGTGCCATTAAATGGCCTGAAGTTAAAATGTTAATTATCATTAATCATTTTTTATGAAATGGCTTTGTCCATCCATAAATTCAGCAGAGAAGAGGCTCTTTCATGGATCTGACAGTTTATGGATTCCTGACCATCAGAGAAAGCACCTGCTTATGTGGGTGTTTCTAGAGATGTAAGTTACAAAGAAAATAATGAATGCCCACTGGTGGGGCATAAATGATAGAGTGACTAGGGACAAAAAAAAAAAAAAAGAGGCGGGAGGATGAAGTAAATTGGGGTCAGGCTGAGTTTAGGTTTTTTGCCTCTTTCCCTGCACCGAGCTCAGTGACTGAGGCAATGTAGATGCCCAAAGAACTATGTGGTAAAAGCGAACAGATGAGGAAAGGGAGGTCAGAAGAGGAAGAGGAACAGGACCGAGAGAAGAAGTTTCACAGAAAATTGGAGACTAAATTAAAGGTATATGAATGGGAAAGAGCCCAAATATCTGCCCTTGAGTTCAAGATCCTGGGAACCTCAGTATTTATGCATTTGTTTACTTTTGGCTAGCTACACTAAAGTGCAATTATCTCTCTCATTCTGTTTTTTTTTTTTAAAGCTTTAAAAAATCAATAAAGGAGGTAGAATTAATTTTCTTAAAACACAACCATGAGTATTTTAGGGTAAACTCAGAAGATCAACCTCCTTTTAATCAACATTAAAAATAATCTTTTCCTAGGTACAAATATGCATAGAAAAGTGGATTTCAAGGTCATGTGCCAAAATGAGTGCTTATCTGTGGAAGATGAGATTATGAGTATTTTCATTGTTCTTATTTATACTCGCTATCTTTCCAAATTTCCTGCAAGATTGTGCTTTATAATGAAAAATGCGCAATACATCTGCATGCATTTGTGTGTGTGTGTGTGTGTGTGTGTGTGTGTGTGTGTGTGTGTGTGTATACATGCACAAATGTGAACGATGGGAGATGGAAAGAAAGGGTGTTGTGCTCTCTGAGGCTGTCCTGTTGAGGTGGGTGACAGGACTATTATTTTGGGTCCTTTATTTCTGGCTCAGGGAGTCTCCAGCTAGAAGGAACATAAGATGCCCTGCAGTGCCTATTGTCAGGCTGTATAACTAAGGTCCTTGCTGTGTGATCAGATCCTGGCATGGCCTAAGGACAATGCGGGAACAGTCTTGAATTAGGACACTTCAAAATAGAACTCTTTCCCTGGGATCCACAGGTGAACTTCAGGGGCTCTTTGAACCTCCAAAACTGTATGCAGAACTCTGCATACATGTGCAGATTCTGGGGAGAGGGCATTCTTGGTTTTCATCAGATTCTTAAAGTGGGGGCCAGTGATCTAAAAGGTCCTCTTCTCTAGACAGAGGACATGTGTTATTATTAGCAAGAGTCACCCCAAATATAAGTGTGTTTATGTATTTGTAAATTACATGCATGTACTATAGTGTTATATTCAATATGAATATAAACAAAGTATATATTTTAAAAATTTACAAAATAAGAAGTTCTAATATTTTTATCCCATATCCCAAAGGGTCATATCCAACTTCCCTGGAAAGCACTGGTCCCTTTTTAGAGAAAGTCAACTCTGGAGCCAATGAGGAGCTCCTCCTCTCTCCCCTCTCCCTTCAAAGTAACCCCCACTATAGCTTGCGAAGTTCTATGATCAGGAAAGAAGAACTCCTGGGTCCAATTTGACATCTATAAAACACTGCAAGTTCATAAAAAAACTTCAGAGCATCACGAAGACTTAGATATACTTCCTTCTGGCGTAATTTTTCTAGTACCTGCAGCTTGTTGGCTAAAGTATTCACATCCTCAAAGTTGCACCTGAGTCTCAGCTTTTAATTCCAACAGCAGTAGTTTTACTTTTAGGGTTTAATATAATCAAACAGATGAGGGTCACATGCTCATCTGGAGTCCATTTCCCTGAACCCCACCCTAAAATGACCCTGACTCTCACCTTTCTGACCTAGGCCAGGTCTTTGTTAATTTCAGACCATCAGAGTGGCACTAACAACTTAGCTTCATCCCCCCTGTTCATCATTACTAAATGGAAATGCACAGAAAAATGGCCACATCAGGCTAATTTGGACCCACGTCTGCTTAGGACTTCTCTGAAATTAGTATTTTAGGGTTTCATTTCCCCTGGGATTCTGGTATCCACATCCCTTCAGGGAGCAAGAGAGCAGTAAAATCCAGTTGTTCACTTATTTGTATTTTGATATATTTTTAAAATATATATATATATATATAGTATATTTGATATAAAAGCCTTACAAAGACTTTACAAGAAAGAAAATTATAGGACATTGATGCAAAAGCCCTACATAAATATTAAGAAATTAAATCCAGTGATATATACGAATCAAAATGAGACAGAGAAGGGGGGAGGAGAAAAACCATATAGAAGAATATTTATAGCAGAAGGTTTCTTTGGTTTATATGAATTTTTACTCAAAAAAATTTAAACATTGTTTATTTTTAATGGAAAAATAATAATTGTGTATATTTGTGGGGCACAATGTATCCCAAAAATATTTCTGTTTGTTTTTGTGACTGTCTGATACACATTTAAATCATCACTTATGGAAAGGCTCTTCCTAAATGACAAAGCTCTGTCAAATTCAAGGTCTGGGTTGATTCTTTCTCCAACCACGGGATGCAGGCATTAGTGGATGCGGCGGATGCTGGAGTGCACTGCGCAGGTCCCCTCCTCATGACTAAGGCACTCCTTCCCCCAGGTGCTGCGAGTGTTGGCTGCTGAGGGTTTTCAAGGTCAAGCCCCTCCCCAGGGAAGCCTGCATCCAAAAGGCAGCCACCTTGCCACAATGTGGGACAACTCAAAAGTCCATCCCAGCTCCCTGCAGAAAAAAGCTGAGGTCTGTTTCAGCTGCATCGCTTCAACTTCTCCCTCTGACAGTTCTGCTTCCCACCCTTCCCAGGTCAACAGCCCTCTCCGAAAAAGCTCACAGACTCAGGCTCTGCCTCCCCGGGAACCTGTCCTCAACAGTTTGCTTGGTACAGGTGAGAAAGCTGAGGCCCAGGGAAAGGAAAGGTTCCACAGGTGGTAGAAACAGAAATTAGTACTGTGATTCAGATTGCTTGACTCTATTCTCGGGCCCTTCCACAACAATAAAGAGGAAATTTTTCTAGGTAATGCATTAGCAGGACTCCACCTGGAGCTTTGGAAATCCAGAAAAGTGTCTACTGTCACTCACAGAGACTTCTGCACACATTGCCATGCTTCCAAGGCAGGATTTGGGCTCAATCCATCTTTTGAAAAATTTATATTTAATTGCACGTGATACATGAATGCAGTCTTCTTATTAGAAAAGTAAAAACACTTCGATTAACACTAAAATCCCCATGTTAGTTTGGGTGAAGCTAGATCCTAGCATAGATAAACACCAAAATTGTAGTGCCTTAACAGAGTAGAAATCTATTTCCTGCTCTTAGGAAGTTGATCAGGCTGCCAGCAGCTCTCCCAAGTGGAGGTCCAAGAACCCAGCTCTTTCCTTCTTGTGGCTCCACCACCTTCAACTCAGAGCTTGTGAGGTCCCAGAGGAAGGAAAAGTTTCAGAGCATCCCATGTGCTGGATTATAATAAGCCAGACTTGGAATTGACACACATTCTTTGCCCACTTTCCACTGGCCAGCACGTAATCACATGACCACACTTAACTACAAGGCATGCTGGGAAATGCTGTCAAGCTGGGGAACCAGAAGGAAAAAGAAACAGGTATGTGGACCAGCCAGCCAGTCTCTGCCACAATCCACTTTGGCCACCCTCCCCCTTTAAAAAGAATTCTGGTCTTTTCTTCCCCAGAAGAAGATTTTTGTCAGCTTGTTACCTTCCTACTTTTTTCTTTGCATTACATAAATATGTGTAAGTCCAGACAAATATAGAGAGATAGCATTCGTTTGTGCGTTTATTTCGTAAATGTTGCCAACCTCCTGGGAGAACTATGCCCATTAGTAACTGGAAATGTAACTCATTCCTCTTAATTGCTGCCCAGTGATCCAAAGTGTGAGTTTCTCATAGATGGATATTTATATACTTGTTTTCAAGGTTCCCCCCAAGTTTAATTTTTGTAAACACTGTTGAATTGACCTTCTTGGACACATAGGCAAGTGTGTTTATTTAGGGAGGATTTGAAGAATAGCATAGCTGGGTCATAGGAATATGCTTTGAAAATTTTAGTAAGTTAAAATGTCCTTTAAAGTGTCCCTATCTAGCTACATTTTCCCTAGCAGTATATGAGACTACCTATGTCCCACACCCTGCTGATACCTGATATTATCCAATGTTTAGAAGGATGGCCAGTCTAATGGATATGGAATGACATGTCACTGTTGTTTTGATTACAGTTTCTTGTTACTAGTGAAGCTGGATATCTTTTCCTTTTTTGTGACTTACCTGTCCATTTTTTTAGTGGGAACTTGTTTCTCACCGATTTGTAGAATCTCTTTTTATAGTCTCAATACTAATCCTCTGTTTGTTTTTTATGTTGTAAATATTTTCTCCCAGCCTGTGTGTTATCTTTTAGCTGGGGTTTTATAATGTCATGTTCTTCAGAGAGAGGGTAAGACTGAGCCAGATGCAGAAATATACCTTTAAGTCTAAGCATTTGTTCTTTGTACGGGGAGTTATTAATCACCTCATGGGTGCTCTGCACTGTGTCGGGCACTGTGGGCAGAACAAGGAAGAACTGGATGTGGAGCCTGGCCTCGAAGAACTCATGATCTGGGGGGGAAGAGGAGCAGACAGTTGTGAACAGAGGTGACCCGAGGTGGAATGTAAAGGGTGAGGAGGACAGCCATACCTATAGTTACTGAATGGGGAAGGGGATGTGTTCCCCACCGCCAAGGCCTAATGATGTGTAAATGGATAACCAACCATGGATGACCTAAATGCATGCTGGGAAGGGCTTGTGCAGTGACATCACTTCTTAGCCATGACTTGGGGGCACAAGGATGGCATTTACATCAACTTATTCTTGCAAATCTCTTATGAAGCCAGCCACTACCTTGGGAATAATGTGTTTCAATACATTCCACTAAAGCCAGGCTTTTTCCTAGTGAAGAGACAGATTGCCATGTCTTTGGTTGAGTATTGGATGATACTGTTGGTTTGTGTTTAGGGGCCAGGTGCTAAGAAAAGTGCATATCTTTAAACCCTAAAATCTTATTCAGGCAGATCGATTAAACCATAAGAGACACAGAGAACTCAGGACATTTGAAGGGAGGACAGATCCATATCTCCCTTCACTACATACTCCAAGGAACACAACAGCAGACAGGGTCACATCAGCCATGAGCATGAGTCTCTCTCCCTCTCACAACCCACAAATTCATACTGGTGCATTTACATAAATTAAATGTATATGAGTTACATCCACCTGAATTACATTTCCACAAGCACACTCTGTCTCCTACTCTTCCCCAACTCACGTACGTGATAAACTCCTCAAGTATGGGATGCAGAGCAGGATAACTCTGTATTCCCCACTGCGTCAAGTCCTCATCTCTTTCTGACAAGGAGAAAAAGCCTTCACAGAAGGGGGTGTTGTAGAAACCATAAATGTCGTGAGTCCAGAGAATTGGATTCTAATCCCTGATCTATCTTCTCTAATCCCTAAGAGAACTGGCCAAGTTCTTCCCTCTTCGAGCCTTAGTAGGTGGGAGAGTGCATTAGTTTGCTGGGGCTGCCAGAACAATTCACTATGAACTTGATGGTTTAAATTTACATTCTCTCACAGTCATGGAGGCCAGAAGTTTGACACAAGGTGCTGACAGGGCCACACTCCTGAAGGCTCTGGGGGAGAATCCTTCCTTGCCTCTTCCAGCTTCTGGTGGCTCCCAGTGTTCCTTGGCTTGTGGCTGCATTGCTCCAATCTCTGCCTTTGCCTTCATGTGGCATTCTCCTGCTCCTCTTATAAGGACATCAGCCGTTTGATTTAGGACCCACCTTAAATCCAGGATGACCTAATCTCCAGACCCTTATCTTTACATCTGCAGAGACCTTATTTCTGAATAAAGCCACATTCACAGGTATCAGGGATTAGGATTTGAGCATACCTCTTTGGATTTATGAGATACAATTCAACCCACTGCAGAGGGGATTGATGAAATCATCCCTAAGTTTTATTTCAGGCCTAACACCCTGTAAACTATGACCTTGGTTTTTCAAAAGGGGAATTGTGTGAGGGAGCAGAAAGAGAAAGAAGGGTGCTCCCAAAGAGGTGGTGGGTCAGCCTAATTTAAATATGGATCATGCAGTTCCAGATCTAGAGCTAGAGGGAGAAGCAGACTGTTTGTTCTCACATACACCTTCACACAAAGAGCACAAATAAAAAAATATGAGTAGCAAAGAAAATTGATCCTTTCTCAGCTGATCATGGGAGAAGATGCAACAGTAACCAGCGGGACCTGTTCACTCCCTGTAAACTCAGGTGCTATGGATAGAGGCTTCTTGTCCTTTCTATTTATGGCACCACCCCAGTATCATCAGGATGCGTATCAGAGAGCTGCCACTACCAGGCTGAGCTGCCCCCAATATTTTAAAAATATTTTTCTGAAGCCAACCACACCCTTACATTTCAAGCATAGCATTCGTGTCTACATTCAAACCATGTCATGATAATAACATCTCCTCAGCCAGCTTTATATTTAAGGACTGCAGGTGTCAACTAATTTAGGGCACAGTCTGCCTCCTTATAGTGTTTAGCATTTGTGGGTAGGACTCAGGCCTGGCATTCTGTACCAACACAGACAGGAACCACAGGCAAAGACTAGCAGTCACAAAAAAGGGGAGTCAACTAGAAAACTATTAGGAAAATCCACCATCATAGAATATGGATACACATGTGAATAGCAGGGGAGGAGCTATAAAAATTCAGTAAATATCAAGTGCAATAACAGAAGATAGGCCAAAGAACCAATTTCCCCAGGAAGGGAGAAGTGTAGGGCCTTGGGTGAGGCCACGTGGATGCTTGGAGAAGGCAATTCCTGGAAGAGCTGCTCGGGAGACACATCAGTGAAGATTCTGCAGGGGTAAGCAACAAAAACCTACACCAGCTCACTTGAGCAAAAGAGGAATTGATTAGAAGGTTCTGGGGAGGCCCAAAGGATGGCAGGGAAGGCTGCAGGACTAGGCCTGGAAAAGCCACTGAGCAAAGCAGCTCTGGAAGCCTGAGCAGTGGTAGCTACTCATCCACCTCTCGGTGATGCTGCCAGAGGAGTGAGCTTGAGCTGTGCTCAGTCTTGTGGCTGCTCTGCTGTTGGTTTGAATTTCAGAGACAGCATCTCATTGGACTTGCTTCAGTCATATGCTCTTCCACACCATTCCCATCTTGTCTGAAGAAAGGCAGGGCCCTTGTTCTATCTAGTGGGAGAAAGGTAACTTCTCAAAAGGAAACTAGGGTACGGAGGGCCTCCTTGAAGGGGCACTATTCACAGAGATATGGGCTAAGGGAGCCAGTGAGAACTGGTGATGCTCTCAGAGACTGGCAGCCATGAAGCCGTTCCCACCCCTAAGCTTGAAGGGCCGGGAGAGGGAGTTATTGGTAGAACCTTCAAGAGATGTACAAGAGGCTGCCCCAACAGGAGCTGGGGCAGCAGGCAGAGGAAGAGACCACTGCCAAACAGCAGCTCAGCAGGAAGAGTCCTGGGGGCCTAAATACCCATACCTCTCCCATGTCCTCCAAGCTACTGCTAGCACTTTCTAATAGAAATCCAGAGAACCAGGGGGCCAGGTCATGCAATCTATACAGGTCAGCCTCCAGTGGCACAGAGAAGGGCAAAGAATGGTGGAGAATGGATCCAGAACCAATCCAGGTGGTATTATCAGAAGAAAGTAGACTAGATGCCAGCCAGTGTGAATATAGCCAGATCTACTTCAGGAGGTCAGAAGAAAGTCACCAAGGGAGTGATCAGAGTTAGAAGAAGAGGGACTGAGCTTTCCCAGCTTGGAGGTCAAGGAAAAAAAATAATAAATAAATAACAGAGAATAAACCTCGAGCCATATTACACGAGAGTTTCAACTGCATGGAAATAGATGGCCTTGCTCCTTATTTTTAAAAGCCTGGCTTCATTAAGATGATTGTATTCAATACATCGAGGCGCTTTATTTCCCTGTGGAGAAAATAAAATCAGGGGTAAAGTTTTGAGGCAGTCCCCAGAGATTTCCAGTTGAGTACCTTTGACAGAGAATTAACTGTTTATCTTTGTCAATATACTGAATATGGAAAACTATAAGGCAGCAGTGCAGACCATTTTATCACCACCCCCATCTCTAAAGAATAATAGCTAATTGGAATCCTAGTGCAGTAACAGCTATAAAAGCAAGACTCTTAGCTGAGATTGAGGGAAAGTGCCACTTTAGCAATTACACTTCCTTTACCTGTCAAAGGAAGGAGACTTTCTGCCCAAAGACTCAGGCCTTGGCAAGTGTGTGTGAAATTACATCAATGGGATCTAAACCAATACCTTGGGTGAAAAGGCACACCATGTTTTCCAGCCCATATTATCCCTGTGTCCCTTTTGTGCCTTGCAGTTTGCAATGTGTTTTCACATATGTTTTGTCATTGGCTCTCACAACTGGCTTATCTGAGTGGGATTTTTATCTCCCTTCCTCAGTTAGAAGAGCTGAAGTTAAAGAGGTTCACATAGCTAGTATCTTGGGCTGATTTCCCTTGACTGCAAGTGGTTTATTTGGAAGATGATCCCAGGAAATACCAGGGTGGGGTGAAGAAGTAAGACCAAGAAGGCAAGAAAGCCAATTCGGATAAACAAGTTACCTCTAGAGGCAACTGGGGCTCTGTCCCACTGAAAACGACTGGGAAATGGTGTGGAATATACCTCGGAGACGTCCCTCTCAAGGGATATGTAGCCACCAACCTAGACCTGTCAATGACTCAGGGCTTCTCCCAGGGGTGTAACTCCCCAGCACTGAATGCCTGCCTACCTGTCCCAAGAGAAAGCCCTCACCCCTTCACACAGAACACAATGTGCATGTAGTAGAATGGTGAGGGCCAAGGGGTCAGGAGTGGGCATTCTGCTAGCATAGCTGGTATGTGTATCACTGCTGGTTGCCAGTCAGCCTCCTGCCCAAGCCCCTGTGTCCTCACTGGCCTCCCAGCATAGAGGCTTTCCTAGGTTAGCTTTGTTGTGACCATGAGATATAACAGAACACACCCAGAGTGTTCTGGGAAAGATTTTTCTTTCATGATAAAAGGAAAGAGACACATAAGGAAAACTCTCACCTCTGGCGTCTCTGTGTTTATGGCCTTAGGACAGGCCAGGTAAGGTCATGAGGCCTGGGACTGTGGCAACAAAGACCACAATGGTAAAAACCCCTGACATTATTTATATCTGAGCCAATACTGAAACTGTACACATGCAGACACTGTAAAGTAAATAAATGTTTGTATGATTTAAGTCACTATTAGTTGTGTTGTCTGTTACTTGCAGCTAAATGCATTCCTAAATGAAATTTTGCTTTTGTTGCTGAGTATAAAGTCTGTACCATTGTCCATTGAACTATTCTTCCTCATTCTGCTCAGTGTTATAAAATAACAATAATAAAGACAGTCTTTGCCTTAAATTTTCTAGTAATCAAAATAGGGGTGGTGGTTTAAGCAGGTGTAACCCTATGTCAAAACTTAAATTGTGCAACTAAATAATGAAATAATTAAAATAGGAGACTATTATTTTATTTTTGCAATTTTATAACTTTGACAACCAGTGGTTGTTCTCATTCACATTGACTATAGATTTTTGAAACTGGTGACAGGCACATAGGTGACCACCATACAGAACTAGTTAGTTGAATCTTTATCTTCATTACTTTTTCTGGACAACTGTGCATGGATGTGGCATGGGACATTTCTTATTCCTTTGGCCCAGACAGCTTTGTTGAGCATGGTACAAATTTGCAGATGTGAAGCTCCTATCTTCTTCATGATAAATTTCTAGATCTCTTTGAGTGCCTGGGGAGCATGGTTTTTGAAGTCCACTGCATGGACTTGCTTGTGAATGTTGGTGGTAGACTCTCTGATCACCACTTCATGGATGGTAGCATGGTCTTCTTCTCACTACGGTTCGTTGTGGGAGCCAGTCTGCCAGGCCCAGATTGGACTAAGTTATAATTTGTACGAATTAATTGATGCTGTTTTTTTCCTCAAAACTTTTTAGCTTTTCTATCTCAGAATTTATCCTGGATATTATATAATTTCTACCCCTCCTCTCTACCCCACGCCCTGAAAATAGTTCATCACTCACATGTAATACAGGCCAACCTAGATATGTGACTGGAGGAAAGCACAGAGGGTAGCTTTGGCAGAAATCAGGTCCAAGATGAATCAAAAACAAACAGAAGTATAAACAAACCCTTAGCAATAGATGTTAAAGAGTTGGTTATTTAAGGAATACAAGGGCAAGCCTTGTAATAAGAGGGAGAATGGTAGACAGAATAGGGAGCTATTGTAAATCGAATGTTTGTGTCCCCTCTAATTCATATGTTGAAGCCCTAACCTACCCAACGTGATGGTATTTGGTGATGGGGCCTTTGGGAGGTAATTAGGATTCGATGACATTATGAGGGTAGGGCCCTCCTGATGAGATTAGTGCCCTTAAAGCTTAGAGTGACCAGAGAACTTGCTGTCTTTCTCTCTTCCTCTCTCCCTCTCTCCCTGCATCATGTGAGGACACAGCGAGAAGGCAGCTGTCTACAAGCCAACAAGAGAGCCTTCACCAGAAACTGACCATGCTGGCACCTTGATCTTAGACTTCCCAGCCTCCAGCACTGTGAGAAAATAAGTTTCTGTTGTTTAAGCTGCCCATTCTATGGGATTCTGTTATGGCAGTCAGAGCTTACCAAGATGGGAGCCTTGGGTTTGAGTAGAAGCTCAGCCCTCAGTAGGGTTCTTGGGTAAGTCATGTGCTCATTCTAAGCCCAAGTTCTCTCCCCAGTGAAATGAAAGCATTATAAGTATTACCTCTGATTCACTAGGATTCTAATAATGCCCCGATTTCTCCTCATTTTCTGGTTAGATTTTTATATATCTGTTTTTCTCAAAACTGAGCACATCTGTAATTAGAAGTTGCAACCAAGGTATCATATACCACTTTTAAATCTTTATTCCAAATATTAGTTGGGAAACATCCTAGGGACAAAAAAAAAAAAAAATCAACCATGCCAGAAATGGCATTCATATATTTTAAAGTCTTTGGGTGCCACAAAAGCAAGCAGCATGATAATATGACATTTACAAATCACCCCCAACCACTTGTCTAATTAACTTATTGTGTGCCTTTCCTAAACTAACATACACAGAATTAGAGGGAAAACACTTATTTGCTCTGTTGCTAAGGAACCAATGTAATTTGCATAGCAAAAAAAATCATTAGTATATTTAAGCTGAAAACCTATCTATTTATAACAACCAAATTTAAAACATGAGATCAAAGTCTCGGTATTATTATTATTTTTTCTCTATTCTTAAGTAAGCAGCCCAAAGCAGCAGTGTGGTTGTACCTAATACATAATATTAACAAAAAGTTCTGTGGCACTTTATGTTACAAACTGCTCCATAGTCATTCACAGGTACTAACCTGTGGAAGTGATAATTGTACAATGTAGGGAGACAGGTGGCTTCATTTGACAAAATGCATTGCACAAACCCAACATACACCTGGACTCTGAATGAGTTCAGATTGACTGATTTCTTTCCAGGCTCTCCATAAAGATGACTGGATTTCCCCCAACTTCTCTACACTAATTCCTCCTTTGCTTTTCTCTGGGAATGATGGAAAAAGCACTGGGATTTGGAGTCAGAAAACCTGAGTTGGAGTCTTAGGACTTTGTCCCCATGTTAACCAGGTGACTCTGGGACAATATCATCACTTCTCTGAGTCCCATGTTCTTCATATCTAAAGGAGACCTGGTATTTCTAGCATTATTAGGAGGAATAAAAGAGAAAATAGGTCAGAACATGCCTTTCAAAGAAGGTTATTGTTAGATAAAACTTTCAAAAAGATTTTTTTAAGCAACTTGACATAGGATATCAAAATTCATATGAAAAAACAAACATAAGATATCCAGGAAAAATTTTAAAGTAAAAAAGAATGAAGGAAACTAGCTCCCCTATATTTTAAAACATATTTTAAAGCTGCAGTAATTAAAACAGTATGGTGCTGGTTCAGAGCTAGGAAGGCAGATCAAGGAAAGAGAATTAAGATTAAGAGAAGTCAAGCTAAATACTTTTGGGGATCTTATAAGAAATAAAAGTCACATTTCAAATTGATGGAGAAAATATGGCTTATTCAATAAATGGTGCTGAGAAACTGTCTAAATATTTAGCCAAAATAAAATTAATCTTAATTCACTTCTAACTAACTACAGATGTCTCTCTCGCATGTTTGGATTTGAAATATGAAATCTTAAAAGTACTGAAAGGATTGGATAGGGCACTGTGTTATAAAACACCAAGGTCAAGGGTTCAGATCCTGCCACCGGCCAGGAGCCAAAAAATTTTTTTTTTAATGAAAAAGTACTAAAAGAAAACCTAAATAAATTTGTTCTAATAAAAGTGCAGTAGAAGGCCTTTCTAAGTGTAATGTAACATCCAAAAACTACTAAATAAAAGATTGATAAATTTGATTACAGAAAAATTAAAATATTTTTGTGGTCAAAAAAAAAGGCTAATAGATAAATCAGAAGACAAACTGCAAAAATATGAAGAAATAGGCAAAGTACATAAACATTTCATGTCTTTTCAAAAGAAATGGTAACGGATATATGAATATATGGTTAAACTTGTTAGTAACTTGGAAAATGTAAACAAGAAGATACCATTTTTTTATTTACTACATTGGTAAATACAGAAAGGTTAGATAATGCCCAGAATTATTGCTTTTGAAATGCAAGAGGCATTCTCAAATTCTGCTTGGAAACATTATGTTTGTTGAAACTTATTTGGTATAATGTTGTAATATCTATCATATTTTAAATATGCATATCCTTTAACCTAGTAGTTTCATTTCCAGAAATTTTTTCTCTTGCATAAACTTACATGATTGTACAAGTATATTTGTATAAGAATATACTGCAGCATTGTTTGTAGTAGCAAAAAAATTGGAAATAAGTTAAATGTCAATTAAAAGGAGCCTGGTTAAATCTTTTGTGGTACATTCACACAACAGAATAGTATCTGACTTGAAAAATAAAGTAAGATAAATTATCTGAAATAGAATAATAGCACACACTGGATCCTGTCTTACATTCAACGGGTATCAACAAACAATTCTCACAAAGCCCTATAAGACAAGTACTTTTACTTTGTTCCCATTTTACAGATTAGGAAACTGAGTCATAGAGAGTGAAAATTATAAACTTAAAAATACACAAAAAAGTAGTAGTTAAACGTTTCCAGGGTGAGATTGCCACAACCTCTTCTTTTATTCTCCCTCCTTCCAGACTACTCATTTCCTTTCTTTTTGTCTCTCACCTGCTGGACTCCACATTTTTTTCCAACACAGAGAAAATGCCAACTCACTTTTTGGCCTCCTTTGCAGGGCCACCTGCAGTTCAGCAACGTGCCTGATGATGCCAGTTCAGCAGAGTCAGAAGCCCTTTTCCCAGAAGCCCTGGAAGCCTGGTGAAAAGCTCCACCCTGTGCTTATCCTCACTGAGGTTAAGCTCCATCTTCCATAAATGACTCAGGTGACAGTGCTCCACAAGGACTCAGCTGCAGCTCTGCCTCTTGGTTCTCCCTATAGCAGTCAGTTGACTTGATTGAATGACTCAAAGGCCACCTGGAGTTAGTGGATCTGAAGGACAGCTCCAGGCAATGGTGTGTTGGTTTAACAACTGGCTGGCTCTCCAGAGTAGGGAAAAGGGAAGCCCTGATTTCTAGCATTTGCTGATTTTGTGGTGTTACTTCTCTGACCATGGCCAATTTCAAGCTACCACCATGACATCACTGATGGTAAAGTTGGGAAGAGATGCATAGTAGGAATCACCCATAGTATATAGCCTTTCCCCCATATAGATACAATAGATATAAATACTCTCAAGAGTATCAACTATAGCAAAATAATTAGGAAATGATTAATTTTAAGTCTATATTACCTTTGTTTTTAATATGATGTACTTAGTTGAAGGGTTATGTAGTTTAATTTTTAATAACAGCTGTGTTTAACATCCAAGTTGCAAACTTTCTGAAAAGTCAATAATTCGGTGAACAGGTACGAGGTGGCTCCAGTACATAGCTGCTGAGTTTTCTTGGACCTGAGCAGTCCAGTTGCACATACAGTGTCATAGTCAGGAATTGCAGCAAGTTTACTGATTATAATCAAAGATTATTTCTCTTTTGAATTATTTTTCTTTTGGGTTTTCCATTCATTTAAAATCAGATTTGACTGACAACCTTACATTCTAAGGCACAATGAGCCATAAATTGCTAGTCGCCCTGTTTTCATTCTCATTTTTATCATCACCTCCTCCAGGAAGACTTCCTGACCTGCAAGCTCATGGTACCACACCCCTCTTTTTCTTGGCATGTGGCCCTGTTCCAATATTACACTTATCTATGTGATTCATTAATTGCCTCTCTTTCCCTAGACTGTAAACACTGAGGTCAGGTTATTTTCCTTTGTTTTTGTTTTCAGTACAGTTCAGGAGGACTTATCATTTTATCCCCAGCTCCTACACCAATTACCTGGCCCAGAAAAGGGGCCCAAAGAACATTTGTTAAATATTTTCTCAGAAAAATATATCAGCACTGATTCACTAGGAAGATTGTCTGCACTGGGCATGATGCAGGTTAGAGCAGCTATGAGTTTTTGGTTTTTTTGTTTGGTTTTATTGGTTTTATTTGTTTGTATTTGTTTTACTCTGTGTGTTTGTTTAATGTGTGGTTGCCAGAGATAGCAGAGGCTTTACAGAGGACTCTGCCCATCTACTTTCCATTTCACAGGCTGGAAAACAGTCCCAGGAACAGGGAGTGTTTTCTCAAGGACACACAGCCACTTTGCAGAAGCACCCAGGTCTCCTGAGTCTCAGTCCAGAAGCTCTCCATCACAATGTGTTGCCTTGAACAAGTTATTTATCATAATCCCGACAATCAGATAAGAATTAAAAACAAGAGACAGGAGCAACAATAACATTACCCCTTCCCATAAGACATTACGGCTAAGGAATATTCTGAAACTTTGATATACTTGGCTAGAACTTTAATGATTCCCAGTGGCAATTATAAATCTAGGGCTTTATTTGTTTGTCTGTTTTTTCACATGTGTTCCCAAAAATGCCTAATCACAGCACATTTCTGACCTCCCATTTTCTTTGGTCGGCAATAGAGCAGCCATGCTTTTTTCCAGGAGATGAAGGCTGAGCTGTGTTTAGCTAACCTCACATTTTAGAGGCACAAGTTGAGTTCATGTGCAGGAGACAGAAAGGCGGACAGTAATAGAGGTCCGTGCTTGCAGGGCAGACTCAGGGTTTGTTGTCTTGAAATAAGACAGTATGTCTATACGATCATGAGAATCACCTGAGGCATTTGTTAGAAATCCAGATTGCTGGGTCCTACTCAAGAACCACTGAATCATAATCAACAGGGGAGGGACCTGGGAATCTATATTTTTACATGACCACCTGGGTTCCTTGTTATCAGATAAGTTTGAGAAACTCTGGCATAGCGGGTCAACTCAGGAGTTTCCCACGCTGGATTTTCCTAAGTAGGTACCCTGGGGAGACTTACTTAACCTCTCTGGGCCTCAGCTTCCTCATCCATACAATGGGAATAACAACAGCTGCCTCACCAAGTTTTTAAGACTCTGGCTCAGCTCCATGTTCTGAAAAAAAGTTTCTAAAAAAAGAACTTTCCTAGTGAGTCCCCTAGCTGAGACAGCTAAATGTGTGGCTACTAAGAAAAGTATGTTATTGTAGAGTGTAGAGGAACAGGAAGACAGGAGAGGTCCAGCTGCTCAGCCAGGATGATGGAACTCAGTGGTGGTTTTTCATAGTTGTCACAAAGTGTGCTGTGCTGATAGGGTTAGTAAAGATCAGGCATAATCACCAACACACAATTAAGCAGAGAGGCTTTGTAAGAGCCCTGGCAGAGGAGTCCAGATTCTTAGTATGAATTTACGCTCCAACACTTACTAGAAAGGTTAAGTTTTTTAAAAATCTCTGAACCCAGACTTGGTGAGCACCCCCCATCAAGCCCTCATGCTGAGCTCCACCCCTGGAAAAAAAGAGAACTGAACCTGAATCAAGTCATGTGTTCAAGTGCACCTAATATCCAGTCTAGGGTATCAGAGGACTCTAAAAATAATCTAGTTGTTGGATAATATTAAATAGTTAATTCTATTTGCACTAAATTAAATGGCATTGAGGCATATTTTTAAAAATATATTTTTTAGGTGCTTCCTGAAGTATTTGATGTTAGAATAATATGATGTTTGGAGTTCGTTTTCAATTATTCCACAACAAGTAGGTGGCAGATAGGGGAAGGGTAGATGAGACTACTACAGCATTCATAGTATTGATAATTATTAAAACCGAGTGATGGATGCATGGGGTTTCGTTGTACCTCTACGTGTGCATGTGTGTTCAGATTTTCACAATAAAATATCTTAAATCATGCTATAGAGAAGATTGAAAGACATAAAAAAAATCTCTGAATCTCTGCTGCATTACTTATATAATGGAAGATGATAAAGTGTGCTTTATTTGGGTTGCTCGGAGGCTGTAGTGATCAATTGAGATAACAAACACGGGTATGATTTTTATTTTGAAATGAGAGATTGGTTCTATAATAAATGCTCATTAAACAAACAAACAACAACAACAACCCAGTCTTTAAAAACTCATCAATCTCAAATAATGTGGGTTTTTTCCCTGGCTTTTTAACATTCAGGATTTGGGGTTGAATTTTTGGAAAAGAATATTTGCATTTTTATATTGTGATCAAGGGCTTATACAGCTTTGCACTTATTTTTTATTTAATATTATTACATAAGTATTTTTGCATTGTTAAAATGGCTATACAAGACCATCATCTACTTAAACAGTTCCCTACTGTTGGACCTTTGCTTTGTTACAGATTTTGTGCTATTATAAAAACCACTGTCATGAATATCTTTGTGTTTTAATATTTATATATATATATATCTACTTTTTTTTTTTTCTTTTTGAAGTCATTCTCAGGAAATACGGAATTACAAAGTCAATGGCATAC
This sequence comes from Cynocephalus volans, assembly GCF_027409185.1. Taxonomy (NCBI): domain Eukaryota; kingdom Metazoa; phylum Chordata; class Mammalia; order Dermoptera; family Cynocephalidae; genus Cynocephalus; species Cynocephalus volans. The sequence goes on along the minus strand of NC_084469.1, from coordinate 76,178,541 downwards.
AATTCCAATTTGCAAAATGCTTTTTAAATCCATAAAATGCAGTTCAAATGGAAGGTCTGGTTACAGCTCACGTGTATCAAGGTCTTCCTGCAGCAGTCAGGGGACCGTAGCATGTACCTTGGGAATAACTTGCAGAGCAGCCAGGAATCCTTGTGTCAGTCTTAAAGACACTAATAAGTTAATTGGGATGGCAGAGATGAAGTCAGCAGAAACCTAGCCCTCAAGGAGCTCTCCCCATGGAAAGGAGAACAACATCTCCATAAATAACAATCAAATCAAACCTCTGCCCAACCATTTACAAGTTGTGCTACCTTGGGCAAAACATTTCACCTCTCTGGGCCTCTTTTCCCACCTGAAAATGAGGGGCTGACATGATCTCCTAGGTCTTTCCAGTTCTGAAAGTTTTCTGTGTCGACTGTTAATTGTGGTCCCTGTCTCCTGGTAGGGATTCTGCATAGCTTTATGCTGCACTGACAGCTCACAGCTAGAGCATGTGTAAGATGGTACTGATGGTGCAGGACACAGAGCAGGAAAATGCCATGGCCACATCCTCTGGACTGGGGACTCCGGGGTGGGTTTGCCTGGAGAGGACAAACTTGATCTTTAGGCCCTTGGTTCAAGGTCTTTCTCTGCCAAAGCAGAGCTCAGTGCCTCCTCGTGGACATGTTGTTTCCTTTTCTAGCTTTGGGAGGGATGAAAACTAAGTAATTCACCTAAATAAACTGAAATTGACTTTATTTCATCAATGAAAAAAGAAAATAAACAAACAAAAATAATACCAAGGCCTAGAATGAAAATGTTTCCATGCCCTGAGTGTAAACAGATCTAGAATATTTTATTCCAGGGACTAAAATATAATGGGTCATAGAATGGCATGATATAAATATTTCACTAATATTTTTGCTTTTTAAAATGCTTTAAAGCAGTGCAAATCAGTCTGTGAATGTATTAGCTTAAATGTGAGCCTACATTCACACATTAACATCTAATTTCAGTTCCAATGGAGGGATGAATCCAAAATCTCTCTACAGGAACTTCTGTGAATGTTTTTATCGTGCTGCTCTTTTAACTGAAACAAGACATCTCATTCTCCGTGGAGTTCAATAGTTCCCTTATTTTCTAGAAGAAACCTATGAGAAAACCTCACTGATTCTGCTCTCATTGATTTTGCAGGATGCAAGGCATGCTAGACGGGCATCAGGGGACCCAGATCCGCTCCACTCTCTGCCACCCATTTGCTCTTTGACCTGAGAAAGGCATTTTCTCTCCTTGAACTTCAGTTTGCTCATAATGGAAACAGAGAGAGTTGCATCAGATACTTAGTAACGGTAGCACTCATCCTTTCTGTAGCGCAACATTCTTGCTATTGAACTGGGTTGGACTGAGATATTCCTTGTATCTAAGAAAATAAACAAGTAACCAGTAAAGTTACAGGGAGGATTATACTCTGTGCTTAAAAAGAGGGAGTGGGAGACTGCTTTGTCCTCCCTGATGAATTACCCCTTCCTGTGTCCCTGTCCTTCGTTGTGAATCTCTTCTCTCTTCTGCTAAAGGTGAAGTATATTTCCCTGCCTTTGACTTTGGGCTCAGCCCTGTGACTTGCTTCGGCCAGTAGGGTGTTTGCAGTCACGATGCCACCAGCAGCTTGAGATGTGCTTGTGTGATTTTGCTTATAAAGTTAGGCTTGCTCTTTTGCTTCTCTGCCATCACCCTAGGAAGATCATATCCTGACTAACTGCTGGTCTCAGGAGGAGGATGAAAGCCATGGGGCAGAGTCATCTCAGCGGCTGAGCCTGAAGACGAACCTCTCCAGTCTGCCCACTGATGTGTGAGCGATAATAAATAACTATTGTTTTGAGCCACTGTGTTTTCGATAGCTTGTTATGCAGCATCATTGTGGCAACAGCTAACCAGTAGAAAAAACAGGCACTTTTCTAGAAGGGAGCATATATTTGCCTAGAAACAAAAATACCAAATATAAACGAGCTTTCTGCATTGCAAAATATAGACATTAAGATTCCCTACGCTGTCATCAGCTTGAATTGGGTTGTTACTTGTGTGGCTTGGGACCAGTTAAGGTCTGTTGGCCTCAGTTTCCACATCTGTAAACTGTAACACTTGTGTGATTAGATGTATGGGGAGGTTTAAATATGAGCACCTAAGCACTCAATGAATGGTAGCTCTTCATTAGCCTACCACTTTCTAAATTTCTATGGAACTTAGAGTGCATGCTAAAAATTTCAGAATATATCTAGAAAAATAATATAGATATATAAAATTAATTCCAGCGGTCAAGTATTGTCTCACCCAGCGACATATAAGCATCTCGAGGGTGAGATTGGTTTCTGGTTCCAGCCCATGATGCAGCCACTGTGAGCACTTTAAGTAAAGTCATATCATTTAATTCTTCTTTCACTGCTTATTATATCTTTCTGATTATCAAAGAGATATTCTCCACTGGTAGGTACTATTACATCTTTAGCACTTTTCTGATACAGAATAATCTCCCTTTTTCATGAAGAAGGAGGAGGCCTGGGGCTCAGGGAGCCTGAGACAAGCGACAGTTAGTTTGGCTCTTACTGTGTATGGCTGCTAAGTGCTCCTTGTTTATTTGTTTCTTTCCTTTTTTGGAAGTGATATAAACTTTCTATTTAACATAAATGGATTTTATTTTTTTTAAGTAAGGCTGTTTGAAAAGAAAAACAGGTAGACGATTGTACAAGTGGTACTTGGATATAGCAAAAAAAAAAAAATCATAAAAATGGTACTCAAATGAGCGATGTTTGGAAATCACTGAGTTAATAAGTATTTAACTGAAAAAACAGGCGTTCTGTTTACAAACGGAAATCAGAAATTATATCTGCTTTGCTAAAGCACTCACTAATTCAGATTTGATGCCAGTACTGATCGGCTTCACTCACCCCCAAATTTAGCCCAGATAACTGGATCTGGCAGTGTTACTGGTCTGTGAGCATAAGGAACACTTCTAAAAAATCAGCATAACATTTCTCATTTTCAACACTCAAGGCACTGACAACCAGCCCCTTTCAATAGAAGGGGGAAAAAAAATACAGATTTTGTGTTTTCCAATTTTATTGAAGCCAGCAGGAACCATCTGCACATAGACCAGACATGCAGGATGACACCCATGACTCCAAATAGGCTGGCAAATTAGGCCTAGTGTATCTTTGTGTCTACAATTATCAATTTCAAATCCCGGAAAGATGTCTGTAGAACAGAATCAGAGAGAAAAAGGGCTCTCCCTCATCTCCCAGTGCAAACAGCCATTGTTCAAGACCAATTAGCATTACTGGTGGTCCCTTCCTCCTGCGGGTTACACTTCTAGGCTGGGAGCATCTGCTGTACATTTTTCATTTCTTTCCCATTTTGAGCAATTTTGTTCTTAAGCCCTGTTTCCTTGTGGCTTCCTGGAGCTCTGATGACAAACCACCAGAGTTTGTTCCTGTCCTTTAAAGCCCTGAAGGGCATTGGAGAACACACAAAATTTGTTTCTAATTTTGCATCTGCCAAAACATTCCTGGGGTAACAATACAAGTCTATAAAAATAGGATGCGCCATCCCTCTAATTCCACAAAATAAACAAATCTGAAAGGAAATCAAACACAGTCCTCGAAAATGCAGCATAAATATTTTTATACCCATTCCCCCTTCCCTTAGCTGGTGAAAACTTGTTCCTGAATTATGATTTAAGATTGCATATTTATCCTTTTATGTTTACAACAAATAATCATGATATAAGCAAATGAAAAGAAACACTAAGGCTTTCTTCATCTTGGTTTCAAGTTTTGTAAAATGGATGTCCCTAAGGACAGTTTAGGAGAATGTGGAATCCACTTTCCTCACTGGTGTTAGGAGTTTTATTTTTAACTCGACTACTCAAAATAATAGACATTCTCTGTGTACCCTTATCCACAGTTGGGGTACACATAGACACAAAGCAGAATCATCTTTCCATTTTCGTTTTTAGACAGTTCAGGGTAACTTAGAGTTCTGAATTCCTGAATCTTGGCCAAGGTGATGTCATTAAATCTCTAATGAAAACAGTGTCACTGAGAGAATTAATTCATTATGGTGGAATTAAGTTAAATCCTTTATGATACGCTATTAAGCACCCATACTAACTTGCCTGCATCAACCTGAATGAAGCACATTCAGATACAAAAAAGAAAAACAAGTTCCAACCTCAAACCTCACAGAATATTAGGTAACTTTCAAAGTCAAATTCGTTTAACTATTAAAAATATTTATAAATCTCATGGTATTTAAGCATCTTAAGATGTCTTCAATGTTGCAGTGGCCAAATACCTTGTGGTTTCTACAACATCTTTGCCTGAGGGAGTATAACTTACTGTATAAATCACTATAATGTATTTTATAAATGTTTTTACCTTATTGCTCAGTTCCTACAACAGCCAAATAGCACAAGAATTGCCTAACATTTCATGAATTCTCAAAATATTATTATATTCAGTCCAGAAATGATAAAAAAACAGCATTGCCAGAGTTTGAAGTAACTTGGTCAAGATTTTAAGGACATTTCTAATCCCCAGATTTACCATGTAATCAACAGATACTCATTCTGTTTGGTCCTGCAGAAAGAAATAAACAAATGAAATCTATTCCCTGTCCTCTAGAATTTTACTGTTCAGTCCAGAGCCATGACATATTCATGTAAAAATCTATCCTCTAGAACCGGGGCAGAAAGAAAGAGCTACATAAGTATTAGCCGTGCACTTACAAGGGACTATTTCTGCTTCTGACACCAAATTTCTGCTGAGTCCAGGGAAACTTCCCACTTCCTCTCTATATCCTGGCTTACCACATACTTATGTAGGATAATGACTGCTTATAAAGGAGGTTGAGTTTCTTAGAGAGAGAAAAAAAGTCAGGATGGTATTCAATATGAAAACTTACATGCTAATAGGTTTCTTTTTTTTTTTTTAAATAAAGGTTACTGCTTCAAAAATTAGGTCATTTCACACTGGTGAAAGAACACGCATTCTCAGACGATAACTGAAAAAATCACAATTCATGTTCAAAGCATCTTGCTTCTGACATATGGCTGTTAAGTGACAAATGGAAATTTCCCGAGCTCAGTAAAATATGACAATAGGCTGCATATAGTTTCTATCGAAGATGGCTGTCAAAAAAAGTTGTAGCAATCATGCTCCATCATTAACGATGACTGGCCAAGCTCTTCGTCTTCAAAGACTGTGGACCAAATATTGTCACAGCCCATCAAATGGTTGTGCAAGAGTTTTTTGTTACTACTTGCAAAAAGAATTTTTTTTTTACAGATTGGCTCTCATTACAACAAATATTATCCAAAACCCTTGAAATAAAAAGAATTCTAAGACTACCCAATGACTTGCTTGCTTTATAGAATATTGATAAGACAACCCCCTGGGCAACAAAGAAATTCTGATGGTGCCTTGGTTCTCTATGTAATGGGATTTGACCAGGATCAGGAAAAGTGTGTATTTATTTTTTATTTATTTAAAATATATAGCCTGCCTGTTTCTCAAAAATCTTAAGGTGGCTTACAAAAACAAAACAAACAACAAACAAACAAACAAACAAAAAACCCATATGCATTGAGACTGGTAGAAACATAAAAATAAAAATTTTTAGAAGAAAAAAAAGAAAGTAAATAATCAAATACATTATTAGCTTAGGCAAATACTGCTCCTATGAGCATGAAATGAACTTAAATGCAGCATTTTCTGTTCAAGAAACAAGCAGGACAGAAAGTCGGCTGGTACACCAGTAAAGCTTACCAGTTGTTTTGTTTTTGGCTGGCATCCACTCCTATGATTGATGTTCATACTGTTACTACATCTTAAATATTTTTAACATCCCTCCAGGAGCCAGACAGAGACTAGGCACTCAATAAATGGTAGCAGTTTTCAATATTTTTGTCCTGCATTCCCAGCAGCCTTATCATCTGCAGCATGCAGTTAATATCTATTTGAAATACACAGAAAATATATTCATGTTTTCCCTTTAAGCAACTTCCTGCTAAGTGCCCTCTACCAGCAAAAAGAGGCAAGGACTCGATCTTTCTTTGGGCTCTATTTTCCTAGATAGGAGAGTTGAGCACAAGAGGCCAGAGCTCAAGTGATATTTACCAAAAATTTGATTTTTGTTCCTAGCAGGGATTTTGCAACCATGTCATAGGTAACTTAAATAACACACTGAGGTGCCCCAATTCTGGTCTATTGCTGAAGAGTAGGCAAACACTAAGTGGGGTTTCTCTTAATTTTGCATTGTAAAAGAAAGGGGGGACATTTCTCTCCTTTTCTCTAATTTTTCTTTATATTTAAGTTTCTCACCTTTGGAAGAGTTCATGGAGCTAATTGTGCATTTCCCTGTGTGAATAGAGGACAAGGTGTCTGCTTTCACTTCAAATTGCTTGGTCCTCAATCAACATCACCATAAATGTGACATATGAATATTAAATCCAAATATTTTATTGGTGCAGATAAATATGATTTGTAAAAAGAGTCAAATTAACAATCCATTACATACTAATGGGCTCTAATCAATAAGTTTAATTTGACTAAAAGGAGAGGGCGGGGGAGAAAAGATACTCGATTACACCCAAATGGTGCAATTTAAAATTATAAAGGTGACTGACTTCTACAACTTTCGAGCTCTCTTCTAACTTGGGGGCTTATGAACCCAAGGCCTGAGTTCTGTTTAAAGCGGGCTTCTGTCTGTGGTTTGCACACTCATTTCCAATTATTTTTCTTTAAAAACAATTGCTTAAAATACAAAAAAGTACAGAATAACAAAAATAAACAAACTGAAAGAAAACATATCTTTTAGAATTCATATTTGCTTCAGATTATTTAATAAAAATAAAACAATGCACATAAAACAGAAGTCTCTGTCCTCCTCCCCACCTTAACCCTTTCCTTCCTTTCTTCCTTCTCCAGTGGCCAGACTGAATGTTGTGTGTTTCTTTCTTGCCTTCGTTTCTGTATTTTTAACACATATATAGGGATCCATAGTGATGTGTCGTATCACTTGGTGTGTTTATAAAATTCTGCAACGTGCTTTTTCCAGTTGACAATCTAATTCATCCCTTTTAACTGTGGTATAATATTCCCCAATATGATTCTGTGGCTTGCTTTCTTTCTCTTTCTTTCTTTCTTTCTTTCTTTCTTTCTTTCTTTCTTTCTTTCTTTCTTTCTTTCTTTCTTTCTTTCTTTCTTTCTTTCTCTTTCTTTCTTTCTTTCTTTCTCTTTCTTTCTTTCTTTTCTCTCTCTCTCTCTCTCTCTTTTTCTTTCTTTCTCATTCTTCTTTTGATGGACAGTTACAACGATATGATGAGCCAGCTTACTATGATTATTCTGGCATCAACTGGAAAAAAAGGTGCCCTGGTCCCTTGATTACCAATGTAGATTTCAGGTCCTAGGACAGGCCTGGCCTCACCTATGGGAAGATCTGCATCCCTCCTCCAGGGCTCAAGCATGGGAGAATCAAGATAGAAAAATATCCTCTCTTCCTTTGGTCGTTGCTCTTGTGTTTTATACGAGTACCCCATTCGTGGCAAGGTGGCTCCAGCTGGCAGGGGCCTTTCAGCGTAAAAAGTGCCCTCCTTCCCTCTGCTTCTTCAGCTCGTTTTCTTTCCCAAAGCCTAAATGAAGCAGGAAACAGACAACGCTTCCATCTGCGGGGCCTCTGCCTTTTCAGACGTGGTGTCATAATCCTTGTGTCAGCCTGCTCCCTAGCGTCGCCGGCCCGGTCCAGCAGCTGTCAGCAGCAAATCAGAAGCTGCCAGCAGCCCATGGCTAAGAAAGCCGCTCACAGCTCCAGCCACCGTCCTGCAGAAGGGGAACAAAGCCGAGCGATCTATCTCGCTATCTTCTGGGTGGCAAGGAAATCTCAATTATACACCCAAGGGATGTGGTTTATGAAAAACTAGAAAGAATGTTTAAATTGTATACGTAAATTGTTTTGTTTTACAAGCTGGGGTAAATCAGCACATTTGCAGCCCATATTTATCTGATCCACTCCATAAGACTCTGTTTGAATGTATGCCATTGATGTGGGGTGGGTGCCTATGCAAAACATAACCGACCCCTAAATTCAATTAGGGCATTAGGGGGGGAAATGGAAATTTTGCTTTGGGGTTAGTCATGACTGCTGAGAACTTCTCGGAATAGTTCCTCGGCTGTAACTAAAGACTGAAATTGAAGGATAAAATTTCCAATGGATGCCGAGTAGTCAGAATATTGGTTTGAGCTAGCCCTTTAAAGAAAAAGACAGCAAATGAAATACCCTTCTTTAATCTGATTTCTAGCTCATTTTAAAAAATATCTTTTTTGTGTGTCACTCCCAACATAACATATTCAACATTTTTTGAGCTGGATATAGGGTAGTTAATATTCTCTATCCTAATGATAATAAATGACAGAAGATGGGAATATAGAACTCCATGGGACAAACTGTAAATTGGAAAAAATATCCCAAGAAAAAAATACTTAGAAACAGAATGTTATTTTTAGGCAACTTAGCAGCAGAACATACCCCGGGGATGTGGCCGATGAAAAAGTAGGAGTGTTTTAATTGTACATATATACTGTTTTGTTTTACATGCTGGGGTAAATCACAGGTAGAGGTCATGGTGATCAGGAAAGTTTGAGGTGGTGCGGGAGCCTCAGCAGGAATAATCTTCTGGCTTTGACCATGGGCTGCTGAACCCTAATCACTAATAACAGCCACCAAGTGGCCGAGGAGCTCCACTTCAAATCGATGTGGCATTTGCTCGTTCAGAAAGTCCCCCACTCTGGCCAGCACTTATGGCAAGATAATTAATAGTCCCCTGAGTTATAGATTCTGAGCTAAAGGTAACAGTACATAATGGAAGTCAAGGTCACCCATAATACAGTAGCTTCTATAACAAAGGGGATTATTACTGCAATTACCATCCTGTTGGAAAGATTTTATAAGTTTTCATCATTTTAATTCTTAAATCGTCCTCCTGCCTGTGAAGTTTAAACTCTCCTATTTATGGTGGAAGAAGAAAAGCCTCTTCCATGTCACTCCAAAAGCTTTCTCTTCGGAGCATCCTCAGTGGTGTCTAGAGGGGTTGACAGATGAGAGACAGGCAATCCCGTCTGCTGAAAAGTCTCCATGGGCTGGACATAATTCCCTGTTGCCCCTTTCTATGACATATCCAATTTTTTAAATACACTCATATCTCACATTAAATGTAATTTTTTGGCTATAAAAAATAGGAAAGGCTTTTTCTCTAGTTTTGTTTATAATTCTTATTCATTTTCAATTGATAGTATTTTTTTTATCCATTTGGAGCCAATGACATCCCCAACCCCTAGGTCTCAAACATTTTCAAAGGGCCTTGGAAAGTTTTTACCTTTGGCCCCTTGCCTGTTGTGTTCAATGAAGACAACAGCTCTGTTTGCCAAGGCCTAAACTCCAGCTGAATGCAAGAGCACATTTCCCACCCAATCTATTTAGTGTCTAAATTTGCTCCTGGCTGGAATAACTCCTGTTCCTGTGGTTAAAACACACACACGCACACACAGGCACACACACACACACACACACAGGCACACACAACAAAACAAAGCAAAAACTGTTTTAAAAGAGCTTCTAAAAAAAAAAGTTCAGGCCTAAAAATTGTAATTAATTTAATAAGACATCCTGCCCAGAGCAGAGTAGAAGCCATATGGGCCATTTGGGTAAACCCTGTGAGCGGTGAGAGACAACATCACTCCTAGTGCTTTGGGAAATGGTTTCTAACTAACACAGCGCTCATTTTTATGATCTGGACAGTCTTGCCGTCTTTCTGCTCTGGACAAAAGAGTGAGCAGACACAATCATCTTTTGAGAACGCTGGCATCATCATTGTCTGCATAGCAGGACTGTAATTAAGCACCAAAAATAGGACAGCTGAGAATGGACAAAGAGAAGGGAAGGCAGGAATAGTGAGACAGCGTTGCGGTGAGAGGCCTGAGCAAAGATAGTAGTTGAAATTGAGTACATGCATGGATGAGGTCATCCTGGGAAAGAGTGTGTGTCCAGATGGAAAAAATATGAAGCACGTCAGAGGAAGGGAGGCCCATGAGCTGCTTAGTGTTCAGGGCCCAGCTTGCATGCCTCCTCCTCCAGGCAGACCTCAGGAATGGTTCCTGGAAGAATTATTCATGTATCAAATATTTACTGGTACTATTGCTTTAGGTGCTGGGGATACTCAGCAGTGACTGAGACAGGACAGGTACCTGACTTTGAACTGACTTGAGAAGGAGCCATCCAGGTGAAGATGCAGGAGAAGAGCCTTCCAAGCAGAAGGAACAGCAAGAGCAAAGGTCCCAGGGTGGGAAGAAGATGGTCTATCCCTGCAGTTTAAAGAAAGCCAGGGTCCTGGAGCTGAGAATGCTGGACAGTGGAGTAGGGGATGAGATTAGAGAGGTGAGCAGGGCTTCATCTGGTGGGATCTATGAGACCCAGGTGAGGAGTTAGGATTTTAGTTTAAATTCAAGAGCTGGCTGTTGGAGGGTTTGAAGCATGGGGCTTACACAATCCTTCACTTGCATGGCGTTGTACATATTCACAAGGGCCCCTCTCCTCTCACCCAACACTTAACACAATGTACAACCATAGCAGCCACCTCATCCACATGCATGGAACTGAATAACAGGTTAGGACTGGGTTGAATACATAGGCGGTGAATGCCAATTTCCCCTGTGCTACTGACAGACCCCTCTTGTGATCAGCGGGTTCTCTAAAATGTTGGTGGATGATGCAAATAAAAGGAGGGCTGATTCTGAGACTAAACTCGCCAGGAGGGTTCAAAAAGAGGGACACTGACAAAATTGTAATTGTCTTTGGTTTTTCTACTTTCATGGCTGATGAAGCTACGTAAAAATATATTTCTCTCCAGAAATCAAAAAGTCGTTTAATACCCACCCAACAGAGCCCTTGTGAGGGGTGGAATAAGAACACACAGGTGGAAGTGGAAGGAATTAGCTGCATGAATGAATGAATGGATCTCATCATTTGTGCATCCAAGGGCTCCAAGGGTTTTGAAGTGGGCATAGACATCCTGCTTTGAGGCCTGAAGAGAGAGGACTAGCTGATTCCATCTCCTGGTGATGTCCTGAGTTATTTAAAGACCCTCTTTCAGGGCTGGCCCATGGCTCACTTGGGAGAGTGTGGTGCTGATAACACCAAGGCCATGGGTTCAGATCCCTATATAGGGCTGGCCCATGGCTCACTTGGGAGAGCGTGGTGCTGACAACCCCAAGTCAAGGGTTAAGATCCCCTTACCGGTCATCTTTTAAAAAATAATAAATAAATAAATAAATAAAGACTCTCTTTCATGATTAGTATCATGAAACATCAGGAAAGCAAGTTTAACTCCAGTGAGAAACTGAGGCCCAGAGAGAGTAAGTAACTTGCCCAAGGTTGCACAGGCAAACCAGCACTGGAATTCCATATGGTTCTCCTTCCAGTGTGATCTGCTGCTTCCTTTTAGGGTAAAGAGGGAAGAGGAAGTAGGCTCAGAACACACACCACATGAGCATTAGCTAACAAAGGATCCCACTGTCCTCACCCGCCCTGCTCTGAAAGCCCACCCCTAACACAGCCCTTTCAACAGGGGGCTCTAGGCTCTGGGCTCCAGGGTGTCTGGGGTGTGGCCTAGAAGAGGGCCTAAGAGGAAACTCCCCTTAGTTTCCTCATCTGTGAAGTGGGTACAATTGTAATATCTACCTCACAAGGGAGTTGTGTGGTAAATTAACCTATGTAAAGACTTTATCATGGTGCATGGGACATGATAAATCCTCAATAAATAGTAGCCGTCACCAACATTTTTTTTTTTGATGGTAGAAATCATAGAAAAATACATGAAAAAAATCACTCATTATCCCAAACCTAGAAATAGCCATAATTAATATACTAGAGATTACCCTTCAAGTCTTTCCTCCTCCAGCCCAGTATAATATATATGTATATATATACACATATACATTATTTCATAATTTCCTTATTAATTTTGGATACATTTCCCATGTTATCAAATTCTTCCAAAATAGTGATTTTTCATGGCTCTTTTAACCAATCCCTTATTATTGGAAATTTTGATTTGTCAGCTTTTTGCTACTGCAAAAACAGCTAATTATTGCCATTCATAAATCTTTGTAAATACTTCTAATAATTTCTTCAGGATAATTCCTAAATATGTACTTGCTGGGTCAAAGGGCATGCACACTTTTGAAACTCCTGTTAGAAATTGCCAAATTGCCCTCCAAAAAAATTGGACCACTTTCTACCCTCTTGAGCAGCGTGCTCACATCTTCACCAACACCAGGTATCATCACTTTAAATGTCTTTCTCTTTTTAGATAGGCCAAAAATATTACATCTTGTTGTATAAAATTACATTTTCTTGATTGCAATGAAGGTTGAATCTTCATCTGTATTTATTCATTTATGTACTGCCTGGTTAAATTCTTTACCTATTTTTCTAATGGAGTATTTGTCTTAGTCAGACTAATATGTCTTAGCTGAACCAGTTTGTAAGAGGATGTTGTTACTGGGATGCTAATGTTTGGTTATTCTATTTGCTGAAATATTTTCTCCATATTTTGTTTTTGGTATCCTTTATTATCTTAATCAAAATGTTGGACAGTATGGTCTAGGCATGATGTCATCTGGCCCTGACGCTCTGTCAGCTATGACTAAACAATCCCATTCATGTAAATTCCTGTCCCTAAAACTGTGTTTTACGTGGGGCAGAAGCCTCTCCAGTAGGGCTCCAGTGTTCTGACCATTGGGCTCTTTTTACCTCATCTCAGAGCACTTCCTGGAGTCCCAGTACCAACAGCCTCTAATAAAGGACACTCTTTAGGCCCTATTCATATCCTCATGTCCTATCCCCAGGATCTGCATTTAGTACCCATAGGCTCTGGTGGGTTCCAGATCAGCAATATTGTCTTTGAACAAAGCAAGGAGTGGGGGAAGGAAAGGAAGAGTAAGTTTTTTTTTTTTTAAAGCAACCTAATTTAAGTGTAAAAATCAACTTTCCTTCTGAACAATGTGGCAACAACCTGAAAGCTGTGAATGATGGTGCTAAAGCTAGACAAGTTGTGAAGAAAAGCTTTTATCAAAAGCCCCAGGGGGAAGCTGACTGTCTCTGTGCTTACAAAGGATGTTCCTGAACTGGACAGATAACCCACCCACCTATCCCTTAAACTCCTTAAGAATCTTTTAATCATCCCATCAGTGACCCCTAAACAGCAGCCATGTGTCTTCAGTCGATGCAACAGAATTTGACTCATCTTACCTGCCCCTGTACTCTCCCCAGCTCCCATTTTCCCTCCTTCTAGTAACAGGGCCCCCATTTCTTTCCGGCAAATCCCATTATCAGTTCATGCATGTTTTGGGAGAAATCATCTCCAACGCCAGCTCCTGGGTGAGGATTTGACCCCCGCCTGGCCAGGCAGAGTTCCACAATACTTGTGGCCTCGGAGACCCATGCAAGGATGAGCATCTGATCTGATTAAAGCCAGTGAGAGTCAGGACTCTTCCAGAACCTTGGCCCAAACCATCAGGAACAAGAGCCCTCTTTTCCATGAGGCCAGAACTGTGAAAGTGGAAGTCAGGAGCTGCTGGTGGGCATCTCATCACCCCGGAGCCAACAGCTGGAAGCGAAGTGGAGAGATGGAGAAATGACACTGAGTCTGAGGACATGATTGAGCTCACAGATCAAGCCCTGCTTGAGGCCCACTGCTGGATTTTGCAGTGATATGAGCCAATCAATTCTCTATTTTGGCATAAGCCCTTTTCAGTTGGGTTTCCGTCAGTTACCATGGAAGGAGTCCTGATTAATACAATCTATTTCAAACACTGGATCTCTGACTTGAACAACTGAACTGTAGATATCCATTAACCCAAACTCAGACAAGGTTCCAGCCTTCACAGAGAAGGGGAGCATTGGGAGCCCAAGGAGCTCATAAGAAATGGACCTGGAAACAGGTATGCAAGGGACAGATGACAAATCACAGAGGATTCCTCCGGGGAGCTGTGCCAGCCTATCATTATCAAGACCTCACAGCATAGACCATTGGATGAAGGATTTTTAGAGCTGATTTTAATTCAGTATAGGAAAAGTTACTGATGCTCAGATGTGAGGTGGTAATGAGCTCCCCTCTCGTGGAGATGTTTAAAGGAAAGTGCCTAACAGGATGTCATTCAGGAGATTAAAGCATCGGGTGCAGTCGGGAGCAGATGCCCTTTATATCCCTGCTCACCCTGGGTTATGATAAGTCCATTTTCAGGATAAAGATGTTAGTGTTTGAATCAAGTCTTTCTCATTTGTGACCCAGCTCTTCCAGCAGAGAAATTATGTTTATGAGGGTTGAGTTGCCATGGAGATGATTATAAAATGACAGATTCCATGCCTAAAGCAAAGAAACAGAGAAATTGCCTATGGAGTATGAACTCTGCACTCCTGCAAACCTTACCAACCTCTCCTGTTATCCGCCACTTACCTATACCTTGGGGGGCTCCCTGAAGGGAACTTGGATACCAGAGATCCAGAGTTGAAGGATGGGTAGAGCAGGGAGCAGAGCTGATATCTGGACACCACCCCGAGGTTTGCCTATGAGAGTGTCAGGAGGCCCCGGCTGGGGGTTCCAGTTTAGGGCTCTTCTCTTGGTTAGTTCCTACTAAATATGGACTCCTTGACTCTGCTGCTGTTCTCTCTCCTCCTCTTAAATTAGAGCCACCTGTTCATGTATAAAGTGAAAGCTAAGTCATTCGGTATCCTGTGTTTTTTCTGTTTTTGTTTTTGGTGGCTAGCAGGTACAGGGATCCAAACCTATGACACTGGTGTTACTAGCACCATGCTCTCCCAAGTGAGCTAACTGGCCAGCCCTTCTGCCGTGTTCTTAACAGAAACATCCTTGCTATCTCTCTTTCTAGGTTTCTGTTATTTTTTGGAAATACTAAAAATCACCATTGTACCGTACATTCATTCATATTTGGGGCATTATTTTGTGAATAATTTAATATTAAAATACATTTTTCAGTGAATGGTGTTTGTTTTTTCATTTTGATGATTTTAAAGTTTGTGTGTGTGTGTGTGTGTGTGTGTGTGTGTGTAGATGCTTTGTAGCTATTGTTAAAGTCCAGTTAGAGATCATGAAAAAACAGTTCCCAAAATACAGATTAGCTAGATTATAGGCTTTTTTATTTTAATGAATCCATCTATTATGCTATGTCAGCCATACCTGAACTATAGGCATTGTTCTGGCCTTTTGCAAATCTAATAGAGCCATTTAGAGGAAGCTGTCTTTTGACTAAACTTCCTTGAAAACAGAAATTAGAAGTTTTCTCTTATCTCAGCATCTTCCACCTCTCCCTTTTCCGTTAGTGATTTTTCCCTTTTCCCCTCATGTGGGTAAATATTTATTATGCCTAGGACTCCTATGATCCATAATCCACCAAAAATAAAATGTGCAGATGTTTTTAAAATGGGCCAAAATGGACACTTAAAACATCTCAATCCCCAGAGTATTTTATTGTGGATTTTTATTTAGGGGAAAGGATGTGTCATCACTTTGGGCAATAAAACCAAAGCTACTGCCTGTCTTTAAAAGCCATGTCCTGGTTGCACTAATGTGAACACCTTGCATGAGTGGACCTGGTAATTTGGAAACTTTTCCTAAGGTAAAATGCCAACATATCAGCAGTGTCATCTCTGGAGTGGGAGAAACAGAACTAATTTTTACTTTCATTTTTACACTTTACTATGGCTTCCGGATGATCTATACTGATCATGCGCCAGTTTAAAAATAATTTTAATTAAACAACAAATATGTGACCACATATTCCTAGGGAAAAAAAAGAATAAAGTAGCATATAAGATTAAAGTCTCCTTCGACCCCACTCCTTCCCATACTTGGTCCCTCTCCAGAGATAACCACTACCATCAATTTGATCTGTATCCTTTCAGATACCTTCCATTACCTTTCTTTTATTAACTTACACACACACACACTCACACACATGTGCATATGCGCTCATGTATTTCTTAAAAATCAAGGGAAAAAACAAACAACAAATCTGGCAAAAGTACAGTCTAGAGTACCTACAAATGTTCTTCGCAAAACAGCAAAGAATTTGAAAGACTTTCTAGTCTGAGGCCCTCGTTTGACAAACCCGGCCCTCAGAGTTCCCGAGCGCCTTTCTTCCCAGGAAACAGCCCTGTGTCGAGAGCCACATTTTGATATGTGGGTCTTCGGATGAGCAGGCAGATGTGTAAATACTCATCTCCCAGGCCTGAGTATGATTTTTAATAATCGAATATGGAGCATGAGCCAACATTTTATTCAGGCACTAAATTTAAAAGTGGAGCCAAGAGACCTTAAAAAATTTATGATTCCACAAACGCAGGGAATATTCCCCCACGATTGCTATCTCAGAACTAAAAGCGTAAAACTGGCCCTGTGTGGCTTGGCTCTCTTTCCCGAGCTCCAGCACAGGAGTATTCTTGAGTCTCAGGCAGGCTGCCCAGGCTAGGGTCCCTCCAGATGGCTTAGGCAGGAGGTCTTCTTGTCCACTGCCACCGCACCCCTGTCCCAGGCCCAAGGAGGCCTCCTGGAGGCTTCTGGCTCAGTTATCGCTCTTCTCCCTTCCATACAGCCCTGGGAGTGAGTGCTTGAGTGCCCTGTGATAAAGACAGTGTTCCGACTTGAGAGAGTAATTGCTGACACACATTACTGTTTCCCTGGAGGAAATCGGTCCAGACAAATCCTCTACAGACGTAGGACCGCAAACTCGGCAGTTTATGACGGGAGCCTGTGTGGCATTTGGTCTCCCTTGTGAAGTAGCTCTGTCTCCTTTCAAGACTTGTGTGCAAACGCCTGCCATGCTAGCAACACCCTCAACACTTTCTCCCATCCTGCCTGCCCCAAACCAGGTAAGAAGCAGCAGCCCCTGAAGGCTGGCACAGCCCACCCTACCCTGCCAGCCCATCACCAGGACCCAGACCTCAGAGGCTTTGGTGAAGCTCTGCTCTCCCTTCACACCCCTTGGAGACTTGGGGAACTAAGCAAACCCATCCCATGTGAGGCACCAAGGACTGGGGACCAATAGACATCCCTCCATCCCAGAAAGATGAAGTCCACTGGACAGACACTACTTTCATGGGAATTTGTGCTTGCCAGGCCTCATTTGTTTTTTCACTCATTTATTCAACAAATATTTATAAGCACCTGCTATGTGCCTGGCACAGACACACACATATGTCAGGTGGTGATAAGCTCAAGGAAAATAAAACAGGGCAGAGAGGATAACGAAGGCAAGAGGATGGGTTTGCTGTTTTGTAAGTGGTGGTTAGGATGGCCTCATTGTTTGGGTGATGTATGAGCAGAGATCTGAAGGAAGTAAGGATGTAAGCCATGTGGATATTGGATGGAAGAACAATCTAGGCAGAGGGAGCAGCACATGCAAAAGTCCTGAGACAGGAACAACAAGAAGGCAAGTTTGGTCAGAGCAGGTTAAGTGAGGGAGAAAGAGGGTGAAGGTTAAACCAGGGAAGGTGGACAGATCAATTATGGCCTCATAAGCCATTGTGAGAATCTGACTTTCCCCTCCAAGTAAGAGAAGACACTGGAGGGTTTTGATCAAAGGAATGACATGATCGTATTCAGATTTCGACAGGATCGTTCAGAATCTTAGTTCTATAAAAGACTGTGACGAGAATAGAAGGAGGGAGACCAGCTAGATGACCATTGCTGTCACCTGGGCAAGGGATGTGTGTGGCTTGGTTTTGTATATGCTAACTTTGAGATGCCTTTTAAACATCCAAGTGGAAAAGTTGAGTAGGCAATTGGATACATAAGTCTGAAGTTCAAGAGAGAAGTCTTCTTTAGAGATGTGTTTTAAGATGGTTTTTTAAGCCATGAGACTGGATGAGTAGCCATAGAAGAAAATCACCAAAGGCATCAGTATAACTGGAGAAGAGGACAGGAAAGGGGAAGGGAGGAGAGCGGAAAGGAGAAAGGAGGGACCTGAGAACTGAGCCTCGAGGTGTTTCAACATCTGAATCCTAGGAAGACAGAGAGACCTCCACTTAAGAAGGATTTCCATTTGAGGTAGGTAGGGTAACACACAGGGGATTGTGGTATCCAAGAAGTCAAGAAAGAAAAATGCTTTATGGAGGTGGACATGATCAGCAATGTCAAACACAGTGAAGAGGTTGAGTAAGGCAGAGTCTGAGACTGGACCATGGGACTGAGCAATGAGGAAGTCATCTGTGATCTTGACAAGAGCTTTCTCAGCAGAGAGGAGCTGGATTGGAGCAGGTTCAAAAGAGAATGGAGGAACTCGAAGGGAAAATAATGAGAAGAAATTATTATTTTAAGGAATTACTGTGAAATTCCATAACCTCAAGTCTTGGTGTTGCAAAAAGTCACCCAATGCTTGCTTGAACGTCCTCGGAAGTGCAAGAACCAGCTGCATTCCCACGCACTGCACCTGAGAATTTACCATGTGTAACAAGTCGCTTTTTAAAATAGAAAGAGCGAGCCAGCCCCGTGGCTCACTCGGGAGAGTGCGGTGCTGGTAGCTCCGAGGCCATGGGTTTGGATCCTATATAGGCATGGCCGGTGCACTCACTGGCTGAGTGTGGTGCAGACGACACCGAGCCAGGGGTTAGATCCCCTTACTGGTCAAAAAAAAAAAAAAAATAGAGCATTTCTACAAAGTACAGCATCCCTACTGCCTTCTTTTCTTTTCAGTAGAAAAACTCCTATTACACAAATGAAACTAACCTTGTAGCTGTCCAGCGAATGGCCTCTGCCCAACGCATTCCTCATCACTGGGATTTAGAGGATTCCATAACTTTCATTTAAGTTTTTCAAAGCTATTGAACAATCTTTTTTTCTACATCAATAAGAAAAGAAAAATATCTGGTTTTCAACAATTAATCCACAAAAAGAATCATGTTCTACATGTAGCACTCATACTATCATTTGTTGAATAGTTTAAAGGCTACGGAGTATTGTGTTTTTGCATGTATCATCTCATTTGATCTTTATAGCCATATAAAATAAGTGAGAATTATGATTTCCATTTCACAAAAGAAGAAACAGAGATTCAGAGCGATTAATGACTTTCCCAGTTATCCAGAAAGAAGATGGTGACCCTTCACGTAGCGCTACTTCTGGCTTCAACCCCCAATGGTGTTTCCCAAACTTTACCTGCTATGGGGAGGATGTACACAGCTCGGAGGGCAAAGCAAAGAATCAAAGATTTGCTCACTGGATGTTTCCCCTGAACCACATGGATTTTTTCTACACACTGAAGCGGCTGCCTTTACCCCAATCTGTAACGAGGGCTGTCATTGGATGAGTGTGGAAAACCATCAAGTGCCTCTGAAGGGTTCCAGGAAAAATGGAGCCTCAACTTCTTAGCACTTCTCCCAGCCTTTTCTGTCCTTGTCACTTACAAATGTTCTAGTGATGGTTGTCAAGACTTCCCACCAACCATTTGGAGAATAAGTCAAATGACTAATTGGCAAACACAAGGTTTTCAGTCAGAGCCTTGATAGACCACTGCACTGTTCTGATGAAAGCCTGCCCAGGCATGCAAAGTCCTAATGGAAACAGGCCCATGTGGTCTTCAACTTCACATCCAAAGTTCTCGGTCTGGAATATTATTAATGTGCAGGCATTGGGTATTGATTTATTTTAACCAACCAGCAATATCAATTGTATTGAAACACCATGCGAGGCAGACAGTCACAGATTAAGGGAAAGTCCAGAAACAAATTCAAATTTACATATTCATTTGTTTGATAAAGTAGGTATTTCCAATAAGTCAGGGAATTAATAACGATTTAATGAAATTCTGGAGAGGAAATTGATTAACTATTTAGAAAATACAAGGTTAGAGTGTCAACTCACTCTTGATGCCCAAATAAATTTCAGTCCAATTAAAGACATGAATGTAAAACTAAAAAAAAGGTTTAAAAATAGACCAGATGATAGGGAACAACTTTTTATCTGAACTTGCACTGGGGAGGATTTTTGTAAGCATCCACACAAGGAGGAGAGCTATATATAAAAATATTAATGATCTGACAACTTAAAATGTGTTTATGTTTTTATTAAAATACAGCCCTGCTCCCCTTGGCCTTCCCCCATCTTTATTGCTAAAATCCCTTTTCCTCTCTTGTTCTCTGCCCCTGAGGCCTTTCAGGATCCAAGGGATCAGGAGAAAACTATGCACTCATCTGAAGCCAGAGATCAAGAAAAGAGAAACTGCTTATCTAGGAACAAACAGCTTGAGAGAAGTCAATGGCTAGACTGCCTAGGTTTGAATACCAGCCCAGCCACTTACCAGCTGTGTGACTTTAGGCAAATCACCTCCCCTCTCTGAACCTCAGCTTCCTCATCTATAAATGAGGAGGGAAACCTGTCCTAGTGGCTTCTTATGGGAACAAAATGAGTTAATCTGCAAAGTGCTGGGAACAGTGTCAGCTCTACAGCAAGTTCTCAATAAACATTAAGTTTATTACTAGGCAAAGGTTTGTCTTACCTTATCCTGGAGGGCAGGGGTGGGATCATACATGTCTTCTGGGCCAGAATCAAGCCCTCAACAAATGCTTATTTTAGATAGAAACTGAGTAATTGTTTATAGTGCTTGGGACATTCCTCTTAGATAGGTTATTTTGTGTGAGCTGCACCACGACATTGGGATGCAGACAGGGTAAGTATGATTGCACCCATTTCAAAGATGATAAAACTGAGATGTGAAAGGCCTGGCCTAGGGCCCCAGAGTTGGGACTAGACTCAAATATTCTGGCTTCTCCGCTGTGAAACTGAAATGAAACTACACCAAAACCTTAACCCTGGCCCCACCAAACAAACAATAGCTGTGTTGTGTTTGTCCTTGCCATCAACAGTACAGAGCTTATCATGTACCCACCCCAGCACAAGGTGCCACATGTGCGTCATCTCACTTAACCCTTAGAACGATCCCATGGAATAGACTTTATCATCTCCATTTTACCCATAAAGAAACCCAGGCCTAGAATGAGTGGGAAGGAGGTCAAGGTCACACAGGGACAGAACAAAATTTCTATTTAAATGAGAGGCTTGTGTCATATCAAGCCCAGGTTCCTAACTACTCTAAACCTGGTCAGGAATTGACAAGCATAAGGCTCAGTTCTTGCCTTAAAGTCGTTAATCATCTACCTTGGGAAGATGATACAATTCAAAACAGGCAGCACCAGAATTTAGACCCAGGCTGGCTGACATGGGAGCCTGTACATATTTGAGTTTCCATGCTACTGTCCAATTGGTCCAAAAATGATAATACTAAAATAGTAGGTGATATTAACATACTACAATAATAATACTGAAATAAATCATTGTGTACCTACTAAAGACAAAAATCACCAAGTCAGGCTATATGGGAAACAGAGACAGATCCATAGATTATTAATATACTAACAGATTCAACCAACACATATTGAGCACCGGCTGTGTGCCAAGCACTATTCTAGACACTCTGGTGACATAAGCCACACCCTACCAAAGAGTTTTCAAAATGGTTGGAAGAGGAGGCGGAATTAGGCAACAAGTTAAGTAGTAATTAGAGATTAAAATAATATGAGGAGTCTTCAAAAAGCTCATGGAAAGATTTGTATTATCTTTTAATTCTACTTTTTCCACAAACTTTTTGAAGTACCCTAGTGGTTCAGGTAAAGAGCTGGCTGGCTTCATGGTTCCAAGAGATGGGTCCACGGTCTCTACGTTCAAAACACTCAAGATTTTTTTGAGGAGACAAGCCACACACATCACCCACAGACAAGTTCAAAGACAAAAGAAATAGTGTAGATGACTATAGCAAGGCAGCAAACGAATTGCCAAGTGAAGGTTTTGGACAAAACATGATTCTGGATGGGTTAGCGGAATTTGAGAAGCTGCGGAAGATTCATGCAGGCTTCAGGGTCTAAGCTGGTAAATCTGTGGCTTAGAGCTGTACTTAGCTATTATTTTCCAGACTTTAAAATGGAAAAAGAACAAAGCAAACAAACAAACACTAAAATAGAATAGAAGAGGGGGATGATGTCCTTGTCCCACCGCCTTCCTCCCGCATTTCTGCCTACACGAATTCTTCACGTCGCTTCTCACCTTTTTCCTAGATCGCCTGTTCCAAAGATCCCCATGTCTGATGGAAATTAAAGCAGGGAAAAATTGTGAGGACGCGTTCCCTTCTCCCTGCTTGCCCCTTCCCCAAATCACTTCTGACCCCACTGTAAGGAGACAATATTGAAAATACTCAAAAATAACCCCACTAAAAATATGAATCAAAACGTCCCGCCTCATGGACATGTTTTTAAAATTGCTTAGTTGCATGCAAGTCCCTTTAGTGCTCGAAGGACTTTAATAAAATTGATTTTCTGAGTATAGCCTTTTAGCAGCTACTGTATAAGCTTGAAATATGAACCCTTCATTGTTGAAAGTGTTTCATTTTTGCCCTGTTACTAATGATGAAGGGAAAGTGTGGGTTTGGAATTCTCCATGGCTGACATTCTCATAATTAAATAGTGTTAATAATAAAGCTTTGCAGATTTTAAACAAACTGGCATGGAGGTGGAACGGTTTGCCGTATTTCATTTACAGACCACAGCAATTAGCCCTTAATGAATAGTACACAGTGACATAGAAGGGAGTTATTTCTACACATCGTTTATTTGCCAAATCACAAAAGGCGACATTTTCATTCTGCTGATTGAAAATGATTCTCAGGATTTCTTCTGAAGGCCTCTTAACTAAATGCGTTGTGAAACTTAAATAAAATAAATACAAATAAAGAGAGGAACGTTAATTGCTTTTAATATCTGCAGTCTAATTTCAGCAAAGTTTAGCACACTAAGAGCTCTGGCTGCATAACAATGGATCAAAAATAGAAGGCTCATCACAGTTGATATATTTAGATGCTGATGTTTTTCTTTTATAATTTTAGGAGGGATTTGTTCCCAGGCACATTGTTGCTCCTCCTGTGAACTGGCATGGGGGTGCTTTCATAGAGGACTCCTGGGTGGGGTGACTGTGAAGTTGTTGCCAAAGGAAAATGACGAAGGTGAGACAAGAGACAGAACTGTGCAACTGTCAAGGTCGCGCATGACAAAGGAGTGGTTATCTTTTTATGGTCCACCCTGAAGCTTTTAAAGAGAAGGATAAATTATTGTTTAAAAGGTGAATGGCTGTCGAACTATTTTTACACATTTGAAAATATGGTTTCTTATCTTTGACATTCAATGGTCTCATCTGCAAGTCACAGAGAGAAAGGAGAGGGAGGAAATAATGACTTAGCTAGACAAATCCTAAAATCACCTGGGTGCTGTAAAATGTGCAGATTCCCAGCTTCCACACTGGATTTACTGAATTGGAATTTCCAAGGAAAGGACTTAGGAACTCTGCCCTGCCCTTTGAGAAAGTGTGCTAGAAGATTGTGAGTATCTGGTAAGTTTGGTCAACACTTACTCAGGGGATCTTTGGGCCATTCAATTCCACAGCTGTAAATAGGCTCGGAGCAGCCATACTTTGAAGCAGAGCATTGTGGGAGAAGACGGGTGCTGCCTAGGTGAGGTCACCTGAGGTCATCACAGGCCCCCAGCCTGAGGAGACTCTTCCAACCAGTCCACCACAGTACTACAGATGTCCCCAGCAAGGGACAATTTAGCCTTCCATGCAACTCAGAAGGAGCAAGGGTTATAAATAGCAGGACTGAGGAGAGAGAAGTTATAAAGAGGGCTGGATGGAAAGTCACATGAGGACAGCAGGCAGAGACCCCCATAGAGGAGCAGGTGATCAGTAGCATATGGTGCAAAAACAGATGAATGGGCAATCAGAAGATCACCACCACACTCCCTTCCGTGCCATAAACTCCTGAGTGATGTGGGGGGTTCTTTTCCTTTCTCAGGCTCAGTTTCCCCAGCTAGAGGATGATGTGGTTAAACTGGACACCTAAGGCCCCTTCAGGCTCTGATATCACAGCTCATGAGGCTTGGCAGCTTTGCTGAGGGCTGGTCCCGGCTTCTGCTTTGGATAGTCTAGCCTAATTCTGCCTCGGAGTCAGGGCCTGCACAAAGTGCCTTCCTTTGGTGTTCTAGTGAATTCCAGGATTGGGGTAACCAGAGTGGGCCTACTCCATGGTGGCCAATGCTAAATTCACTTCCAGGGGTTTTAGGAATTAGACACAGTCTCAAAAACTGAGAAATAAATTAGGATTTTTAAAAAGTCCTGGTCTTTCCAAATGAAGAAAAATTAATAACAGCCTAATGTAAATACCTGTCATCAGAAACCAATCTACTTGTAAAATTCCAAGTGACCACCATGGACCCTTCCAACCCGTCCCATGCAGAGGCTTCCCTTTGGAAAGGAAAGACAAGTATAAGGAATAAAGTGTGAAATTATTGCCTAGTTCAGGATTCTGAGGAAGCTGTGGACTAGTCTGTACTTGAATTTTCTGCTGATTCCTGGCATGCCCTGGGACAAGCCATCTCCCAACTCTGGGTTTCGGTTGCTCTTCCATTCAGTCAAGGGGTTGGACCAGATGATCTCCAAGTTTCCCTTTTACCTTTAGGGTTGATGGCAGAATGAGAAGCAAGGTACCCAGTATCCTAAGAGCAAGTGCTTAGGATTCAACATACCTGAATTTGATTCCCAGATCTGCCATTTACTGTAGGTGTAACCCCTGGAAATTACTTAAATACTCTTGTCTGCAATGCGCTAATCTGAAAAATGACAATAACCCCATTAAGTCAATAATCAAAACTCAAATAATGATTGTACAAATCAAATGACAGAACGCATGGAAAATATTTAGCACATTGAAACACTAAATAAATTACTAATATACCAGTTAGTTCACCTTACACATATTGAGTACCTACTGTGGGTCAAACAGGGTATGAGGCACTCTGGGTTTTATGGACCACAGCTTGCAAAAGCGTTGGGGAACAGGTTAAATGGTAGTAAAACTTTTAAAAGTAGATTGGTTTCTGATGACAAGTATTTACATTAGGCTGTTATTAATATTTTCTTCATTTGGAAAGACAGGGATATATATTGTTTAAAATCCTAATTTATTTCTCAGTTTTCAAGACTGTGTCTAATTCCTAAAACCCCTGGAAGTGAATTTAGCACTGGCCACCCTGGAGTAGGCCCACTCTGGTTACCCCTATCCTTTTTTTAAAAGTTTTAACTGTGGTAAAATACACATAACATAAAATTTACCATCTTAACCACTTTTAAGTGTACATTTCAATGGCATTAAGTACATTCACTTTGTTGTGCCACTGTCCCAACTATCCATCCATCCACAGAAATGTCTTCTTCTTGCAAAACTGAAATACTATACCTAATAAACAATAATTCCCATTTCCCCCCATCCCCTGGCAACCACTATTCCACTTTCTGTCTGTATGAGTTTGACTACTCTAGGTATCTTTTATAAGTGAAATTATACTATATTTGTCCTTTTTTGTGACTGGCTTATTTCACTTGGCATAATGTCCTCAAGATTCAGCCATGTAGCAGCCTATGTTAGAATTTCCTTTCTAAGGCTGAGTAATATTCATTGTATGGATATACCACATTTTGTTTATCAATATTTGTTGATGGACTCTTGGGTTGCTTCCATGTTTTGGCTATTGCAAATAATGCTGCTATATGACCATGGTGTACAAACATCTCTTCGAGTTCCAGCTTTCATTTCTTTGGGGTATATACCCAGAAGTGGAATTGCTGGGTCATATGGAAATTCTGTTTTTTAATTTTTTGAGGAAACACCACACCGTTTTCCACAGTGGCTGCACCCATGTTACTTTCCCACCGACTGTGCACAAGGGTTCCAATTTCTCTACATTCTTGCTAACACATGTTATTTCCTGTTTTTGTTTGTTTTTATAGTAGCCATCCAATGGGTGTGAAGTGGTGTCACGTGTGGTTTTGATTTGCACATCCCTAATGATTAGGGATATTGAGCATCTCTCTATGTGCTTGTTTGTCGTTTGTGCATCTTTCTTGGAGTGCGGTCTATTCAGGTTCCTTGCTCATTTTTGATTTGGGTTGTTTTTTGTTGTTGAGTTGTAGGAGTTCTTTATATATTCTGGATATTTATTCCTTATCACATATATGATTTGTAAACATTTTCTGCCATTTCATGGGTTGACTTTTCACTCTGTTAGTTGTGTCCTTTGATTCACAGAAGTTTTC
This sequence comes from Cynocephalus volans, assembly GCF_027409185.1. Taxonomy (NCBI): domain Eukaryota; kingdom Metazoa; phylum Chordata; class Mammalia; order Dermoptera; family Cynocephalidae; genus Cynocephalus; species Cynocephalus volans. Next base: position 76,152,251 of record NC_084469.1, on the reverse strand, counting down.
AATTTTGATTTAATCCAACTGCTCTCTTTTCTCTTTTGCTGCCTTTGCTTTTGGTGTTCTATCCAAGAAATCATTGCCTAAGTGACTTTGGTATAGCCATATTTGGGGACCTTGAATCTGGTCCATAGTTTAAACTTTTTTTAAAAAGAAGAGGTATAACACATTTTTTAAAAAAATTTTTTCTAAACAAAAACTCACTGAGAGAACCATCTGTAAAAGAGAGAGAGCTATCTGGATGAACAGTTCCCCTTTTCCCACCCCCAATAATCTACGAATATGCCAGAAGTAACTCCTAAAGAACCTCCACAAGTTTAAAAATACATTGACCTAGTGATCTAACTCCCCACCCTTTAAAATGAGGACACAAAGCCTTAGGGCAAGAAGATGAGTTTTGGGGATAGGAAGCGCCTCTGCTGCCTGCTCCTTAGTCCTCTGTCTAGAGGTGGCTGCAGGGATCTGTGGGGCTGTCTAAAGGCTACATCAGCCATGGTTGATGTTAACAGCCCCTTTGATTCACAGCTGGTCAAGATGACCACTTAATGTAAAGACCAGTGAAGAAGGGGCCGACCCATGGCTCACTCGGGAGAGTGCGGTGCTGATAACACCAAGGCCACGGGTTCGGATCCCATATAGGGATGGCCAGTTGCTCACTGGGTGAGCGTGGTGCTGACAACACCAAGTCAAGGGTTAAGATCCCCTTACTGGTCATCTTTTAAAAAAAAAAAAAAAAAAAAAAAAAAAGACCAGTGAAGAAGATATCTCTGAATGTGCTGTGTACTGAATGTTTGTGTCTTCCTAAAATTCATATGTTTAAATTCTAACCCCCAATGTGATGGTACTTGGAGGCAGGAACTTTGGGAAGTAATTAGGTCATGAGAGTAGAGTCCTCATGGGTAGATTAGTGCCCTTGTGAGAAGAGACAGTGAGGACACAAGGAGAAGACACCATCTGCAAACAAGGAAACAGACCCTCATTGGGCACTAGATCTGCCGGTGCCTTGACCCTACACTTCTCAGCCTCCAGAAATGGGAGAAATAAATGTTAGTTGTTTGAGCAACCCAGTCAATGGTGACTTGTTATAACAAGCCAGAACTGACTAAACCAGTGCATATGGATATCTTTGGAATAAAAGCACAATGTTAGCATAAAATATTACCATCACTACCTTAATGTTAACATTTTTTTTCACTGTACAGTCTGTAGATAACAAGGTGAGAAAAGATGTTTTCTATTTTTTAAAGAAAAAAACCACTCAAGTTTAACTAGGTAATTAATTAATTCACAAGTGGATTCTAAGTGGGAGCGGTTATTAAACAATGACTAATGATAAAGAATAAACCCTAAGGTAAGTGATGATCAAGGAGATGAAACGGTTTTAGTTTGGAGTCCTATTACAATTCTATCTCAATATAAATAAGCTGACACCAGAAGCAACCGATTAACCCCAAAGCCGCTGGCTGTTCATTAGCTAAGGAATAATTTTACATTTCATTATTATTCATGTTGGCTAAATTTCCATTAAAACCAATTTAGTAAACTGGCCCTCTGATGAGCTTGAAATTAATAGGAGGGAGAGAAGTCAGGGAAGGGACAAAACAGAGGCCATGATTTAAGCATCTAGGGACAGGAAACTCTTGGGGGTGGATTGCCACTTTAATTAAAGATAATGTCTCAATTCACTTTCGAAATGAGTCTTCAGAAAATGCCTGGGAAATTTTCCCTGGCCGGCGTGTCTGGCTCCCTCACTAAGAAGGCGATTTTTTTTTTTTTTAATAAATATCATCTTTGAATGGTACTCACTAAGATTGAATCTTTTTTTTTTTAATTTATTTATTTTTATTTTTATTTTTTTAATTTTCTTTTGTCGATATACATTGTGGCTGATTATTGCTCCCCATCACCAAAACCTCCCTCCCTCCTCCCTTCCCCCCTCCCCCCCAACAATGTCCTTTCTGTTTGCTTGTCGTATCAACTTCAAGTAATTGTGGTTGTTATATCTTCTTCCCCCCCCATATATTAATTTTTAGCTCCCACCAATAAGTGAGAACATGTGGTATTTCTCTTTCTGTGCCTGACTTGTTTCACTTAATATAATTCTCTCAAGGTCCATCCATGTTGTTGCAAATGGCAGTATTTCATTCGTTTTTATAGCTGAGTAGTATTCCATTGTGTAGATGTACCACATTTTCCGTATCCACTCATCTGATGATGGACATTTGGGCTAGAAGGCGATTTTTGTTGCTGGGATTTCTGACTGAATTTGAGAATGGCCAGCTCACTCCCAGGTCAGCCTTCCCACATCCCCAGCTCTCTGCTGAGCAGTCTACAGTAGGGAAAAAAGAGATCCTAAAAGAGTTGTCCCATAGCCTGGGCATGGAAGTCACTGCTTCATTCTTTGATCCATTATGTGGGCTTAATAACTTCTATTTAACACATAAATGTGACCGTAATACCAATCACTGGATTAGCTCACATTCAAGAAGCACTCACTTTGGCCAAGCCCTGTGCTAGGAACTTTCATGAATCAACTTATTTAAGTCTCTTGATCTCTCTGATGAGGTGGATTCTATTATTATCCCTATTTTACAGATGAGAAAGCTGAGACACACAGAAAGAATGAGTAACTGATATTTCACAGCTAAGATGGCACAGGGCTGGGATTCAAACCATGTCATTGACTCTAGACCTGTGTACCTAACCATTAGGCTCTACTGCCTCTTGATGAAATAAGAAAACAATCTTTTTTTTTTTTGAAGTAGTTAAATCAACACAGCATGAGGTACCTGAGTTCTGAGCGGGAGACAGTGCTGCAAAGATGAATGGAAGATAATTTGTGGGGGGCTTTAAAGGCCAGGCAGAGGGGTTTGAACTCGACTCTTTGGGGGTTCCTAGAATATACTGCCCAGTCCTTTGGGGATTTGTGAACAGAATTTAAAACAATATTTAGTAGTTACATGTTAATTTTAAGATTTGTTACAAATTAATTTAGCCTGCATATACAATTGGGTAAAAAAGATAATCCTCATTTTTATAAAAAGAAAGTTTTTTTAACACTGACATATAATCTTACTGTGTATCAGGCACTGTTCTAAATGCTTTGCATTTTAACTCTTCTCACTTTTAAACAACTCTGTAGTGCAGGTACCATTATTCACTTTGCTTTCAAATGAGGAAACTGAGGCAAACAGAGCTTAACTTGTTCTAAATCTCACAGCCAGCAGATAGCAGAGCAGAGATTAGAACCCAGGTGTTTGTCCCCAGACTCTGTACTTGTAATTGTTACACTAAGTGGTTAGGAGGATAGGATGGGATGTGGCAAAAATCAGGAAGATGACTGCCCACTGTCAGCACCTGCTGCAGGTCATGTAGTCTGCAATGTGCGTCTCGTGAGAGTGCCAGGGGATGTTGCTCCGAAGCCAGCTCAAGCCATGTGAGGGGCATTGGCAGCAAACCCACACTTCTTAGCCAATAGGGCAGGATTCCCAGCACATTTCAAGGATCAGGTGTCCACATCAGAAATGAACCCAGCCTTTGGCACCCAAAATCACTCTGGAGGAGGGGGAAGAGGAGCTTTTGCTTTCAAATGCCTGGACCAGTAATTCACCCACTGTGGAAGCCAGAGGCCCCATGGACTGCCCAAGCTAGCTGCTAGGGAGTGTGGCAGAGGATAGAGCACGAGTGTTGCTCTGGATGGCCCCCATGCAGGAAGGATTATGCATCCACAGGAAGAATAACCATGCCTCCTCCCTGGCCTCCTAGAGCTCTTGAAGCCTCGCTCATCAGCAAGCCATGGAGCCATCCTGAGGTTGGCCCTCCACATTGCGACAGTGGATGCTCCTTCTCCATCAGGAACCCTGTGGCTGGTGAGTCCCGTGCTCGAGTCACCTGCACCATGGATCCCCACTCCCATCCCAGCTCACATGCTTTCCTGTAAGTCCCACTGTTTAGTCTCTGTATGTGTCTGATGCCTGATCCTAGAAGAGCAGAGTGGCCACCAGCCCAGACTCTGCCACCAAAAGGACTTAGGTTCAAATCCCTGCTTTTCCACCTTCTAACTATATGGCCTTAGGCAAGCCCCCAAACCACCTTGTGCCCATTCTCTTCCTCTAAAAGGGAAGGAATGATAGCAGACCCACTTCATATGGATGTTGTGATGGTTAACTAGAGAACGTATAGAAAATGTTTAACCCAGTGCTTGGTGCACACTAGATAAATAATAGCCATGACTCCTCATAATTTTAATACAAGTTTCAAGTTTGATGGCCATGATCTGGAGTTTGGAAGCTTGCAAGCCTCACTTACAAGGCTACCACTCATGCCTGTGTCAGGTTCAGCATCAAGTAGCCACCATAATCTTCCAGACTTGACGCTGTCTTCCCTTTAATGGATCAGCTTTCCCTTTCTGGCCTCAACAAGCCCTCATTTCTTTACCTAATGGGAGGCCAATTCTTTGCCAGGAAAGGGGAAGACATCCTTAGAAAGGCGTCTGAAATGCTGCCATTTATGGCACAGAGAGAAGGCCATAGGCACTCTCTCAATGACACATGCACAAAAGCTCTTGTTGTGGACACAAATAAGAAAAGTTGAACCCCTCGCCCGGTGTAATTCACTTCATTTATTGACCTGAGTTCTCTCCCCGCAACCCCCATTCCTTTGCATTTGTCAGCGGTTCAGAGACCCCTGGCATTCAGCATGATTTGTAATGTAAATTATATAATTGTACTTTCACATATTTTAACATCAAATGAAATGATTGACTACAGAATTGGAGCTGTCTACAGGTGGGGGTCAATTACCATCTGAATAATCACAGTGCCACACAAGAATAGCATAGCCGCTGAGCGTGACATATTTTTATCTCTATGCATTTCAATGAAGTCAGGCTGGTACATAAAAGGTTATCACCTAGGAAACATATTTTCCTAAGCACAAGTTAAACATGCAAGTGAGATCAGCAAAGATATTCAATTTAGCCAGTCAACCCTAACCTATTAATATTTTAACAAAATCCAGTGAGGATAATTTTTTTCTTTGATCCCATTTCATGTGAGCAGCCGGGAAAGGGAAGAAAAATTAAAAACAAAATAGTCAAGCATACAGAATGAGGTTATGTATTAAGTGGGATATTTAATGTTTCTGGCATTTCATAGCCCAGGGGAAAGTGTGGATGGATTTAACAATCAAGAGCTGTGTTCCCTTGGCCACAAAGTTCGAGAAACATAAAATAATCTATACTTCCAAGCTGACAAATCGTACCTGACACCCAGCTTCATCTCACCGGGACTCCCGAGATCAGCATTAATCACATGTTACAGGGAGTAGAAAGAAAAGTAAATCACGCCACGCTGAAAAGTGAGATGGAAGGTCTTTGGGCAAGGATTTTAATCAATAATATGTGGGATGATAACCAGAAGCTATTGTTTTAATCTTCCAATATGAAAAGAAATGAATGCAAAACACAAAGCTACCAGGAGCTGAAGCCGCTTCCAGGATGCCTTGTAAGAACCAAAAACAGTTTGGCAGCTCGAGTTTCTTCTTGATTCATGAAAACAAACAAACAATTTCTTTTTAAAGGGATAGAGTCAAGCTCATCCTTTAAGTTTCCTATTTCTGGAGCCTTAGCCATTGCCTGGGTCCTTGGCTGGGAGTTCTGGCTTGCTTGGTTTTTCTTGTGAAGGTGGTCGTGTGTTCCGTGTGTCTGGCATCTGTTCATGCTTCTTCTCCTAATGGCACATTCTTTTTCCTCTAGAGACCCTCCCTTCCCCCACCGTCAGTCCCTGTGGTCTGGGCTGTGTTGAATTCACCAATGGTTCCAGGGAAAAACTAGCATCACGATAATTATTTTAGAGATGGTTATGTGATTCATTAGAGCCCAGCAAATGCAACCGTGGGAGTTCTTGGTAGTACTATTATGAAAGTGGCTGTTAAGGGTTAAACTGTGCCTCTCTCCACCCTCCCCTCTGCCCCAAATCATATGTTGAAGTCCTAACCTCTGGTATCTCAGATAGCAACCTCACTTGGAAATAGGGTCTTGCAGATGTGATTAGTTAAGATGAAATCATTCTGGAGTAGGGTAGACCTCTAACCCAATATGACTGGTATCCTTATAAAAAAGGCAAATTAGGAAACAGGCAGACATGCACACAGGGAGAATGCCATGTGAAAATGAGGGTAGAGATTGGATGATGCTTTTATAAGCCAAGGAATGCCAGAGATTGCCAGCAAGCCACCAAAAGCTACAAGAGAGGCACAGAACAGATTCTCACAGCCCTCAGGAGGCAACCCTGCCAACACCTTGATCTCAGACTTCTAGTCTCCAGAATTATGGGACAATCCATTTCTGCTGTTTAAAGCCACCCAGTCTGTGGTACTTTGTCACAGGAGACCTAGAAAACTAATACAGAAGCCCATTCTCTTTTATTCCCATGTACTTAGAACTTTGAGGACTTAAGCTTGACCTGGCTGGTGTTTATCTCACCTGGAAATGGAGCCTGGGAAGCTGAAGGAATACCTATATCGGTACTTACCTCAAGCAGATGTTGCCTGAGCCCCTGGATCCAGCCATACCTGAAATTCTAGCCCTGACTTTGTGTTTATGTGATCCATTAAATTCCCATTTTTATTTAAATGGCTAGAATTGAGTTTTTATCACTTATAACCAAAGGAACACTAAATGATTTATTCTGAAAGCAGTACATGTGATCTTAGGATGAATTAATAGACATGAAGTCTGTAAAACAAAGGACATGATTGCGTTATTCAGACCACAGGAAGGTTGCGTTCAGTTTGAGGAAACATACATATATACACATCTGTACATATTTTTTGTTTTGGTTTGGTTTGGTTTTTGGGTTTTGGTGTTTTTTTTGGGGGGTGCAGCTGACTGGTACAGAGATCGAACCCTGGACCTTGGTGTTATCAGCACCATGCTGTAACCAACTGAGCTAACTGGCAAGCCCTGAGGTGACATATTTTTATCAAGGGCACACACAGAGGCCACTGAAGAGTGATTGAATGGTCAGGGAAATGGACATTGAATCACAGGAGCCATGAGAGATGCTAATCTTGGAGAAGAAAAAAAGGTGTATAGAGAAGATGACAGATGACCTCAAGTATCCACAGGAACGGCAATTTAAGGAAGGATTGGGATTTATTTACGTGGCTCCCAAGGATAGGACTAGGAAGCCAAGAAGACAGATTTGAATAGTTCAGGGGTAGAGCATTTGACTGCAGATTTCAAACAGAGTGATTATCTAATGCTTCCAGCTGTCCGAAGAGGAAATGAGAAGCCCTAAGAAGGAGCAAGTGCCCTATCACAGGAGGTGTGTTTGCAGCAGAGGGAATTCTGTCACACGATGGGTACCCATTAGACAGATAGATTGACTGGATGTCTTTAAGATCTCTTCCAGCTTGGACTTTTAATTCTATAATTCTTTTGCTTATAAAACCCAAGTAAACTCCTACATGTCTTTACTTATTTTTAGACCTTCATTTCTCCATTCATAAAATAAGGGAGTTGGACTTGATCTCTAAACATTCTTCTTGCTGGATCATACCATGATTCAATGATTCCAACTCAGTTTTTTCCACCTCAACTTCCATCCAGACCCCTGGGAAGTCTTGGACTCACAGGGAACATGCAATGTCACACTGCTAATCTTTGACTTAAGGAATGGCTAACACTGTAGATGTGGGACTCTTGGTGGCAGGGGGCACACAAAGCAGGATCAACTTTCATATTCCTTTTCCCTTTGTTTTAATTAAATTACCTATTCCACAAATAAGAGATGATATCAAACCTGTATTACAATCAATCTGGCTACAGATTTTTTTAATAGACGGCCTGTAGTAGACACGCACTATATTTGAAATCACATGGCCAGTGAAGACACAAACTGAATGAAACCTTAAAATTCCATCATATACCCTCTCCAGCCTTTCCTTAGAAGAATCTGGAATTTTGTGTTTAGGTTATTACCTCTATTTCTACTGTTACCATTTGTAGCAGCTTGTCAGATTGCTGGGCACCCTTCTGCCAACTCAGCCCAGCCATCAGGTTTGATATGGCAGAGAGGCCCTGGCAATATAAGAGAAAACATTCTAGTTTTGCCCAGCATGGATGTGGGCTGGGTCAACGAAGGAAAGAAATTTTTGTTTATAATCACGAAAGAAATCAAGAGCTGATTGTGGGAGAGTTTCCATCCACTGTGCAGGGAAGGAAGCCCTCAGGTTGTGCTCAGCAAGTAAGATCCCAGCCATGTATACTGAAGAGACAGAACACACTGCTCTCCATGATTTTAACATCCACATATTGCCTTGGCCTAGTTAGCATCTTCCTTGATACTAAATTATTTTTCAAGTGAACAATTAAAAAAATCTTTAAAACGAATCCCCAACATGAACAGGAAAGCAGTTTGTTACGAATACCCACACGTTGACATTATTTTGAGGGCTTTGTCTAGTACAATAAGTAAACCCATTTCTCAGGCTGGAGACTTCTTGGAGACTGAAGAAGTTGCAATGTTTTCTCTCAAAAAAGATGAATTCTTCATGAAAATGAATCTTTTGACCTCAAATCCTGAGGGGTCTTTCACCTTAAAACAGTCTTACAGCAGAAGACTCATCAAAGTTAAAATCAAGAACTGAAAAATAAACTCCTAAGGCTCATGCCTAAGTGGAGGGTTTTGGATGCACACCCAAGATCAGTGGTGTCTCCCCACACCCTGGTGAGGAAGGCAGGGCTGGAGTGATTATTTTCAGTTTGCAGGTGGGAAAACTGTGGTTCAGAGAAGGAAAGTGTCTTGCCCAAGGCCACAGAACTGGTAAAGCAGGGTCAGAACTGTAACTCAGATTTTCCTGATTCCATTTCCGCCAGGATCAAAGTTTCGAAATATCATTAAGAGTAACTGGTATTTTAAAGACAAGAATTACCTGACTTTTAGACACCTGTTTGCCAATTCCTTAGAATAGTGGTTCTCAAAGAGTGGTCCCCGGGCCACAGCATCAGCATCACCTGGCAACTTGCTGGAAATGCAAAATCTTGGGACCTATCCTAGACCTGTTGAATCAAAATCTGGAGGCGGGGCCAGAAACCTGTGTTTTAAAGCCCTCCTGGTGATCCTGATGCATGCTCAGACTTTAGCACTGCTGCCTTAAAAGGTGGTGGTAATTTTGTGAGTTTGCTTGAAGGGTTGCTCAGAAATATGGGCACCGAAAATTAAAACTCATCACCTCCAGATTCCATTTTGTGAAGGCCAGAGTCAAAACCCTAAAAGCTTGTTGTGATTCAAAGCTGTCTTGGTTGGCTCTGAGTACACAGGAATAAAGACTCACTTATACTCATATACAGGCCTGGCCCCAAATTTTCTGCCAGTCACTCACCATTGCTGCAGAATTGAGCCCAGCTCAGCTGTGCGGCTGATTGCATTCTGGGAGGGGTGACCAGTTGCTCTAATCCTATAATCTTTGCAAAACAAAGAGCCAAAGTCTCCTGGATGTCTGGGGAAAGCAGAGGCAGCCCATGGGGTTCTGTTTTCATCTGTATTATGCCAGGCGGACTGTGAATGCTGCTGTATGTGCCTTCGACTACCCATGCTTGCTCCCTCTCAGATTTAAGCATCTGCTCAGGGACGTATTAATATGCAAAGAAAGCAAACATCACCAGAAAGATGGGAAATACAAAGAAGCAGTGATTATTAAAGTTGGGAGAGCAAGAAAGGGTTATATTCCCCATCCTCAAAGGGATTCCAAGGCCCACCCAAAAGCAGGTGATGGCCACCAGGAAGAGAATTCAGCCACCCAAACGCTCTAGGTGTCACCATGATGCAGTGGTTTGGCATTGAAAATCTGTTTTACCAGGACTACGGCCACAGAGGATGCTGGAAAAACAGACAGAAGGAAAGATTACACTGTCTTCAAAAAGAGGGTGATTTAAGACAAAGTTGAAAATCACACACAGTGATGGAACCCAAGGATATTTGCAAATGTCTGGTTCTCAGGCATGAGCTTGGCCTACAGGAGGTTTTATTTCATCGACACTTGGTCCAGTTCAACAGTTTCATTTTTAAAGGTGAACTGGTTGACACCAAACAAAAATCAGGAAATGTCATGCAAAAATGCTGGATCACCTCCTGTCCCCCAAAATACCAGAAACTCTGGCTGTACTGGGTATACTTCCCCATGAGGCAGCCATCTCCTGGTGGTCCCCCTCCCAGCCAGCTGCCCTTACTTGTTTACCTCAGCAAGCATTTGTGTTTTCAAGCCCTAATCTGAACAAACCCTAAGTTTATACCTTAAGTATCTAAAACCCAAACTGGTTTTAGTTCTAGGCTAAACATAGAATTATTGTCTCCTGGGCAGTTGCTTTCCAGTGAGCAATTGGCATTGAGACACTGATATAAAATGAGAATCTGTAGAAGATGAGTCCTGTACACATCTAAAATCAATGGTCCAGTAAGTGTTCACATTCTCTCCCAATAAAAGCAAATAAATAATGTAATATGAATAATCTATAAAACTGCATTATTAGGAAAAGCTAACCAAATTACTTGAAACTTTTTTGTATTCATTTGTATGTTTACTGTCTGCCTCTCTATGTGACCGTGAGCCCCATAAGGGCAGTGACTTTGTTCTGGTCACTGCTGTAGACCCAGTACCAAAAACAATGCCTGGGATACTGTAGGCACTTGCCAAATACTTGCTGGGTGAACGAATAGTCATATTTATTGAGCCTTTACTTATGCTAGACATTGTTCTAAGCACTTTATGAGTATTCAGACCACAGAGCATCCCAATGAGGGAGATAATCTCTAACAGACAAGGAAACTGAGGCACAGGGCAGTCAGCCAACATGCCCAGTGGTGCAGCAGGGAGGAAGGGAAAGACAGCCAATGTGCTTGAGCACTGGTCTGTCCTGCCTCCTGCCTAAGCTCTTACCGCAGCTACATTTGTTGGGCTGGAACTAATAAACTAAGCGCTCCAGGAGCCAGTCTGGGTCTTTGAATCTCTTTCTGGTGCGAAGTAGGTACTCACCAAGAGCTTGCTGAATTGTTATTAGAATTATTATTTCTTCAAGAATAAAAACAGAAGGGCTGTTAAAGAGATCTTGTAATCTAATGAAAAAGCAACCAGTTAAAAAGTTAAAAACCCTCTCAGGGTCCATTTCTTTTCTCCCTTAAGTAAGTCACTCAGCTTTTATAGGTTCCTGTTTTCCCATCTATAAAAATTGGGAAAATTCTTTTTCCTACATCCTTTTCACAAGGACATCCAAAGGGTAAAATGTGCTGGAGGAAATTTCAAAACCCGTACGTATTTATAATAACGAAACTTATTTTACATGTTTAAAACATTATTTTTTCTATTCGTTCTCTCATTATTCCCGCCAAGGAACTCTGTTAGCAGAACAAGTATTATTAGCACTATCAAAATGAGGAAAGTGAGGCCAGGAAGCAGTGTTGTACTTGTCAAAAATCACAGATTTTTGCAAGCAATAGAACCGGGGCTAAAACTGACACATTTCTTCTAGTCCAAGTGTAGTAGTTTAACCACAACTGTAGGGAAAATATGGGATTTTGCTACAGATGTGCTCTGTGAAATGAGGGGAGAGGGGTTGTGCAGACATGCACATGGTAAACCTTAGTACCAGGCAGCATGCCCCCCAACAAAGACAAGAGGGCTGGCTTCCCAGAGCTTGGGGCAAGCCACGAGCAGGACTAGAGAGAAGAGATGAGGGGAGAGGATCCCTGGTAAAGTGTATGTGCAAGGTGGTCCTAGGAGTGTTCCAGAAATGGCTGAGTGCTATCTGTGCTGGAGTGGAGATGCTGTCAGGAACAGGAAGGGAAAGTGGAGTTGGGACCTCAAATGCCTTAAGGACTCAAACTTTACCCCTGCCCCTAAACAATTGGAAGTCCAGAAGGTTTTCTTAGTGGAAAGAACTTGGGCATTGGGAATAGAGAGTCCTGGCTTCAAATGCTCAAGCAGCTTCTTTCTGTTTCCAAATCTCTATTTCTCCATCAGTTTGACTGATTTGATCTGGAAGGAGGTTAATGTCTGAGCCTGGCACATAGAGTCTGGCATTCCCCAAACAGCACCAACTCTGGCTCTGATCCTCCTGGGGATGGCTGAACAGGGAGAGAGAAGAGGCCAGTGGAGGAGAAGAGAGGCTTGGAGTCACCGTACTGCAAATTCGTTAGTGATGTGAGATGGAGGCACTTCCCCTCGGTTCCAGGTTTTGCTGAAGTACAGAAGCATCTCAATCAGCCAGTGCAGGAGGCATTCGGGCTCCGGTGTTATTGCGTTTGAATGTTTTATACAAAGAGCTCTCTCTCTTCAGACCTGCACCAGACCCGTAATTGGGGAAACACTGCAATGGTCTCCCTCACAGGGCTGATGCATTCCACTCCTGGAATCACCTTTCAAGTGTGTCTTTGAGGCTCCTCTTCCCGGATTGTTCAGGGGAGTCTTGTGTGAATAGATAATTGTGCCCTTCTCCGCGGCTGCTGCCTCTGCCAACCTGGCAAAGCTTCCTCCTTTCTTCTTATGTGGAAAGGCCGGCTTTATTGTTGTTGTTATTGTTTGAGATCTATAGTCTAAGAAACAGATTCATTCAAAGAGAAACAAGCAGCCACTAACTAATAAACAGAAGGAAATAAATAATCGCTTTTTAATACATTATTTATTGCCTGTTCGATTGTAACATCTTTCTCATGCAGTTCATAACTTCAAGGACCCTAGCAGGCCCCTATTTACTCACTGTTGTATAAAGGTAGCCAATAAAAGTGTACTGATACTAGTGGCAAAGACAGGGATTACTTAAGAAATTTTTGTTCTGCTGTGGGTTTTCCTTACTATTCTGTTTTGAATGGGTTTTTTTTGTTTTTTTTTTTCTCTGTGTCAAGCCATTTCAGTGGTAGAAAGTAACCTCTTTCTGGGCCCAGACACAGTTCTTAGTAAATAGCATTTCATTCTAGTATGTTCAGAGGATGTGTGTTTGGACACTGGTGGGTGTGTATTGAAGGGAGGTGAATCTGCTGAGGCAGTATTGAGGTCTGAATGTGTGTGACATTGGCTTTATTGCACTTCCCCTGGGGACTGAAGACTCTCTGAGGCCTGGTGAGACAGAGGAAACTGCCAGGCTTTGTGTCCCTGTACCCACACCCTGCCATTTTTAAAGGCTTGAGGCTGGCCTCAGGCCAAGCATCCCATACTTACCAAAGGCCAGGGCTCTTTCCATTTGCCATGGCAGCTTGGGTGGAGGCATCACTGTGCCCCTGTGGCCACGGTCACCATTTGCAGAGTCACCTGTACCAACCTGAAAAAGACCCTTCGTACATGTGCAAAAGTATATGCAATGTCTGCATATGTCCCTGGAGGACCCTTAAAGCCAAAAGGAAACTTAGAAATCACCTAACAGCAGTCGCAAACCGGATGCCGGGAACAAATGCTGAACCAGACTTTTTTGATCCACAGAACGTTTTGGTTATAACAGTTATAATTCGTTACCAACACTTAAGCATCAGAAGAGTTCACATTAAAATATGCATTTCTGTTTCTCTGGAGAAGTCAGGTCTGGCCATATTGCCCCTTGTCCCTTGGCCACCTAATTGGGGCTAAGTGACAGCTGCCCCTTTGAGTGGACTTGAGCATTCCAGGTCCCCAAAGACTCCACGGCTCCCTGTTGTTTTACACTCAGCCTATTTCAGTTACTTATGTTGCCTATCTGGTTCTGTAGGCATTTAGAACATTTAAAATTTTTATTTAATTTTTCACTTTGTAACTCATGCATGTGGGAAAAGAAAACTTTAAATAGTACAAAGGGAATATATAGTGAGAAGGAAACTGCCTTCCCACTCTGACCTGCAGTCTCCCAGGATGACCTTTCTTGTGTCTCTTCCTAGCAACACAATGTGCATATGCAAGCCTGTTATGTCATTGGCTTTAAAAAAAATAAAACACGAGTGTACCCAATATTTTGCTGTTTTACATAACAATGTATTTTAGGCGTCATACTTTATCCATACATAGAGATCTGTCTCATTCTCTTCAAAGGCTGCATGGTATTCCTTTGTGTGGATTCACTATAACTTATATAATCAATTCCCTACTGATGGGCATTTAGGTTGTTTCCAATCCTTTGTTATCACAAACATTGTTAATATGAATTCCTTTTGCATACTTATCTGCACAAATGAATGAATGCCTCTGGAAGAAAAATTCTTGGAGATAGACTTGCTGGATCAAAGAGAATGTACCTTTTAAATTGTGATAGATATTGTCCAATGATCTCATAAGTACTTGTACCAATTGACAGACCCGCTAACACTGAATAAGAATGCCCCCTAAATCGAGGGTTCCAATATAATCCAGTCAATTTGACAGGTGAGGAAACTGAGGTCCAGAGAGAGGAAGTGATGTGGCTTGTAAATAGCACAGCCCAGACTTGAATTGATTCAGGACCCGTGATACTGTTCGCCTCCTTTCCACTATGCCCCAGCTGCTGTGCTGTTGGCTTCCCTTTGTAGGAAACTAAACCAAGGGGCCCTGGGATTAGCTCTGGGGTTCAGCAACTGGACCTAGGCCAGCTTTGGGGGAGCAGATGTTCTGCTAACACATACTTCCATCATGACTGGCACACGCTATCACCTTGGTGGGCTGGCTCAGTAGCGAAGGCCAAAGATTAAATGGACCATGGAAGCTGAATTACCAGCTCAGGCCTTGGTGGTTTTTAAATTATAGATATTTATACAAAGCTAAATATAGAGCAATTAAGAAATGGCTCCACGTTCTACCCCAAAGAACAAAACAGCTGAGCTGGAGCTAATGCAGTACATGCATATGCATGTGAAATGGGAGATGAACAGAGGGAGCCAGTTAGAATAAAATCCAAACTCCTTCCCTCAGCTCTTCCAGCATATTCCTGCCTCAGGGCCTTTGTACATGTTGTTCCCACTGTCTGATATACCCCCACCCCATTCTATTATTTTCTTCACTAATCTTTCTCTTCCTTTAGAATAGAGACCTGCTTAGATTTCCCCATTCTTCTAATTCCTATCTCAGTTTCATCTTATCTGTCCTCACAGCTTTTATGACAACTAGCCATTTTTTAATTTATTGACTTTTTGGGGGGTATGATTCCCCAACTAGAGTCCTCATTTGCACCGTTATGATAATATTTTCTTTCTTCCTGCTGATGTGAGGACAACTGAGACACCAAAGGCCAACCCCCCCTCAAGGATCTCCTCTCCTTTGAACTCAGTAGCACTTCTAGTCTGTGGCATGAACTTTAAATTTTTATTCTGTAACACAGCTCTGCACATGGAGCATAGGGACCACAGTGAATGTAGAAGATGATGTGAGATGGGACATGGTGAGACTGTCTAAATATCTTTTCATTGTATCTACCCTCTGCTACCACCCAGGTCTAAAGCATCATAATTTCTGGGATTATTGCATAATTTCTGTCTCTTCAATGGCCTGCCTGCCTTCCTACCCTTGTTTCTTACCGCCTATTCTACACTTAGGAACTAGAGGGATCCTGTTAAATAAGTCTGATCAGGCCACTCATTTGCTCAGAACTCTTCCATGGCTCCCATTTCCCTGTGAGTAAAATCCCAGGTCATTACAATGATTGACAGGACTCTACAGTCGATCATTACTCCCCCCCCACACACCTTACTTCTTGGTCCTCACCGATATTCTCCTCCATACTTGCTCACTTCTAGGCACATTGATATCCTCAAACATACCGGATGTCCTTGCCTCAGTACCACTGCACAGTCTGTCCCTCTGCCTGGAACCTTTCTGTCCCGGTTATCTGCTTGGCTGGTATCCTCATCTCCTCCAATTGTCTACTTCTCAGAGTGCCCTTCCCCAACCACCTTATTTAAAATTGCTACCCACTAAACTCCCTTCCTGTCCCTTTTCTCTGCTTCATTTTTCTCCAAAGTACCTTTCAATTTTGCACTTCTTCCTTATTTCTCTTCTGTATTGTTTGTCTCCCCTACTAGAACATAAGCTCCAGGAAGGCAGGAATTTTTCTATTTTGTTCAGTTTTATTCCCCCTATCCAGAACAGTGCCTTAGTAGGAGCTCAAAAAATATTGTAAAGTGAAAGAATGATTTTAGATTATTGAGAAACAGAACCAATAGGATACATCTACTCTATAGACATATAGAAAGGTTTACTTTGAGGAATTGGCTCACATGACTATAGAGACTAAGATGTACAGTTTGCAAAGCAGGAGGTCCCCAAAAGCCAGTGATATAGTTCTAGTCCAAGCCCAAATGCCTGAAAGCCAGGGAAGCCAATGCTTTAAGTCCCAGTCCAAGTCTAATAGCCTGAGAAACAGGAATGTCAATATCTGAGGGCAGGAGAAGAAGATGTTCCAACTCAAGCAAAGAGCAAATTCACAATTCCTCTTCTTTATGTTCTATTTATGCCCTCAACAGATTGGATGATGCCCACCCACTTTGGTGAGGGCAGATCTTCTTTACTCAGTCCACTGATTCAAATGCTGATCTCTTCTGGAAACGTCCTCACAGACACACCCAGAAATAATGTTTTACCAGCTATATGGGCATCCCTTAGCCCAGTCAAGTTGACACAAAATTAACAATCACAGAGAGTAAGCAGCCGAAACTGACTCTAGAGAGAGTCATCAGAAGCTATTAGTTGCCTGGAGGGTTGTTGGGGCTCAGAGCCACTACCAGAGCCAGGAAGAACAGACTAGGAACCCATAGGAACCCAGCAATCTCAGGAAAGCTGGGCTGCAAAACCATAGCAGACCTTCCTGGCAGAGCTGATGGAAGAACTCACCACTCTTACTACTTGTGACAAATGACCTCCCTGCATCCTAGAGTCACATGCTCAAGATTCAAAGTCTGAGGAGCTGTGCCTAACTACATAGGTCTAATTGTATTCACCACTATCATGGCCAGGGTAGAGAGAAGGTGGAAACTCCACAGATGGGACATTCTCCAAAAGGGAATTGAGATGTTTTTAGGAAGGGGGAAGCTGGATGCTGGACAGAATAATTAAGCAACAAGAAATATCTACTTTCTTTGTGTGAATATCTATTTATAGCAAGTATAGTTGTCAAGAGTATATCTCTGCTCAAAAAACTGAGGAAGAAAAATATGGAAACCCCAAAATGGGTAAATCTATTTTGTCATTTCCAACAAAAAATATACAGGGTCCTTAAACACATAAAAAGATGTTCTAGTGAACTCATAATAATAGAAATGAAAATTAAAATTAGACTAAACACTGTATCTCACGTATCACTTTAGCAAAAATTTTAAAGCTTATCAACACATTTTGTTGGTGATGCTGCAGGGAAACAGGGACTCTCGTAGATTGCTGGAGGAAATGCAAGACAGATGCCTCCTAGGGAGGGGATTTGGCAGTATCTAACAAAACTGCATATGCCTCTACCCTTGGACACAGCCATCCCATTGCTATGAATTTACCCAGAAAATACATTTTTACAAATACAAATAGCATATGCACAAGGTTTTCTTCACTGTGACATTTTATTTTATAGTAAATATTGAAAACAATCTAAATGTCCATCCACAGAGGGCTGGTTGAATCAATTATTGTATATCCATATAACAGAGTACTATGCAACCACAAAAATAGAATGAGAAAGCTCTCATGAACTAATATGGAGTGATTTCTAGCAAATATTGTTAAATAATAAAGCAAGGTACAGACGAATGTATATATAACATTGAGGACATTGTACAAAGTGAAATAAGCCAGTCATAAAAAGAGAAATACTACATGATTTTACTTATATGAAGTATTATCTATAGTTGTCAAACTCATAGAAAAGATGAGTAGAATAGTGATTTCCAGGGGCTGGGGGAGGGGGAAATGGGGAAGTGTTTTTAATAGCTGTAGAGTTTTTATTTTGCAAAATGAAAAAGTTCTAGAGATCTGTTGCATGACAACGTGAACATACTTACCACTACTGAACTGAACACTTAAATAATGGTTAAGATAGTAAGTTTTATGTTATGTGTTTTTTTAACCACAATTGAAAAAGTTAAAAATATGTATATAATATGCTACCTTCTGTATAAGAAAGAAGAGGGGAAAAGAACATATATGGTATTTGCTTATTTTTGTAAAAAGACACTCAGGAAAGATAAACCAGAAATGAATGAAAACAGTTTCCTGTAGGGGGAGGTGGGAAAAGGGGAAATCAGAGAGGGATGGGAGGGAAAAATATATCCTCTCACATAGAGTTTTAATATTTGAACCTGGTAAATATGTTTAAAGAACAAAATTAAATTTAGAAGGATATAGAAAGCTTACCCTAACATTGAACACAGAGATAAATAAATGAACTAAACTGTGTATAGCAATGATAATATAACCACACACCCACACAAAAAGTAATTCTAGCAACTTCGAATACAATATTGACTGTCCACTTATAGTGGCATATAGTCTAGAATAAAAGGTATATGGAAAGAAATTCTGAACTTTACTCAGAGCATTTTGTTGTTGTTGGGTTATCACTGTAGTAATTCTGAAGCTGATTTGTATGTATTGTAGAATAGGGCAAAAGAGTGAATATTTCAATAGTGTGTGAGAGAGGGGAACAAAGTATATATGTATATTTATATTCTTACTTATATATTTATATGGATGTATTATATATTTATATATGGAATGGGAGAGAGTGAAGAAGAACCCTGTGATTTTGGGAATTGAATTGAAGGTATCATATAAGCTCAGGAATTATAACCTTGAGAAGAAATGACATGAGGTCAGAATGGATTGGAACAATTCCCTGTAAGTATGGCTCCCAGAAGAAGCATTCCATGTGCTCTTGCTGCTTGGACTTCCAGAATAGTCCTTGATCCTTTCTGGTGGCTTTTTCTTTATTATTCTTGGAATTACTCTATGCCTTTCTGTGACGGTCAGTTGTATGTGTCAACTTGGCTAGACAATAGACCCCAGTTATTTAATAAGCACTAATCTAGGTGTTACTGTGGAAGTACTTTGTAGATGTGATTAAGGTCCCTAATCAGTTGACTTTAAGTATGGGAGATTATCCTAGATAATCTAGTGGGCCTGACTTAATCAGGTAAAAGGTCTTATAAGCAGAATGGAGACTTTCCAGAAGAAATTCTACCTATGGACAGCAGCTTCAGCCAGTGCCCAAGAGTTCTAGCCTGCCCTTCCTGACAGCCTGCCCTATAGATTTAGGACTTGCCTGGCCATCTCCCACATCACATAAGCCAATTTCTTGCAGTAAACCTCTTAATCTACATCTTCTATTGGTTCTGTGTCTCTGATTGAACCTGAACTAATACACCTTCCAATAAACTTCTTTTGTTTCTCCCCTAATTTAGTTCATTTCTGTTATTTATCATTAAACAACAGAATCCCACTTAAAGTACAATGTGGAGAATGTCCCCATCACTTTTCCCACAGAAGCTTCTCAGCATAGGAAGTCAGTCATAGTCTCTACCCCACATCAAACATCAGCTCCATGTTTACCAAGTCCTCTTCCTTCCAGAAATGGGGGGGCCACTAGGATTTTCAACAGGCTGTAAAGCCAGCCATTTCTGGTGTTTCTACCTCTGTGCCCTGCTAATCAGGCTTGGGATTTGTCAGCGGCCCTTAGATGTTCATGAACAACTACTTCAATGATTATAATAGATGCACAAATAGAGAGGGGAAGGCAGGGAAGCTGGGTTTTCATGTTATCTTCTCACCTGTTCTCAATCCTATTAGACAAAGAGACACTGGGAAATCTCAAGGAGCTCTGGCCAGACAGTGCCAGGCTATAGGCAGGAAGCCACAGGAGCCCAAGGACCAGGGCATCAGCATCCCCTGGAAGGTTTGATAAACCACAGATTTATGGGCCCCACCACAGATCATCTGATTCAATAAGTCTAGGGTAGGGCCAGGATTTTGCATTTTTAACAAGTTCTCAGGTGATGCTGATGCTGCTGGTGTCGGGACCATAGTACTGTACAATATTAAGGCAACAACCCCCAAACAGAAAGATGTAGATAGATTATAGCTTTATTTTGTCTAAAGAATCTCACCTGAGTCTCATGCTCATCTGAGCCTCTTATTTGGACTGGGGGTTTGCACTGAACTGCTGGAGATACCTGCTTGTTCTAGGATGTGGTCAGAGGCCCCTTAGTCATCAGTTTGAGAATCATCTTGAGCAAGACCCACCTCGCTGTCCCCACATTCCAGCACTCCTTTAAGATCTGACTCCATCACTTTCTAGCTGTGCATGTTGGTAAATGATTTAACTTCTCTGTCCTCGGTTTCCTCATCTACAAAATGGGGGCAACAATCGTAGCTACCTCATGGACTGTTGTAAGGGCTCTATGACATGGTGTATATACAGTGTGGCTCATAGCAAGGAGTTGGATCATCAGGATCCCAGCAGGAAACAGAATTCAACTCAGAGGGTTCAAACGAGGAGGCTGCAATGAGAGAACCACTTACAGAGGGTAGCAAGGTTACGCAGGCTATTGAGGCACCCAGAGACCAGGGAGAGCGGAAAGCTATTCCGTCTGCGCTGCTGAAGGTCAGACAGGGCTGGAGCTTACACAAGGGCCATCCTGGCAGGTGATCATGGAAGGGGGAAGCCACTGCTAGTGATACTGCACCAGAGCAGGGAAGTAGCAGAGAAAAAATACTCTGGCTTGCCTCTCCCCCTGCCCTCTGATCCCCTGCTAGGCCTCCCATTGGCTGAAGGCAGAGGACAAGGGAACCAGAGGAGAAGTCCACAGGAGTTCACCTCCTGGAGCACAGAGCAGAGAGAGAAGGGCCCAGAGTGGGTGAGGTGGGACAGAGGCCAGTGGAGAATCAAGAACACAGTGCTTGATAAATGTGTACTGTTATTTGCTATTGGTAGGGTGAACATATATCCTAGCTTCCTAAGACAATTTCAACTTATGCCTGTTATACATTTCCACTCTTGAAGGTATTTCACATCTCACAGGGTGCTACACAAACACTCTCAAATCCTACCCTATTTGGAAAATAAATCACATGGTCATCCTAGCTATTAGCCATTATTAAGCTATGTGAGAATCTGACCTGCAGTGGGAAGACAGTTCCAAAGAAATAATTTTGGTATTTGGGACAGAACATGCCCAAGGTAATGTTCAGTTCATTGAGGCAGGCGAGGGTAACATGGGTGTACTTAATAGGTGAGCACATGCATATATCGTACACATGTTTAAAAAGTCCTCAGTTATTACTTGTGTGCTTTTCTGTATTTATATTATACATCAATAAAAAAAATTATTGTTTTTAAGTATCCAAGCCATATCACTTTCAGAAACTATCAGCTTAGCTGGGCCAAGAGCACAGAGGAAAGCTGTTTTCCTAAGAAAAAACTAGTATCTCTCTGAAATATCCTGGCAAAGCCCCTAACCCAGAGAACAGGGCAGCAGGTGCATCAGACCCATGTGTGAGAAATCCCCCTAGGAGGCCACAAGGAGCCAAAACAGAGATAAGTTCCTGTCTCCAAAGAATCTTTTGCATATCTCCTACCTACTTGCTTTATCTGTTTAGCAAACTCACCCCACATCTTACCTCCTCTTTGCACCTGACATCTAGGAGAATCTTTGAAATTTATTTTCTCCTTTTAGACTGCTGTATTTTTAATGTCTGAGTGAAAGAACAAAGGAAGGCGAACACCAGACAAGATCGTTTCATTCCTCCACGAGCTGCTGTGTAGCTCAGCTCAAGCTCAGCTAACATAAATGTTTTAAAATTCCATCTTTGCAAGGGACCAAGCGCTGGTATAGTCATCCATGTCAAAGTCAAGGGCTCTGTTTCTGCCTTTCATTGGGTGACATAAAAGACCCCCACATCAATCATTAACAACCTATTAACACAAGCAGTCAAGAGAAGTTTTCCTGGTCTGGTCAACCACAATGGGTGAAATTCCTGTTGCCCAGCTGGCTGGTCATCCCCGTGATCAGCCCATACAAGCTGTTTTCAGCTTTGAAGAGCACCTGCTGGTTTCCCTTTCATCTCTCTCTGAGTAACAGATACTTGGTAGGCCTGCTTTCCTCCTCCCCCACTGCAAAAGTATCCACCTGCCTCCTCGACTTCTGGCATTAAGAGCTGCTTGCGCAAACACTGACAGTATTGATTGCATCCAAGTGGCATGCAGAGCTGTAGGATGTCCGCTCAGCATGCAGGCCAGAACTCAGGGCTGTTTCATCCACAGACGTCAGAGCAAGGAGGGTATTGAGGGGTCTTGAGGAAGCAGTAAGTAGTCTGCCTGGGGTTTCTGACTCTTGGGTTTAATTGGTTTTGATTTAAAGCAAAACCAATCACCATGAAGATTTTTAGCTAGTCAATCTGAACTTGGTTTTTTAAAAAGCCCATGTGGCTTGGATGATGTATTTTGGAAGTTTGCAGACCCAGAGCATTGTATTCTAGTCTTCATTTTGTTTTTCAAAGGAAAATATGCATAAAAAAGATAGAAATATGCATAACATAAAATTTACCATTTTTAACCATTTTTAAGTGTACAGCTTAGTGGCATTAACTACATTCACAGTGTTGTGCAGCCATCACCACCATTTACCTCCAGAACTTTTTCTACCTTCTCAACCTGAAACTCTGCATCCATTAAACAGTAAACCCCCATCTTCCCCTTCTCACAGCTCCTGAAAACTACCATTCTGCTTCTGTCTCCATGAGCCTGACTATTCTCTACCTCGTATAAATGGAATGATACAATATTTGTCCTTTTGTGTCTGGTTTATTTCACTTAACATAATGTCCTCAAGGTTTATCTGTATTGTAGCATGTTCCAGAATTTCCTTTTAAAGGCTGGGTACTCTTCCATTGAATGTACATACCACATTTTGTTTATCCATTCATCCATTGATGAACATTTGAATTGTTTCTACCTTTTGGCTATTGTGAATAATGCTTTTGTAGACACTGGTTGTACAAATATCTGTTTGAGTCCCTGCTTTCAATTCTTTTGGGTCTACACCCAGAAGTGGAATTGCTGGATCATATCTATGTTAAAAATTTTCAGGAACCACCATACTGTTTTTAACATCTGCTGTCCTATTTTACATTCCAACTAGCAGCACATAAGGGTTCCAATTTCTTCACATCCTTGCCAACGCTTGTTATTTTCTGGGTTTTTTGTTTGTCTGTTTTTTTGTTTAATAATAGCCATCTTAGTGTAAAGTGGTAACTCAATATGGTTTTGATTTGCATTTTCCTAATGTCCTCAGAGTTCATTCATGTTGCAGCACGTGCTAGAATGCCCTTCCTCTTAAGGGAGAATGATATTCCTTTGTATGTATATACCACATTTTGCTTATCAACTTTTCTGTCAATGGATTCCTTAGGTTGCTTCCACATTTTGGTTATTGTGAATAATGCTGCTATGAACATAGGTTTATAAACATCTTCCTGTTTTCCTGTTTTCAGTTCTTTTAGGTATATACACCTAGAAGTGGAACTGCTCGATCACATGGTAATTCTTTTTGACTTTTTGAGGAATCACCAGACCGTTTTCCACAGCAGCAGTGCCATGTTATATTCCCGATAGCAATGCACAAGGGTTCCAATTTCTACATATCCTTGCCAACACTTGCTGTTTTCTGTTTTGTTTTTGTTTTTTTAGTTCTAGTCTTGATTTGGACACTAATTCACCAAATGAATTTTGCCAAATGAAGAAGTCACGGGTCTACCCTAGACCAGTTTTCTTGCCTAGAAATGAGAGGGTTGATCTCCTCTGACTGTAAAGAAATCTGACCACAATGTCCCCTCCCAGCTCTGACACTGACTCTGGCTGAGTTTCTTGTTCTCTCAGTGCTTCTGTTTCCTCATACTGCAAATGGGGTCATCAGTGCTCACGTTCTTTCCCTCAAAGAGCTGCTGTGCTGGTCAAATGAGTCAAGGATAGGAAAGCAACTTAAAGGGCTTTGGAGAACTATGGAATGAAAGGACAAAGGACTTTAGAGGGAAGTACATAGGTACTTCACGCAGGCATTTTATGAATTCCTTGGGCTGGATGTGACAGCACTTACCCTGGGTCTTTCCCTTTACATGGTTGTGAGTTTCTTAAGAGAATAGAGCACATCGTATCCACCTGGTACCTAACCAAGGAACTGTCACCCAATGACTACTCAGTAAGTACTTGTGGAATAAATGACTGGAGAAATGCATGAATAGATAAGAGCAGTGGGCAGAAGATAAATTAGCACATTAAATTAATCCAGGAGAAAGAAGAAATAGGAAAAACTACTGTACACCATCTGCTGATTCCTCTGCCTCATTTTATCTCAACAGCAAGTAGTAATTCTTTTCTCTGCTTTTCTTTTCTTGTTTACTACCAAAGAACGGCTAAAATAAATATCCTAAGAGCAATATTTTAAACTGTAACCATGCCAATAAGATAGGATTAAGACAAGCACAGCTTTCCAGTTTGGAAACTAAACTGTCTACTTCTACACCCAGCCTACCCTTAGCACTCTCTTTATTCCCACCCTTACCCCTTTTCTATTCTGCTTACTCACATGATAACTGCTCTTTTTGAAGATAAGAACTCTATTTTTATTCATTTATTAATTCAGAAAATAATTATTGAAGTCCTATGATATGTCAGGCACTATGCTGGATCCAGGAGCTAGAAAAGCAAATGAGACATGTACATCAGTCAGGAGAGGCCAGATCATGCTGCAATAACAAGCAAGCTCAAAAACATACAACAGTGAGTTTATTTCTCATTCATGCTGAATGTCCATCATCAGTCAGCAGGGAGCTCTGCTCATCCGAGTCACTCAGAGCCCCAGGTTCAACAGGGGCTTTTGCATTTCTGCAGCAGTGGGGAAGGGAAATAGTGAATCATGCACCTGCTCATTAAGCTTCCTCCTAGAAGTGACACATACTCACATTTCATTGCCCATGCCTAATTCTAAAGGGGGTTGGGAAATGCAATCCTACCATGTGCTGGAAGGAGGAAAGAACTGGAATGTTTGTGCACCATGCTAATGACTGCCTCAACACAGTTCTTGTCCTCTAGGAGGTTACTGCTAATGAGACTCAGGCATGTAAATCTACGAAGTACTGGAGTCTGATAAGTGCTAGTTCTGCCAGAGGGACACCAAGGATGCTGTGGAAAGACAGAAGGGAAGAACTGGCTCACATCTTTGTACCTGCAGAAAAAAATCATTATCTTTCCCTGCTTAACAGAGATCTCTGAAGTAAAATGGGATAAAATCTATAATAGCTGGAGAGAATGAAAGGAAATATTTTGGTAATGCAAGCAAAATATTTAAATACTTTCTCTGTTTTTCAATTTTATTTTCCAACGTATTTTCTTTTTCATTCCAGAGTAAGTAAAATGAAGTCTTATCTCCTAAGTTCAAAGTGATCAGAAATTTTGAAGGCCTATCTGGGCTATCCATTTAACAGATTTCATGAGCACTTACTATGTGCTAGGCACTCTGCTGGGACCCTGCGATGAGCTAAGCAAACCTTCTTGAAGGTGAGAAGAAGAGACAGACATTAATTGAATAAGCACTCAAATAGCTATACAATTATACATTATGACAAGTACAATGTAAGAAAGGAAGAGATTCCTGTAAATTATGTCAAGGAAATAGAAGACAATCTCTACCTGCCAGTTTGCATACTCCTGGAAAGCCAATTTTTGTCTATAATTTATTCATTCAAATAACAGACATTTAATGTGAGCCTCCTATGTGCAAGGCCTTGGGTAGGATGGAATGGGAGAGGAGGCTCAGGTGGGGAGAGAGGTACCAAAAATCAGTAAAACACAGGTCCTGCCCTCTACAGGTTCCCAGTCTCATTGGGGAGGCATAGAGTTGAATAGATGTGATTGGTGCTATAGCAAAGGCATTTTAGTTGAATAGTCTGAGTGTTTCCAACAGAAGGAATTTAATACAGGGAACTGTTTACCAATGATAGAGGAAAAAAGAAGACAAACACAGGGTTGTGAGTCAGCCAAGATATGAATAACAGCAGGATGAAACTACCGCCCTTAAGCTGGAGAGACACAGGGTGTGGGACCTGGAGACCAAGGGTGACCCAGAGAAAGACGGAACTATTGCAGGCCTGTCCAGTGGGAACTGGAGCTATGGAGGAAACACAGCTACTACTGGAGACTCCCCCAGAGGCAGAGAGGAAGGAGGCAAATACCCTGGCTTCTCCCTCCGGCCCTTTAGTTCCAGCTGTGCCTCCCTCCCACTGGCTGAATCCAGCTGGAAGCCAGCTGACCCAGGGCAAGGGAAAGGATGGGACATGGATCTTCAGCACAACAGGGATGAACAAAACTCCAGAAAGCCTTGAGGGCTGAGGAGTTAGCCCAAGAAGAGGAGGGAGAACAGCACTGAGGCCAAGATCCAACATGAGCAGAGCATCAGGTGCAGGAAAACACGCCTGGCCCAGTTCCATAGCCAAGGCATCCAGTACAGCCCAGCACAGGCCACTCACAACACACCCGCCCCTGACTGCATGCACTCACACAACACCACGACGTGGGGTCGCAGTCTGCCTGGGATGTGCTTCCCAATCCCCCTCTTCCATCGCCCGAGTCTCAAGCCTCTTTGGCTCCCAATGGGCTCATCTACATTCACTCCTTGCACTGTTCCTGCTGTTTACTGGGTCAGGATGCCAGAGCAGTCTGGGTCCTGAGGCACCTTGCGGTGCTAGGCATTAACGCTTTAGTTGCTGGACCTAGAGGAGATTCAGGGAGTCCCAAGAGAGAAGATAAAAAAGCCAGAGCAGCAGAGGCATTCAGGGGATATGGTGAGTTGAATAATGCACCCCCCACCCACCCCAAACTTCATGTCCATCAGCAACCTCAGAATAGTGGCCTGACTTGGAAAAAGGGTCTTTGCAGATATAATTAGTTAAGAACCTAAAGATGAAATCACCCTGGATTTAGGGTGAGCCCTAAACCCCGTGACTGGTACCCTTGTAAGAAGAGAAGACACGGAGAGACACACAGAGAAGATACACGAAGACAGAGGCAGAGATTGAAGTGCTGCAGTCACAGGTGGGGAACACTGGGGTCACCAGAAGCTGGGAGAGGCAAGGAAGGATTCCCCACTTAGAGCTTTCAGAGGGAACATGTCCCTGCTAAGAGCCTGATTTTGAACTTCTAGCCTCTAGAACAGTGATGATTGTGGTTACTTTTTACAGCAGCTCCAACAGCACCTCTCTTATGATGTTTATCACATGCTTCCTTATTCCCCAATCATTGCAACGCTGTCTTTTCTTCTCCACAGTGCTTCAGAGAGCCTTGGCCATCATAGACATTTAGCACATGGTGGTTAAATTGACCTGCAGTCACTGAACTCACCCTTCCTGAGCTTGATGCAGAATGAAGTCTGCATGGTGTTCCTGTCATACCCTGCAGGGTCTGGCTCTGTGGGGTACAACAGGAATGAGTATTTCAACATTTACCAACCAGTATTTCAACATTTAACAACTCCTACAGCACAATCACAGCATGTCAGCCCTGGTCTGGGCCAACCTTCTCGTATTCCTGATGAGAAACTGAAGCCCGGGAGTCACTATTGGTTGCAGATGAAGTTCAATTTAAAAGCCAGACGTCCCTTACTCGGTCCCACATTCCTTCATCTTCGTTCCCTCTCTTAGGGGAAGGAACTGAGAACACAGTGGGGGGATGTCCCTGTTCTGTCCCCTGCTCTCCCAGCTCCCTTCCCTCCTGCCAGCCCCTCTGCTCTGTTTGGGCATCCCCAGCCACTAGGCCAGCCTGCCTTGTTGGGTTGCTGGAACCTTTGCCAAAACCCATATTTAGCTGTTGAAAGTTCCTTGCCTGGTGCCTCTGAAGTTAATGGTGGAGTCTTTGAAAATGACATTAGAAGCAAAACATAAGCAGCAGAAGACATGAAACTACCTCAGGTCCATCTGTTTGAGCACGATCCACCTCAGAGCTCCCATTTCCCATGTAAAACAGAAGATGTGATTTATAATTTATATCTCACCAGTACAACCCTGATTGAAGCAAACCACTTTGATGAAATGTTGGTTTCATGCTAGTGGAACACCATTCCAAATCAGAGAATATTTAGAACTCTAACTCCTCTGCTGCCACTTTGAAGTAGAAAGATTTGTATTTTATGTGCTTTTCAGAAAAAAAAAAAAGAAAGAATAATATGTACACTCCAAAAGGCATGTGGTAGAAATATGAAAACATTTACGTGTGAATCAGCACCAAAATGTAATTATTGCATTAAGCATTGAAAATATTTATAGACTCATATCTCATGTTGAAGACCTGGTTTCAATAATTCTCAGAAAATTGCAAAATTCATACTTTGTTTTCTTGAGACTAAGTTAATTTATTTGAAATCTACAACACATGAAGAAGAAAATCAAAGAATGTCAACTTTCCATCACTTCAACTAACGATCTAATAAAGTTGTTGAGTATGTGTTGTATGCGTATATATGTGTGTGACCTTGATCGGTTGAGAAAGAGACAGACAGGGACAGCGAAACAGAGATAGAGAGAAAATAAATTGGATTTTGGAAGACAATTCCTCCTGTTCTTATGGGAATGAGAAAATATCTATTACAATACAACTAAGATATCAATCAAGCTAACAAAACTAGACAATCTGTTGACACCATAATCAATAATTGATATTCACTGAGCATATTCATACCAGGCACCATTCCAGAGGCTGAAGATACTGTGATAAGCAAGACAGACTGCTCCTACCATTATGGAATATGTATTCCAGTGAAGAATTGGATAATAAACAAATACATAAACCTTAATAGACAATACATTTTTTTAAAAAAATTGGGGTTAGGAAATAGAGAGAAAAAGAGGTATACTACATTCAATATGGAAGACCTTTCTGAAGAGGTGATATTTGAGCAGTTACTTGAATTAAGTGAGGGAGACAACCGTGCAAAGACCTGGGAGGAAGAGCATTCCAGGCAGAGAAAACAAGTGCAAAGGACCTGAGGTTGGAACAGACTTGCATTCAAAGAACAAGAAGGCTGATGTGAGTACACAGGAATGAATGAAGTAGAGAAGAGGTGGAGGAGATGGGAACAGCCAGACACCATGGGGTACGACAGAAGCACCATGTAGACTTCATTCTGCAGCAAGCCCAGAAAGAGTGAGTTCAGCGACTGCAGATCAATTTAACAACCATGTGCTAAATGTCTATTATGGTCAAGGCTCTACTAGGCACCATGGGAGAAGAAGAGACAATTTCACAATGATTGCAGAATAAGGAAGCATGTGATAAACATCACAAGGATGGTATGCTCAAAGGGCATTGCCTTTGGCCTGAATTAACCTGAGTTAAGCTGAATATTTGGGCAGGCAGAAATGGGGGAAGAATTTGAGAGAAATTTATTCATTCATTCATTCATTCAATATTTACTGAGTACCAGCATTACGCTATTGGGCTCTAGGAATACATAGCTGAATAAAAACAAAGGCTTCTGCCCTCATGGAGTTTATAGTCAATGAATAACACAAACAAATACAGTTCTTACTGCTGAGAGAATTATGTAAGAGATCATGTCACCAGAGAGCCTTCTCTGACAAAGTCATGACTAGGTAGGAGCTGCAGGATGATTGCAGGATGATTAGGTGTTACCTGGGGGAAGAGAAATGGGGGTAGGGAGCTTCCCAGGTAGAGAGAATGGCAGGTGCAAAGATCTATGGTTCAAGGATGCAGGAGAGTGATAGGAACCATGGCCTGAAATGAGGCTGGCAGGGGGTGCCAGGGCCCAGCCATGGTGTATTACAGGCCACATGAAGGCCTTAGGATTGGGTTATAAAAGCAACAGAAAGCTGGTGAAAGAGGTTGGTGAGGTGAGGGCAATGAAGTAAGATTTGTACACCAAAAAGTTATCTCTGATTGGAGGATGGAGAGCAGATTGGGGGAAAGAAAGGAATGAATTTAGGAAAATCCGATCAGGGCTTCTGCTGAAGTCTAGTCAAGGAGAGAGGCTGGCAGTGGTGGTCGTGATAGAAATGGAGGGAGAGAAAAGTGGTGATGTTCAGGAGAGAGATTTGGGAAGGCAGTGATAGGTTCAGGCTTCTGGTACGTTGTGACCATGTGACTAGTTTCAGTGTGACCAGAAGTGATATGTGACAAATCCAGGTGGAAGTTTTAAGAGCCAGTGAGTGAATGATTCACCACACTCTCTCTCTCCCTTCATCATGGCATTTGTCATCATCTCAGATGGTGGCTACTTCTTCACCCTCAGTCCCCTGTGCAGGGGAGACATAGAGCAGAGTCCCCGCTGGCCCACTGGACATGTAACATGAGTCAGAAATAAACTTCTGACACCTTAAGCCCCTGCTACTGGAGAGCGTTTGTTGCTGCCCTGTAGTCTAGCCTGTCCTGCCAAAAAAAGAAATAAAATAGACATAATCGGAAGTCAGAATGGAAAGGGCAAATTACCCTGAGATTGCTCCAGTGCTTGTTTTCAAACTGTTTTCAAGCAAAACTCAGCACTCCAAGAGTCCCTTGCTCCTTGTCCCCTCCAAATTCAGTCTGTTGTGGTTCAGTGTAATGCAAAGGAAAGTGAAACTAACTACCTTCTGCGAATGTGGCCTTTAATGGCAGCAAAGTGCTTTGAAGTTGAAAAGTTCTCTGCAAGTGCTAGGCATTATTATTCTGCATCAGATGTCAGTATGCACTTAAAAAAAAAGATTCAATTAAACTGCCTTGCCATTGTTTTATGATACAACCATTAGACGTTTTCAAAAGGGTCAAGTCATGACAAGAATATTGAACTCCTAGTAGAAGCAGGGAGTGATTGGAGTGAATTGGAGGATGATCCAGGAACGAAAAAACCAGGTGTTCAACAGTGGGATTTGCAGGCAAGAGTGGCCACAAGAGAATATGGAATTCATGTGCTTGTTTAAAGAGCCCAAGAGTACAGAACCCTTGGGGGTACTAGTTGAACGGGGCAGAGACTACAGCACCTCTGTGTGTACGGCTGAGGCTGAGACAACCATGGTAGAAATAAAAATGTGTGGATGGCTACAGACAGCTCCCCACCCCAACACGCACTCACACATACACATTCCTCTGGTCACTGGTGTTTCCTGTGCATCAATATCTCAGGAAAGAGTCTGGGGCTGGGAAGCTGGCCCATCACTCCCATTTTATGTTTGCTCTTAGACTAGTGTAGCCTTTCAGTGCTGGGAATCTTCATTATAAACAAGTAGAAGAGGAGGAGGAGAAAAAAGACAATAGGGAAAAGGGAGAGGAAGCAGGCTTGGGATTGTTGGGTGGCTGGGATGGGTCCAATAGGCAAATGTCTTAAGGTGTCCTGTAAGGAGTCCAGGTCTAAGGTTCCACCATTAGAGGGTGTCAGGGGAGAGGTTGCAGTACCAATTGTGCTACGACTTACATGTGCAAGAAAAAGGTAGCTGCTTTATTTTCTATAAATGAACGTATCTACACAAGCCTCTTGGCACTGGGGATGCATGTTGGCTGGTGGATTCAGAAAGGGACATTGTGAAGATAACTCAGTTTCTTCAGTTGCAAGCATCTCCTCTCAGTTAAAATCATCCCTTTCAGTCCTCATGTTTATGACAGTGGGGAAGGAGACCTCATATCCTCACTTCGCCCTCTAAATGCTTCCTGGTGCCTGCTACAGAGCTGCTGCTCCCCTTGGCTCTCTGGATTTGCCCCATCTGGACATTCCAGGCGATGCCATTGCTCACCTGGAGAAAGTGGTCCCAACACGTTCCTCTCCCCTGCTGCAGGGCCAGGAAGTGGCTTTCCACCTCTCGTCTCATCTGGCATGGGCTTCTCCTACCTCATATCACATTCCTTCTCAAGGTGGCATTCACCCTTCACTGGAGCAATCATGGTGCAATAGCTGTAGGGGACATGATTTATAAAGGAGCTGGATGAAAACCACAGGCATTTAATATCTTTAAAATATTTTCTCCATTACAAGAGGTGCATTCCTTCAGCCTAAGGTTTATTTTGTCTCATAAAATGCAGATATGCTTAGGAGATGTAAAGCAAAATCTTTTCTAAAAGACTATTGAATGATTTGAGTTCACTGGTGGCTCATCCAACCCTGACTGCATAACCCTGGCCCCTTCAGCAACCGTTCATGGTGTACATTTATATACCAGCATGGTACTAGGCACTGGGGATCAAAAACTACTGAGAATCAGAGAAAATGATCACAGTAAGTAATTATTGACCACTGTGAAAAGTGCCACACAGGAAAAGTACAGGATGCTCTAAGAATGAATAACATAGACAAGACGATCAGGGAAGGCTACCTGAGCAGGTGACAAGTGGCATGTAAGGGTGAAAGGTGTCAACTGAGAGAAGAGCTGTGAAGGTGCAGTGGAGTGGAGAGGAAAGGCATTCACAACAAAGGGAACAGCATGTGCAGAGGCCCTGAGGTAGAAAGGAGCTCCGAGGGTTTTTTTCAGAGTGACCTCTGTAAATAGGCTCTAAAAGGGAAATGGAAGGAGGATCCTGGAGAAGAGAGGTGGAGGATGGGTAGTGAAAGGGGGAGGCTTAACCAAGTCACCATGAGACATTGACGAGTAAAATCACGAGACACTTTTGCAGTTCGTTGTAGAAACGCCAAAGATTTTTAAGCCTCATCCTCGTCATTTTCGAATTGAATTTTGACTTCACACCACTTTGGCCAATTCTGCTCATTTTCCAGGTTCTCTCCTAACTTTCTGGAGGAGAGCTGGCTTGAAGGGATCCTCACCTCCACACTGACCTAGCTCCTGTGCTAAACCAGGTCTGGGCTAGGTGCTGGGGAGGGAACTAGCCATGGTCCTTACCTTCGAGGATCACAGCAGAGGAACTGTCAGTGCTTCAGCCCCCCCCCCCCCGACAACATCCTGGCCACCCTTCATCTGGGGGTGCAAATCTCAAACCCCAGAGGCATTTTGGTGATTCTTCTTCCTTATCCTCCAAGGCTGATCTTTCATCAAGTCCTTCCAATTCTACCTGCAAAATATGTCTGGGATCCATCTCTCTCTCTCCAGCCTCTCTGCCTCCACTCTAGCAACTACGCTCAAAGCAATGATACTTTTTCAACCTGATAATTGTAATAACCTCTGAACTGGTGGCCCCAAATCCACTCAGATTCTCCCTGCACATGGGCAGCCAGAGTGATTTCTCCCAACTGCAAATGTGATCTTGTCATCATTCTCTGCTTTATCCACTTCCAAGCTTTCCTTGCTCTCAAGAGAAAGGAAAGAGGGCCTCAACCCAGCCCCCAAGGCTTGGGGAGATCCAGCTGTTGCCCACTTCTCCAGCTTCATGTTCCCCCAGACTCCCCCTCACTCTCTACTTTCTCACCACACCAGCCTTCACTGAGCTCCATGAAGGGGCCATGCTCCCACCTGCTGGACACTCAGACCTGCACTCCACTGTCCCCTCCTCAGGACAGCTTCCCTGATTGCCAGTACAGCCCACTTTCCCTTGTCACACCTTCTATCACCTTTCTGGGGAGTGGTCTTATTTTTGTGTGTTTATTTAATTGATGACTCTCTACCCCACTTGATTTTGAGCTCTTTGAGAGCAAAGATGATGGTGTGTGTCTAGAACACAGGGACAAGAATGATGCCTGGCACAGAGTGGCTGCTGCAGGAATATGAGCTGAGCAAATGAACAGATGGCTGCAACGAGAATGAGTGAAGAATCTGGCCACCTGCCCAGCATCCTTGTACAGGAAAGACCTTCCCCAGCTCACTGCTCCTGTGACATCTCTTCTACTGTCTCTCTCTAGCACACTTAGCTCTGGCTTTAGCTCTGGCCTCACTGCTGTTCTCGGTGTTCTGGCTTCCTTAGTGTCCTGCAACAGGCAAAATATGTTCCACCTCAGGGCCTTTGCACTTACTGCTCCCTGTGCCTGGCATTTTCTTCCCCCAAATGCCACATGACTGACTTCCTCCCCTCCTTCAGGTCTCTGCTCATATAACATCTTCCCAGTGAGGCCTTCTCTGGTCTCTCTATGTAAGAAAATCACCTCCCCCCACCCCCACAGCATTTCCTAACCCCCTATTATGATTTATTATTTCTGACAGTCCTTATCACCTTCTGACAGATTAGGTATGTCTTTATTTATATGTGTGTTATCTATCTCTCACCACTAGAATGTGAACTCTTTGAAGGCAGGAATTTGCTCTGTTTTGTACTCTGCTATATCCCCAGTTCGTTTTATAGTGCTAGCATGTAGAAGACCCTCAGTAAGTGTTCTTGAACAAGTGAATGAATGACTGAATACATTTTTAAAAAATTTTTAAATAAATGTATCTGCAGCTCAGAGACATCCTGGGCTCTGTGCTTAGAGATCTCTCTCGCCTTGCCCTTGTAGCAAGAAAAGTGAAGCTCTGTCTCCAGCCAAGTTCTCATTCCAGGCAGACCCCAAATTCTTAACTACAAATGAATAACAATAATAATAATCACTATTAAATGCTACATATGCCAGATATTCTTCTAAGTGTTGTATACACATGTATAACCCTTTTAGTATCACTATGAGAAGGGTAAATACAATCCCCATCTGATAAATGAAGAAAATGATCAGGGAGGTTAAATGACTTGCCCAATATCACACAGCTAGTAAGTGGCCAAGCTAGCATCTGAACTCAAGCAGTCTGTCTCTAAAGCAGGGATGGGCAAACTATGCAGGCCAATTCCAGCCATTACATGTATTGTGTACAGCCTGCAAGCTAAGAATGGTTGTTGCATTTTCAAATGTTGGGAGAAAAATAGGCAACAGGGACCATAAATAGTCCACAAGCCTAAAATGTTTATTAAAATAAATCTATCAAATTAAGAATTCCTGGGGCA
This sequence comes from Cynocephalus volans, assembly GCF_027409185.1. Taxonomy (NCBI): domain Eukaryota; kingdom Metazoa; phylum Chordata; class Mammalia; order Dermoptera; family Cynocephalidae; genus Cynocephalus; species Cynocephalus volans. Next base: position 76,117,408 of record NC_084469.1, on the reverse strand, counting down.
TTTCCCATGTGTACACAGGAGGTACAGAGGATACCATTTATTGGGTTCCTCGGAGGCCCCAAGCAGCAGCTAAGCACTTTCAGGGATGTTACTGAGTTACCTCATCACCTCCAGTGTAGAAATGAGGAAAAGGAGGCCTAGAGACTAAGTGATGTGGTCAAGACTCTCTCTGTCTCTCTGTCTCTCTCTGTCTCTCTCTCTCTCTCTCTCTCTCTCTCTCTCTCTCTCTATATATATATATATATATATATATTTTTTTTTTTTTTTTTTGCAGCTGGCTGGTATAGGGATCTGAATCCTTGACCTTGGTGTTACCCACATCATGCTCTAACCTAATGATCTAACCAGCCAGCCCCCAAGGCCATATTTTAAGAGACAGAACTGGGAGTAGAATCACAGACTATCAGGGCTGGAAAGTCCTCTAATACTCACTTATTCTCTAAGCTCATCATTTTATGGATGCAAATAAAGAAAGCAGCTGAGTCCTGGGGAGGCCAGTTGCAGCCGGGGTTAGTGCGGTGGCACCTCTCCAGTCCCTTGACCAGGAGTTTACACCAGATGCTGTTGGCCCTTCCCTCCCCCTCACTTCCCAAATCCTTTAGAGTCTTTACCAGCCCTGGCATCCAGCCTGTTTCCTCTCCCCCTCCTGACCTTCCTCCTCACCCAGCACTGCTGTGCCTGCGAGGACGACTCGAACTACAAATTAAGTGAAGGGGAAAACTGAATTGATATGATCTGAGCAAGGGAAGCACAAAGGCCCCAATTTCCTCCCCACATTATACAGGAAGATCTGGGCCACGTGGGGAGCCTGTGCAGGGCCCTTTGATGTTTGCCTTCCTGAGAGTAACGAGCAGGAGGACATGAGAAGCCGTCTCTCCTCCATGCAAACTCACAACAGCAGGTTTCCAATCATGCTGGAAACAAATCCAGAGATGAAAAACGAAGAAAGGAAACGAAGAAGGAAGAGAGAGATGATTGTTGTTTTGAGAGCTTTAAGGATGATGAGACTCTTTAAAACTAACTACAGGACATGTTAAAGAGCTTGCAAACACCCCCAGCACAGCCCTGGGCTGAGCTCCTAAAGGGGGCACCAACAGGGGAGTTTGACCCTAAGCCAGGCCCTCCCATAGCTGCAGCTAAGCTAGGCCCCAGCAAGGATGGGGACACTTAGGCTTTTCACAGGAACAGAGTCCTCCTTTCCACACCTGAGCTGGGATTTCTGAAAGCTGGGGCCAGGATTCTGCCACCAAGAAACTGGGACTTGAGCTCATGTAGTTGTTTTCCCTGGCAGGAGCACCAGACCTAGAAATATCCCCTGAGACCCTCATGCCTGACTCAGGTATTAGTGGCTCAATTTGTGACATGGGCCAACACTGTGTAACAAAAGCCTAGTAATGAATGGGCATGCGGGAAGTTGTGGTCAGTCTCAATCTCTCTCTTGTTCTCTAAAGCTTTTTTATTGCAGTGAGGTGAGATGCTAATGTGTGGCTTCCTGAGATTTTCCCCTAAATCACCTTGGGTTTCTTCTGTAGTAGGAGCAGTTCTGGGACATTCAAAGGTGCCAACTGAAGATCAAAGCTCCTGTGTCACTGCAGCACCTTCCCGCCTTCACTCACCGCGTTCGCCACCAAAAATTATTTAGGAACCATGGAAGAAATATATGTTCAGACAAGAAATAGCAAAAAAACCCAAACAAACAAAAAACACAACGGTGGTAGCTTTTTCCTTCTGGAGAGGGAAGTAGGTAAGATGTGTTGGATCCTTCTCTTAGTTGAGTCTTTTATGACTTTTTTTTTTTAAATCTTAATGTCCCAAAAACTCTATTGTCATTATTTTATAGATGAAGGAACTAAGGCTCAGAGAAGTTAACTGACTTGTCCAAGGACAACATGTTGTGAAGTGATGGGCCAGACTTCTAGCCGAGGCATCTGATTTTAAAGCTTGAGCTGTTTTAGATAATACCGACTGGGATCTGTCTTAAAACAGCCTGCGGCCCCCTTCACCAATAGTGTGTGCATTTGTGTAAGCAGAGTCCTGTTGAACCTGAATGTTCCTTGAGAACATCAGAGTAACTTGGACTTGGCACCTGCCTGGACTTGTACTGGTCAATGTTGTCCACTCTGCCAGCAGTAACACAAATGTGTATAAATACGAGCATGCTCTGTGTTCAGGTTTATTTCCCCAGCTTGACCTCTGCCCTCAACTTTCTAGACTTGCATTTCCACCTGACTACTCAACAGCTTGGCTAGAATGGCTGAGAGACATCTCAAACTCAGCATGCATGGCCAATCTGCAATCTTGACATTTCCGCTCCAAACCTCCTCCCTGTCCTCGCCAGGTCTTCCTTATCCCAATAAATATCACTGCCACTCTCCAGTTGATCCAGCCAAAAGCTTCAGAGGTATCTCTGTGAGTTTGAGTTCCCCACAAGCAGACCCTACAACAAGGCTGGGGGGGGGGGCTGTTTGGGAGGGGCTCCTGGGAAGCAGCAGCAGGGAGTGGAGAAGTGAGACAGGAAAGAGATGGGGCCGATAAAGGGTGTGTTGCCAAGCAAGTTACCACCCTGGGCAACTGGAGCTGCATCCTGTTGGGGACCTCTGGGAGACAGTGAGGGCACACACTCTGTAGGGTGAGGGACCTGGGCTGTGTACACACCGGCTCCCATCCATCCACTGGTTGAGGCTGTCCCTGGGGGTTCCCTGTGGCCTGCCTTGGGCACATGGGCATGTGGGCATGTGGGCACGTGGGCAGAGTGGGCTCCAGCTGTCAGAGGGAGCCCTCAGGTAACAAAACGCACAGGCTCCAGTTGAAAGTGGGAGCTCTAAAACAGTCAAAAGAGGGTATGCGGTGTGGCATCAACTGTGGCTGCTACCGAGTCACCCACACCCCAGCACTGCCACAGCACACAGCAAAACCCCTAGGCTCTGCTTTCAAAATAGATTCCACAGCTGACCGCTTTTCCCCACCGACTGCAGAAGCATCTAGTTCCAGCCCGCATTAGTTCTCATCTGGACTGCTGCTTTAGTCCCCTACCAGGTCTCTCTGCCTTCCTCCTTTGCCCCCTACTGTCTTTCTGAACTCGGAAGCCAGAGGGATCCTTTTAATCATAATAATGTTATCCCCCTGCCCCAAAGCCACCATTAGCTTCCCATCCCAAGTAGCACAAATCGGCGGTCCGTAGCACAGCCTGCAGGGCCTACGGACCTCGCGCCTCCTGGCTCTCTGATGTCAACTCTAGTCACATATCCCCTTTTTACCCTGTTCCGCCCGCACGGGCCACTCCTCAGAAGCGCCACGCGCACTCCCACCGAGAGGGCCCTGCCTGGACTGAGCCTCCCCCAGACCTTGCCATGGTTGTCTTCTCTCCACAGCCATTCATGTCCCCGAAAGGGAAGAGCACCTGTCACTCTCCACTCTCGTGCCCTGGGTTGTTGACTTCCACAGTGCTGGGGGTCTCTAAGGAAGCACCCACTCACCGTCCTCACTTTCCCTTCCCTAGTTCTTAACAGAGAGAGAAATGGGACAGGGAATGCAGGGAGAACTCAGCTACCAACACCCAGTTTATTCCTCCTAGAATCAGTATCAATCAGCCAAGTCGTCCTACCTCCCTTGGGGCAGAGTAAGGGGAACAGAAACACTGAGACTCTCGGGGAGCCCCTGTTATGTTAGTGGAACCCCTGTGCATGAAGGGAAACATCAGGATCGGTGAATTAGTGCACCCCCAAAACCATAATGCTTATTATACCTGTCATTTTATTATTATGCAGTTATTTCTTGGATGTTCTGCCCAGATCCCCTCAGACCTTTTACTGGTTCTGTACCCACACCCCAGCCTCTATGTGCTCTCTTTTTAAAAGGTTCACATCTGCAACTTCATTCATGGGGGCACCCTTGGCCTCTGCAGCAGCTTTGTGTCCCAGGGCTGGCAGAAATGCCTGCGAGTCACCTCCCTCACCCTTCTGGCCTATAGCCAGTGGAGGTGGGAGTATAAAGGCCCAGCACCTCTGCTTCAAAGAGAGGCAGACTGAGATAATAATTTATACTCTGGAGCAGGACTGGGAAGGGGTTGGGACTGCAGGTGAAACTGCACCTTTGCTGGGCTTCTTCTCCCTTTCCCGTCCTGCTTCCCTATTCCCACACGGACCTCCCCTGGGAGCTCTTCCTTAATGCAGTGCTTGCACTGGAACCCTTGTCTCAGCATCTCCTCCTGCGAAAATAAGACCCAAGGCATTCACTGTTTGTTTATTTCATTTCCCTACTTGAACATAAGCTCCCTGGGGCAGGAAGTTTTTCTGATTTATTCAGTTTTGTATACTCAGCAACTAGAATAGTGCTTCACATACAGAAGGAGCTCAATAAATACTTATTAAATGGATGCATGAATTTATGAATATATGCCAACTGACAGAAACATATCAGGACTATTTCTGAAGGATGCTCCCCTCCTCTGTTTTACGGACTGCTATGTCCCTCATGCCTAGAATCATTTGTAGCACAAAGTAAATGCTCAATGAATATTTACTGATCAGCTCCCCATAGCCACTGTCTGCTCTATTTAGTAACTGTTTTAGGGAAACTGCTAACATGTGTGACCCCTTGTCATACTGTGAGCTCTCAAGGGCTGGCTCCTGCCTAGCTTCCCTCCGCCTCCCACTCAGGCCTGGGCACAGAGCAGGTCCTTAGCCCAAGACAGCTGGATTTCAGGCACGGTGCCTTTAGCTCCCCGCTGCAGCAGCCACTCATCCCCCTAGTCACCTCACTTCCATCAGCCTAACGGTCAGCACACCAGCCACCCTGCAGCATAAAACTGGCCTCAGGAAAGAATCCCAGACCCCACCCCAAGGGACCTAGGGATCTGGACCTAAGGTATAGAGTGAGTAATTGGAAAAAAATGGGTGGGTGGAATGAGCCTGCTAAGCGCTGTCCTATGGAGAGGAGACTGCCTAGGAGAGCAGTGGGGGTTGTAAGATGAGAGAATGCCTCTGTAGCAGCATTAAAACTTGCAGGAGAGAAGAAAGCTTCCAAGTAACTATTTGGACCTAGGGGTCAAAGCAAGGCCTTGGTGGAAGTTTATCTTAGTTCAGGCTGCTTTAACAAAATACTATGAAGTAGGTGGCTTTAACAACAGAAATGTATTTCTCACAGTTCTGGGGGCTGGGAAGTCCAAGATCAAGGTGCTGCCTGATTTAGTTCCTGGTGAAGACCCACTACCTGGGTTGTTGATGGCCTCCTTCTTGCTGTGTCCTCACATGGCAGAGAGAGAGAGGGGGCGATCTTCTCTCTCATGTCTCCTATAAGGGCACCAATCCCACTCATGAGGGCTTCACCTTCATGACCTAATTATCTCCCAAAGTCCCCACCTCCTAATATTACCATATTGGGGATTAGGCTTCGACATATGAATGGGGGGGGGGCACAAAGATTCAGTCCATAGCAGAGTTCTGAATTCTAACACTGGCACAGCACGTTCTACCTGCCTGACACTGCCTGAGTGTCCTGTTCACATCTACAAGCTTGTTTAATCCTCTCGGTGACACTGGGAGGGGGCATTGTCAGGACTGCGACTGGGGCAGGCCAGTGAGATGCCCTAAGGCCTCCTTCAGTTTTGTGCCCTGTGTGCCTTACCTGTCTTACCCTTGTCCCTGCTGAAGTGCTGTCACCATCTCCATTTTACAGATAAGAAAACTGAGGCAAAGGGAGGCTGAACCTCTTGCTATAGTCACACAGCTGCTATGTGACAGATCTAGGATGTGAACGGGACCAGTCTGGCTACATTAAACTGCCTCCCCATCAGTACTGGGGCTGCTGGGGCTAGGAGATGCCTCTGTGGGGATGGGTGACTGGTTGGGTCTGGGGAAGGCTCTGGGGAGCAGGGAGGCTGGGCTTGCTGGGCAGGGAAAGCCCTGGAGAGTGTTAGGGTCTTGGGGATGCGTGACCAGCAGTGTGAGGGGCATGGGGATGTCTGGGAAGGTGAGGAGACAACAAGAGCATCTGAGAGAGTCAGAGACTATGTGTGTGGAGGAGAAAGGGTGGACCTTGGGTGTCATTTTAACCTAATGGCAGGGAGTGCCATTATATGTGAGCATTTGGTCCTAGAAGCCAGAGGAAGTCTTCTTGGGGAGTCAGGGCTCAGGGAATAGAGAAAGGCTTTGGAGGAGTATTAGGGTGGGGGTAGCTCTGAGAGGTTGTTAGGATTTATGGAAAAGGTATCATAGACCCTACTAGGATTGGGGAGGCCTCTGGAAGAGTGTTAGGGCTCAGTGGGCCAGGAGAAATATCTGGCACATGGGGACATTGGAAGCTTCTCAGAGCATGCAAAATCTCCTGGGCAGGGTAGGGAGGGGTGAAGCTCTGGGGTGACATTAGAACTAGGCAACAAGGGAGCCTCTCGGGGAGGGCAGAGCAAAAGGAGTAGATGAAGCCACCTGGGCAGTGTTGGGGCCGACTGGGCAGGGGGGTGTGTGTGGGAGAATATTTGGGCCTCCCGGCAAGAGGAAGCCTGTGGGAGAGTGATGGGCCCAGTGGGGAGGGAGAAACTTCTAGGAAAATGCTGGGGCCTTGTCAATAGTGGAGGCTTCTGGAGGGAGTGTTAAGGCCCTGAAGTATTAAGGACAGGAACTGTCAGAAAGTAGCAAGGGCAAAGACAAAATGAAACCAGGCCTGCTCTCTCTCTCTCACTCCCTCTCTCTCTCATCTTTCTCTCATATTATGTCTGCTTTGGTGTTGAGGGATCACTGGGCCACACAGTCAGTGACATTCTCCCTTCAGAGCCCACCTGACACAGCACATGAGCCATGACCATTATTCATGGATTTCATATTAGGGTCAGCTGTGAGGGACAGAACTCCCAAATAGCAGGGGCTTCAGCAAGATAGAGGTTGACTTCTCCTCATGCACAGTTCCCAGGTTGCTGGTCCCAGTATGGATTGGCATCACCAGCATCGGGGACCCTCACTCCTTCTACATCATCAAGGCATCTCTCAAAGAGGCTGGTGGAGCTTCCAGCCTGCAGGACAGAGGAAGATGGAAAGAAAGGTTCATCCCCCAGTGAAGACCCCACCCCGGAAGTTGCACACACCACTTCCACATCCATCCACTGACCAGAATGTATCACGTGATCAGATCTGGCTGCAAGGGAAGCTGGGAAACACAGTGTCTATTCCAGGCAGCCAAGTATCCATTCAAAAGCTAGGGTCTCTCTCACAAGGAAGAACATTTTAAGGGACAACAAGCACTGCGTGCCACACAGATTGAGTAAGCTGACCAGGAACACCTCGGAGAACCTCGAGACAGGTTCACATGGTGTCTTGGTTATCTATCACCACAGAATAGCTTACCCTCAAACTTGCTGGCTTATAAGAGCAATCAGGTTATCTTACACAGTTTCTGAGGACCGAGAACCTAGAAGCAGTTTAGCTGGGTGGTGCTGGGTCTCTAACACGGCTGCAGTCCAGTGGTCAGGTGGAACGAAAGTCATCTTAAGGCTCACTGGGGCTAGAGAATCCACTTCCAAACTCACACGGTTGTTGGCCAGAGGCTGCAATTCCTTGTCATGTGGGCCTCTCTGCTGGGCTGCTCACAACATAGCAGCTTACTTTCCCCAGACAAGAGATCCAAGAGGGGCGGGGGCGGGGGGAGAAAGAGAGAGGCAGAGAAACAGAGTGAGAGAGAGAGAAAAAGAGATAGTGCACGTGCACTCAGCCAATATGGGAGCCACAGTCTTTACACCCCATTCTCAGAAGACACACATCATCACCTCTGCCGTGTTCTCTTCGGTCACATGGCCCAACCCTGGCACAATGTGGGAGAGGACTGTGCAGGGTGTGAGTACCAGGAGGCAGGGATGGCTGTGGGCCCTCCTGGAGGCTGACTACCAACCACGGTAAGTAAATGAGAGACAAGGGTCAGGAGACAGATCGTCTGTAGAGAGAAGTCCTCGAGGCCAGGAAGACCAGGCACAGGCTCAGGAAGGCTGGCCAGCCATGGACAGTGGTGGATCAAAGGTTAAGGAGGGAGTCTCAGTGTGTTCAGGCTACCGTAACACAGTACCATAGACTGGGAGACTTATAAACAACAGAAATTTATTTCTCACAATTCTGGATGCTGAGAAGTCCAAGATCAAGGTGATGGATGGCAGATTCGGTGTCTGGTGAGAGCCCGATTGCATAGACGGCTCCTTTCTGTGTCCTCAGCATGGAGGAATGAGCTCACAAGCCCCCTCGGGCCTCTTTTATAGGGGCAGTAATCCCATCATGAGGCTCTGCCTTCACGACCTAATCACCTCCCGAAGGTGCCCCCTTCTTAGTACTATCACATTGGGGATTAGGTTTCAACGTACAAATTTTGGGGAGATACAAGCATTCAGACTACCAGCAGAGGGCAACAGAATGTTCCAGAGGTTGCTTCCTGATGCCTACCCAATCACCCCTAAGAAACAAACCTTTCTACCAATTCAAGGAGAGAGACAGTTTTACTAGTTTTATTAGTTTTACTAACCAGCACTGTTACCCATAGCTCAAGCCATCCCAGACACAAGGCCAAAATCATTAAGTGGATAAATGTCCTGGCTGAGAATGGACACAGGTCACAATCAGAGAACTGAACACACAAAGAGCATCACCAGCTTCTTGTAGACACTGCTCGCCTTTTGGAATAACTGATATGCACAAGCTGGTCATCCCAGAGACTAACAGACTGATGTCACCTGAAACTGGGGACCCAAAGCCATGCAGATGGTCTGAGTCATTATAAACATAATTAAATGCTCAACTTCATAGCCAGATACTAACATGTAGGCCTTCGTGCATGGATAACTTAGTTCTTTCAGCAAGGGAAAAAACTTCAGTCTTATTTTCTCTCGAGCCTAAGGGTTACTTGGGAAGCCAGCTTCGGTGACCAGTACACAGAGGCTAATTTGTACAGACATTGCCCGCAACTGGGCAGGAGAAGGGAACAGTGGCATCCAAGGCAAATTGCTGGAGACAGTCTGCCATTGAATTCGATCTTAATATTCTAGTCCACGAGCCAGCAGTTGCACTAGAGCTCGGTTAAAAAAAAAAAAAATGCAGGAAAAACCCCCACACATTCTTTCAATTTCTAAAGGGAAATTTGACTCGAGCTGTAGAACAAAGGACGAAGAAATAGAAGTAAAAGAAAATCAAAGAAAAAGTGATTTGGATTCAAGGGGATCAGATGTTTCATTTATTGCAGGTTGGAGACCTTCAATCAGTCAAATGAAAGGAACATTTGTGTAAAATACCTACAAGGCGGAGAGAGCCTTAATCGGGTGCAGGAGAGTTAAGTTACAGCAATCTTGCTGAGAGATATGAACCCACCTTCGAGGCTATCTGTTCCCAATATTGAAGGTTTTCTGTGTTACAAACCTGAGATGAAAGGTAGTTGTTTTGACGTCTGGATCTGGAAGCCAGACGCTGAAATTAGCAGCATTCTCAGAGTGTGTGTTGCAGGGACATGGAGCCCAGGATGGAGTGAAAATGTAGCTGCTTTATTAAAATGAAAAAGATGTTAATGTAACACTAAGGTCCCAAGTCACCCATGCAGGCAGGGTGTGGAGGGGAATTATGAAAACACCTCCTGCCAGATGAGAAGAGCACTAGGAGCTGGGGACCCAGGGTACGGTCCCTCCTCTGCTCCTGGGATAGTAGCTCCATGGTGACTCGGTTTTGGCCTGTGTGTTTCACAGTGCCAGGCATACAGGAGGTGTTCGATAGATAGATGTCAGATGAATGCATGAATGAATAAGTGAACACGGCCTTGGGCCTCTGTGGGCCTAAGCCTTATAAGTCTGGACTAGCTGAGGATTTCCCCAGTGGGATGAATACTACTGATGTTTGGGTACCATTTGGATGGGTTGGGGTGATATACATGGGTACGGCATCAAAGAATACTAAATCAGAGGGAGAAAGGTATTACTTTTGAACTCTCTTTCTTGTCTTGATTCCCTCTATCAGAAAATCTCGATCTGATGCTAATAGGTCTTTAACACCCGTCCAATGTTTCCGAATTTCCCATTTTAATGATAAGAGGGGAGGGCTCAGGCTCACATCCCTCAGCAGGCAACAGCGTCCCACTAAACTTAATAACCCCACTTCTTTTCTTTGTACTTATTTTTAGTTATCTTCCTCTTCATGGCAAGTGATAGTAGTTTTTCTTTGCAGAACTGATTTTTTAAGGTTTCTTGGTCAGAAAAATATTTATATGTAAAGACAAATCGATGTAAAGAAACTATTAAATAAATAACAGTTTAAGTGGGTTGCAGATATAGCAAATACTCTTTAGATTTGGGAAAAACTGTCCCAGCTGATCCCAGGGCCTCTTCTAGAAACATTCACCATCTGCCATCTAGGACTATGCCCCCCTGGTGTGCATAGAGCAGACCCAGCAAAGAGGCAGCTGAACCCTAAATCTTAGAAAGATGGGCCTATTCATGCATCCATTTATCCATTCTTTCAATAAATATTCATTGAGAGCATATTATGTGCTCACTGCTGTTCCTGGCACTGGGATAGTAGAGAAAAAAATAGGGGGAAAAAAATCCCTGCCATTGTGGAGTTTCTGTTCTAGTGGATCCAGGCAGGCAGGCCAGGGACACATAAGGCAAGTGGGGCACCTAGGGTGTATAGGTGAGGGAGGCACCCACTCTCAGGACTGTGTATAACCCGGCTGTGGCTTCAGGAGAGTGTTCCACAATGACTGTAACCTGGCATAGCTGTCATCATTACGGGGGCCATAGATCCTGCCTCCAGAGGTTATGCTGTAATTATCTTGGGTGGGACCCCAGAATAGTATTTTGGGAGAGTAACACAGATGGTTCCAATGTACATTCAGCATTGAAAACCACTGATATGAACCAAAAAATCTTTAAAATTTATGGTTTGGCATTTCTCAAAGGCATCTACCTTCTTAGTCACTAAGTCAATAATTGTTTATCAAATGGATTAACTGGTGACTGAATAAGCCAATAGGTTGTCACTCACCATAATAACAAAAATAGCTCCTTTCCTGTGCATACTTGCTAAACGTCAGGTGCTTTGATTAGCTTTTTACACTTCTTGCTTCATTCAGTCTTCACAACCACCTACAGCGTAGGTATCACCATCACCCCATTTTGCAGATGAGAAAACTGAGGCAGAGAGTTGTAAAGGAACTTGTGTAAGGAAACCCAGAAAGGCCATGCTCCTAACCATTGTGCCCTACTGTCTCTGTGTGGGATGGGTCCTGATGACTGGGTCTTTTGGTATAGGAGTCACAGTGAAGCAGAGGTTGTAAAAATGAATGAAGTCGGGGGTCCTTTGCACCTTAAAGGCAGCATGTAGGAATAGTCATTACTTCCACCAATAAATATGTCCTCCTTCATTCTTCTGCAAACATGGGGCCCACTTCAGCTTCATTTTGCTTCCATGTTTGTTAAAGCCTGAACTATATGTTTTCTGTGTAGTGCAATCATGATACTACATAGTGACTCTCCTGCCACCCTGGAGTTGGGGGTGTTTTAGTTCCTTTTGTATTGCTATAACAGAAATACCTGAGACTGGGTAATTTATAAAGGAAAGAGGTTTATTTGGCTTACGATTCTGGGACAGCTGCATCTGGCACAGGCCTCAGGCTGCTTCTATTCATGGTGTAAAGTGGCAGGGAGCTAGAGGGTACAAGCAGATCACATGGCGAGAGGAAGCAAGAGAGAGGAAGCAAGAGAGAGAGAGAAGGTGCCAGGGTCTTTTTAAGCAACGAGCTCTCGCAGGAACTAATAGAGCAAGAACTCACTCATTAATCCCCCCTCCCTCAGGGAGAGCATTAATCCATTCATGAGGAATCCGCCCCCATGACTCAATCCGTTTCCAACACTGCCACATTGGAGATCAAAATTCCACAAGAGTTTTGGAGGGGACAACACATCCAAACTCCATCAGGGGGATTCTTGGGAAATGGTGGAGAGTGTGGCAAATTGGGAAGAGGAGCCTGGCCAATGTTTCCAGATCTTCTGACTTATCGAAAGAAACAAGAAATTCAGCCTTAGTTGTGAAATCTCCTAATTTCCATGTGGACTCTAATTTATAAATAACTACATGGGGTCAAATACATGTTTTGTAAAACCTGAGTGTGAAGTTTTCTGGAAAAGGCCAAGCAGGAGAAAAGTCCTTAGGGATCTGGTCTAAGATCACTGTATGATCTGGGACAAGTGCTTGGGTTTCTCTGTGCCTCGAATCTAAAGCTGAGTCTAAAGTAAGAAGCCTATAAAATATATTATTTATTCATTTTTCAACTTTCAGTGACAACTTATATATATTAAACACTGTGGCAGATGGGGGATTTAAAGATTAAATCAATATGCTTATCATCGAGTGAGAGAGAGAGACAGGACAGTGAACTCCAGGTCATCAGGATAAGGGCTGCTGTGAAATGAGAACAGAGAGCACAGGGGAGAAGTCAGTAGTTCTGCGTGGAAGAGACGACATTTGAAAGCTGACTGTGCTTCTCCCAGGTAGCAAGGGCAAATTGACTTTCCCTTGATACCAAAGTGCTCTGTACACCCACACAGCATGAATCTTTTATGAGATCAAAAACCGTGCATATACACCCATAAATTGTTTGTAGAGTGTGCAGACTGATACTACCGTGTATATTGATTACTTATCTAAATGTAAAACCAGATTCATTGATATTTTCCTTGAGTTGTTCCTCCTCCTCTGTCTTACAGAGCCACTACCATCCAGGAGCCCAGGGCAGACATCTGGGTGTCATCTCTAAGTCTACCCTCTTCGTCACCTTACACATCCAATCCAGAAAAGTGTCCCTCAAACCAGCCTGTTTGCCTACTGCCCTCAGTCCTGCTGCTGCCATCCAGGTCAGCCTTCTGTCTCCTGTGCAGTCTTGCTGTTTGTCTTCTCTCTGCTTCTTCTGTCTCCTGTCTCTCTGCCAGTCAATATATTGCTATTTCCAAAACCCAGATCTAACCATGTGGTTCTCAGATTTAAACCTCTAACCTCAGGACAAGGCCCAAAATGTAGGTAGCATGACATTCCCAGCCGTTTGCACTCTGGGCCCAGCCTACCTTCTCTTCCTGATCACCCTTTAGTCAACACTCTTCTAAAATTTACGCTCACAGGCGCTCTATATTCCTGCCACCAAATGCTCGCAGAACATTTGGCACCTCTTACCTCTGCGGCCTGCCACAGGCTCTTCTCTCTTTCTTGCTGGCTTTCCTGCCAGTTTGAGATGTAGAACCACAGCCATGCCCAAAGGTTCCCTCCTCTGGAAGCCTTCTCTGGCTATTTCTCCCTGCTATCCCCCTCCACTGGTGACAGGAGAGGAGAGTGAAGCCCAGCAAGGTAGGCAGGGTCTCAAAAGTCAGGGAGGGAGGGCCGAGCTCGTGGCGCACTCGGTAGAGTGCTCCCAGCCGCAGGTTCGGATCCTATATAGGAATGACCGGTGCACTCACTGGCTGAGTGCCGGTCACGAAAAAATGACAAAAAAAAAAAAGTCAGGGAGGGAAAAGCCTCTTGGAAAAGTCATTTTTGCAAAAGCCTCAACCAGGCAGAACCCTTTCACCAAGCATGGAGACCCACCCGCAGAAAGAAAGAGAAAGCAACTTCACACGTTGGAAAAAGGCCTGGGGCAGAAAAATAAAATGAAAAACCACCAGTTGGCACTAGGTGCTGTGGAGGTTCGGCAGGAACCCCAGATCAAATGGGAGGTTGTTTCTGAAAAGCATATGGGCCCCAGCCCTGGCTGGCAGTCGCACACTTCTGAAGGTCAGGGCAGCCAACTCTCCAAAGGGCTCAGACAGCCACACACTGGGCTTGTTCACACCTACAAGGGCAGGTACACTGACTGTTCTAGGGCAGAGCTGGTTCATGGGTATGTCTGTATCAGTCACTTTGGAGGACAATAACGTTTCCAACAGGCACATCTCCCTTCCTGCCTTGAGCATCCAGATATTTTCTGTGTGTAAAGCAAAGTCTCAAACTCAAATGTCTGTGCTGGGCAGATGACGAGAGAGAATAATATCACCTAGTAGGGACTAGGATGAGGAGACTGTGCCCACGACAAACACGGGCCCTCTGCCCAGCTCCAGCTGATTGTCATCAGATCCGCTGATTTTTTTCTAGAGACGTCAGATGTTGGAATTTTTGCAAGCAATCTTCTGTCATTAAAATGTCTGCTCAATTTTTTAAAACACTGTATGGTGCTGAATAAACAAGGCCAGCAGTGTCTGAACTCTGATGTACAAGTTCTGATTAAGCTCATTAATTTGGATCAAATAAATATGGTCCTTAAGTCTGCCTGACTCCTCTTTGGCTAACAGTGGACAATCTGCCATTTAGTTGGGTTTTTCTTTATATATAGATATTTGGCTCTGCAGAACTGGGCTTCAGTTGTAATAACATTCACAAATATTTCTCTGTGCATTCCCTGTGTATCTGTATTTTTATGTGAAAGCAGATCCCGTATTCTTTTTTTCTTTTTTCTTTTTTTTTAAATTTTAAGAACAAGAAGCATTCTTAGGCATCAGCTAGCCTTGCCTTCCCTTTACAGTCCAGGAAACTGAGGCCCGGTGAGGGGATAGGCAAGCTTGTTCACGACGACAGAACAAGTCAGAACTTGCATCAGCACCCCGGAACTTGTTTATAGTTCATGCACATCCTAGCACGTGCCCGTGTTTATATTTTCCTTGGTTCTTAAGAAAGAGCCCACCAGGTTGCCAGATGTGCTGAGCTCAAGGGAGCCCAAGGAAGTGGTTTGCCAGCGATGAGAAGCAGGCCCAGTCTGGGTGTAATCTGGCCTTCCCATCAGCCTCGCCTTTCCGCCCACAGGAGATAAGAGCCCAGCACAGAGGAAACTGACGCACTGTCACGCGCCACAGGAATGACGTCCTCTGCCTTCTTTTATCTGTGGGCTTTGGCACACCTCCCCACCCTCCCTTAGGCACATGCAAAGCCCCAGGACCCTTCATCCCATGTGTGAGGGAGAAGCATCTACTTTTGGTGAGTCTTGTCCTTCCCCCCTCCTTCCATCTCTCAGAGTCCCCCCTTTTCCTAGGGCCTGTGTTAAAAGAAAGCACCTGAAACGCATTTTTGCTTTGAGTCAGTTCTTGCATTTCTTTAAAGAGACTGCAGGAGAGGGCAATTCTTAACTCACAGGCGTGTGGTTCTGAGGGTGGAATTGCAGGCTGTCTACCTTCGTCTTTCTTGTCACACATGTCTCGTTTATTTTCATGTCAGTGTAGACCTTGGCTTCAAATTCCCTATCTTTAGGGCTGAGCTTGGTTGGTTAAAGCGTGGCCTTTTAATACCCAGGTCATGGGTTCGGATCCCTGTACCAGCCAGCCACAAAAAATAAAATAACAAAACAAATTCCCTATTTTCACTTTACAAAACACATATGTATGTTTGTGTGTATGTCTGAGACAAAGGAAGAGGAGAGGAGCGGCAGAGTGAAGCCCCTACCATGTGTTCAAATTGTCCAGCCATCAGCCATCCATGAATTACGTTTTATTGTCCCCATTTTCCACATGAGGACCCTGTGGCTCGTCTCCTCCTCTCTATCACCTGCCTTACTTTTCTGCCTCTCCTGTCCACGCTTCCTTTCCTGCACCAACTCCATCTTCATTCAGAGTCAGCGCTTGCCTGCTGTTGCCTGGCGGCACAGGCATTAGGTGTACGTGGGGCTGTGGACCTGCAGTCCATCTCACCACAAGGCTGCATCCAGGGGAGTTGGTGCCTGGATGGGAGCTCGTGGGGATTCACAGGGTCCTGCACGGTGCTCTTTTGTTGGGCAGTTGTAGCCATGGAACAGGACACTGATGTAGTCAGGCAGCCTGGAGGACAGGAGCCCCAGCTCTGGAGTCAAAGAGAGGAGGGGTGTTCCTGCTGGCTGTGCCACCTCGGCCTAATGGGGGAGCCTCTCTGCACCTGTCCAATGGGACAGTACTAACTAGTACTAGTACTAACCGCATAGGGTTGTTGCGAGGATGAGTTGTGATAATGGAGTGTTTCCAGGGACACAGAGGTGGACCACAGGTGATATTTATTTTAAATGAGACACAGACAAGGTATTAAATGTCATCAACTCACATAATAAGTACATTTTGTCCTTTTTAACTTTTTTGGGATTCTCCTATTACATCAAGAAAGTCTCTATTTGATGCTAGTGTGTCTTTAACACCTAACCTTGCTAATTGTTTCTGTTGTTTTGTTCTTTGTGCTTTAACAAAGAGAGAGAAGCTTTCAGGTTGAGTCTACTGTGAGCAGCAGTATCTGCATAGAATTTAATAAATATTTTGTTATTGGAGTAATTTTTATTGTTACTGGTTTTCTATTTATAGTAGTGATAAAACGTTTCTTTGTAGGCAAATGGATTTAAGTTTCAAAAGCAGGTCCGTTTAAAGGGAAAAAAACAGATAGGGCCAAAATTATAAAGGGAGCTCACAAGTGCTAAAAGTTTCAGAATCATTAAGATAATCCACATTAAGAAGTCAGTGCAGTGATTATGATTGGTGGGTTGGTATCAACTAAGAGGCACTTTGGGTCTCACTGAAGCAGGACATGTCGTAAATCCAGACCCTTTCTCTCATTCCCTCCATCACCAGGACTCAAATTGAAGAAGAAACAAAAGTTTATATAATACAGGCAAAGAAGAAGCCTGGACCAGCACTCAAGCTGGTGCCAGGACACCAGGCAACAGGATGCTCTGGCCTCGGCTCTGCTCTATGCCCTCTCTGCCTCAATTCCTCATCTACAACAGGTGGGTCACACTAGATGGTCTGGGCCCTTCCACCTCTGAGGATCTGACAACCTTTGCTTGTTCAGCCCCTCATATTTCTCTGTCAGGTTCAAAGCCAGGTTCTCCAATAGGAAATGACCTGCATCAATTGCAGCCCTGGGCCTCTCCTATGGAACATCACTATGAGAAGATGTTCAATGCAAAAAATCTCTGAGGTCAGACAAGTTCACTTGACCTTTCTGAGTCTCAGTTCCTCATCTGCAAAATACTGTTCCCAGTAGTATTAACCTTACAGAATTCTGTAGATTCCATAAGATTATGTAATGTCTCACAAATGTGGGAAAGTGACCCTGAGACATACATCAATGTCTGTGGACAAGGTATTAAATAATATTGACTCATAAGCAAGTTTTCCTGTTGCATCAAAGAGAAAGTCTCAGTTTGGTGCTAATGTGGCTTAAATGTTTTTCTGACACTTGTAAAATAACCCTTTTATTAAACAGAGAGCAAGGCTTTAGGCTCTTGGCAGGCAGTACGTATGGTCCAACTGGGACACTACAGGGTTGCTTAGAGACATACGAAGAATATATCCCCAGGTTAGCCCTGGAAACAGAATGGGTGCCACAGGGACAGAGGCATTTGAGGTAGTCCTTAAAGAGAGAGAAAGATTCCTCCAAGTAGAACAGATCTGGGAAGGTGTACCAGGCATCAGGAAAGGCAGTTCCCCTAAAATCTGAGGGTCATGTATCTTGGTTTGTGTCACAGATCCCTCTAGTGAGGCCTATGGACCCCTTTATAGAATAATGTGTGTGTGTTTTTTTTAATGAGATACAAAAATATTTGCATTGTTCCTACAGATTTTGTTAAATGGTGATAAAATATACATGACATAAAATTTACCATTTTAACCATTTTGAAGCATACAGTTCAGTGGCATGAAGCACATTCACATTGTCATACAGCCATCGTCACCCATCTCCAGAAGTTTTGCATCTTCCCAAACTGAAACTTGAATTCATTTAACACTTACTTGCTGTTTGCATCCTCCCTTATCTCCTGACAAGCACCATTCTACGTTCTGTGAATTTGACTACTCAGGTACCTCATATAAATGGAATCATACAGTATTTATCCTTTTGAGTCTGGCTTATTTCACTTTGCATAAAGTCTTCAAAATTTATTACAGAATAATGTTTTTACATACATAAAACAAAAGAAAAGATTACAAAGAAATTACATGAAATAACAGCTAAATAATTTTTTGATTGATACAGTAGTATATGTGTTTTTATTAACCATTAAATAACAAGATGCAGATGTGGGTCTAATAATTTTTATAATTTCCAGATAGTAATGAGTCCATTTCAAGATATCCTATAACCAACTATAATGTGATAGGAAAATATCTGTGATTTCCATTGATGACAAAGTCACAAATGTCACATGTAGTGCTAATACAGTTCGACTTTGTTGCCTACATTCGGAATTGAGGGAAATGCTAACTTTCAGTCAGAAGTTAGCAAGAATAAAAAATATAAGTTTTTTCCATCCAAGCTCACAGACTTTCTGAATTATTTCTATGGAATCCTTAAGGTGCTTCTGTTTCATGGAACCCAGTTTAGGAACCTCTACACCAGAAAAAGGATATTTTATTCTCCACCAGTTTATTTCATTCTTGGTCCAGAGGTTAGATAAGGGCCAGATTCTCTCAGATTCCACCTGACCCCAGAAACTGACTTTTTGGCATGGACAGTGGGCCAGTTTGGGGACTATAAATGGCCTTCATTAACCCCCACCCCAGGCATTGTGTTTGAGCAGCAGCCTGTGAAAAGTAATGATTAAAATAAAAGACAAGAGCTCCTTTTGCTCCAAAAGCCATTGCATTTGTCCTCGTGGCTCATTTGTATTTGTTGTGCAACAAAGCACTCAGATGCAGACTCAGGGATGACCCTCAGCCTGTGGAGACAGCGGTGCTCTGACCAACAGAGGAGACACAGTGCCCTTTCATAGTAGTTGCTTAATTTTTCTCATCTGCAAGCAGGCTTTGGATCGCCAACCTTTAATTAAGATGCAGTTTTCTTTTCAAAAGCAATGTGTTTTAATAAATACCATCTGAGCTGGAGCGGGGGTGCTACAGAAATTATAAATGCAGCTGAAAAACCATGAGACTTGCACCAAGCTAACCATGAAGGCCTTCAGGAGGGGAATAGTTTCCATGTGCTTGGGAGATGAGGACACGCCTCGTGGACTCTGTTCTCTGGCTTCAAAGCCAAGCCACGGTGCTGGTGCCATGGGTTCTGTCTTCTTGTGTGGAGGGAGGACAAAAGAGGCAAATAGAGAGCGAAGCAGCGTGTTGGCTTAGATGACTTCTGTCCTGGCATTCTATGACTTTAGATTCAAGAAGGAACTGAAAGTGAGTTTAGCAGTATTCCTACTGGGCTGTCCCATGGCTCACTTGGGAGAGTGTGGTGCTGACAACACCAAGTCAAGGGTTAACATCCCTTACTGGTCATCTTTAAAAAAAAAAAAAAGGTATTCCTACTGCCGCTGAGATCATCAGCTTTGCAAAAGGAGATTTCTAAAAAAGAAAATGTTTCTGCAGATTGAAACATCCTAGTATCCCCATGACCTCACCCCCACCCCCTACTTGGGGTTGCCAGACAAAATACAAGATGTCCAGTTAAATTAGAATTTCAGATAAACAATGGATAATTTTTTAGTATAAGTGTGTCTCATGTAATATGCTAAAAATATACAAAAGCACTATTCATTGTTTATCTGAAATTCAAATTTAACCAAGTGTCCTTTATTTTTATTTGCTAAATCTGGCAACTCTACCCCCACTCAAGCCAGATTCTGAAAACTTTTCTCCAGATCTTTGTACAAAAGTGCTGGGCCAGCCTGGGACATATTAAGGTCAACTTAGAGACATCTCTACAGTCAGCACAATGGGTAGAAATGTGAACTTTGGAGTCTTAAGAAATTAAAGTGGCTTCAAACTCAGGTCTGTCACTTTCTGATGGGTTGACCTTCACAACATAACTTGGCATCCCAGAGCCTCAGCTTTGTCCTCTGCAGAATGGGGAGATGGAAAGTCAGGGCTGATGTTCAGCTGTATTCAATGATACAACCTCTACCGTTTTTTAAAAATTAAAGCATTTCACAGGCCAGTTGGAAAATAGCTTCCCAAGCCCCCCTCCATCATGCCAGCCACCCTGGCTCCTCCCCTACCTCCCCAGCCCTCCACCTTTTCTCATCTAGCAATGAATACCTGACACAGCCAAGGGCATTCGGGACCCTGACCCAGTAATTTGTTCAATGCCCTTTCTGATTGGCAGGAATCTGTGTTTTACTGATAGACTCACTCCTGCTAGGAATACCAACTTCAAAAGGTTGTTGTAAAGATGAAGCAAAATGATGTGGAAATACTGTGTGATACAGGACCTGGCCCACAGATCACATACACAATGAATGAATGAATGAATGAATGAATGAATGAATGAATGAATGAATGAATCCATATGCTACAATATAAAGAAGAGCCTTGATTTTCTTTGGACATGGCAAAGTGATCTCTTCCTCTCTCTGTCTGTCTCTCTCTGTCTCAATAGGTTAGACTCAGTAATTATACAGGCTTTAAGGAATCTTAAAAATCATTTCAGTTTTAGTTCAATTCCTTCTATTTTACATGGAGGAAAACCGAGATCTGGTATAATTTACTGACTTATCTAAACAAGGCCACCTCTACGCATTAGAAATTTGAGGGATGGTTGTTAAGATCTTTTGCTTCAAAACATCCCTTTCATCTAACTGCCGCAAAGCCGAAAATTCTGCCATTAGCATTTTAGCCATCTTTAAAAATTGAACTAAAGCTTCTCAAGGTATTTGTCAAAGCCCACTCTCTTTAAGCTAGAAATGACCCAGGATCATCCTGAGAGCCCTTAACACTAGGCTGGGGGTGTGTGGGAGAAAGGAGATTGTGAAAAAAGCTGAAAGGAGACCTGGGACTTGCTAAAGACACATGTGGCCAACTTTAAAACTTTGTGACAGGCTGGCTATGCATTAAATTGTCCCACTGGGGGAGTTGTACATGTGTGCTGTTGCATAATACAGGAGGACAAAAAGCATAAATACGAACTGATCATTTCATTCAAAAGAACTTCCAACCAGAAAGCCAGACCCCTGGATGCTGTCTTATGCTAAGCAAAGCTAAAACTCTTTCTTATATTATTGGCCAAAGGTTTTTCAGCTGGGTGGATGGAAATGTTTTTCCCAGATCTACAAAGCATGGATCATAAAACAAAGCCTCAAAATATCCAGAGGCAAAAATGTAGCTAGAATCATATCTACTCATATACACAAATTGGTTCCACCATTTGGGTTAATACTAACTGTTGGAGTTCAACCTTCCTTGCATTTAGACGTGTCTTTATCTGTGGTACATTGAATTCAGTCTACCTACACATTATTTTGAGGACAGTTGGTGAGAGCTAACCAGTTGCTGGTATAGACTAGACCATCTTCCCCAAAACATTATAAAACACAACAGCTGATAATTTGGTGAGTTTAGTTTGGAGAATCTAAACTAAAGAATCTAAGAAATCTTTAAATTTCAGAATCTAAGAAAATGAAGAAGGAAGCTTCTAGAAAAACAGGGATTAAAGTTCTGGCATTCTTCTTTAAATATCAATATTTGTGACTTATTAATTACCAATGGATGATCACTAAATGAGGAAGGAGTTTTCCATCAAAGTCTAATTAGTTTTAGTTTCATTGTCTTTTCTCTGAATTCTATTGTATTCCACTCTACCCATTGGCTGCCTGTTTTAATTAATTTTGCACTACATTCAAAGGTTTTGCTTTTGTGCCTCTCTGTTTGATTTAAATTCCTTTTTGCAAATAAATAAATAAATAACTATCAAAGCTAATGAGGCTCTGAAGATTTGAGATGTAAATATCATATGCAGATTCCTTTTTGGGTCCCAGCTCAGCGGAAGACCAAAAATAACACTTGGAAGTTTGATTAAGAAATCTCAGACTCCCCCTCCCATGTCTCCCTCCAGACAATCTTTTTGCTGGCAATTTCAGTTTTTGACAAAAAAAAAAAAAATCGTGCCCCACACACCCAAAACCTCAAGAGCACATTTCTTTCAAGAATGGCTCGGATGGGCACAGGATTGTGCTGAGCTGCTGTTTATATAGATCCATCCCCAATTGACTGATTCATGTCTACCCTGAGAGGTCGTCTTTGTGTGTCTATGTATAAACTCAAAACACACACATGTACACACATACTCTCATATACATTCACACACACACAAAACCATACACACTCTCACATGCTCTCATACACACTCACAAACAGAAACTCACAACATATACATTTTCACACTCATGTGCCCAAACTCACACACTTATATGCACACACTCACACACATGTTCATACACACTCATACACACGTTGACCCACAGATTAGTATGCATGTGTGCACACACACGCGTTCTCCCACACACCCAACACACGCATCATGCGTTGGCCAGTCAAGGTTTTTAGTTTCAAATCTATGTTGCATAGAACGCTTTCTTCAACATCCTCCCAAAAGAGATCACTGTGAGAAATTCCAGGACCCCCCTCCTTTTGGGTGTATCATAGGGCTGCCTGGACACAGTTATTAAACTGTATCTGAAGAGCTCTTCCATTGTGCAATCTGCTTTTGCCCAAGATCTTTGTATCCTTTACTGAGAAAGTCTGATTCATTTCCCAGAAATTTTCATCTGCTATTAATCTTTCAGGATATAGTTAGTGTTGTGATATTTTCAGATATTGTTTTCGGGTGGCAGGGGGAGGGGAGGGCGGATTTCAAGTGGCTGTCCCCTGGCAGTTTCTGAGATTACTCAGTGCTTATAAGCAGCTCAGAACCGTGTGACAGCATTTCCATGCAAGGGACTTACAATCATGTTTCATTAATTCGACGTGAATGAAGCCTCATTTCTGGCCTTGAGGAGCTTAAGATGTATGTGAAATTAATAACAGAACAGATGTCTTCACAATTTGGTTCCTCTGGAAAAAAAAAAAAAGGAACCTGATTACTTTGAAAACTTCAATGCTTTAAAATGCAGACCCAGGGAGTTTTTACTCCAGGGTAAAGAATTATGCCTTGATATCGTCCACATCTCAGAACTAAGTGGAATTTAAATTTCAGATTTATATTAAATAGTCATATTCCCCATTATGACATATAATAAACAACAGCTTATTACTTTCATTAATAAGATGTGTTGGACATTTAAACTAAAGCTTCACAGATAAAGCTGGCACCTCATAAGCGGGAGGTGCGGGGGAGACACAGGGGACCTGTGGGGGAATATGCAGGCAGCCTGGTTTTTAGCTTGGTTTCTGATAATTTAATCATCGATTCCTCCTAGGAAAACAAAATGCATCTGTGCTCACACGAAACTCACCACTTTATAAAGAAGTTGGGCCATCTTTCACGGGTATGTGTGCCAGAGGCCAAATGCTCTCAATCGCACAGGACACTTTCAGTCTTGCCTCTTTATTTTATTTTTTCCTCTTGCCTGAAATCTCGTTTCTGTATCTAGGCTCCTGTGGCACTTGGTGCCTCTCAGGCTGAATCTGAACACTCCTGAGGCGCAAGTATATACGTGCACCCAGTGGGATCGCATTTCCATTTCTCGATGTCCAAAGAGGGACAGTGTTATGGGTGGATCGACTGAGGAGGAGACAGAGACAGCAAAATCTCCCAGGCCCCAGGCCAGGAGCTCCCCTCCCTGCAGCTAAGCAAGGGAGTGAAGTTTGCAGGGCAAGGGAGGCAGTAAATGGTGAGGTCCAGAGTTAACATATTAACTTCCAGAATCCTGTCCCTGCAACCTCTGTAATGACCCTCTTCTCTATTCCAAACCTACTATGTGTCCTGGAATCTGTCACTTTCCCTACGTCCCCCACGGAGAAAACAAGAGCATTGACCAAATGATCTGCACCCTCCTGATGCTGACATTCTCCATGTCCTCTCACTTTGGCTTCCCTGACACTTATTCTCTTACTGCTCTGCTTTCCACCTCCATCCTTTCATACTGGACTCGGTCAGGGGTTCTATGCTCCCATCACCTCTGCAGAGTGACCCAGAGAAGATGGCCAGGAGAAGCTCATGGGCAGTTGTGTACGGCCCCGGCTCTTCCTAAGGGTGTGGCCTTGGGTGAGACACAGGGCATGTTGGACCCTCTGACTCCTCATCTGAAAAGGGAGGGAATAACCCTCACCCAGGGCTGTTGTGAGAATGCTATGAGCTGATGCCCAGAGAGTGTGGGAACACAGCATAGCAGCTACCATAGTATTCACAGCTGCGGGGAGACAAACAGTGGGCCTGAGAGAGACAGAGGTGTCCAGGAACGACAGCACTTTAGGAAGCCCCAGCCTGCCCCAGTCCCCACCACTCTGTTGAAAGAGGATTGTCAAGTCTTCTCTACTCTTAGCTGATTTGGGGTTGTAAGTGCACAGCAGTGAGGACAGGACCAGGATGCATGGAGCAGACCCATCCGAGGGGTGGGGGCAGCTCAGTGTTAGGCAGTTGTTACCCCAGTGGCACTGTGCGGCAATGCCAGACCTTCCTCCTCTTCAAGGAAACCAGCAATGTGGAACTGTATGTGAAAGCTACTAGGTTTTGAGTAGAGGTCACTACAACTCCACAAATCCTTACCTGAAATTTTGGGGCCAGATGTATTTCTGTATTCAGAAATTTTCAGATTTTAAAAAATTGTACCTTGTGACTAGCATTTATCACCTGCCACTCCAAGTGGAGTCTGGGGCAGCATGTCCCAGTCAAGCCCATTGATATTTCTGCATCAAAATAGTCACACTAACCACGGGTCATGAGTCACAGGGCTCATCACTCCTTTCTCCTCTTGGAGCACCGGCAGGGAACACAGATGACGCAGCTTGGTCGTGTTTATTGCAGAGCAGAGTAGCCATGGCTGGGGCCTTGAGACCCAGTGTCCTGCAGCTGGCTCCACTCACAACAATTTCAGTTAAGGAAAGCGTTGGGATTCCTGAACCGAAAAGGCCCGTGATGGTCCCTGCATAAGCCACAAAATCTGCATAAGGTCACCACACTCAGCTCTAAGTGATAGAAACCCAAGTTAAATAGGCTTCAACAAATTACAGCAAGAATGATCAAGTTTAACTAGTTCATGTAAAAGGAAATTACAGAGATGCCTGGTCAGGATCACCTGGATCCAGCCAGGTGCTCTGATAATGTCCCCAGGACTCAGTTTCTCTTTATGTCTCTGCTTCACTTTTGGCTGTGTTGGTTCTGTACTCAAGCAGATGCTTCCCTCATGGTAGCAAAAAGGCTGCCAGAAGCTCCAGTCCCACATATTTCTGAGATTGGGTCCCATGGGAAACATTATCTGTTTTGGCTCAGCAGTCTCAACAAAAGCCACTGGGCATCTCTGTGACCCTGATGGGGTGACCTGTCCATCCTGGAGCCAATCCAAGTGGTCAAGGTTACATGCCCACCTGGAAATGAGGATGGTTCCTCTTGGCCCAATCCACCCAGACGTGAGAGCAGAGGAGACTGAATGGAGGCGGAGCAGAGGCAGGAGGCGGGGCAGGGGGGAAGGGCAACACCACAGGTACCTGTTGCCATGGTGACCCAAGTGCACATTCTTATTTCAGCAGAACAGATGATAAAACTAAGAAAGGAGGTGAGACCTGGCCAAAATCACACAGCACGTCACTGGCGAAACCAAGGCTGTGACCAACACCTTTAGAGTTTAGGAACCCCTTTATTACACCATGTGGCTGCCGGGATAGGTGCTGACACCTGGGGTTCCAACCATCCAGGCCACTCAGTGGAGCTGTTCTGAAGCCTTCCCCGGTTCTCTATGTCTCCTCACCCCTCGGGTCGTGCTGAAGGGGGAAGAGATGAGGAGAGCCTACACTCTTCCAAATGCAGGACACACATGCTCCCCGTGAATGAGGGTCAGAGCCCTGTGTTTGCAGGCTTGTTCTGGAGTAAGTGCATATATCTCTTCTTTTTCTCTGTACCTCTCACATCTCCAGACAGGCCTCTGCTGAGACTGGCACAGAGTTAGCACTCAATAAATGTCACTATTATTGTTGTTGTTGTTAACGCTGTTATTATTATGTCTTGTACTCTTATTTATTCTCCCCCGCACTCTCCTTGACCAAAGCTATTCAGTTACCCTGAGGTACAAATGATTAAGCACAAAAGGACCAAGAGAGGTAGCATTTTTAACAGGAGCCAAAACCTGTATTCAGCAAAGGGCATGAAAGCTCTAGTAATTATTAACGTACATAGCTTTTTTCAATTTGCAGACCACGTTTTCATCCATTGCCTCATTTGATTCTTAAAACAAAAAACAAAAACAAAAAAACAGCCCTGTGAGTGAGATCAGGAGGGAAAATTATCTCCATTTACAGATGGGAAAACCGAGCATCCCTTCCCCACACACAGAAACATTTATTTAAGATTTTCCAGGTACTAAATAGTAGAATTGGGATAGAACCTGAGTCCTAGTTCAGGAGTTTTTACTAAATACACGTGTAGAAATGTAATGCACACACACATGTCCACTCACACTCATGCTATTAGAAATAGAGATATAGAGATACAAATAAACCGATGGAGCCAAAAGTTCACAACGTCACAGACACTCATAGGGCCTTACACTACCCATGCACTGATTCAAGTTTGCATGAAAAGTGTCAAAAACCCCCTGGGCCACAGATCTTTCAGCCATGTATGAAATAAGCCCCGCCTCCTACCCACCCCCAATATTTCCACTCCCTGCCTCGCCTTCATCACCCCAGGGCTACCACATTGATCCTTAATCCTGCCTCACACTCAATTGGGACCAAAATGTCACTCTTCCCTTTGCTAATAAGAACTCTATTCAGTTCAGTAAGCATTTACCGATCTCCTAGAAGGTAGTTATTTTCATCTCCATTTTACTGACCAGGAAACAGAGACTCAAAGAGTTCAAGTAACTCGTCCAAAGTTACGCAGCTAGACCTAACCATTTCCTCCTGTCAACCTCTGTCCGAAGGGGCCTGTCATTTGATTCTATTTTTCCTCTTTTTGAAACCAGGAAGACTGCATGTTCAGTTCTTACCCTTGAAAAAAGGGGGAAGAAAGTGGTTCTTTCTGGTCCACCCTCAGGCTGAGTCAGGTGCATTCATTCATTTAACAACGCCTACTGAGTTCCTACTATGTGTTAGTTCTCTTAAGCCTGAGGTAGTGAGGGGTTTGGAGGGCAGAGGAGAAGGGAGAAAGGAGAAGAGTCATTGTTAATTGAAGTATAATTGATTCCAAAATTGTTTGTTCTTGGGTTAGAGCCAAGAACAAGTTCTACTGGCAACTATTAATGGAAAAATAAGTTTAAGAATCAAGCGAGCAGTACTATATGTGTATCTATATATCTACATCTATCTCTATATGTGTGTGTATGTGTACATATATATATATATATATTTGAGTAGGTAATATATGCATATCATAACATTTTTTAAGTTATGAAAATTCTCTCTCAGTATATCACCCAGCCCCACAGTTCCTTCTCTTACAGATAATTTGTTTTTCATGAGTCTATCCAGAGAACGTACAGCATGTACCAATAAGACTGCATATTTCTCCAGAACCTCCTCAAAACAATATATTATAAACTTTTTGATATTTTTCAATCTGTTTTTATTTGCCAATCAACGAAAACGTGTTTTATTTTCCTTGAATTTATTTTTTATAGTCTCAGCACAGTTTTCTTTAGTTGTGTGACTTTTTCTTATTGATTTATAGGAACTCTTTATATATTCAATAAATTCGCCTTTGTAGGATATGAGCTGGAAATATTTTTCCATGTTTAGTTTGCTTTAAGTGTTTGTTTTTTTGTTATGCAGCCTTATAAAGATTTCTTTGTAGGCAAATTGATCAATGTTTTCTTTTTATGGCTTCTGGTGTTTCAGTCATATTTTGAAAACTCTTACCCACTCTGAAATTATTTTCTCCATATTTCTTTTTCCATATTTCTTTCAATTCTTTTATGTTTTATTTTATGTACAAAAACACTGATTCATCTGGAATTTATTTTGGTATAAGTTGTGAGGTAGGGATCCAACTTTATATTTTTTCCAGATGAGTATTCACTTATTCCAAAGACATTTATTCAAAGAGCCTTCTTTTCCCCACTTATTTGAAATTTCCAAACCATGGTAGCAGCTGCTATTTCAGTGTTCTTCATTTATTTTATTGTTTGGAGGCTATATGATGATCCTAAATTGATAATATCACTCACAATGCTTGTGGGATCCATTTTGCACAAAACTTAGATGATATAGATAAAACTAGTTTGATAAAGATCAAGAGCTGTAAGCACACACCAACCAGAGAGGTACATTGAACTGAAGCTTTGAATAAAAAGCATGGTGGGAATTCTTCATATCATGACCTCTGATTGTGTTCAGGTTTCAGCCACCAAGAGAAAAAAAATTGAACACTAAAATAGAATATAAAAGGGCACTGCTCTGTAAGCAAAAACGTGTAATGTGAAAGTTTAGAAGGTTTCCCATGTGAGATGCAATTCTTACTACACATAGACTCATGCCCAGCTAGGGCAGCTTCCAGAACATACTGCTAAAGTTGAGATTGTGACCCTATAGTCAGGACCACTCACCTGCCCCCACAACCAGAGCTCACCTCACCCCTTTACAGCAACCGTTTTAACTTCTGGCATCGGCCTTGAGCTTAAGGTGGTCCTGGGACCTGCTTCCTACCGGGGAAGGCCTGGGTGCTCTTTAATCTTCTTAGAGCAAAATCCACTGAGCAAAATTATAATTTGCTATGGCTGCACTTAGCCAATAGAAACTCATAAACCGTCTTAACATCATAATGCATTGTGAAAAAGAATTGCTAAGTACCATGAAACATATGAGAACCCCAGGCTTCCATTCATCTCCAGCTTTATGCCAGGGCAGCATATTAAAGCGATTTCAACTTCAGAGCAGAGCTCCCTAAAGAGTGCTCCAGTCTTAATTAAAATGTCAATGAAATACAAAAGTGCATAAGGGACATTTTCAGAAATCATTTTCTTTCAACTTCTGGCTGGCTGGCTGCTCCTTCCCTCAAGCTTGTCTGCGTGCCCACTCAGCCCAGGTACCCAACCACCCCATGGGGGAACCCTGGCCCAGAACTTTTTCCAGTCCCATGGGAGATGGGAGGGAGGTGGGCTGCAAAGGCCTACATGAGGCTTCTCTGCATCTTGAGCTGAGGCATGGGTTAGCATCATCTGGGTGCACAGCTCAAAACGGCAAAATGAAGGGTGGAGTGGAAGGTTAGGGAGAGTAAGAAGAGAAAACACCAACCTCAGACTGGTTGGGTGCAGAAACAGTGAACTGGTGGAAACAAAGGTGACAAAGGGTTTTCTTTAACTCAAATATCAAAAAAAAAAAAAAAAATGCACATACATATGGGACTACACAAAGGATATAACAGGATGTAGGAGAAGTGCAGGGTAGTAGGGAGTAGTGGGGACGATGGTGAACTAGAAATCATTCTCCCTTCAAAAGGGGCAGCGCCTACTCAGCTTCAAGACTGTTTACATGTGAGAATAATGCAAGTTTGATGTCACTAGATCTTCTGATTTTTTTCAAGATAAGCCAAAATCTGAGTTTTTAAATTGTGAAATCTCCTAATTTTGAGTTGGCTACTTACTAAATATTTAAAACCTTTCTGTGGGTCAACTGTATGACAACAATAAAATGTGTGTGAATGAACTTTGGCCTTTAGTCCTTGAAGGGAGGACTGTTAGGCCTCAACCTTATACCTTCCCTTAATTTCAATATCCATCCATCCATCTGTCCATCCATTCATCCATTCATCCATCAATCCAACCATTTATTCATCCATCAATCCAATCATTTATTCATCCATCAGCCCATCCATCCATCCATCCATCCATTTATTCATTCACCCATTTATCTATCTATCCATCTACCTGTGCATCCATTTACCCATCGAATGCTCATTAGTGCCTTCAGGTGAAAGGTAATGTGATAGAAACAGGAGTGAGTCTAACCTCAAGTCCAATTTTGTCTCCAGCCCCATTCTCATCCTATTCTTGACTTTAGAGAGGGAGGCAGCCAGATATAGTTTTTATATAACATTGTGTGCATGCTTTTAAAGCACAGACCAGAGATTTAAAGTCAAGGTCTTTAGAACTGACTAGGTCTCTAAGTTGCATGTGACCTTGAGCTTATGCCTTCTTTTCTTTAGGCTTCTCTCTTCATATAGCACAAGCTGGAGGATCTTTTATGAGAGTTTAAATGGTCACAGTGATCATGTCCGCTCTGGTTCTTGACTCCATCTCAGGCCCCGGCCAATGCTTACCTCTGTGTTGACATCACTCTCCCTGGTAAGCTGGTCTTAATAAGTTCCCCTGCCTGAACCTGCCTGTGACTTCCTCCCTGTGCCCTGCCTAGGTCAAATGCCTCCATAATTGCTGAGATTGGAGCATTTTATGTCTTTAGCCAAAGGAGAACATAGAAGAGTGGCACCCATCATCTCCTCAGGAAAAGCTATTGCTAAGAGGGGGGCTTTCTCCTATATCCCCTGGCGTTTTCAAGCCAGTCCTTATGCATGCTATGGTGGGGGGGGGGGGCAGTATATTTTTAATAACATGTGGAAGGCAGGCTCTGCCTTCTCACTTCTGTGTCCCCAGTGCCTAGCACAGAGACTACACATAGTAGGTACAACATTTGTAGATTACCTGACCCACTGGGAAAAAATTTATTTTACTGATGGGGAATTAAAGGACTAGAGAAAAGAAGGGACTTGTCTAAGGCCTGTCGCTTCTCTTCTCCCTGTCACTATCTTCATACACACACACACACACACACACACACACACGCACAGATAGAAATACACACAGAGACACACATACACACACTCAGACACCAGACATACACACACACACATGCATGCACTGACAGACATACACAGACATATATGCACAGACACAGCTGGCACCTTGATCTTGGATCTCCCAGCCTCCAGAATTGTGAGAAATAAATTTCTATTATTTATAAGTGACCTAGTTTATGATATTTTGTTATAGCCACTCAAATGGGCTAAGACACAGATACACACATATACACAGATAGACATGCATGCACAAAAAGACTCACAGACACAGTCAGACACAAACACACAACCATACATACAGGTACACACGTGCACAGACACATCGCGCTCAGACACACATACACACATATACACACATACACACACTCATGCACAGACACGTGCACACACACAGAGAGACACACACTGACACACACACGAGCCCCCCTAACCTTTCCCCTGCTTTGGGCTCCTAGAAGCCCCTCCTATGGCAACAATCCACCCAGTCCTCTTGCTCAAACTCACCATCCCAAGTGCTGGTGCCTTCTCACACATCTCGGTCAACAGTTACCTATGTCCTCAGG
Organism: Cynocephalus volans; assembly: GCF_027409185.1. Taxonomy (NCBI): domain Eukaryota; kingdom Metazoa; phylum Chordata; class Mammalia; order Dermoptera; family Cynocephalidae; genus Cynocephalus; species Cynocephalus volans. The sequence continues at coordinate 76,086,150 of NC_084469.1, read as the reverse complement.
TTCATGCTAAATACCTGACTTCTCATTCCAGTTACTCCCCTCAGGGAAAGTTGCCACTTAAGTAGAGAGCTCCTGGGCCTCAGGCAAAGGAATAAGCCTGGAAGGACCTTTCCACGGGTGGGAAGAAATTTCCCTTCATTCTTGAAATCCCATCTTTGAGAAAGCGTTTACTTCTCTCCAGGCACACGTAGGGAATACACCCATTCATGGACAAACCCGGCCTTGACCTTGGGCTGAGTAGTAGACAGCAGCTCCTTGAAGTTCAGAGTTGTAAAACTGCAGTGGAGTTTCTACGCTATTCTTTATCAAAAGCTTGAAGTGGTGCTGCTACACCAAGAACGCTTACCTTCTCTCTGCCTGTTTCTCTGAGTTCGAGGTTTCCATTTTCTTTATCTGCTTATCTTTTCCTTTGGGTTTTAGGTTGTATAAAAACATGTACCTGTATATGTCAACTGCACATATTCACTGATTTGGGGCCTCTTCACGTCTCTTTTCTGGTCATCCAGCTAGAGGTCTTAATTCAACTGCTTTTAAAATCTGTGGCTCTGCATCATCTCCAGCAGATAATTTGGGCATGATTTAACATTCATGACTTTTCAAGTAACTCAAGCATCTCTTTAATGGGCTAGCTGCCCTTTGGGGAAGGCAGGGATGGAAGAGACATGCTTGGGTTTGCGCTGCCTTTGTTTGAACCTGTTACTGAGAAATAGTGTATATTTTCTTTATCTTATCTCTCTTTCCAGCTTTCGATCAATAGCAGACTGTGTTTTTATCCAAAACTAACCAAATGTATTCAACAGATTATACATTAATTTTACCATCATGACATTGTATGAACAGATAATCCACCAAAAAAGCTTTAGATTTCTTAAAAGTGAATTTAATTATAAGTAGTAATGTGTGCTGGAGAATTATAATTATGAAAAGTCATGTTCTGTAAGTCTGAAATGACAGATTATATTTCAAAGGCTTATTGCAGAGGAATTAAAGGACCCAATTTATTAGTTGTAAATGTATTATTATTTCAGCTTTGCTTTAAACACACACACACACACACACACACACACACACACACACACACACACACACACACACATGATCACAGCATATTCTAGCTGGATTTAGTACTTATAATCCTTTCGACAAGAATCGTATTTTGTACCAAAAGCTGCCACTCCATTAATTTGTTTGTGAGATAAAGACAGGCAACCAATCTTTGTCTTCTGATCTCTGAATAGCAATAATTTCAAGTACTTTGTGGGCATGTTTTGGGCCCCTCACTCCCTGTAAAGTGATTAAGAAGTTGACATGGATTGAAGAACAGAAATGTTGTAGTCAGGAAAGAAACAGAGGGTCTCATGAAAGGAGGTGCAGAGGTTGCAAAAGACTTGGGACTGAGCCAAATGTGTTCATGCAACAAATATTTATTGAGCATCTACTGTGTTCCCAGCTCTGTACTAAGTACATTCTATGTGTTATCTCAATTAAGCTGCTCAGATCAATGCCCTAAGGTAGATCTGTTGTGAACTTATTTATAGTTGGGGAAACTGAGGCTTGGAGCGATCATCAAGCAACCTGCCCAGGGTTACTGAGTTCATAAGTGGTGGAGGCAGCACGTGAGTGCAGGTTGTCTTGCTCCAAAGCTTATGTTCTCAACAGAGCCTCTCCGTTCCTCACCCACCTGGGTCTCGTAGGCTTGCTGGAGAGAAAGTAGCAGGTATTGGGCATGTCCACAGTGGCATTAAGTGGGGTAAGAGAGCTGTGTTTATAGCACTGTCAAAGACAGAGCAGAGGAAGGAGGAATGAATTGTGCTGGGTCAGGGTGTAGAGGATGGCATTAGGGGAGACCCGAAAGGATCCAGTGAGACTTTGTAGACATGACGTTGAGCCAGGCCCTTGAAGAAAAATAAGCTTGTCCAGGCAGAGGAACAGCATTCCTGACAGAAGGAACAGCCTGCAAAGTAAACAGGCTTTGAGGAGCACAAATAAAGGGTCTTGTGTTTGCAAATGTGTGACAAGGACTGAGGGTGTAAGGAGAAATAAAGGACAGCGCTATGATAAAGAGGCAGGAGACAAGCCAGAATAGGTGACGGCGAGGAGGCTTCAGTGCCAGGACAAGGAACTCAGATTTCTTCTGTAGATAATGGGGAGCCATAGATGGTTAATGAGCATGAGTTGGTGATTTGGGGGTTTTGGGCAAAGAGGTGGCCAACTCACTTGCCTACTACAGGGTCCAGGTAGGTAAGAGATATGAGTGACAGATGCGGCGAGGTTGTATAAACCAGAGAGAGCACACTCTGTCCAAAGGGGTGGCCACCACTTGGCTCCAGTCCACTAGGGACAATGGGAACCCAGATCTCCCAAATTTTTAAGAGAAGCTAGAAAGATTAGCAACTTGATAGATTGACTGCAAAAATAGCCCCAATTCTCCGTCTCTTTCTTTATCCACCTCCTTTGTAATGACTTTGTAGCCCCTCCCATCACGAGTTAGAGTCTATTTCCCCATCCATTGAATCTGCTTTGACCTATTGAACGTGACAAGTGAAAGTGTGTCTGTTTCCAAGTCTAGGCTTCGAGTAGCCTTGAACACTTCCACTCTCCCTCAGAAGCCTGCTTCCACCATGAACACGAGCCTGGGCTAGACTTCTAGGGGATCTGAGCCCATGTGGAGCAGAGCCAAGTTGTCCCAGCCAACCCACCAGCTCTGCAGATGAAACAGAGCCTAGCCCAGATCAGCCAAGTCCAGCCAGCCTGCAGACAAATGAAAAATGACAAACGTTTACTGTTTAAAGCCCCTACCTTTGGGAGTAGTTTGTTAGGCAGCAATAGCTAACTGATACAGTAACTAATTTATATTTTTAAAAAGGACTCTATACGGACCCCCACCACCACACACACACACACACACACACAAAAGCAGTGGAGGGGTCAGAGACTCAGTAAACAGCTTTTCTGGATAACAAAGCATCAAATATTTCTTAGTTCTAAGTTTCTGGGGTGGGAGAGAAGAGGAGAGGCCTAAGGACATTTCACACTCTGTCACCTGGTCTGTCCTCCCCTAGGGAAGTTGTGCCCAGCCATGATTCCATTGTGGCCTCAGTACCCCCAGTTCATACGTGACCACCCAGGCCTGCCTGCTGTCTGCTCATGAGCTCCCCCAGCCTCCGCCCAGCTCCCCGCCAGCAGTAACTGGACTGGGTCATGTATCTGGCCTCGGCCCAGCCATCTCTCCCTTGGCCCTGACCCCCAGCTCCCTGTGTCTGTGGCTGTGACACCCAAGAGCTTGGAGCCTCAAATAGTTTCAGAGGAAATGATCAGGAGCCCGGGACAGCAGCTGACCAAATCCTAAGAGGCAGGACAGACAGTGCTCACGTCCTTGAGGAATGGTGCCTCTGAAAAACACCCTGCAGGGCTGATTCCACACGGGTCCGTAGGAACGCAACCCTTCCTGCCAACGTCTGGTCAGCAGGTATTGTTTATCAGACGCTGTTCTCAGCACCAGATGAGCACAATCTAACACTCTCAGCAGCCATCCGAGGTGGGTTCAGTTAGCATCTGCCTTGGAAAGATGAGGAGACCTAAAAGAAAGAAAAAAGAAATCCCCCCTCTGCTACAGTGGGGTCCTGTCTCCAGCAGCCAGTGAGGCTAGTGTCAAAAAGTACCCAGCTAGCCTCCTAGGCAGCATCTCATAATAAAAGAAGCCTCAAAAATTATTCATGAGCATTTCTGTGTATGGCTATTGTAGGTGAAATGACATTTTGCATTCTGCATCCTCCTGCCCCCACATTTTCTATGACTCTCCCCTTTCTCTCTCCCTTCTAGCCACACTGCAGCTGGATCCACGAGGTCCTATCCTACGGGGACCTGGAAAGACAGCCGAATGGACCAAGAGGCCATGGTGGACCAGGGAAATGGAGCTGCACAGGGTGACCTGCAGAGAGAAGAACATGGAAAGCCAGAGGGGAGAAGCACTGAGCATGGCCTCAGCCAGCAATTTCCTAACCTTCCCTGGCTGGACTCCTGAGGCCCTGGCAATCTGCCGCCCCCTCCCTTTTCCTTATTAGTCTGTTTCTCACTCCCAACTGCTCCTTAACTAAGATTGCCTCATTTCCCGATCTCCCTAAGGACTGCAGCCTTTCCAGCAATTCCCACATGCATTTGCTGCACCTGCCAGCTAGGCATGCATGGAAGGTTCCAAGCGAGAACCCTCCATGTTGGTGCTTCTGCCACATGGTCCACTGTAGAGTGGCCAGAACAACTGCTCCTGAAGACGAGTGAGGCTGCGGTGCCTTCCAGGAGCACTTCTTGTGTCTGTCAATGCCTTCAAAACCTGGTCTCCCAAATCCGAGATTGGGAATGCAAAGAATTGTCTCTGTGCATCTTTTATCCACCCAGAGCCAGATAGCAGACCACATGTACTGAGATACAGAGACTAGACCCCTTTTCTGCCGTGGAAAAGGACATTGTCCCTGGATTGCCTGGCTCAGACATTGCAATGCTGGAAGTTACAAAATTGGAATGCAGAAACTCTGAGATCCCTCTAGAAGCCATTATCATTCCATTATTAAGACTGTGAGATCTAGAGCCAGGCTGTCTCGCTTCAGCTGTCACTTACCATCTGAGCGACACTGGGCAAGCTATTTCACTTCCGTGTCCCTCAGTTTCTTCATCTGCAAAGCAGGGATAATGATTTTACCTACCTTCATAAGTGTCTTTTGAATGAATGAATGAATACTTGTAAAATGCCTGGCATATAGAAAGCCCTCGTTAAATGTTAGCCGTGATTAATGTAACCACTGAGGCAGCCCACATCGGGCCTCTAGAATCTCAGATGCGTGTTTGTTTGGGGTCATGTTTTCCTAGCAGCAGCAACCAGAAAAGGCTCTTTTCTAATCTCCCATCAGTAAGCCAGGCCTCACATCCTAGCCCCACTCCCCACATCCTGGCTGAGACGGCTGGCATCTCTGTCTGGACTTCTACAGTCTTCTTCATCTCATCTGTCATGCAGCAGTTCTAGGATTAAGTACCCCACGGAGAAATGTGGTCATGGTGCTCATCAGCTCAAGCACCTTCTGTGGCTCCCCATTGCCTACAGGAAACAACATAAAGGTGTGGAGTGGGCTGAATGTGATGATAGGGAGTGGGGAACTGGATTTGAACAGGGGCAGCCACTGCTTAGCTCTAGCCAACTGTGGCCAAGGGACATGCTGGCCCACAGATACCAGATATTCTGATGTTTTCTTTTAAGAGGAACCTGGAAATTTGCACTCTTATTTGAAATCTCCCACTTTTTAGATGCAATGTGATTTGAGCACTTACAGACCAAATAAAGCACACTGCAGTCTGCATTCAGTCCTCCAGCCTCCAGTGTGTCACAGATGAAGGTCTCACTGCAGGGCCTGCATTTGTGGCTCTGGGGCAGTGATGTTCAGTGATCAGGAAGAGATCTCCAGCTGGATCCTACTCAGTCACTACGCTTTTGCTGCTTGCTCAACAGGGCTGTGTGTGAATTAGAAATGGCCCCCCTCCAGGCAGACATAGATACGGTATCATGTCAGGGGGCTTGTCTCAGCTGGATGTAAGCCCCACTCAATTCCCCAGCCAGGGCCCTTTGTTCAAGGCTAAACATGATATATAACAGTACTTGAAGCAAGCCAGGCTTTCCAACCCCTGGCCCCCAGTTTGGAGTATTCTTCTCTTTCTTGACTTCAAAGTTCCACTCCAGGGATGCCCCCTCTGGGAAGTCCCCCCAGATCCTCCCCTGACTGAGAAGATCACTCCTTCTGAGCCCCTAGAAGCCCTGGGAATGCCCACCATCAGCTCCTGCCTCATCCTGGGGGTCCTTTGGCACCCGTCAGTCACCCTTAGCAAATCCACAGGCTCTTCATGAGCAGGGCGGGATACTCACATGTGGCCATGTGGGTGACCACGGGCTGTGTTGCAGGAGCCAAGGGGAGAGGTGGCACCTTCAGAGCAGGTGCTGGAACTGGCCGCTCCTTTCCCATCACACTAACCCCCACCACCACCACCACCACACACACACACAGAACCCCTGGGATGGGGTCCCCAGGGAATTTGAATCAAGGGGTACCTAGAGGCTTAGAAGTCCAGTCTCCTTTACCTCCACTTTGCACACTTAGGTGATGTGCCTGAAGGATATTCCCTGGAGAAGCCAAGGCATTGCCCATAAGGTGAGCTTTGGAGCTCTCCCAGCCCTTTTCCAGGCCTAGCCCAAATCCCTCCCACCCACCAGCTTACAATTTCATCCTAAGTCCCTCTTGGATTCTGCATCAGGGGCACTTATTCCAATGAGGCTTCACCTGGTGAAGGAAAGGGCCTCAGCCTATCTGCTAGTCACCAAGCAGGGAGGGCAGGGACCAGGCACATTAGGTTTGAGAGTGGAAACAGGATAAACAGAAAGGTCCAGATGTGAAGACAGACTTGGGCATCATGGTCGGGGCTCCCGGAGAGTCCAGCATGCAGCGGGAGGTTGTGGATCTCCAGGCTGTGGCTGGGAGGGCGGTGGACAAAAGTCAAGTTGTACTGATTTTCCTACTTGAAGAGAAAGTGGCTGGGGAAACTGAGGCACTGGGTGACAACAGGGAGGAGGCAAGCTGTGTCTGCAGCCTGGCCTGGGGGGAAGGACCAGGCTGGTACTTACAGGAAAGGGGATTGACTGGATTCTTAGAAAAACAAGAGCCAGGCCTGTGCTAGGCAGAGGGATTGGGGTCACCAGCTGGCTGTTAGATGCAGTGATTGGTTCCCGATGCTTTGGAATTCCAGGGCAGGAAGCACTTGGGGACAATGGCTAGACCATGGCTCCCCTGCCCCCTCTCTGGGCCCCAAACGTATAAGATGTTCTGATTGTCCATTTCTCCTTCCTTCTCACTTTGCTCTTCTTTCAGTGGAGTGTGTGGTGGAGATAGAGTCCCAGAGGTGTTTATCTGAGCTGTGTAGAGACCTGATGCAGGGTGCATGGGAAATAGACAGTGAATCCCAAGTTCAAAGCCCTTGGCTTTGGGCTCTGCCTGGTTGCTTGCAAAGGGCAATTGCTCACTAGTGGTAGAGTGGGCTTGAGTGGGGAAGGGAGACCCTCCAGAGACGGGCTGGTGGATAAAGGTCATCCCCACAGGGAGGAAGCCACCTACACAGTGTCGTAGTATCTCAGAAGGGCGGTGCCAGGAGAGTCCCCAGTACTACATTGTCCTTTGAACACAATCCAGCTCCTTAGCTTGGCCACCCAGACCTCGCTGATATCCCCAGTTTCATCTCCTTTCATTCCTCCACTGCATCAGCAGGGTGATTTGGGTGCAGGCAACAGAAATAAATTCTAACTTAAGCAAAAAGGGGTTTCTTGAGATAATATTGGGGTGGAGACAAAGCTAGAAAACTCAGACAGGTGTCCAGATGGGAACGCCAGGTCCTCAGGGCCCCACAGCTGGTGTACTTGGGCTCTCAGTGTTCCATCTGTATTTAATTAAGCCACTCGGGCTCCCATGAGCATCCCATTGGCTGGGCCTAGATCACAACCCCACCTCTGCAGGGTAGCAAGACAAAGGACCTAGCCCAACAAGGCTTAGGACCCACGTGGCTTCTGAAGAGGTAGGAGAGATAACCTGGCCTGCCTTCCCAGAAACACTGTCCTCAGTGGGGAGGAGAAAACTTCCTCAAAAGAAGTAGGGAGAGATGCTTGGTGACCAAACCCACAAATGCTCATTGAACCCTTCACTCACTCTGCTCCAACCACTTCTTTCTGCTTCTCAAATGCAAATCTGATTCTCACCTTTGCACTTGCCATTGCCTCTCCCTGGAACACTCTTCCCTGGTTCTGCCCATGTCTGGTTCCTTTTCCTCCTTCAGCACTCAGATCTGGCATCACTTCCTCCAAGAGGCCCTCCCTGACTACCCATTCTCAGGTTGTCCATATCAGATCACCTTGATCCTATCCTTCATAGGTCTCCTAGTTCATTAGTTTGTCTGCTTTGTACTTCCTGTCTCTCCCACTGGAACGGAAGCTCTATGACAGCAATGACTGTAGTTCATTGCTGTTGTATAGCCAGTACCCAGTACAGGGCTTAATAAGTATTTGCCTGGCAAATAAAGAAATAGGAACAAAGAGACTCAGACAGAGAGGGTGCCTTGGCCAAGGATGCCCAGAGAGAAGGCACTGACGTTGCTGAGGGTGCAGAAGCCAAGCCTTGCCTGGTCTGGGGCATTAGATGGCACTGGGCTAAAGTGTGGGTTCCAGAGCAGATTGCCTGGGTCAATGCCCACTCTCTGTGTAAACTTGAGTGAGATTCTTAACCTCTCTGTGCCTCAGTTTCCTCATGTATAAAGGAGTAATCATCATAATGCATTCTCAGGGGCTTGTAGCGAGGACCACATGAACTAATATGTACAGTGCTCAGAACAGAGCCTGACAATTTTGTAACATATGTCAACAAAAGCAAGCTATTAGTATTGTAAGTCTTCTGCGTCCTTCTCCTTATCTCTGTTTGACAGGTCAATGCCCAATCCCACCCTCACCCCAACCAGGACAAAGGACAGGCAAGCAAAATAGCTACAGTGATAGACAAACCAGAGCATCATATGACCCAGGGGCAGGCGGTCCTGTCCCAATGGTACCATCTCATCTTTGTAGAGCCCTTGTTTGCAAAGTGCAGGTACTAGAACCCAACTCTCCTGATGGCCAATGTACTTCCTTTCTGCCCTCCCACATGCCTCAGGGCTCGAAGGGAAGGTGCCTGCTGGCTCGCTGTGTGGTCACAGGTGAGTGACTGCCGCTCTCTAGACCTCAGTTTCCTCATGTTTAAATTGGACACGAGAACCCCAGCCTGCCCTGTCCCCCCTTAAGAGGATCAAGAGTGACGACAAATCTTAAATGAGCTTTGTAAGATGTGAAGTGGGTGTTAATTTTAGTACTGAACTGATGGGGAGCAGGAAGAATAAACAAGTACAATAAATACGACAGAAGTCCCTTCAAGGCCATGCTTCTCAAACGTAAACCTTCCCAGAGTAAAGAATCACATAGGAACTTTTTAAAAATGTAGGTTCTATAGCTGCATCCCCCACAATTCCCGTGGATCTAAGGTGACGTCCTGGAATTTACAAAGAACCTCCTCGGGCGATTCTGCGGCTGAAGCTAATGCACTGTAATTTCGCATTAACGCCACTAGATGGGGTGACTAGCTCAGAGAAGAATAGTCTGACCCAGGCGGCTCTGAGCCCTGAGGCTGCTACTCAGAGTGGTCACCAGATGGCGCAGCACGTCTGCGGCAGGAGCTGCTCTGTGGGGCAGGAGTGGCTCAGCGCTGGAGAATACCTGGCCTGAGGGATGCACACACCTTCCCTGCCCACATGATGGTTCTATGCCCCAAGGAGGGGTTCTGCAGCCAGGACAGGCCCAGAGCATCCAACCCTGTCCCTATCAGAGCCCCATCTGCCAGTGGTCTTGGCACTTGCTGTGATGTAAAGGCTTGTGCCCAGTAAGTGCTCAACAAACACCTCTGATCACTTGAACAGATATATGTGCTCATGAGTGCATACACACGCAGGCCTGTTTGGGGAACCCTGTGGGGAACACACTATTATAAAGATAGTGATCAATTATTAAGTGCCTACTTGCATGCCAGATACTGTGTTAAGTGCTTAATAAACACTAATGGATCCGCACCACAGCCCTGAAAGATGGTTACTATGATTACCAAACAAATAAAGGGAGTGAAGCTCCATGAGGTTAAGTCACCTGGGGTCACACAGTCTCTAAGCCATAGTCAGACCTCGAATGTGATTGCAGATCAAGGGCTCTGGATCAGGGGGACTTCCTGGAGGTGAGTTTTGAGCTGTCTTTAAAAGTAGAGTCATGGATTGGCCAAAGGGAGGGTGTTTGGAGAACATTCCTCAGCAAGGGGAAGCTAATGAGCTGAGGGTGGTGGAGGAGCAGAGGGATATTTGGCTGTGTAGGGGCCAGGGAAGACATCCCCTGCAACCCTCTGAAGGGTCTTTAAAAAGTCACTGATAAACAGGTTAATATGAAGAAGAGTTGTAACAAATTTTATCTGATTATAGTTTTACATGGCACCGGAGCCTTCAGAATGAAGACCCAAAGATAGAGGAAAAATTGTCCGTATTTATGCTTAGGTTCTTTGAAGCAGGCATAGCCATGTCAAAATGGGATTGGACAAGAAAAGTATGATCGAACGCTACAGACTGAGTGGGGAAACCCAGCCAGGCCCGTCTGTTGGAATTCTTCTTGGCCTCTCTGGGTAGCGTTCATTCCTCCAGGGTAGGGGGCAGGGTATTTTCTGGAATGGGAAGCATATGACCTACCATGAGACAAGGTAGGTCAGAGAATTTTATGGACAGCTCCAAGACAGAGGGGCAGGGGAGAAGATTAGAGTGTGTCTATGACCCGCCTTGGGGAAGAGGGATCCCAGCTTCTATGGCTTGACTCAGGGGAGAATGAGGCTGAGAGACCAGAGGGCTGGAGAAGGTCAGAGGAAAACTTTGCTTTTGGGGCTACTTCTGAGGCCTTCCCTTTGGAGTATCACTTTCTGGGCACCAACAGCTGCAGTGGTGCTGAAAAGGGGCAGAAGACAGCACGGTGGACAGAGGACCCAGCAGCTGGGGAAGTACTAGCAGGTTCAGGGAAAGAATCAAGAGCCCCAGGTTCCAGCGCCATACTTCCTTGCTGTGTGTCCTTGGTCGAACAACTTAACTTCTCTGGGCTCACTTTTCCCATCATATTCACAGCACAGTCACTCCAGGGTTCACTGGGAGGACTGAGTACAATGTGTGAAAGTGCCTGCCACGGTTCCTGCCTCAAAGCAAATCCCCAAGGGTTGCTGGGTTTTTTTCTTTCTCTTGTGTAACCCAGGCAAATCCTTCTCTGTGCCTTAGTTTCCCCATCTTTTCCAGGGTGTATATGTAATGTGCTGGTTAGGTGCAAGGGCTCTGGCATCAGAGAACTCCAAGGGTTCTGATGGCATCTGATGCTGAGGCTAAGTGTGTGGCCTTGAGGATGTCACCATCTCTGTGCCTCAGTTTCCCCAACTATAAAACAGGGATGCTAACCATACCACCTGCTTCAAAGGAATACCGTGGGAACTAAACATCCGTAAAAGACCCAATACAATGTCCGACATGCAGTTAGTGCTCAGTCTCTCTTCCAGTGTTTGCTGTCATTAAACAGGGAGATTAAATCGGACCATTTCTAGGAATCATCCAGATCTCACATGCTAGTTAGTCTTCAGTTAGTGGCCCTAACTTACCCAAGGACCCCACCTCTGGCCAGCCCGGAAAGGCTACCAACAAAAAATCCATGGACTACCGTGTTCTCCCTCCTCTGGAAATTGTCTCCACCCCCACCCCCGGGGGCAGAACCTTAACTCAAAGGAACACGTGTTCCTGGGGAACCCATGCGCTGTGGGAGATTGTCACAGGATGGACTGCTTGGGAAGCCCAGAATCTGAGGCAGAGAATAGTGAGCAGGAGGTTTATTAGGGAGTGCCCCCGGGGTGCTTCACCACCTGCAGAAGGGGAGGGAAGGAATAAAACAAGGTGGGGTAGGGGGAGAAGTTGGGCTGCCATGCATCTCAACAAAGGCCTCGTCCCACCTCATAGGGAACTCTGGAACTGGCATGCCCCTCAAAGATGCTCCAAGTTGGGCAAAGGAGGTGGAACCTTTATTTTTCTGCACCAACCAGCCATGGACGCTTGCTGCCCTGGAGAGGGGAGGTGGCCTTCTGCTAAGGCAATTCCCAAAGGGCTTGCAGCTGGCCGGTAGCACCATACTGGCAGCTGGGGGAACAGGTCCTCCAGTCCAAAGCGGATCTGGGTGAGTAGGAGTTCTCTGCAGACTCCCTGGTGGGGGAACCTGAGCCTGTCTGAACACATCCAAGTACAGAGAGCTCACTGCTTGGTTCCATCTACCTCCCCATAACCTGGGCTTCCCAGGGCTGCTGAAACGGCATCACAAATTGTGGTCTCTTCCTCAACAATGCCCTGGTTCCCCACAGGGGCTGGATCTCTACTCTGACATCTCTTCCACCTGAAGGTGCCAAGGGAGGAAGACCCAACCCCCAGGAGCACAGGAAAAGGTGGGTTCTCTGCCTGGCTTAGTGACTGCAGTCAGACAGACCAACACCATGAGGGCTGGCAATTCAATTCCCTAGCCTTATCCACTGAGGACTCTTACCCCGGGGGCTGCGTCCTGAATAGGGGAAGCTCAGCAGTGGCCTTTCCTAGATATGACATCTATTACCCAGGGCACTTTTAGATACAAATAACAGAAATGCTACTCAAATTAGACTGAGTATAAAAAGGGTTCATTGAACTAAAAAATCTAAGACCAGATGGTTTCAGGTAAAGTCTCAAACAGCACCACCATGTCCATTCTGCTCTCACCTCCACTCTGAGGCAGGAATACCCCCCTTCCCACCACAGAAACTGTCAATGAGCTCCTGTGCCTATTCCTGAAATCAGCATCATGGCGCCAAGGGCTGGAGGCTCCCGCTGGCCTGAGTCACATGTTGGGAGCAAGGTGTGGTTCCCCAGGGAGAACCGAGTGTGCTGCAAGCAGAAGAATGGAGAATGGGGGCTGAGCAGGCACAAACAGCAGCTGGCCCAGCACCGCGTCCTGTCCTGAGCAACCCTGCCAGAGCCACACATCTGGACAAAGACAAAGGCAGAGGCTGTGGCCAAGTGCACAGCTGGGAAAGAGGGGAAGTTGGGGGGGTGCAGAACCTTGGGGGAGGAAGTGACCCAGGGACTCAGTGACCCCAAGTGTGGGTGGTGGGGAGGTAATGGGGGGAGGCAGGCAATGGTCAAGGTGGGAGTGACAAGGAAGAAAGCCAACTGCCCACTTGTCCTTCCCAGCCCAGCCAGGATCCTTAAGCTGTCTTAAGGTCTTTGAGTCTACCCAAAATGTCCAGGCTAAGCCAAATGGGGTCCTGCCTGTCTTCTGTCTCATTTTGGTCCCTTAAGGAAGCAGAAGTCTTGACCTACCTTCCAGACCCTTTACGGCTTCATTCCTTCTTTTCACTGTTGGAAAGTCCCAGCTGGAGTCCATCCTAAATTTCTCCTGCTGTTGGTAACAAATGAACAATTCTGCCCTCAAGCTCCCCAAAGTCTAACACAGTCTGTCCTCACCTGACCTCTTCATGGCAGAAAGGGAAGATCTAGGATGAAGTCTGTGTCTTTATAAGACGAGAGGAGCTCCAGAGTTGGGAGTCAGCCAAAGCGACTCCTGAACAGCTCAGGTCAGAGCCCCTGCTGCTCCTTCTGGCCCTTCCTTCTACCCTGGGGACCACCCCATCATCCCCTTCCCTGGTTACCAGGCCTGCCTTTCCATCTTCCCTTATCTAGGGGGGAATCATGCATTTATTCAACCATTTACTTATTCAACAAATATTTACTGGCACCTACTATGTGGGTACCCTGTCCTGGGTACTGTGGACACAGGTGACATTCTGGTACAGGAATCAATAAAGAAGTAAGAAATTAAAGTATCAAGACTGTTTCAAGACAGTTGTAGCTGCCAGAAGAAAAAGGGGTAAATTCTTTTAGGAGATGGTCAGTCAAGGAAGACTTCACTGGGGAGGTGGCATTTGAGTTGAGACCTAAAGGATGAGAACTTTTGCAGGACAAGGGATCACCAAGTGCAAAATCAAGTGGGAACAGTTGAGTCACTTGGATCCTCCAGAAAGGCACACTCTGAGATGGAGCTAGGAGTTTAAGAAGTTTTGGGGATGGGGGAGGGGCGGGGGTGGAGGAAGCAGGATTGGGAAGAGAGAATCTCAGACCTCCAGACAGCTCTGAAAAAGTCTCAGCCAAGTGGGGAGCCCTGGAGCAAAGACTGCCCACAGGAGTCCTGCCCTTAGGCAGATGTCCCATGCTCTGGCACCCTGCCGTGCTCAGTCCTTGGCTGGGCCTTGACCGGTAGGAGAATGGCTCAAAAGCTGAGACGGGATCCCGAAGGCCCCGCAGCTGTCAGCATGCTCTTTGCTGCTGAAAGGCAAGTTCTTTCTTGAAAGACGATCCCAGCACAGCAGGCACCTCTATGTCTGTCACAACAGGGTTGCCTCTTTCAGGAACAGAGAAGGCCAGTGTGGCCCAGGCTAGGGAGTAAGGGAAAGAGCGCCAGGATAGCAGGTCAGCGTCGTGCTGGGCACTTATGTTTGCTCCCGGTGATGGCTCTCCACCTCCCACCCTCGGACTCCGTTGCCATCTCCTGTCCCCCCTCCCCCACCCCCAGGGCTTTGGGCTCCATTCGGCTAATGGGGAGCCTAGCAAAAGATCAGAGCGAGGGAGGAGAATGAGGCCAGGGCATTTATTGCTGTATTGCTCCTGGGAGGTCGCCTTGGGCGGGCTGCTTTATTCAGGGCCCCTGCTCTGTGTAATTTTCCTTCCTTTTGGGCTCTCATAACTGCCTCCTCCTGTCGACCCTCTGGGCCCGACATGGCGACAGTCTGGTGCCTCTGGCCCAGGTTCCTACAGACCACCCCTTGGCTTCCCTTCCGCCCACCCACACACTTTGCAATGAATCCCTTTGTCAGGAAGCTCTTCTTGAATTATCCTTATCTGGGAGGGCCAGCTGCTCCTGACAGCTACAGGGGGGTCACGGCAGGTTGCGGAGGGTTCTGCAGGCAAGGAACTAAGATTTTATTTTAAGAGTAAGTCAAAGTTAGTGAAGAGCTTTAAGCAGAGAAGCCAGGACTTTGAGGCTTCTGGAGCCTGGAATCCATGAGTTTGGGCCAGGGCCTGGGGTTGAAGCTCCCATCAGGAAACCTAAATCCATCTGGGATTCCCAGGCCCTGGAGAAGGCCTTACCTTTGCTCCCCTAAGCTGTGTGTGCTGGCATACTTGGGGGTCCCTGGGGGTGCAGCTCAGGTGTACCAGGGACTCACAGGCAGAGGCAAAAGGAAGGCGATGGGCAGGCAGAGGGCATCACTGGCCCCAGTTTCACAGATAAAGTCTTTCACCTGAGATCAGTCAAGACTCTCAGGTTGCAAGACACAGAAACTCAACCCAAACAGGTGTAAGCAAAAACAAAACAAAACAAAACCTAAAGTTGGGAAGAGGGAATTTTATTGGTTCACTAACTGAAAAGTTCAGGATCCTCCTGGCTGTAGGCAGGGCTGGGTCCAGGGGCTCAGTCTCTCTGTCCATGTCTTGGCTCTGCTCTCACTGATCTAGCTTCAACCTCAGGGAGCCTCTGTCCTCAAGGAGCCCCTCCACCCTTGTGTCACACCAAATTCATTTACAGCTGAAAGTGTAAGTGCATCCCAAGTACCTCCAGTGAACATCCCAGAATTCTTTTTCATTGGCTCCAATAGATTCACTGTAATGGATCCATCTCTGAACCACCACATTGCCAGGGGGTTTGGATTCACTTTTTAGCCAGACTTAGGTCATGTGGCCACTGTGATGGGTCACAGCCACTGAACCCCATAGACCTAGAGCTAGGGAGAGGTGGTTTCCCAAGGGAAAATTAAGGGGTAGCTACCAAAAGCAGGACAGTCTTGGGAAGGTATAAGCAGCAGAACGCCACTGCCTCCCCCAGTGCCCTGTCTTCTCATGCTTAGTGTCTGCCTTTTCATCACTATAAACTCTATCATAATGCCACTGCACCCCAGCACCTGGAACAGTGTTCACTAAAGATTTCCTGAATGAATGAAAGAAATCCATGACATATACTGCTGTCTTTTAATTGCAGCCTGTATTAGTTTCCTAGGGCTGCCATAACAAAGTACCACAAACTGGACAGCTTGAAACAACAGAAATTTATTCTGTCATATTTCTAGAGGCCAGAAGTCTGAAATCAAGGTGTTGGCAGGGCCATGCTCCTTCCAAAGGCTCTAGGGGAGGATGCTTCCAGCTTCTGGTGGTTGCCAGCAATCTGTGGCATTCTTTGTTTTACAGCTGTATAGCTCCAGTCTCTGCCACCATGGTTTCTTGAAGCTTTCCTTGTGTGCCTCTGTGTCTAAACTTTCATCTTCGAATGAGGACACTAGTCCTTGGATTAAGGCCCACCCTAATCCAGTATGACCTCATCTTAACTTGATTATATCAGCAAAGACCATATTTCCATAAGAGGTCACATTCACAGGAGTTAGCACTTGAACACGTTTTGGGGGGAACACAGTTCTACTCATTACACAGCCCTTTTACATCTATATTAGGATTGGCTAAAAAAGGCTGTAGTAGCAAACATGTCCCCAAATCTCAGTAGTTTATTATGTAAAAGTTTGTTTTTTCACTTACAAAGTCAGCCTGGGGATTGGTTACTTTCTTTTTGTGGTTTAGTTATACCAACATGGGGCTCCCAGGGTCACCATGGCTGGGGAAGAGAGATCTAAAGGGAAACACAGGGGTCCTGGAGAATAACTCATGTGTTCGCCAACAAGTCCATTACCACTAGATCCTGCCTATGCTCTCTTAATCCCTTGGGCCTAAGGCACTGCTGGCCACTGCCACTGCTCTGCTGGGCACTGAGCCTCTCTCTCAATGCTGCTTCTGCAGTTATTGCCATCTCTAAATGGGCCCCAAGCCCCTACATTGGACACCGATGCCCTTAGAATGCCAAAAACTATGGTGGTTGTGGACAGGAGCAATCAAAGCTGCCCTCTGCCAGAGGAGCCCCAGAGTTATATTGTTTAGGCCCCAATGACTTTTTGGAAAAGGTTGAAACTCAAACCAGGCAAGTGATGTAAATGAGCAAAACTGTGTGAAATGAGTCACACATAAGGCAATAGAGAGTGGTGAGGACTGTGGCAAACCAAAGTACATGCCTCATCTAAAGGGGACTGCCACTACTTGCTCCAGCTAATGATTGCCATATGGAAATTGGCACCCAGCATTGCCAGAACTTTGGGAATTTTTTAAAGAAAACCAGTAAGTCAGATTTTTACATGAAGTTTCCCAAATTTCAAAATGCTGTTCAGGCTGGATTCAGCCCACAGGCCACGAGTTTGCAACCCCTGCTTTAGTGAGACAACTTTTTCCACTTTCACTCCCAGCTCTCGGCTTTCCAACTTGGCTCTCTGGTTATCCACAGGACATGGACATGAGCCAAATGGGGCTGGGCCAGGAGGCAATGCCCCTCCCCAACTGACCTCAGATTCACATTCCCCCGAATGGCCAAGGCTTCTCACGGGGTCCAGCTGATGGGCCTGACTCCCTGCTGCAGGGCAAGATCCCTCCCAGGAGGCTCATATCAGGCGTATCTGGCAGGCCAGCAGCACATGCCTGCCAGACAAGCCTGTACTTGTCTGAAGCCCATGTGAGACCCAAGCTGCTGAGGCTCTTCCAGGCCCTCAGATAAAGATCAGACCCATGACCACAGCCTCCAAGGCCCTCCCAAGCAGATTGCTGCTGACCCTTTCAGCCCATGACCTTGCTCCTCAAACTGGTCCCTGATGACCTCCAGTCCCATCTCCTCCCTTCCTAGGCTGGTCCCTCCTGATTCCTTCAGCCCCATCTCCCCACCCTGTGCCCACACCCTGTTCAGATAGAGGGAACTTCCTTCTCCATTGCATCCTGCTGTCTTTCATCTCTGGGATTTTGTATATGTCATTTTCTAGATTGTGCCTGAAACCTCTATCCCCCCCACCCCCACACACACACCAAGCATTCCCACCACTTTAGTTCTTCAGGTCTCAGCTCAGAAGTCACTTCTTCCAGGAAGCCTTCTCTGACTGTCTTTACTAGTTTAGGGGCTAAGCTCGGGTACTCCCACAACCTACTGGAGTTCCCCATCACATCTTATCACTTACTTAATTTTCTTTCCCAGGAGAAGGAGAGACATGGGACCATGACTGCTGGGTTCCCCTTCCAATCTAGCATCTAGCACTACACTGAAGCCAAGCAAATGCTTACATATTTGCAGAAGGAAGGAAGGAAGCAAACTGGAACCTTCAACTTTATCTGTTTCCATCTCTCTGTCTTCATCTCTGCACTTCTAAAGTCTCTGTCTCTGACCATTGTAGAGGCCAAAGGAAGACATCCCCTTCAGCCCTCTGAAGGTTCTCTGAAAAATCACCTGATAAATACATATTAAGAAGAAAAGGAATAACAAAATTTTTTATATTATAGTTTTATGTGACATGGGAGCCTAAAGAATGAAGACCCAAAGGTATAGCGGGAATTGTCCATATTTATACTTAGGTTCTGTATTAGTCCATTTCTGTTGCTTATAACAGGAATACCTGAAACTGGGTAATTTGTAAGAAAATGAAACTTATTGCTTACAGTTCCAGAGGCTGGGAAGTCCAAAGTCCAGGGAACACATCTTGTGAAGGCTTTGTTGGTGGGTATTGACAGCAACACAGGTTGTCACATGGCAGATGGCCTGAACAGACAGAGAAAGCTCCTCACAGGTTCTCCTTTTAAAGCCATCAGAACCACACCCATGACCACCCTTAAACCATCAATGGATTAATACATTCACTAGGGCATGGTCCTCACTATCTAATCACCTCTTCAAGGCCCCACCTTTCTGTGATCATAATAGGATTCCCCATCCTTTTAATGCTGTCGCAATGGGGGTCAAGCTTCAATGAGTTTGGGGGGACATTCAATCCATAGCATTCTGCTCCTGAACCCCCAAAACTCATGTCCTTTTCACATACAAATACATTCATTTCATCCCCATAGCCCCAGAGTCTTAACTTGCTTCAACTCAAAAGTTCAAAGCCTCAAATTCCCATCTGTGAAATCAAAACAAGTTATCTACTTCCAAGATACAATATTGGGACAAACATAGGGTACGTATTCCCATTCAGAAAGGGAGAAATAGGCCAAAAGAAAGGGGTAACAGGTCCCAAACAAGTCTGAAACCCAGCCGGGCAGACATCAAATCTCAAAGCTTGCAAATCATGTATCTTGACTCCATGTTTGCCATCCTCTGTACACTGGTGTGGGGGTTGGGCCTCCAAGGCCTTGGGCATGTAAGAAATAGTTTAAGTGACTCATTTTCAAGAATAGCCTACAAAGCTGCTTAACCAGTTATAGGTATGACAACCCCAGAGAATGCACATTCCCAGAAAGTCACTAAAACTGCAGGTCACCTTTGAGAAATAACTTCTCAAGATGGTGGCTGGTCACCAGCCCTTTGTTCTTTTCATTTCCTGGTTCTTCTCCCTTCTCAGGACTTTTTGGTGGGCCTTTTTCACGGGCGTGTCTTGAGTCCATCCCTTTCTGTCAGCAGGAAGTGAACAATAAATACCTTATAAGGAAATAATGAAACAGGTGATGTTCGGGAAGATTGTATATCCCATAGTACTCAGCCAGTGAGGAACTGGGGGAGGGACTTGCACACTAGGGAGTAAATTGCTCGATGTAACCGTTTTGGGTATGCCTGCCATCAGACACGTGATCTTGAAAGACCGCCATTAAAGTCTGGCTTCACTGTACCTCATGTCTCCATGTCCATACTTTGGCATTGGACAGGTGAGGGCATTTCTCACAGGCAGCCCCACTCCTATGGCTTTTCCAGTCTCATGCCACACTTCAGCTCTCTCAGGTTGGTGTTCCACTCTGATAGCTCTACAAGTCTGGGGTTTCCATGGAAGTCCCACTCATGGCTCCACTAGGCATGGCCTTGGTGGGGTTTTTCTGCTGCAGCTCTGACCTCACATTTCTGCTGGGCATCACTCTTAGTTCCACGTGGTCACTCCACTCCCAGGACAGATCTCTTCCTGGGCACCCAGACTTTTCCATAAGTCCTTTGAAATCGGGATGGAGTCTCCCAGGCCTTCATAGCTCTGGCATTCTGCAGGCCTGCAGACTTAACACCACATGGATGCCACCAAGGCTTCAGGCTTATAGATTGCAGAACTGAGGTAGGAGCCACACTTGGGGCCACTTAAGGCCAGGCTGCTCCACCCAGAGAGGCTAGGATGCAAGGAACAGTATCCCAAGGCAGTGCAGGGCAGCAGCCCTAAGGTCTGTCCCCCAGAACAATTAGGTTCTCCTAGGCCTCTGGACCTGTGATGGGCAGAAGTGGCCCCGAGACTTCTGAAATGCCTTCAGGATCTTTTTCATATTGTCTTGATGAAATGCCTTTAGGGCCTTTTCTTATTGTCTAGATAAGAAAAGTACTAATCTTTCTTCTGTACTAATCTCCTTAGCAAATGGTCACTGGACTACACCATTAGTTTCCTGTCCCAGAGACACGCTCTTGCTCTTTACTTGGCCAGGCTGAAAGTTTTCCAAAGAGAGCCCTCTGTGTTCTTTTGAATTATAAATTCTGGCTTTATGTAATGCCTTTTCTGCCATAACTCATCATAGGCTGTTGCAAGTAGCCATGCAGCTTCCTTAATGTTTTGCTGCTTAGAAATTTCTTCTGCAAAATACCCTAGTTCAGCACCTTTAAATTCCACATTCCAGAAAACTTTGAGAATGAACAGAAAGCAGCCAAGTTCCTTGCCAGTTCATAGCAAGGGTGATCTTTGTTCCAGTTTCCAATAAGCTCTTTCTCATTTACATCTGAGATCTCCTCAGCATGGCCTATACTGTCCTTATTTCTATCAGCATTCTGCTCACCACCATTTAACCAATGTCTAAGACACTCCAAACCTTCCCTGGTTTCCTCGTCTTCTGTACTCACACTAGCATTTAGGTTTTTCCTAGCCTGCTCCTTCAAATTCTTCCAGCCTCTGCCCAACACCCAGTTCCAAAGCTGCTTCCACATTTTCAAGTATTTGTCATAAGCAACACCCCACTTCCTTGGTACCACTTTTCTCTATTAGACCATTTTTGTGTTGCTATAACAGAGTACTTGAGACTGGGTAATTTATAAAGAAAAAAGGTTTATTTGGCTTAGGATTCTG
This sequence comes from Cynocephalus volans, assembly GCF_027409185.1. Lineage (NCBI taxonomy): Eukaryota > Metazoa > Chordata > Mammalia > Dermoptera > Cynocephalidae > Cynocephalus > Cynocephalus volans. The sequence continues at coordinate 76,065,319 of NC_084469.1, read as the reverse complement.
GGACAGCTGCATCTGGTGTGGGCCTCAGGCTCCTTCTCCTCGTGGTGGAAAAAGGGAGGCATGCAACCAGAGGGTGCAAGATCACATGGCAAGAGGAAGCAAGAGAGAGAGGGAGAGAAGGTGCCAGGTTCCTTTTAACAACCAGCTCTGGCAGAACTAATAGAGCAAGAACTCACTCACTATCCCCCACCCCCAGGGAGGGCATTAATCTATTCGTGAGGGATTCACCCCCATGACCCAAACACCTCCTGACACTGCCACATTAGGGATCAGATTTCAACATGAGCTTTGGCGGGGATAACATATCTAGACTATTATATCAGGTTCTATGAAGCAGGCATAGCCATGTGGAAATGGATTGGACAAGAAAGGTACAATCTAATGCTAGTAGACTAAGAGTAGGGAAACCCAGCAAGGACTGTCTGTTCAGATTCTTCTTGGTGTGTCTGTGTAGCATTCATTCCTTCAGAGTATGGGGGCATGACCCCTTCTGGAATGGGGGTCTTATGACTTACCCTCAGACAAGGTAGGTCAGAGTTTCTTTACATTAGGCCAGCTCCAAGACAGAAAGGTAGGGGGGAAGATCAGAATCAGATATAGATAAGACCTGCCTTGGGGAAGAGGGATTCTAGTTCCTACGTCTTGCCTCAGGTTGAGACACAGGAGAAGGTCAGAGGAAAACTTTGTTTTTGAGGCTGCTTCTGAGGCCTTCACTTTGGGCTATGGCTTTCTGGGCCCCAACATCATCTATTTTTTGACCCCTCATCATGTTTCTAACCACACCTTTTCCATCCCTGACCCGCGCCGCAGGGAGTGCAGGGTGTCCTGGCCCGGGTCCTGGGTGTCCCTCCAAGCACCACGGCTCTCCAACCCCAGGGTGGGGAGGGTCTAGAGGGATCATGCCACATGCTTCCCAGAAGGGGGTCCTTAGGCTGTGCGCCCGGATTGGGGGGGGAGGAAGTGGGGTAGGGAGGTCGAACACTGACGGTGAGGGCAGAGGCCTGGGGTAGCTGGCGGCGAGTAAAAGAAGCGTTGAAAGGAACAGAGGAGTGCGAGTGGCAGGTGGGGCGGAGAGAGGCGGGCCAAGTGCGCCCCCCTCTCCCCGCCCCGCGCTGCCCGCGCCCTCCCAGCCCAGCCGGCTACATCTGGCGGCTGCCCTCCCTTGTTTCCGCTGCATCCAGACTTCCTCCGGCGGTGGCTGGAGGCTGCGCATCTGGGGCTTTAAACATACAAAGGGATTGCCAGGACCTGAGAGAACAGGCGGCGGCGGCGGCGGCTGCGGCGGCGCGGGCTGGGGCGCGAGGGCCGGACCATGAGCCGCTGAGAGAGGCAAAGCCGAGGACCCAGCAAGCGGACCCTCGGAAGGGAGCGCTGCGCGGCGGAGCAGACGCCAGCCAGGCGGCGACGCGGACACACGCACCGAGCCAGCGACCCCTGGGCGACGCGCGGGGCCTGGGAGCGCAAGGATGGAGGCGCGAGTGTCCTGGGGCGCGCTCGCCGGCCCGCTGCGGGCGCTCTGCGTCCTGGGCTGCCTGCTGGGCCGGGCCGCCGCCGCGCCGGCGCCCATCATCAAGTTCCCTGGCGATCTCACCCCCAAAACGGACAAAGAGTTTGTGGTGGTGAGTTGCTGCGCTGGCCTCAACAAGCCAAGTTTAGACACACTTAGGAGGCAGAGGATGGGGCCTCTCCCAGGCCCCGCAGTGGGCACACAGCGTGGGGCAGAGGCCTTGCTAAACCGCTTGGGGGGGTCTTTGGCAAGCTGAAGGAGGGATTTCGTTTGCAAACGGTGGGGGAGCTTTGTTAAGTAGAGAAGGCCTTTGATAAACAACTTGGCAACCTTCTGGACACGTCAAGGAGGGCGAGAAACAAGCGGGAGCGGGGAGAGGGGCTCTTGGGCAAACGGCTGGAAAGGGCTTCTTTTGTAAATAAGGGGGACATTGTCTAGTATTGGGGGGATTTGGCAAGGGGGCGGGTTTTGCAAACAACTTTTGGATACATCTGGGGAGTTGGCAACCGGGCCCTTGGCAAGAGTCTTGGTAGGCCTTTGGCAAACAGCTAAAGGGGTCTCTTTTGCAAATGGGGGAATTGCAAAGGGGGTACTTTGACACACAATTTGGATAAACTTCTGCACACGTGAGGATGGGTGGGAGCTCTGGCCGAAGTGGGGTTTGGCAAACTTCTGGGAACCTTTGGTGCACATCTGGAGAGAGGCCTTAGATAAACAGCTCGAGGGAACCGTTTGGCAAATAACTGGGGCAGGAGGGAAGAGAGAGCACATCTTTTTCGTCTAGCCTGATGGACAAGTTGGCCAGAAAGGTCAAGAGTTGGGCCTCGGAAAGTTTCCTCGAACTTCTCCAAGGGGTCAGAGGACAGAAGGAGGGAACTCGCCAGGCGGACGAACAGAGGGAAGGGCAGGCTTAGGAGCCCCCGAGCGTGGGGCGGCGCGTGGGGCGGGGGCGGGCGGGGAAGGATGGAGCCCTGTTAGGTCGGAAAGCGGCCAGCGAGCCCTCCCTCCTGGCGGGGCTCCCGAGCTGTGGCTCAGATGTTGTTTTGTGAGCGCTCGCCTGGCTCCAGGGGCACCGTGGCCACAGCGTTGCATAAGTGGGGCCAGGAGGGATGCAGCTGAGAGGCATCACCTCTCACTCTGTAAGAGCCTCGGGCCAGGGACCCCTCAAGATGTTCTTTGTAGTCCACAGGACATCTGCCGCCTTTCTGCCTCAGCCGCCTGAGAAACCCCTACCCTCATCCAGCCTTCTCCCCAACTTGTGCAGGACAGGAGTTCCAAGCCCCCTGGTCACGCTGAAACTCCTTCAGGATGTTCCAACTCTCCCCACCACCCCACCCTTTTCCAGCATCTAGTCCTCTGCCCCTTCTGGATAGATGTGTTGGGAGATCACCCTAAATTTTTAGGGGGCTACTTTTTTTTATTCAAGGAGCTGGTATAATGAAATGGCTGTTGGTTGGGGTGAGAGTGGAGCTTTTGAGCGATGTCAAAGCTACCTGGGTCCCCACACCTTCTACAGCCTGCGGAAGCCCAAGGTGTGCAGAGGCAATGCAGGGGTTCTTAGGAAGATGGGCTCTGAACTTAGACTGGCTGGCTTCAAATCAAGAGGCACACTAAACCAATTGGCCTAGTAATCTCGGACAAGTGGTTTAACCTCTCCAAGTCTCCGTTTCTTTATCTGCAAACTGGGGATAATAATGGTACCTATTTCAGTATTAGAGGAGAGGTCATCTTAGACACTTAGGAGGGTACCTGGAACATGGTAAGCACTCAATAAGTGCTACCCATCATTACTATTATATTATTAATATTGTTATACCCTGTATTTCCTCTTTCCTAACTACTCCCAACAAGATTAGGGCCACTGTCTCCTGGCTCCTCTCACCATCCCAACACAGCACTTGTCAAATATTTGATTTTGCATTCATTTGTGATCCATTCAGCCTCCTTGCACTGGGATTTTAACCTTAAGAGACTAGAAACATCTGTCTTGTTGATTATTTTATCCCCAGCAGTAGCACAGTACATGGTAGGTATCAAAAAGTATTCATGAATAAATAAATGAGTTGGTTGGTCCCTGAACCTGTGCAGGGTCCTGTTTGGTTTTGGCCTCAGTTTGGGCAGAGCCAATTGTATGGCCCCTGAAGGACAGGACCATTTTCTTTTAGGAAATGGCAGACCCAGGATTTGAAGCCAGATCTGTCTGCTGCCAGAGCATATGCACACAGCATTTGCATCTCTTTACAAAAAAAAACTAGGGGAAGAATCCCTTAGCCACCAGTTGTCAGGTGGATAAATGAGATGGTGGAGGTAAAGAAAGGGTGCTGAAGTATTAAGCATGGGCTCTGGAGCCAGATTGCTTGGTGCCAAACCCAGATATGCCATTTATGAGTTGTGTGATCTTAGGCAAGTTTCTTAACCTCTCTGTGCTTTAGTTTATTCCCTCTGTATGATGGGAATATAACAATATCTACATTATAGAGTTGTTGTGAGCACTAAATGAGCTAACACATATTGACTTTAGTTCCAGGGCATATAGTCAGTGCCAAGCACCAGCATGCAGTAGCTATGATATCTACAGCTGTTATGTCACTCAGCTGTTATGAATGACACAGCTGGTTTGGGAACGCAGGTCTCTTGAACCCCTGGATAATGTCCTATCTGGACTATGGGGCTGGACTGAGGACTGGTTGCTGCAGCTTGCTTGATCAATACCATACCATCCTAATGTGGGGGTGCTCATTTCTTTCAGCAATACCTGAATACCTTCTACGGCTGCCCCAAGGAGAGTTGCAACCTGTTTGTGCTGAAGGACACACTGAAGAAGATGCAGAAGTTCTTTAGGTTACCCCAGACGGGTAATCTTGACCGAAGAACCATTGAGACCATGCGGAAGCCGCGCTGTGGCAACCCAGATGTGGCCAACTACAACCACTTCCCCCGCAAGCCCAAGTGGGACAAAAATGACATCACATACAGGTGCCAGGGCAGGGCTGGGGGAGGCGGGATCCTTGGGGTGAGGGACACAGAGTCCCCTTGGGCTTTGTCTCCCCACTCAGGGGACCCAGGATGTATCTTATAGGGGATTGACATATTAGGGAGTTTTCAGACAAAGTCCAAAAGTCCATAGGAAATGGAGTCAGACAAGCCCAGACTTGAGCCTTGCGCTTACTAGCCATTGGGCATTGGGCTGCTTTTCAGTACTCTCAGCATTAGCTTTCCAGTCTACAAAATGGGGCTAAAGAAACATTCCTCATAGGTTTGGTTGGGGAACTAAGCTAGATCCCACACATACAAAGGGCTTCCACAGTATTTGGCACATAGCAAGAGTAATAAATGTTGACTATCATTGTTATTATTAGATGAGTTCATTGGGGCAGGCAGAGGGAACTTGACTCATTGCTATATCGGTGTGGGACAGACACAAACTGTAGTGCTTTTCCCTCTATGCTCTTACTCAACAATAAGCACAATCATCAGCACAGAAGACCAACTTCTGACTTCTGTGACCAATTGTGTGGGTACTTCTCCCAACTGGCAAGCAAGCCAGCAATTCCTCAGCAGACACCAGCTGGGTGTCCTCCAGTTTAATTCTAATGCTATCTACCTGGAGGTAGCTTCAGGTCTCACAGGTTCAGGGCTCAGTCCCCAAGACTGCCCCTAACTTCAGATGCCACTTGCAAGTCCAGGCTTCTCGAACTTCTAACCAACTGGCTATAAATTGGGGTTCCCATAACCACCTCCTTTTGTTCAATTAGTTTTCTTGAGTGGCTCACAGAACTCAAGGAAACATGTACTTATGTTTACCCATTTATTATAGAGGATATAAATCATTATATTGTAATTATTATAAGGATACAGATAAGAGATGCATAGGGCAAGGTATGGGGGAAGGGGCGTGCCACCTTCTAGGACCTGGCACGTGTTCAGATATCTGGAAGCTCCCCCAACCCGGTGCTCTTGGGTTTTTACAGAAGCTTCATTACGTAGGCATGACTGAAGCGTGGATAACTTTGTAGAAATGTGATTGGACAAAAAGGGTGTGATCTAACACTAACAGCCTGGTTGGGGAGCCCAGCAAGGCCTTACTGTTCAGGTTCTTCTTGACCTTTTTGTGCAGCATTCCTTCCTCCTGGGCGTGGGGCGGGCCCCTCTGAGCTTCTTTCGAGATGTTAATGTAATATTGGGTTTTCCTTATTACTTAATTCACTTATTCATTTTTTACCCTCAATTATTATTTCTTCTTTTTTTTATTATTAATACATCAACTTTTTCGTCTTTGGAGGAGACATTAGGTTTGGCCATTGTGCTTATCTGATTGCTGGCAGCAATACCAGTCTAGCCAGGGCCTCCCCATCAGTCCACTTGCATTCATATACAACAATATGACATAGGTGTAGAACTAGTGGGCTATATTTTCCATCAGGAAATATAGTTGCATTCACTGTTAACCCCAAATTTTGCCAGATGGGGTGAAGGCACAACCCACTCCCATCAGGCCCTTAGGAATTTTGACATATGGTTTAAAAACACACTTACAGTTTCTTGGTGCACAAGGAATATGTCTAGGTCCAGTCCATCTCTGCATTATTGCAGTATTCCTGTGTGCATTCATTTCATGGACCCAGGTGGCCACCTCAAGGGAGCACACCAACAGGTCCACTTGGTGGTCCCTGTCAACTTCCAAATCTGGAAGGGGGCTCTTCTGATGGGCATTGACATGTTCTAGTTTAATATTACCCTCAAATTTCCGTAAAGCTGTTCCCCACATGGGAATCCCTTTAATAGGTCAGGTTTCCATTGCCCTTCTGCCTGACCATGTGGCCAGGCCATTGGTCACTGCCCATAGGTCAGTAAAAACTCAAGCACAGGGGCTTTTATTATTGTTCAATTCTTCCATCACTGTTAGGAAAACAGCATGCAATTTAGCCCACTGAGCTGATTTGTTTTTTACCTTTTTTGATCCGGGTGGCAGCAATACGAGTCTAGCCAGGGCTTCCCCTTCAGTCCACTCCCGTTCATATACAACAAAATGACATAGGTGTAGAATTAGTGGACTATATGTTCCATCAGGCAGTATAGCTGCATTCACTGTTATAGCTTCCAAACAGGCTGCTGTCTGTTCACCTTGGAACTGCCATCCACAAACCCAGCAGCATTTGGTCCATCATTTGAGAGCTATTTATAGGGCATGGTCCAAGTGACAATAGAATTCAGAAGCTCCTCACGTAGTTCCAGAGTCAGTCCTAGGGAAAAAGAGCCTCCCTGATTGTGGATATCTCCTCCTTGTGTTCCCCAGGTAGCATAATCCTGTGTAAACCATTTAAATTCTCCAGTCCAGAGTCCCAGTGGTCATCGCTGGGAGGTGCTCACAGGCTTTTGCCATAGGCCCCAGTCTAGGTTCCATATAGGGCAATCTTAAAGAGAATTTGTTCCTACCACGACTACTGCTTCTACTCTACAATCTATGAGCTTGGGCAATCTTATTGGTTCCCATTTAGCAAGTCCAGTTAATATTGCTAGAAGGGCAAATTAACATGCCTTCTGTTTTACAATACTAGGTAGGGGAAACATTCCCCAGTAAGATACAGTGTCCATCCCCATGATACAATCAGGTGAAAGAGACACTGCTTCGCATGAAGTATGTTCAAAGATACCAACTCTAATCACAGTGCATTGGGCTTCTGTGTCAAGAAGCACCAGAAAAGTTTCTTGTTTACGCCCTCACCATTTTGCCCTCTCTAGTGCAAAAGGCTTTGGGTCACAAGCAGGGGGTTGAGCCAAGGGACCTTGTCTGTTTGTCAGTCTTCATCTTGAGTAACCTGCCTGACTACTGCCCCAGGTAATTTTAGATCAGATTTCTCATTGCAATCTTTGCCTTCTAACTTTATTAATTTCTCCAAACTAGTGGATATACAGCAACCTTATTTGCAGCCTTTTAATGTTGGGAACGAGCAGAGGCTTTGACTACCTTCTTGGTAACCACAGGTCTTAGAATTACTTTCTGTTGTCCCTCCATAATTTTTCCCTTGGAAGACAGCTTTGAGGCTAGTGTCCAAACTCAGACCAGTTGAAATCTGAGCTTGGTTTAGCATCAAGATCTAACCTAGCATTCTCTTTCACTTTCATTTTAGTGATTAAACATAACAGTAACCAACGGATTGAGTATTTCACTTTTTTCTTACTAGTTTGCATTTCCTTATGTACCCATTGAACCAACTCCCCAGGAGTTGGATCCATCTCTAAATTCCACTGGTAACTTAGACCTTCAGTAATTGATTATAGCACAACTGCAGCTCCATACCATGGGTGGTCATGTGGCCACCCAGGAATCAAAAGTTCCTTATCCCCCATCCTTTTATCTTTTCTCTTCCCAAACCACATGTTTCTGTGAGCCAGGACTACTCTAGAAAATCCCATTTCTGACACCAATCTGTATTGGTGTGAGAAAAACATAAACTGTAGTATTTTCCCTCTATGCTCTTACTCAACAACAAACACAATCATCAACACAGAAAACCCACTTCTGACTTCTGTGACCAGATGTGTGGGGACTTCTCCCCACTGCCAAGCAAGCCAGCAATTATTCAGTGGACACCAGGTGGGTGTCCTCCAATTTAATTTTGATGCTATCTACCTGGAGTAGTGCCAGATCCCACAGGTTGAGGTCTCAGTTCCCAAAGCTGCCCTCCACCTCAGATGCCAGTCACAAGTCCAGGCCTCTGGAACTTCTGACTGACCAACTGGCTATTAACTGGGGTTTGATTACTTTGCTTGAGTGGCTCACAGAACTCAGGGAAACATGCACTTATGGTTTACTGGTTTATTACAAAAGGATATTACAAAGGATACAAATGAAGAGATGCATAGGTTGAGGTCCGGGGGAAGGGATGCAGAGCTTCCGTGCCCTCCCAGGTCGCCGCCCTCCAAGATCCAGAAGCTCCCCCTACCCTGTACTCTTGGGTTTTTATGGAAGCTTCATTACATAGGTGTGATTCCAGCATGGACAACTGTGTAGAAATGTGATTGGACAAAAAGGTTATGATTTAACACTAACAGCTTGGGTGGGGGAGCCCAGCAAGGCCTGTTTGTTCAGGTTCTTCTTGACCTCTCCATGCAGCATTCCTTCCTCCTGGGCGTGGGGCACAGCCTCTCCTGAAATGGGGGTCTTATGACCTATAATCAAAAGTGGGCCAAAGAATTTCGTGCCTTGGGGAGAAAAAGGAGCAGATGAAAGGAGGGCAGGAGAAGGTCAGAGAGTAGCATAAACATGGAATTGTGGACCAATATATAAGTATCATAATGTCATAGTTGCTAATTGGATTTTTATATTATAGAGTTGTTAAATTGGTTGCTAACTGGGCTAAGAGCTCTGCTCTTTATGGCTCGTGCTAGATTCCAAGGGTGAGATCTCTGCCCTGTGTCCCATAATGCACTATTTATGTCCCTGCCCCCTTCCCCACCCCACAGCTAGAATTGATAGATGAGACTCCTGAGACAGGGCCTGAAATGGTGGGTGGTCTGGGACTCCTAGGATCTCAAGGCATTTTGGGAGAGCTGTTCTCACAGTGAACTCTGCTCAACATGCACACATACAATGGTACTTCAAAAAGTTCATGGAAAGATTTATATTATCTTTCAATTCTATTTTTCCATGAGCTTTTTGAAGTACCTTCATATATACCTGCACACACTCATGCACATTTATGTGCATGCACATACTATGCACTACTCGCATGCTCATGCACACACCTGCACACTTGTGCACACCCACATGTATATGCTTGCATATACACACACTTGCATATATGCATATAATTGCACACATGCATATACACTCATGTATTTCTGCCACCTCCAGGATCATTGGCTACACACCTGATCTGGACCCAGAGACAGTGGATGATGCCTTCGCTCGTGCCTTCCAAGTCTGGAGCAATGTGACACCGCTACGGTTTTCTCGCATACATGATGGAGAAGCTGATATCATGATCAACTTTGGCCGCTGGGGTAGGCAAAACCGGGGCCGGCAGGGGATAAGTGTAGAGATAAGACAGGGATATGGATATTAGAGAGGTATGGGAGTCCTGAGGGCAGCTCAGATAGAAGAATAGGAGGTGTAGACACTGGAAGTGGGTTAGATGAGGCAGCACAATATGGAGCAGATAACAGGACAGCCACATAGATGTGGTACATGTGAAGGTAGGTGATATGCCATGTTATAACCTGGAGGCAGTATAAGCCTGAAGTTAACCACTAGGTACATATGGCTATTTAAATTTACATTCGTTAAAATTTTTTAAAAATTAAAATTCTGTTTCTCAGTCATACTAGCCACATTTCAAGTGCTCAATAGCTACACGAGGCTAGTTGCTATTGTATCAGACAGCATAGACAAAGAATATCCTATTATCACAGGAAGTTCTGTTGGATAATGTCGGTAGATAGTGAGGAACTGTAGATTGAGAGTGGGTCAGATACAAGGGAGCAGTGTAGACATGAGAGTAAGTGGAATAGAACTTGGGTTGAGTCAAGGCCACCATGTGAGTTGGTGGTGTGCACACTGGCAGTAGCATAGACACGAAGATAGGTAGTGTAGACACTAAGTGGTATGGTGATGAGAGTAAATGGCATAGGCACAGGAAAGAGTGCAGACATGTGGGTCAGTGGTATGCACCTTGGTAGCAGAGTAGGCATGAGGGTTAGTGTTGTGGGTATTGGTGATAGTATGATGTGAAGGTAGGCGATATGATTAAGAGGGCAGTGTTGACAGGAGAGTAGATGATGTAGACACTGGGGACAATGAGGGTGAGTGAGGACACTGGTGTGGCAGCATAGGTACGTGGGTAGGTATGGTGTCATTGGTGGTAGTGTAGACAATGAAGGCAGGTGGTATAGATACCGGGGGCCATATGGACTTGAGGGAGTAGTGCAGACCATTGGATGGTAACAGGTCAGCAAATCTCTACTGATTCCCTATGTTCCTAGTCCTGGATTACCCCAATGGGACAGGAGAAGGGGACAGATGCTAGGTGGGCTAAAGGGCTCCCAACATGGATTGGGCTGTGGATGGGTTTCAGGGTCCAGCTGAGGCATCTAGAAGCTGAGACCCAGTGTGTGTTTCAGAGCATGGAGATGGATACCCTTTTGACGGCAAGGATGGGCTCCTGGCTCATGCCTTCGCCCCAGGCACTGGTATTGGGGGAGACTCCCACTTTGACGACGATGAGCTATGGACCCTGGGAGAAGGGCAAGGTAAGAAAGGGACCCTTCACATGCTCCAGACCTCCTCTCCATTCCTTTGCATGCTTCCCTGTCACTTAGCAACGAGGACTATGGCTTGCTTGGCAACTGTGAGCACCTCGATCTGCTCTAATGGGACCGGGGAAATGGGAGGAGAAGGAAGTCACACACGTGGTGAGTCAGAATCCAGGTCTCCAAGGAAAGGCCTGGAGAGGTTGAGCCATCACCCTCCATGTTGCCCCTCAGTGGTCCGTGTGAAGTACGGGAATGCTGACGGGGAGTACTGCAAGTTCCCCTTCCTGTTTAACGGCAAGGAGTACACCACCTGCACCGACATGGGCCGCAGCGATGGCTTCTTCTGGTGTTCCACCACCTACAACTTTGAGAAGGATGGCAAGTATGGCTTCTGCCCCCACGAAGGTGAGCATCACCCTGGCCCCAGGCTTTCCACCTCAGCCTCCAGCCCTCCCTGGCCCCCCGCTATGCCCTGCCCCCACACTCCCCAGGACTGGCACTGCCCATCAGCCAGCACCCCCCAACACCCTTTATTCAGGCCCCACTGTCCCGATTTGAGCCACTGCTGTGTGTCTCTCACCTGTACCACTGTTTACTTAATACTTGGAATCGATTCAACTTTTCTTAAGTCTCACCTTTAGCAATATTTGGGAAATCACAGGTTTGATGTGCTAATTTTCTTTTCTAACACACTTTGGAATAAGCTTAGAACTATTAAAATGCCTAGTGGTTCTCTCCAGAACCACTCTACACTCTGACCAAGATTGAGAGTTTAAGGGCATGAGCAGAGGCTTGGGAATGGAAAGCCTAGCAGTAGGTTAGGGAGACAGGACTCAGACTGAGGCTGGTTCCCATCCTGGTTTGGAGTCCCCTGGCAATGTTAGCCATTGCTCCTGCCCCGGTTCTGATGCTGACTCTGCTAATGAGTGTGTGTGTGTGTGTGTGTGCGCACGCGTGCTTGCACATGTGCGCGCACGTGTGTGTCTGGCCATGCCATCCGCCTCTCTTGGGGGCCATGCCATCTGCCTTTTGTCCCTGCAGTCTGCCTGGCTGTGTCTGCATGTCTGTGTGGCAGAGACAGAGGCATTAGGTGTGACTGAGTATTTGTGTGTGTATTTTTGTCAGTGCTTGAGACATATAATTTCTAGAGATTTTGAAGCCATGTGGGAGAAGCTCAAAGAAAGGGTAAGGTATTGACATACAGACTCAATCCTTTTTAAAAGTATCCTTGACACACTTCATAAGCGTATATCACAAAAAGACAGTATGTGTAACTTCATACTTGATCAAGTCATCATATTTGATCATCATGTGATTCTACAGATTGAAAGCCCAGAATATTTGGGGAGAATTGGAGAAAATCTAAAAATTTTTCTAAATACTACCTTCTTCTCCATTCTATAAACACTCTTCAGTCTACAGAGACTAAAGATTCCCTTTGGCTGTAGTTTTACATGTTTGTGAATTTCTCTGACCCCATTGCAACCGAACACTGAGCACCAACCATCAGAAGGAAAGAAACAAATAGCTAGTTAATTGTCATCCTGTTTACGCTTTTATTACCAAAGCTAAACTTTGTATTAAGAGTTCAAGCCATTGACTTGACTCATTAAAAATCAGAAATTTTTAAATAAAAACACATTCTGTATCTTGCATTTCCCAGTAGGGATTCAGGTGGCATTAACCCTTCCATGTGTCAGCCCCTCGGATTGGAACAGGATGCCTTGATAATTAAAGTGGAAATAGCTGTATTTCATAAGTTTGGGGAGGGTTTTTCCCTGCATTGGACATTCGCCATCTACTTGGTCCTCAGCCCGGTGAAAGTACGCACACATGCACGTGTTCGGGTCTTGGGGCAGAGTTCTTGTTACTCAGCCCCTGCTGATCGCTGAGTCAGTGTCTGCTTCTTGCCGCCCTTGGTGGGGTGGATCTGAGAGGAGGCAGAGGCTTCCAGGGTGGTAGAAATGCAGCTGATGGGAGGCAAGATGAGGGGCTCTGGTCTTGCCTTTCCTAACTACGAGGTCACCAAGATATCTGGCCTCAGTTTTGCCACTTCCCTAGGTCCCATTTTTTTCCGGCATTGCAGGACAAGGTCCCTTGGTCATAGGGGAAGGGAGCGGTGAGAGTAAAGGGCTCTGAATCCTGCAGTGGGAGGCAAGAGACCAGGCTTCATTCTGGCCATAGTGGAGTTAACGGGCTGGTGAGGTCACCTCTGGCGCCGTTGTGCACAGATGGTCCTTGTTACGCACTTGTGGTTTTGCTGGTTGGCAATTCCAGACACACACCACTTTGTAGCTTTGGGGTGGATGAGGGGACAGGGGAACAGGGGAAGAGCCCAAGACAGGCCAGACTCTGAACCCCACTCTCTCCACCAGCTCTCCAGTCATGGCTCCTGTCTTGCTTGAGGAGGTCAAAGTAGGAGCCCGGAGTGTGCATTAAGAGGTTTCCAAAGACACCACCTTCCCCTCCACTCCCTCTTTCTCTTCCCTCCCGCCTCCCTCCTGCAGGGACCGCAACAGCGCTGTCCAAGAAAGGGCCTGGGGTTGAAAGGAGGTGAAGCTTTCTCTCTGTGCATGCTTGTGCATACATACACATACGTGTGTGTTAGTGACAGAGTGAATGAGAGAGAGATTGAGATTAGTGTTTTACAGTTTTCTGCTATGACCCTCATCCACTTCTTTCATTTATGTGACCATGAGCAGTTCCAAAACCAGCTTTCTCTTAGCCTTGGTTTCCCTATCTATCCAAAGGAGAGACTGGGTGTTGTCCTGCCCACTCTGGCTGATATATTTAGCATCTGCATGGTGTGGGCATTGGCCAGGCAGAGTGGATAGTGACCTTGGGACTGAGGCAGAGTTCTGGAAGCCCCTGATATGTGTCACATGTTAACCATTTCATTGCTGGGGGTCCATAAGTTCCCGGTGGGGGATCAGTTTGGACAGGGAGGCGGGTGTCTCTTCCGGGAGCTCAGAGAAACAGCTTTCTGCCAACCAGTAGAGACAGTTTTTAATATTTTAAAAATATTTTAAGTATTTAAATATTTAAAACATTTTTTAAAATATTATAAAATGTTTTAAATATTTAATATTTTAGAATGCAGCAGTTTCACCGGTATGAACTGGTAGGTGGGCGGCCATCCAGCTCTATGCCCATGCAGGTGTCTCTCTCTCAGTCGCATCCGCTCTCTCTCCCTCACCCCCAGCCCTTTTCACCATGGGTGGCAACGCTGACGGACAGCCCTGCAAGTTCCCGTTCCGCTTCCAGGGCACATCTTACAACAGCTGCACCACGGAGGGCCGAACGGATGGCTACCGATGGTGCAGCACCACCGAGGACTACGACCGCGACAAGAAGTACGGCTTCTGCCCTGAGACCGGTGCGTGCTTGCCGCCCCCCCTTGCCCCTCAGGGCCCAGCACCATGCAGATACAAAACCCAGAAGAGCCCCCCAAATCTCCTTTCCCCCAGAGGTACTAGTCAGAATACTTAACAGCTGCTACGGCATGGGCACCAGAGTCACAACACACTGTGGGCATCAGTTCAGCCAAATTGGTATTGCCTGAATGCCAGGCCTGTCCAGGGCCCTTTCTGACTGACCAGCACATGTTTTCTCTTAGCCTCCTCAACAAGTGCTTCTCTCTCCCTCTCTCTGACCTTGCAGTCTCTCTTCTCTGCCTTTCCAAGTCTATATCTCCACCTTCTAGGCTCTGTTTTTCAATGAGGACTCCTTCCCTCCTGCACTCTCCTCTTTCCTTTCCCCTCTCTTCCTTTTTTCTTCCTTCCCTCCTCTCTCCATCTCTCCTTCCCCTCTCCTCTCCTGCCTTTCTTTGTTCCCTTCCTCTAGCATGTAGTTACCGAGCAGAGCAACTGCTTTTTGCAGGAGACACACGGGTTGGTCTGCACAGGACTCTGCCTTATGGGCTCACCACCTAGGGGAGCGTGTTGCAACCATCAGCCCTGCCAACCCCCTTCACCTCTGGCCCCTCAGCCTCTGTCCATGGGAGGCCAGTGACAGCTCTGGAATTTGCCTGGGTCTGAATCCCAGATCTGGTACTTCCTAGCAGTATCTGCTCAGGCAAGTTTCTGAACCTCTCTGAGCTCCGATTTCCCCACCCATGAAATGGGGTAAGAGGGTTATTGTGGGGAGGGGTGAGTTGTGTATGAAGCACTGGCTGCAGTGCCTGGGGATGAGCGAGTACTTGGTAAGAGTGGTTTGTCCATCTCAGCATTATGTCATCGTTTCCTGGTGGTGGCCTCAAACCCTTTGCTGCCCCTTGACCCATGTCCTTCTCCCCACAGCCATGTCCACAGTTGGTGGGAACTCAGAAGGTGCCCCCTGTGTCTTCCCGTTCACCTTCCTAACCAAGAAGTATGACAGCTGCACCACCGCCGGCCGTGGTGATGGAAAGCAGTGGTGCTCCACCACGGCCAACTTCAACGACGACCGCAAGTGGGGCTTTTGCCCCGACCAAGGTATGGGGCCCTGGGCATTGGGCAGAGACACTGGACAGCACCCTCCCCTACTTGGCCTGGAAACTCTCCTGAGGCCCCACTGCCTCCAGCATAGACTCTGCCCCCTGGACACCCACGTGCCCTGGTAGGGACACTCCCTGCTCCAGACACTGCCCATCTCTGGTGGAGACAGGTTCTCTGCTGAGGCCCTGCCCATCCAGACAGGGACATAGCTCGAAAACAAGACCCTGTCCTCCCTGGTACCCGCTTCCTGGATGGAAACTGTGTCTCCTGAGATGCTACTCTTCCCTTCTACTTCAACCACCCCTCCAAGTAGGGCTCTTACTACCAAAAAATGTTTGAATGGTGGACACAGGTTACCCTGCCCTGGAGAGATGATTCCCCTAAGACACATTCCCAATAAAGAGACGCCTTCAAGGAGCTGGGTGAGCAGCAGATAAGTGGGAAAAAGCCCCATGCTCTGACCCCACACTCCATGCAGCACGGGAGAGCTCCAGAGCCCTTGCGGCCCCATCAGCACCATCTTTTTACCAAAGTGTGAATGGCAGGTCCTTGTCAGTGCTGGGTTCTGAGGACACAGCCAGCTGGGACAGCTTTCTGCCCTCTAGGACTCACAGGCTGGGGTGAGAATGTGACCAGGAGACTGTCCGTGACCTTACTGTGTGGTCAGTGCAGTGAGCAGGGTGCCTGGGATACAGTTCCCACTCTAGTCTGCAGGGCCCAGGGCCATCGGGCTCAAAGCTCCCTGGTAGCCCATGATAGCCAGGTGGGAGGGCTGGTCCAGGGCCTGCCAGAATTAGGACAGCCTCTCTTTGTGTTTTATTTTTTTTTACTCACAGTGAGGTGGAACTTGGCAAATGCTGGCTGACAGAGGCTGGCCAAAGGAGTTTTTCTTATCCCCTGCTAAATCCCATGCTACTATTCTGATTTTACCTGCTCTGCTCCAGCCTTCTACCTAAAGGTGGGATTCTCCATCAGCCTGAGTGGTTTGAGGCTCCAGAGCTCGTGTGGATCACCTGGGGTGAATATCACTTTCCTAGGGCTGCCAGGACAAAGCGTCACAAATTGGCAGCTTAAAACAACTTAAATTTATTCTTTCATGCTTCTGGAGGCTAGAAGTCTAAAATCAAGGTCACTCCAGTCTCTGCCTCTGTCATTACATGGGCTTCTCTCTGTGTCTGTGTCTGTCTCTGTGTCTCTTCTCTTCTTATAGGATGTGAACCTAATTAGATTAAGGATCCTCCCTACCCCAGTATGACCTCATTTTAACTTAAATCTTAATTACCTCTGCAAAGACCCTATTTCCAAATAATGTCACATTCACAGGAACCCAGAGTTAGGACTCAAACATATCTTTTGGGGAGACACAATTCAACCCAGTAGGGTGTGACATAGACTTTGCTCACAGTCTGTGGCTGAGCCTGGGCAACCACTTCCCTAGCCTATCCCCATTCTCTTACCTCTTTGAAGACTCTGAGGGGCAGGTTTTGCCTCTTGTCTTCATAGAGAAACACAAAGAGCCAGAGACACGATGTTTAATGAATGGGACTTTAAGTAGAGGATTTGCAGCTGCTATTCGTCTTCCTCCTTTATGGCACATGTTGCCTACCCTGGAAAGGGGTGAGAGGACTTTGGCTGATACCTACTTGAAAGCAATATGCATAGTCTATTAACCCCAGAAATCTTGGGAAAAGGAAAAATCAATCACGCCACTTCCAGGGCTCTCAGTTCCACTATGGGGATATCCTCAAAAGTCTCCATTGCTGGGGCCAGGTCCTGACTCCTCTCTCATCTCTCTCCCCCATCTTTCAACTCTCTTCCCACACTGCCACCCTCAGGGTACAGCCTGTTCCTCGTGGCAGCCCACGAGTTTGGCCACGCCATGGGGCTGGAGCACTCGCAGGATCCTGGAGCCCTGATGGCGCCCATTTACACCTACACCAAGAACTTCCGCCTATCCCAGGATGACATCAAGGGCATTCAAGAGCTCTATGGTACACCTCCATTTGGGGGCCTCCGGGGGGAGTCTGGGGAGGTTGTGCAGCTTGGGATGCAGGCCAGGGGGTGGGAACCAGCAAAGTCCCATCTCTCCAGGACGGCAGAGCAAGAGGCAGGTGTGGTGACCAGATACTAGGGAGTCAGAGCCATGCTCCGAGGCGATGCTTAGTTAGCACTTTCCTTTCCAAACAACATAGTATCCATGCCCCTCTTGGTTTCCCATTTCTAGGGCTCTCCATTTCCTACGTGTAAACTGAGGCTCAGAAAGGTAACCTTTCTGGCCCAAGGTCACACAGACTTAAGCAACCAAGTGAAGTTTAGAATCCAGGATAGTTAGCTAAGTACAGGGTGGAATTTACTACCATGTAGAATGACTTTAATGATACAGGGGTGAAAGTTTCTAGTTTTCATAAGATGCTTTTATTTTAATATGTAGTAAAAACATACCAATGTTTTAAATTAATGATTTATTTATTGTTAGTACTTGCGGTGAGGCTAGAGTTTAAAAAGTCAGTCCATTTTTAAAAAACAGTAAACATGTAATGGTCCTGGTGGTACCTGGACCAGGCCCAAACAGTGAAAGTGGTGCTGAGTGATGAAGTTTGGGGGACAGTGGACTTGGGAAAAAACCCAAGATCTGGAGAGAGAGATGCCAAGTTCAAGTGTCTCCTCTGCCATTTATCAGCTGCAAGAGATTGAGCGGGTCTTTACCTTTCTGGACAGCGTTCCTCCTCTCTAAAATGTGGCTGGTTATTATAAGGTATAAAGGAATTAATCCTTGAGGAAGTGCCACACCCCCGTGCTGGACACTGGAGTGGCCCCTGACTGCTTTGACTCTCTTGTGGGCATAAGAATCTGAGCTTTGGGTTTGAATCCTTGGGCAAGTTATGTGATCTTTCTGGGCCTCAGTTTCCTTATCTGTGAAATGGTATAATAATGATACCCACCTCCCCGGGATACAGACAGGACTGATCCAGGTGATGTCAGGAAGAGCGTTATGTGAAGGGCCTCAGGACTCTGGTTTCCCTTCATTCTCCTCTCTCTGAGTCCAGGCATCTCTGCTTATCTTACTGGGCTTACACTAAGGCCAGAATACTATTTCTGCTGACCCTTAACAGGTTGGATAGGCAGCCCTGGGGGCTCAGCCTGGTGGGGAGAGCCCCTGGAGCTGGGAAGAGTCTAAGGTCAGGTATCCTTCCCCAGGAGGCTCCCCTGACACTGAAAATGGTACTGGCCCCACTCCCACGCTGGGACCTGTCACACCTGAGATCTGCGTACAGGACATTGTCTTTGACGGCATTGCTCAGATCCGTGGTGAGATCTTCTTCTTCAAGGACCGGTGAGTGCAAGAGCTTGCTTTTTGTCCTCTTTGCCCTCTGTCCTCTGCCCCTTCTCCATTATTCTTGTGCCCTCACCCCTTGCTGAGGACTCCTCGAGGGCCTTCACAGATGACCTGTACTAGACAGTTTTTGCTGTGTATCAGGCAACCTGCAGTTCTCAGTGGCTTACACCCAAGCATTTCTTTTGCTCCCTCATAGTCTGTGGGTCTACTAAGTGTCTTGGCTTCTGGGTGCAGTTTGGGTTCAGGTATGCTCTGCATGTCACTCATTTTCCTGGGATTAGAGGCTACTCATGGCAGAGGACAGGGTACAATCAAACCATACAAGCACATTTGAAGCCTCCACTCACATCATGTCTGAGAAAATTCCATTGACTGAAGCAAATCACATGACCAAGACTAACACCTACTCTAGGGGATGGTACTGTAAAGTCACATGGTAGTGCCCATGGATGTGAAATTCTAAATTAGGAATGAAGGGAACAATTGGCGACAATAATTCAGCCTGCTGCAGACCTTCCCCTGGAATGGAGTTGACCTCAAATGGCCAAATTGCTCTATGTATGAGTAGCAAGTAACCACAGGGTAAAGAGAGGTAGTATTAATGCTGTAGATAAAGGCCCCCATCCAGCTGACCAACTGAGGCTGAGACTCACCCTAATGCCCTAGTCCCATGGAGAATGACAGGCAGTATCTAGGATTCCATTAAAGTATTCATCCATCCATCGTCCATCCATCACCCATCCATCAACCGTCCATCCATACCTACCTGCATCCATCCATTCATTCATCATTCATCAATCCATTCACTTATCACCTCATACATCATCCATCCATCCGTCCGTCCATCCATCCACCCATCAGTCATCTATTATCCATCCATCCATTATCTTTCATCCATCCATTCATCCATCTATCCATTATTCATACCTCCATTCATTTTTCTGTCCCATTCATAAAGTGTAGTAGTTGAGGAAATGGGCTCTGGAGCCAGATTATCTGAGTTAGAATACTGGACTTGTTATATATTGGTTGCATGATCGTAGGCAAGTTAATTAAGTATCTTCTTTGTACATTGGTTTCTTCACCTATAAAATGGGGCTAGTATTCCAACCTGTCTCATAGGGCTTTTGTAAGGATTAGATGAGTTTAATGCATAGAACAATATCTGGCAGAGAGTAACTATATTTAATCATATTAGCTATTATTATTGACAAATAATTATTTGCATCTACAGTGCCAAATACTTGCCAGGCTCTAGTAGCTGGGGGAAGAAAGATGGTGTGCAGGGGTACAGGAGCTGCCGAATGTCTAAATCAGTGTTCTGAAAGAAAGGTACAATAAAGAAAAGTACAAGGCTTCCTATGCCAGAACCACCTGAGCGTGAATGTTGAAGTAGGGATTTTTGCCCCCAACTCTAACCCTCTGACTGGAATCTCTAGGGGTGGGCACCAGGAATCTGTATTTTAGCAAATTCCCCCAATGATTCTGATGCACAGGAAAGTTTGTGCATCACCAGTCTAATTTAGGAAACAGGCATAGAGAACTAACAGTAATACAGGGCAGAATGAAAGAAATGTGATTGCAGAAGCATTAGCAAAATGCTTTTGTGGGCATTTCTGGTTCAAGGAAGGCTTCACAAATGAGTCAGCATTGGAGCAGGGCCTTTCCAGGAGAAGCAAGATTCTGATAGATGGCAATTGGATTAAGAGGTCAGGAGGGTGTTTGAGACAGGGGGAACTGCACAGCAAAGCCATAGAGATGTGAAAGTTCCTGGCTTAGACCAGGAGGAACAGAGAGCCTGGTAAGGCAACAAGATGTTCCCTACACTTTTGTGAAGGGCCCCCTATGCTGCAGGCACTGGGTCAGGTGCTGGCGTGCAGATGCTCTGCCTTTCACAAGGGTCTGCTGGCCAGTAGGGAGATGGCAGGAATGCAGAGAGATGAGACTCAAAATGCAAAGAGAAGTCGGGTACTGCTAATGAGGCCTCAAGTGCTCAAACCAGGATGTGTAACAGTAGACATGTGTGCTGCCCTGAAGCACCATGACAGGGATGGAGAAGAGGCAAGCCAGGGCACCCTGCTGTCCAGCAGTGTCCTTAGCCTGGAGCACTTCCCACTAAGGAAGCCCTGACCACAGTGCAGATCTGAGAAGTGTGGACCTAGGAAAGAGTGCAGAGCCTGGGCCAGGCTGGAGCCATCCCTGGCCTGCCACATCACAATTTCTTTCCAAAGGAAGTTGATGCGTATGTAGTGGGCTCATTGAATTAATCAGTAATTATTTAAGTCCTGACCATGTGAAAAAAATTGTGCTAGGTACCAATTGTGCAATAAGGACAGCATTGCAAGATGACTAAACTCAGACCTTGGAGTCACGTTTTGATTAAACTGGCTTTGAATCCTAGTAATTCCTTAACCACTCTGAGCTTCATTTGCCAGATAAGGATAGTGATACCTTCCTGTATTAGGATGTTTTGCTGCAAGTGACAGAGACATCCCTACCGCCCCAACTCAAGCCACCTTAAACAGTGGAGAGAAATTGCTCTCACATGGCACAAAGTCCAGGAGTAGGGCTGCCTCCAGGGGCAAAAAGAGGGTCAGTGACTCGATGTCTTTGTCCACTGCCAGCCTCAGCATTGATGTCATCCCCAGGCTGGGTCCTCTCATGGTCACAAGATGGCTGCCAGTGGCAATTGAGGCTGCAGGCTTCTCTGCCCATTCCTAGCAGGAAAGAGAGAGAGAGAGACAGGTCCCCAGATATGAATATAAATCTATCTGTTCAATCTTATCATGCCAACATATTCATATGGCAACTGCCATATTATTAATAATTATTGATAAGCTCTGATTGGTTTAGACCAGTAGTTCTCAAACTTTGGCATGCATTAGAATCATCAGAAAGGCTTGTTAAACAGTTTTGGGCCCCAAGCCCAGAGAGTCTGACATATAGATCTTTGGTAGGACCTAATAATCTGCATTTCTAACGAGTTCCCAGGTGATGCTGATGCTGCTGGTCAGGAGACCACACTTTGAGAACCAGTGGCTTGGGCTAATCAGTATCTATCCTAGAATGGGGATTGGGGTTATAGGGTGGGGGAAGGTGACGAATGGATCATAAATGTGGAGTTCTGTGAGGAAGGATGATAGGGAAATAGACAATACATGCTGGGTAGACCACCAAGAGTGCATATTATAATACTGTGAGGATTAAATTACAAGGCACATAAAGTGCTTGGCGCTTAGTAGGCCATCGATAAATGATAGTTCTTACTCTTGCCAAAGTACACGAATCCATTCCATTTCAGTTCAGGAAATGCGTTTGGGTGCTCTCAGCCTCTGACTCAGTTGGTTTCTAATCAAATAGGAGAGATAAGACAAATAAACAAACGATACTGTGCCAGGCACTCAGTGTTGATGGTTTTGAGAGGCTTACAGGAGGGAGAGCACAGTATGGACAGAGGAAGTCAGGGAAGGCTTCCTGGAGGACATGGAGGGGGAGCAAGAGGGGTTGCTTCTCGGCCCTGATATCTTGCAGAGAGGGGCTCTGCCCATTCTCCAGTTCTTCTCCAACCTTCTTTTGATCTCGATTCCCGTCCCATCATGGAATCATCACCAGGATGTTTCTGCTGGGCTCGGGGAGGCACATGTGGTTAGAGCTGCAGAGTGACTGAAGGTGTGGTTTCCTGTGTCCCCTGCCCACCCCCAGGTTCATTTGGAGGATGATAGCGCCACATGACAAGCCTACAGGGCCCCTGCTGGTGGCCACTTTCTGGCCTGAACTCCCGGAAAAGATCGATGCTGTCTATGAGGCCCCGCTAGAGGAGAAGGCTGTGTTCTTTGCAGGTCTGTGGGGAAGGTACTGCGTGGCCCAGGCCCACTCCCGCTCCCAAGCCACAGTTCCTGTGCCCCCGTGGGTGTTGCCTCTCCTTTATGAGTTCATTCTTTCAACATCATTTCCCAAAGCTTGAGATTCATCTGGAAGATTGGTTCAGACACCCAGCATCAAATAGCATTAACCCACAGAGTGAACATTTAATTTCCTTTTAGTTCTCTTTCAATCCTTCTGATTCCTTTTCTAGAAGAAAAAAAATCTCAGTTTAGTGCTGGTGTGTCTCTAACATCTTTCTAGTGCTAGAGCCTTTGGCAGGCAACAGTTTTATATAGAATTTTTAAAAACTGATTTGTTTTTATTTTAATTTTTAACATGCATTTATTTTAACAGAGGTAGTTAGGATAGTGTGGCATTTCAAACCAGAATGGAAATGGATTATTCAACAAATGATATTTAGACCACCAAAAAAATTCTTTTGAATACATTTATTTTTAAAGATTCAAAAACGAATGAACTGATAGCAAAATATTGAGTAAATAATAGGACAAGGAGTCTCTAGAAGTGGTAAACATCATCAAGGTAGGGCACATATGGCTAAAGTTTGGGAAGCCCTGCTCATTAGGCATTTATTTGAGCACCTGCCATGTGACCAGCTTTGCTGGGCTCTGGGGATACAGCCGCTGCCCTCCTATTGCTCACAAACTACTTGGGGAGACAGACAACCAGGCTGTTGTGAGAAAGTGCAGCAGGGCTATGATGGCGGGTCTAAGAGGGACCCTACCCTGGTCAGGGGTGGGAACACAGGCTTCGTAGAGGACCTGAGGGCTTAGCCAAGATTGTGGGTACTTACCATCCCATCCAGGCAGCTGCATCTCCTCCATCCCACAGTGACCATGAGTCCTGGCCAGGGCAGCTGCTGGCTCCCAGAGCACCTTAGTGCAAATTAGGAAAAGGTGTCTCTTCATGGCAGGCATGGCACTTAGAACACATGGCTTGGTGAGCAGAGCGTGGGCTGGATTTCATCCCCCCACTCACCTCTTTGGCTGGCACCTTCTATGATCAACTTACAAAACCCCATGTGTGAGCCCTGATTCTGGGCACCAAACCCAGAAATGAGCAGGAACCTGTGTCACTGTTGAGAATGGCTGCATTGGGGTCTCCAGACAGATCAACAATGGGAGAGACGGGCAGGTCTGGGGGATTTGAGCACCAGCAACCAACACATCCCTTGCTTCCACTCCAGGGAATGAGTACTGGGTCTATTCAGCCAGCACCCTGGAACCAGGGTACCCCAAGCCACTGACCAGCCTCGGATTGCCCCCTGATGTCCAGCGAGTGGACGCTGCCTTTAACTGGAGCAAGAACAAGAAGACGTACATCTTTGCTGGAGACAAGTTCTGGAGGTAAGGCGGTGGGGAGCCCAGCAGCACAGCTGGCTGCGTAGAGGCAGAGAAGACACTCTGGGGCTTCATGCCTCCTGCGTCAAGTTCAGAGGTTGATGGGCCATGGATGCCCCCTGTCTGGTATGCAGCCCCTCTGAGAAGTCACCAGAGAATGAAGCATCCTTATGCACATTGCAGTTATAATTCTGGTCAGAATCTCCTTTCTCTTCTCTGAAGTCTTTTGATTGGTCCCATATGTGGTCTGGAGCCTCACATTTTGGGGTGAGTCACTGAAGAAGGGGGTAATAAAAATAAGATAGCAGCTGCTGCTATTGACGTTATGTGCCAGACACTATTCCAAGGGCTCTACGTAGTGCATGTTATTATTTTTCCCATTTACAGATGAGGAAACTTGGGTTCAGAAAGGTTAAGTAACTAGCTTAAAGTCACAGCCAGTAGTGACAGGTTGGGATTTGAACCCTGGCATTCTGGCTCCTTGAGAACATGCTAGAGAAATTCACTATACTATATTAAACTATACCTGAAATAATGGGGTCCCAAGAGATGGGGGTGGTGAAGGCAGGGATGACAGAAGACAAAATATGAAGAAGACAGAGATGGGTGCACCAGCATCCAAATCAGCCCCCTTGGAAGCAGCAGACCCTCCCTGGCATGTCCTCAACAAGCCCAGGGGCTGTGGGCACAGACTGGCAGGGGGAAGTTTGGAAGCAGGTAGCTCTCTGCTGCAGGTCAACTAAAGGAAAAGGTCCAGTTCTGAGAGGCCATTGTCAGGGGTAGGGGCCAGGAAGCCCACTATCCAGGAATAGTTGGTGAGAGGCAGCCCAAACCTCGGGAGTTTGATTATAATTCTTCACATTTTCCAGATGAGGAAACCAAAGTCCAAGAAAATTAAATAACTTGTCCAAGTTATTTCTATATAAGTGTGTTGGCACAGAGCCAGGATTATAACTTCCATTCCTGTCTTCTAACCCAGTACCCTCTCCAGTATACCCTCCAGATCATTTGGTTAGTGAGGGAGGGGTGGTTGGTGCAGAAAGTCTTTCCAGGTATCTTTTCATCCCCTTCCTCCTAGTGTCCCCACATTCCTTCTGTGGCTGCCACTGCATTGGGGCCCTACCCAGGAAGTACTTAGAGGGCCCTTAGTACTCCCTGAGGCCTTTGTCTGCCATCCCCAAAGGCTTCTCTCTTCTCCCTCCCTCTTCCCTGCCCCCACCCACCCTGCATTCAAAAGCTGTTTATGTCCCTCGCCTGCCAAAGTCAGGGTGGAATTCCAGACATATTGCTAAGACACTTAGCAACCTAAGCTGATTAATATCTCAAGCCTCGAGGAAGAAAGCAGTCAGCCAGGAAACCACGGAGTGGGCTCTCTGCCCACAGGCTCTGGAACACTCCCGGGCACACACACGTACTGCCAATGGCATCTCAGCCTCACAGGCGCTCCAGATCTCCAACTCTTAGAATCATGGACAGCAAGAGACATGGAATCATTGAAACATGAATCTTAGAATCATGAAGCCCTAGCATCTTTGAGTCATGGTGTTGGAAGGACTTTTATAATCACCCTCCAGCGCACCTGATGTTTGTAAACATATGAGAACCAAAGTGTCCACATGTGAACATGAATGCGTGTGCACACACGTACACACACACACACACACACTCTGACATGCAGGCTGTGGCAGTGCCTTGCTGTTTCCAGGCAGAGTTATCTGCCTCTTGATCCTATTGTAGAACAAGCCCACCTCCAAAAGCCGGGGGCCAGTACTGGCAGCCGGCTCTACTTCCTCAATAGGGGCAGATCTGACAGGCCTATCAGAGGCTCTGGGCTGGGCTTCCAAAAGAGACATCTCTCTTCCAGGAGAGGCAGTTAATGAACTTGTGACACTGACCCTGGTCTGCAGAGGCCCTGGAGGCATCCTTCCTGGAGGAGAGAGAGCCTCAGAATGGCGAGGATGAGGAGCTGCCTCCAGCATGCCAGGGAGTGTTCAGCCTCTGCTTTTGGAAGCTTCCACTAAGCCCATGAATATATATATTCAACATCACCCATATGCCAGATACTTAGCTAGGTTCTGGGGAAACAGCGGTCCAGAAATAGTCACTCCCTGCTTATGGTAGAGTAGGGAAAGAGACAAACATATTTGAATCAAATAAAGATGGCTCTCAGTACAGGCCCTGCACCACATCCCGGTAATGAGGCTGTGCATGTCACCTGCATTTCTCATTTAAGTTAGGTACTACTGTTAGCCCCATTTTTCGGGTGTGGAAGCTGAGGCTGCAGTGGTTCAAGGATACACAGTTTGAAAAACTGGGACACAAACGTCTGTTCTTAATATCTCCTCTATGCTGCAATTCCTACAGCTGCAGAGAGATATGGAGTGGTACAGAGAAACCTTTCGAAACAGTGTTTCAGCAAGTGGGAAACATTATACCAGCAGATTATGGGAATAGAGAAGAAAGTAGAGATGTGGTCCCCTTCAGAGCCAACATCTTCTGATGTCATGGTGGTGTTCTTCCTGGATGAAAGGAACTCAGAAGCAAATTGGTTCACTTCTCATCCATTTTATCTATGAAATGGAGTTGATTCTTGCCCTCCCCATATTCTGTAGGTAGAAAGAGAAAAAAATAAGAGCAAATTCAAGCACAGGATATTGCTGAGCTATCATAACCCTAGGGAATGTAGGGGTCAGTGGAGGTGATGTGGATGGGAGTGTTGGGATTTTGAACTAGGGAACGTGATTTTGGTGACCCAGGTCATGAGGATGCATGTTAGGTTTTGCAAGACGTGTTCCTCTGATGCAGCTGGGGTTAAAGAAGGCTTTTCTGGGAGTTGTCAGGATGATGGGCGGAAGGAGAAGACTCCTGAAGGAGGGAGACTATAGGGGAAGCTGTCATTGGAGTCAAGGGTGGAGGTGCTTAGGCAGGCCGTGGGAAGAAGAGGGCCAGCTAGGAAGCACTGCAGATGATAGCTTGGCTGGCACCAGGATGGAATTTATAGATCTGTCTGGAAAATTAGCTCCAGGAGGGCAAAACTTGATCTCCTTTACCTGGATATCTGGAGGCACATAGTAGGAGCTCATTAAATATTTATTAAATATTTATAGAACAATGAACAGGTCGAGAATTAGTGGAGAAGCAAAGGAATCAAAATGATAGCAGCACTTGAGAAATTCTCCAAACCATTAAAAAGACAGAAGTATTGCTAGCCAGGAAGAAGAATATGCCAACTAATGCCCAAGGTATTTACCTGAATTAAAGGCGGGCCCAGGACAACTGCGTGCCATGACAGCTACAACTGAAGTAGCATGTAGTCCACCCTGTGAGTAACAGGTTTTGGATTCACATGCACCACCTTGCATTGTTACTTCACTGTCCCAGTTATGACCAATAATCGGGATGGGGTTTGTCATCTGCATATGACAGATGAAGAAGCAGCAGTTTGTCCAAACCACTCAGTGAAAGAACGACAGTGCAGGTCATTGTCCCTGGGCTCCAAGCCTGTGCTCCCCATACTACAGCGGGGATCAAGTTTTTAAGGGAACTGACATTTCCCTAGTACCTACTAAGTTCCAGATTTGGGGATAGACACTTTGCATGTGCTCTTTTATTTAATCTATGCATTAAATTAAATATATCAAATTTAATACAGCCCCATCTTACAGCTGGTAAAACTGAGGCTCAGAAAGCAACTTGTAGCTGTGGAACTGGACAGGTCTGGGTTGGACCACCACTTAGCAGCTGGAAGCCCTTTTTAAGCCTCTGGTCTGTGTCATAGGATTGTTGTAAGGACTGAATGAGAAAAATGTGTGGAGAGTGGTTAACACACTGCCTGGCATGTAGAAAGTGCTCCTTAAATATTAGCAGTAATCATAAGATTGTTTTTATGGGATTGTCCAAAGTCATATAATTAGTAAATTAAGTAGTAGAGTTGAGATTCAAACCCAAGTATGACTCCATGTTCCTCCACTGCAGCTAAAAGGCTAGGTCTGCGTTCCCAGGCCCACCCAGGAGCTTTAGAGAGGCCCAGCTGGTTCACTGTGTCCATTTCCTTACAGATACAATGAGGTGAAGAAGAAAATGGATCCTGGCTTCCCCAAGCTCATCGCAGATGCCTGGAATGCCATTCCTGATGACCTGGATGCTGTTGTGGACGTGCAGGGTGGTGGTGAGCAGCCCGGGCCTCTCTCCGCTTTCTAAGACTCCCCTCCCCCAGTCAGGGCCTAGCTCCCTGCAAGCAGGCAGGCCCCCATTGTACAGGGCAGGCCTGCAGCGCCAGGGAAAACAAACCAACCCCTTCAGCCCAGTGCTGGGAAGGCATCCAGACTCCTGACCTCTGCTCCCTCGGCCAGGCTTCAGGCAGTAAGACCCAAAGAGGCCCCTCACAGCTGCAGGGCCTGGAGCCAGAGCAGGGGAGGGTGGGAGGCCCAGAGGAAAGGGGAGGCAAGGAACATGGGCCACGTGCCCTGAATTCATTCTGGGGTTTGATCCAGGCCCTTTTGGGTTCTGCAGGAGGCCTTGTGACCACCTCCCATTAGCAGAAGGGTAGTTCTATTTGAGATAAGGCAGACTTTATCATGCTCTGTTGTTCATGTGATCCCTCACTCAACTCAGTCTGCCCCTGGTCCCTTTCTGAATAAAACACAACCAATATCAGCGAGGGATAGAATTTGAAGTGAAAACCATGTTACTGATGAGGCTTCTATGAGCTCTCTAGTGCCTCGGAAATGAGTTCATTTTGGCTTTTTAGAGGTTTCAGTTAAATTACACAAAGATTTTTTAGAGCACCTACCATATGCTAAGCACAGAGCCCTGACGTCCAGTAGCTAAAAGTCTTACCTGTCCAAGAAAAAAGATTAAGCATTATCTTTAAGAATAAACATCTATTGAGCACTTACTATGTGCCATGGTTTTAAAAGAAGTAAAGGAGATCATGTATGTCAGGACTCGCAAATTCCAAAACCTTCAGGGGCCAGGCACATAGCACGTGGCTCATCTACAGGGGACAGTTCCTTCCCAGGTTCTGATGATTATTGGCCTGCAAGAAGGGAGACCTACTATTGTTAGATATTCTTGTTGTTTTTAAAAGAAGCCAGAAATCTGTATTTTCATGTGACTTTTTCAGATATTTACATGTTAGCAAGTTATTCAGAATTTAAGACAAAACAAAACAAAAAACTTGATATGAGCCAAATAAAATCCATTTGTAGGCCTGATAGGGCTGGAAGCTTCCTGTTTTGCCACCTCTGGTGTATGGAAAGTGCTTAATTTGGTGCTTGTGCTAAGTGGGGCACTGTTGTTCTTATTAATTATAGCATGTGTTATCTAATCTAATCTTCACCACAGCCCTAAGAGGTTGGTAACTTTATCTCCATGTTAGAGATGAGCAAACACGGACTAAGAGAGATTATTTCCATAGCCATTTCCCTTCCTCCTGTCCCAGAGGGGTCTTCCTTGGTTTGAAATCTTCTTTTCCATGCCAGGGAGACATTCAAGCTCCCAGGAGCCTTCTGTGTGCCAGAATGTCAGGATGGGGTGGTCACAGCCTCTCTTCTTTCTCTGTCCCAGGTCACAGCTACTTCTTCAAGGGTGCCTATTATCTGAAACTGGAGAACCAAAGTCTGAAGAGTGTGAAGTTTGGAAGCATCAAATCCGACTGGCTGAGCTGCTGAGCTGGCCTTTGCTCCCACAAGCCCTTCCTCACCATCACCTTCCACACACCGGGCCCTGAGCCCCAGAGAAAGACCCGGAGGGGCCTGGAACTCCTGCCTTCAGCTCTGTAGTTAATCAGCATTCTCATTCCTACCTGGTAATTTAAGATTTCAGAGAGTGGCTCCGCCCTGTGCCCAAGGAAAGGTGCTGATTGTACTCCTCCCAGGTGTCCCTTCCCCCTCCAATCCCACCAACCCTCAGAGCCACCCCAAAGAGATGTTCCGATATTCTCAATGCAGTCCTGCTTTGGGCTGCCCTGGTGCTGTCACGCTTTAGGCTTTTCTCCCTTCCCAACCTTCTGTGGCTCACAGCAGCCTTGGAGCCAACAGAGACTGTCTCAAGAGGGCACTGGTGGCCCAACAGCCTGGCATGGGGCAGTAGGATAGGGGCACGGCCAGGTGGCCACCCCAGACACCTGGCTTCTCACTGCTAGCTGCCTTAGAAACTTCCCTACGTTAGCAGTTTGCTTTTATTCACTTTGTTCTTTTCTTCTGGCTTTTTTACTTCTCCACTTTGATACTGCATTTCTTGACAGAAGGACTCAGGTTGTCTGAAGTCGCTTCATGATGCATCTCGGCCCACATAGGGATGGTTCCTTGTTCACTCTATTTAGTGTGTCCCCGCCCAGTCACTTCCTTCACTGGATGGAGGAAGACCAACCCATGGCTCCCTGCTCAGCCCTCCCTGCCTCTCCCTTCAACAGTTCCCCATGGGAAATGTCAACAAGTATGAATAAAGACACCCATTGAGTGGCAGTGTTTGCCATCTGTTTTAGCAGAGCCCAGAGAGGGGCCACAGCTCCAGCCAGAAGAAAAAAGTTTAAAAGTCCAGATCTCTGCTTCCTACAGGGCACAGGTGATGTCTGCTGGAAAGGTCAGAGCTGTTAAACTAAACAGCAAGAGAACCTCAGGGTGGGGGAACTTGAGTCCCTCTGTCCCATAGAAAGAGCTCTGAGACAGCAGCAATCCTGTTGTTTTAGTTGTAGGGACTGCTCGAGGTTCACTTTCTCTCTGAGTCTCTGTTTCTTCATCAACAATAATACCAATGCTAATGCTACTACTAATAACAGTAAACAACAACAAAATATCCCTCTCTATTAATAGGGTGCTTTTGTGCCAGGCATTTTATATGCATTACTTAATTTAACATTTATAGCCACCTAAAGAGGGAAAGACTATTTATTATTTGTTGAATCTTATTGATGAGGAAACCGAGGCCCAAAGAGAAGGGATTTGCCCAAGGCCCCATAGCTATCAGGTAACAGAACCTGCATCAAGGCCAAAGGATAACCTAGAGGAGGAGCTTTAGCCCTCAGCCCAGAATCTCCAACAGCAGCATTATCCACCTTCTTGCTTCTAAACATAGCTACTATTAATAGATAAGCTTCTTATGCCTCCTTCTGAATACCCAACCCTAAGCCCCTCCTAAGAAATTCTGGAACTAATGCTGAGCAGAAATTTAAGGCCACTTCCAGTTCCCATAGTCTGATAGTGTGTATTGCTTCAGGCCTCCCATGGTGGGATGGGTGGGGAAGGGCGTGAGGAGTTGGACAGGACTCTCTGGAAGTGACCTTGATGGGCCCAAAGTCATCTTTTTTCCTTCTATGGCTTGCCTACTGGCTTAGGCTCTTGAGGGCCCTAGAAAGTCAGCATTTTGTGCAGGTATCTGGCTAAAGAGCCACAAGAGTCTGCCAGTCCGTACTTGAGGACCTCCTAGGCTGAGGAATCAAGACTGTAATACACTGCTACATTGAGAGAAAATTCAGCTATTCCACAACATAATCATACCTAAAAGGTGCCATTTTTGACTGCTTTTTAATCAACAGTACACCTGCATTATTTTATTTAATATTTACTAAATTAGGGTAGGAACTGATTTCTTGTTCCTAGATGGGAAAATAAGCTCAGAGAGGTTAAGTGACTAGCTCAAGGCCATACATCTATCTAGTAGGGTTGGAAGATTCTGGGATTCTATGGTTGATAAGCTTGGGGGAGCAGCTGTTCTAGGACCCAGGCTCAGATTCTCATCCTGGCCCAACTGCCTGCTGTGAGCAGAGCTGATCAGTCAGGATGAGTTGTTTACCATCTCCATCCTTGAACTCTGAGCCACTTGGGTTTGATCAGCTGGTCTCAGGTCCTGGGAGAACCCCTGTTCCCTCTCCTTCCCTACTCCTATGTAGGTTCAAACAGGTTGAATTTCCTCGGAGTGAAATGGAGCCACAGCCTGTCATTTCCCTTTTCTGGGTTAGGTTCCTCATCTAGTGTGGAAAGCATCTGTTGTTTTTGTCTATTCTAGTAATAGCTCAACTTTCCTCCGGAGAACCATCTTCCCACTGTCAGTCCAAGTGTTTTGAGTGGGACAGATTTCACTCCTCGTACCAATTTCTATATTAGGACTCTCAGCTGTAAACCAAACACCCAACTCAAACTGATTTACGCAAAAACGAAACACACACCAGAGATCAAGCACAGATAAACAAAACCCACCCCAGAGATGTTAGTTTTCTTAACGGGAAGTGGTTGCTCCTGTCATTGGTGGATCCAGGTTCTACTTACCTGTTTTGTTTATCCCCATTTTACAGGAGGCAACCGAGGCTCATGGAGACAGTGATTTGGCTAACGTCACAGAACCAGTAAAATAGATTGGAAATCCAGTCCTCCTGACCTTAAAAGCAGAAAAGTCTGCCCGAAGTCTCGCATTGGAGTGTTAGGGATACAGGGGTACCCTTCAGGGTCATTAGTCTGAAGGAAAAGCATTCACCTCCAAGGGGGCGTATCTATGTTACCGAGGAGGAGGAGCCAGAAACCTAAGGGGGTGGGGCTAGCGCTCGGGGGCGTGGCCAGAGCCGAAGGGGCGGGGCGCCAGCAGCCGCAGTCTAGGTAACTGGCGCCTGCGTAGAGGCCCCCGAGCGGCGCCTCAGGCTGAGAGGACGGTGGGGTTCCGGCTACGTCTCGGCTGCGGCGCTTCGGTCGCGCCCGACGCCCCGCTGGGCCATGAGCCGTTGCGCAGAGGCGGCGGCGGTGGCGGCCGCGATGCCGGGTGCGGGCGTCGGGGAAGCGGGGCTGCGACCGCCCATGGTGCCCCGCCAGTCGTCCTTCTTCCCGCCGCCGGTGCCCAACCCCTTCGTGCAGCAGACGCACATCGGCGCGGCCAAGCGGGTCCAGGTGAGGCGCGCGGGCCCGACGGGGGAGGGCGGCCGAGGGGGGCGTGGGTCTGAGAGGGGAGGTGGCCAGGGCGGGTGGCGCGTGAGTCTGGGAAGCTGAGGCGTCTGAGGAAGAAGGAGCTGTCGATCTGAGGAGAGCACTTCTGAGCGGCTCTGCGTCTGCAGGGGGCAGAGCTGTGGGTCTGAGAACTGAGGACCCTTGGAGGATGGCTCGAGGGGGCGTGTGGAAAAGGAAGATGCAGGGAAGCTCTGGGCCTGAGAGGAGGATCCGAAACCGGAGCTGAGCCGGCGGGTGGCGGAGGACACATGCCGTGCCTGAGGAGGGGGAGTGAATCTGTGGCAGCAGTTTCAACTTGAGTTTGTGAGTGTCGTGGGAGGCGGACCTACCACAGGAAAGTGAATGTGGGGAAGTGCTTTTTTTTTTTTTTTTTTTTTGGCCTTCATGAAGGCGAGGAGTCAGTTTGGGATGGGTAGAGTGAAGGAGAAGGCGGACAGTCGAGGTGCGGAATTAGAACAACACGGGAGGTTGGAATGACCTAGCTGAGCAGGGGCATCCAGGGTAGGAAATTATAATCAAAGAAAAGAGATAACTGAGTCAACTTAAGGTGGTCAAGAGTTTTTGGTGCTGAATCAGTCTTCACTCAAACACTTTTCCTAAATTCAAGGATGACAGGTAGCCCAGACTGTCTTCCACTGTTAAAAACGGCTATGCTGTATACACAAAAGAAGTTTCCTTTCCTTTCCCTTTTCTTGTGAAGAGCTGCTTTTACCCTTAGCAGTTACACACTCTTTGGACTTCCTCTTTGTTGAAGTTAGTGATCAGAGAACAAGATGGATGATGCAAAGTACATTTGTCCTGTGTGTTGTGCAAGTAAAAAAAAAAAAATGGTTTTGATGTTTTCCTGACCATTTCACACATTTCTTTACTTTGGCTTTGAAGTAGTGTAACTTTTGAACAGACTGCTTGTATGCTCTAAGACCATTGTCTTCTACAATGGAGGCAGGTTAAGTGCTGGGCTAAGCAGGGGTGGTGGTTAGAATAATGGTAGACGGGTGTCTGGTTGAAGAAGGATGTGGGAGAGGAAGAGGAAGATAAGGAATGTAGTAATACCTATTTGTAAAGCAACTAAAAGTTTAAAAATGTGATCTTCGTGTCTTTAAATGAATAGATGTTCCTTTTGTATCTTGAAATGTCTGAAACACTTCAAAAATACATTGACCATCATTCAAGATTAAACTTAGTCTGATTTAGTCAAATTAGTCATACTTAAATGAAAGTATGTCCATCTATTTGGCTTCATATTTTGAAGGTAGGGTCAAAAAGGAATGTTTATAAATATTTATATTGCACCTAGAGTAAATTATTTTTTTTTTAATCACCTGGCTTGTTACTGTTTAGAGAGATTTTCCTAGTAATTCTGTGAAAGCTGTAGTATTGTGAAAAGATCACTAGTCTTAGTCAGAAGATCTGATCATTTATTAGTTGTGACTTTGGCCAGGTTACTTAACCACTCTGAACTACACTTTCCTCATCTTCTAAATTGGAATAATAATACTTCATTGGAGGGTTAAAATTAAGTGATATCATGTGTGAAAGAATCTGATATTGTTTGCTGATTTTAATATTGATAGTTATGCTATTTCTTGTCTACAAATTGTATACTGTAATTATAATTTGCTACTTGGATTGAATGGGATTGGACATGGTCTGGGTATTAAAATTTTTTTTAAGTCCATATAGACCAGAGATACCAAAGAGGTTTTAATGGCTTGTGTGGTCTGGGTAAAGGGAAGATATGAATAAGCATGGTTGAAAAACAATGTTTCTATATTATCCAGTTTAAAATATGAACATACTTTCATTTAAGTATGACTTAACATGATTAATTCAGACTAAATTTAATCTTGAATGATGATCAATGTTTTACTAAGGACTTTCATCACTTTTTGATCTCATTATAGGGCTTAACTTTGCCACTCCTCCGTTCTGACTGTTTAAGTGTCTGCTACTTAGTGGCATGGGAAAAAAAGTAGCCTAGCTTTCATTTCCTCAATGGAGTATGAAGTTGAAATGATTGGTTGTAATTGTGGGGTCATTTATTCATACCAAAAATATTTGTTGAATGCCTACAATGTACCAGGCAGAGTGCTAATCTCTGGGGATATAGCAATGAACAAGAGAAATAGGAACCTGTCCAATATAAAGTTTACATTTCACTGAGAAAGTTAAACAGGTACAAAAATATATAATGCCATGTTTTATCAAGTGCTATGAAAGAAAACCAGAGAATAACCCTGAGAGAAGGCCTTCCCACCGAGATGACATATTACCAAATGGAAAAACTCTTAATTTGTCAAAGGATTGCCTCAAAATTGGTTAACTGTTAAGAACTATTATTTGTTGCAAATCTTGAAAATGGTACAGAAAAAAAAAAAAGTTGCCCAATATTCGAGAACTTATTCAGTGAAAATCCATATTGGTTGCTCAGTGTGGGTATGAATGAATCTTATGTGAATATACTTTAGCCCCATTCCAACTCTTTCTTCAGGGTCTCTGCTATGGTCTTTTCTTGTAGTCAAGATTATTTCTTGGTCTCAGCCAATGATCTGCCAGGTGACTTGGTAACTTCAGTCATCTCGTCTTCTCCACAGTACTGTCCCTAACTCTCCATCACACCAGTCACTCCAAATGAATATAAATTTATTGAAAATG
This sequence comes from Cynocephalus volans, assembly GCF_027409185.1. Lineage (NCBI taxonomy): Eukaryota > Metazoa > Chordata > Mammalia > Dermoptera > Cynocephalidae > Cynocephalus > Cynocephalus volans. The sequence goes on along the minus strand of NC_084469.1, from coordinate 76,029,932 downwards.
AGTGTGCTTATCATATAAATAGAACTCAAGAAAAATCTGGATATATAATCATCTCCTTTTTTGTTTTGTGATATTTGTGTTGAATATACCATTAAATTAAATTTTTATGATGTTAGCATATGCTTGTGATTGAAGCCCCTCTTTACAAATGGCTTGATCTCCTGGAGTCTGTTGTCTCAGTAAAAGGAAGTGATAGTTCTACCAGCCTCACAGAGTTTTGAGAGATTTAGTGAGATGCATGTTTATATCCTGATGCACAACCAATAGTTGGCTTCCCTTTCTCTCTACTAACTTTGTTTCAGTACAGGTATACCTTGTTTTATGAGCCGTTCCTGAAAAATTGTGAATAAATCTAGCTTTACAAAATGTTTTTGTGCTTTATGGAAGCTTCTATTTAGAATACTTTGAGTAATTTGTAAATAAGCCATCCTTATTACCTTTTTCGCAAATCCGCATTTTTGCATTCAACAGTGTGTTTTCATAAAGCAGTGAGGAGGTACATTTATTAATATATTTGATGTTAGAGTGAATAGCAACCTTTTCCTAATTTGCTTAGGCACGTCATGACTTCTCATGTTACACTAATCAATAAAATGGCAGCTTCTTAGACCAGATGGTCTTTAATGTTCTTTCTAGATATAGCCTTGGAATTTGGGACTTTATCTTGGGACTTTTCTATGTAGTAGTTCTAGAGCTCTTACTTGTCTTACCTTATACATTTTCTATTTTATAGGAAACAGAATGATAACAAAGTTTCACTATACGAGTATTTATAAGTCAGTCTTCAAATGAAGGATAATTTAATAGGGCTAGTGTTGGTCTTAGGAATAGTGGAATAGTTTAATTCAGACAAACCTTGCCATAGATAGCAATTACAAACCCTGGTCAAAATATAAAAAACTCTATGAAGGCACAATAGAGCAACAAAAATAAAACAGAAACTGGATGGGATTTTTTCCTTGAGAGAATAATACCGTACTATGCAAGATTCTCTCCCACCCTCCCCCCCTTTTTTTTCTTGTGGGTTCTTGCTTGCCACCACAGGAGTGGACCACTAGAAAACCTACTCTTATTGGCCTGTTATATCAGAGGACAGAGTTCAGGACTATCAGAGTGGCTGAAAATTGAGGGGGAAATCCAGAAAGGAGGAAGCTAGAGATGAAGGAGCCCCCACATCAGCAAATAAATGCCTCTCAAATCCTTGGCTGATCCCTAAACTGTGTACTTGCAAAGGAGCCTTCAAGGACCCTGGAAGAAAGCAACAACTGAAAAGGATGAAAAAGCTGTGCAGATATTTCAACTGATGAATACCGCAGGTGAGGCACAGTTAGAGTCCCACCAAGTAAGAGGTCCTTGGTAAACACCTCAGGCTTTATATGTTGAAACCTCACAAAGGTGTTAACTTGGGAGAAAAGCTGTGTCTTAAGATTTAAGCTTTAGTCTAAGATTAAAGGCAAACTTCAACAAATTTTTCCTAACGAAGTGTAAAACCAAGCCTCCATAAGGTGAAAATAATCAGCTGGTATTTCTCCTATATACTTGGACAAAAATCAATAGTCTTCTGAGAAAGATAAAGAATATCTACAATATATTATCCAAAATGGCCAATATACTATAAAAACAATACTAGAAATTCAAAGAAATAGGAAAATGTGACCCATGGTCAAGAGAAAAAGCAGGTAATAAAAATAGATCCTAACATGACTGGATGTAGCAATTTGCAGATAAATATAAAGTAGCTATTATAAACATGTTCAGGGACTTAAAGGAAAAGAGTGTCATAATGAGTGAATAGTTGGAAGGAGCTTAGCAGAGAAATAAAAACTGTAAAAGAAAACCAAATGGGCCTTCTAAAACTGGAAATTATTCTATCTGAAATGAAAATTTGGAGATGATAGAAGAAAGGATCAGTGAACTTGAAGATAGATCATCAGAAATTATTTAATCTAAAAAGTAGAATGAAAAATTGAGATGGGACATCTGGAAAAAATAGCAAAGTAAGGGCTACTAAAAATCATCTTCTCCATAAAAGCAATGAGAAAACTGGCAAAAAAATAAAATAGATGAAAATAAATAGAATCAATTTTGTCCTAGCTCTGAAAATTAACCAAAGGCTTTTAATAATCCAAGGAGCATTTATTAAAGAAAAAGTGCTGACTTTTGGTAAGAACAGTAAGCTTTATTATAGTTTAACTAGCCCTTCTCTCATTCTCCCCCTTCAGCTCTTCAATACTCTTGAAAACCAACAGCTCCCAGTCATGGTGAAAACCATCAACCTGGCAGCCACTAGAGGGGGAAGAATAATAGTGTTGGAACGCCTTCAAAAATCCCATTGCCAGGGCCGGCCCGTGGCTCACTCGGGAGAGTGTGGTGCTGAGAACACCAAGGCCCCGGGTTCGGATCCCATATATGGATGGCCGGTTCGCTCACTGGCTGAGCGTGGTGCTCACAACACCAAGTCAAGGGTTAAGATCCCCTTACCGGTCATCTTTAAAAAAAAAAAAAAAAAAATCCCATTGCCAGAAAATTGTTATTATTTGGTCTGTCTGGTGACTGCATGGAAGACTCTGCTTGCAAGGCTGTCTTTATTTGCCTTGCCTTGGAGCTCATGAAATGCAAAACAGGCTTTTCTCAAGGGTGTTGGTTAAAAATAATCAGAGGCATTGCTTAATATCACAGCTGGCTGATGTAGTAAGTAACAGTTGGAGCAGACAATAGACTAAAAAGCTTAACAGAAAAAGCTAAGGGATGAGATGTCCATAGGGAACTTAAAAAGCTTTGGCTTTGACATATTCCTGGGAGTCTAGAAGGCCATCTACATGTGTAGGGTTGTGTACGTTCCTAAGGCTATGAGCATCCCTGAAAAGATCCAAGAATGCTCTCAACTCTCATTAACCTTGAGCTTGTATGGGCCCAAAATGAAGACTAAGGCAGAGTTGTGAATTGTCTCCTGCCTGAGTGTTGAAGGTGTGTCCCAACATACACAGAGATCCTTTGCAAACACTGGGAAACTAATTGATTCTGGGCACTTAAGAAAATCTCTGGGGCTGACCTCGTGGTGCACTTGGGAGAGTGCGGCGCTGGGAGCGCAGCAGTGCTCCCACCCGCGGGTTCGGATCCTATATAAGGATGGCTGGTGCGCTGCTCACTGGCTGAGCGTAGTGCAGCCGGTCACAAAAAGACAAAAAAAAAAAAAAAAAAAGAAAATCTCTGTCTTATCATTAGCTGACCACTAAGCTAACCCATCAGTCTTCAGTAACCACACATGACAAAGAATACAAACTTTTCAGAATTAGTTCATAAAATTCATTAAATATGCAAATAACAACAACAAACAGCAACCACAGCAAACCCTGATGAGGGAGGAGAATCTTATTTTCAGAGTTGCTTTGTAATACTACTTAAAATGTTCAGTTTTCATTAAAAAGCATTGCAAGATATGTGAAGAACAATAAAGTGTGGCCCAAACATATCAAAAAAAAAAAAAAAAAAAAAGCAGTCAGTACAAACTTTCCCTGAGGAATCCAAGAGTTAGACTTACTATACAAACACTTTAAATCAGATATTGTAAATGTGGTCAAAGAACTAAAGGAAACCATGTCTGAAGAACAAAAGAAAAGTGTGAGACAGTGTGTCACAAATGGGAAAATATCAATAAAGATATACAACATTTTTTTTTAAATGACCAAATCAGAATTCTGGAGTTGAAAAGAACAATAACTGAAATGAAAAATTCACTAGTGAGACTTAACAGCAGACTAGATCAACTAGAAAAAAGAATCAGGAAATTTGAGCATAGGTCAATTGAGGTTACCTACTTTGAGGAATATAAAGAAAAAAAGATGAAAAAGGAACAGAGCCTCTGAGACCTGTGGACACCATCAATTTTACCAACATATTTATAATGGCAGTCCCACAGGAGAGGAGGGAAAGGAGCAGAAAAAATATTTGAAGGAGAAATGGCTAAAAACTTGCTGAATTTGATAAAAACATTAATGTGCACACTCAAGAAGCTCAAGGAACTCCAAGTTGCCTGTCAAAACTCAAAACATCTAGAAGCGTCATAATCAAACTGTCAAAGCCAAATAAAAAGAGAACATCTTGAAACTAGAGAGAAGCACCTCACCATATACAAAGTATCCTTAATAAGATTAATGGCTGATTTCTCATGAAGGACTGTGGAGACCAGAAGGCAGTAGGATGACATATTCAAAGTTCTGAAAGAAGACTGCCAACAAAAAGTTGTATAGCCAGAAAACTACCCTTGAAAAATGAAGGAGAAATGAGCAAAAAACTGAGAATTTGTCACTAGCAGCATTGCCCTAAAAGAAATATGAAAGGGATCCCTCAGGTTGAAATGAAAGGATACTAGACAGTAACTCAAATCTACAAAAAGAAGTAAAGAGCATTGATAAAGATAATTTCTTGGGTAGCTGTAAAAGACAGTGTAAATGTAATGTTAAAATGGCAACACTTAGGACAACTGCTAAGAAAATGAATTTTAAAATATACTAAAAGAAATGACAAGGAAATTAAAACAGTACACTGGAAAATACCTTTTTAACACAAAAGAAGGCAGCAATAGGGGCAGAAACAAAAAAAAGACATAAGAAATATAGAACACAAATAGCAAAATGGCATGTGTATGTAAATTCTACCTTATCAGTAATTACATTAAATATAAATTAAGCAATTAAAAGAAATAGGTAAAAATGCATAATTCAACTATATGCCTTCTAAAAGAGATACACTTTAGATTTAAAGACTCAAATAGGTTGGAAGTAAAAAGATAGAAAATAATACACCAGGCAAACAGTAACCAAAATAGAGCTGGAGTAGCTATATTAATATCAGGTAAAATAGACATTAAAACAGCAATTGTTACTAAAGAACAACAGTTTCTAATCATTAAAGTATTGATTCAAAGATAGATAAAACAATTATGACCATTTATACTCCTAACAATACAGCCCCAAAATACACAATGCAAAACCTGAGAGAATTGAGGAGTAAAATAGACAATTCAACAATAATAGTTATAGACTTCAATTACCCACTTTCAATAATGTTAGAACAATGAGACAGAATATCAACAAGGTAACAGAAGACTTGAACAATACTATAAGCCAGTTAGCTCTAATACACATATGTAGGCCACTTCACTCAATAACAGCAGAAAACACATTTTTCTCCAATGCTCATGGAAAATTCCTCAAGATAGATCATATGTTAGACTATAAAACAAGTCTAAATAAATGTAAAATTATTAAAATAGTACAAAATATTTGTTTTCTGACAACAGTGGATTAAAACTAGAAATCAACAGAAAATTTGGAAAATTTACAAATATGTTGAAATTAAATTACATGCTTCTAAATAACCAATGGTTTAAAGAAGTCATAAAAAAAATTAGTAAATACTTTGAGATAAATGAAAATGAAGACACACATATAAAAACTTATTGGATTTAACTAAATTGGTGCTTAAAGGGAAATTTATAGTTGTAAATGTGTATATTAAAAAGAAGAATCAATAGCATAACTTTACTAATCAATAGCATAACTTTACACTTTAAGAAACTGGGATGAAGAACAAACTAAACCCAAAGCAAGCAGAAATAAATAAATAATAAAGATTAAAGCAGAAATAAGTGACATAGGGAATAAAATAATAGAGGAAAACAACAAAATCAGAAGTTGGTAGTTTGGAAAAAATTTGCAAATCTTTACCTAACTGACCAAGAAAAGAAAAGAAAGATTCAAATTACTAAAATCAGTAATGAAAAAGAGGATGGTGTTACTGACCTCTACGGTTTGAATGTTTGTCTTCTCCAAAGCTCATGTTGAACCTTAATCCCCTATGTGGCAGTGTTGAGAGATGGGGCCTTTAGGAGGTCACTGGACCATGAGGGCTTTGCTCTCATGCATGGATTAATCCTTAAGTGGATTAATGGGTTATTGGATTAATGGGTTAATGGGTTATCATGGGAGTGGAACTGGTGCTTTATCAGAAGAGGAAGAGAGACCTTAGCTAGCATGTTAATTTGCTCTCGCCCTCTTGCCCTGTGATTCTGTGTGCTGTTTTGGGACTCTGCAGAGAGTCCACACCAGGAAGAAGGCCCTCACCACATATGCCCCCTTGACCTTGGACTTTCCAGCCTCCAAAACTAAGAAATAGTTTCTTTTTAAGTTAGCCAGTTTTAGGTATTTTGTTATAAGTGACAGAAAATAGGCTAAGACACTAACCTTTCCAAAATAAAAAAGGATTATAAGGAATAATATGGGGCCGAGCCCGTGGCGCACTTGGTAGAGTGCTGCGCTGGGAGTGCGTCAACGCTCCCGCCGCGGGTTCGGATCCTATGTAGGAATGACCGGTGCACTCACTGGCTGAGTGCCGGTCACGAAAAAACGACAAAAAAAAAAAAAAAAAAGGAATAATATGAACAGTTGTATGCCAACAAATTAGATAACTTAGATGAAATGGACAAATTCCTAGAAAGACACAAACTACCAACACTAATTAAAGAATAAATAAAAATATCCAAATAGACCTATAACAAATAAGGAGATTAATTAGTAACCAAAAAGAATCTTACTATCTGACAAAAGCTTAGGACCAGATGGATTCGTAGGTGAATTCTACCAAAGGGTTAAGGAAGAATCAACACCAACTCTTCACAAACTCTACCAAAAAATAAGAGGGAGTACTTCACAACTCACTCTCTGAGTCCGGTCCTACCCTGATAATCCAAACTGGAAAAAGATATTACAAAAGAAGAAAACAACAGACCAATATCGCTTATGAATATATATACAAAAATTCTCAACAAAATATGACTAACTATTTATCTGTGAAAGAATTTCCATTTGTCTTATATGTGCACACACACACGTATATATATTTAAAGAAAACTTGCCAAGATTATTTCACTGCTAAAGTACTATCAAACTTTTAAAAACACAGTAAAAACAGTCACACAAACTCTTTCAGAAAGTAGAAAAGGATTGGACACTTCCCAAGTAGTTTTATGTGCCTAGCATTGCCTTGACTCTGAAATCTCAAAAAGACATTATAAGAAAAGAAAATTGTAGACAAATATCCCTCACAATCATAGATACAAGAATCCTTAAGAAAATACGAGTACCAGCAGGCCAAATATAGGAATATATAGAAAAGATAATATATCACATCCAAGTTTGGTTTATCCTTGGAATACAAGGTTGGTTTAACATACAAAAACTTCAGTTTAATTCACTATGTTAGCAGAACATATGGTAAAAAGTATATGATTGTCTCAGTAGATACAGAAATTTTGTTAGCTCACTTGGCAAAATTCAATACCCACAGGTGAAAAAAAAAAAATCCCAATAAAATAGGAATAAAAGGGAACTCTCTCAATCTGATACAGGACATCTGTGGTACACCTACCATTACTATATGGTAAAATATTGAACTTGTTCCCCCAAAGATTGGGAACAAGACAAATATCTTATTCACTGCTTCTATTCAACATTGTATGGGGGTCCTAGTGCAATAAGACAAGAAAGAGAAATAAAGGGCATATAGACTAGAAAGGAAACAGTATAACTGTCTTTATTCACAGATGACATGATTATATGAGAGTACTTCAGAAAGTTCATGGAAAAATAGAATTTGAAGATTATACTAATCTTTCTATGAACTATTTAAAGGACTCTTGTATATGAAGAATTTCCTAAGGAATCTACAAAACAACTACTAGGAGTAATAAGTGAACTCACTAGATTACAGATAGAAGATCATAACTTAAAACCAATTTTACATCTAAATACTAGCAGCAAATAATTACAAAATGAAATAGCAGCAAATAATTACAAAATGAAATTAAATAATCAATGACAGTAAATACTTGAGAATATACTCATACTTAACCAAAAACATATAAGACCATTACACTGAAAACAACAAGATATTGCTGTTTGCTGTAAGGAATTTATGAAGACTTACATAAATGGGAGGAAAAGTGTTGGGGTGATGGATACAAAACTATGCTATCTAGTTTAAGTGAATCGTTGTGCGGCATATGCATATATTGAAGCAATACACTGTACCTCACAAATATATAAAAATATATGCTAACATATTTTCCATAAAATATTTACATAGAGATATATACCATGTTTATGAATTGGAAGAATCAGTTATTAAAGTGACAGTTTCCTCCAAATTGATCTATATATCAATTGAAATTTCAATAAAAATCCCAGTAGGCTTTCTGTATGTGTGTGGAAACTGACAATTCTAAAATTTATGTGTAAATGTAAAAGATCTAGAATGGCCTCCAAAAAATGTTGAAGAAGAAAAAGTTGGAGGACACACACTACCTAATTTCTAGACTTATTTCAAAGCTACAGTAATTAAGACAGTGGGATGTTGACAGGATAGGTGAATAGATTGATGCAACAGAATAGAGAGCCCACACACAAATGTTCAATTGATTTTTGGCAAAGTTGCCAAGAAAATTCATTGGAGAATGTTAAGTCTTTTCAACAAATTTTGCTGGAACAATTGAATAAATCTATGAATAAAAATGAACCTTGATCCCTACTGCATGCCACATGTAGAAAGTAATTTAAGATGGATCATAGAGCGAAACATAAAAGCTAAAACCCTACAGTTTCTAAAAGAAGAAGAAAATATAGAATACCTTCATCACCTTGAGGTAGGTAAAGATTTCTTAGAAAGGTCCCAGAAAGGAACTAAACATAAAATAAAAATTGATAAATTAGATTTTATCAAAATTAAATTTTATTTCATCAAAAGATGCCATTAATAAAATGAAAAGGCAAGTCACAGAATGGGGGAAAATATTTTCAATACATATATTTACAAAGGGCCACTATACAGAATATGTGAAGAACTCCTACAAATTGATAAGAAAAAGATTAACAACAATAAAAATGGGCCAAAGACTTGACCTTACCATAAGAAGTTAAAGAATTATCACCAATAAGCATATGAAAAATGTGCTCAGCATTATTGTTCATCAGGAAATGTGAATTAAGCCACAATGAGCCACAATTTTACACCCACTTGAATAGTTAACATTAAAAAGACTGCCAACACCAATGCTGGTGAGAATGTGGAGTAACAGAAATTCTCATACCCTGTTGATAAGATGTAAAATGGTACAGCCACTTTGGAAAACAGTTTGCGGTTTCTTATAAAGTTAAGCGTACCCTATGACGCAATAATTTCACTTCCAGTGAAGTGAAAATATATGTCCGCACAGTGACTTGAATGTTAATGTTTGTAGGAGCTATATTCATAATAGCTAAAAACTTACAATAAATATTGAAGTGAATGGATAGATGAATTGTGATATATTCAGACAATGGAATAATAGCTTACAATTAAAAAGAGTAAACTAAGCTAGCCAGTTAGCTCAGTTGGTTAGAGCATAGACTTGTAACACCGAAATCATGGGTTCAGATCCCCATGCTGGCCAGCCACCAATAAATAAATATATAGAGAAAAAATAAATAAAAAGAGTAAACTGATACATATGGCAATATGGTTGAATCTCAAAAATGTGAAGTAATAAAGCCAGACACAAAAAGAGTACATACTATGCGATTTCATTTATATGAAAATCTAGAACGGGCATAACTGCAGCAAAGGAAAGCCTATCAGTCGTTGCCTAGGGATAGGGAAGATGTACTGAGTGCAGAGGGTACAAGGGGACTTTTTTGGGATGATGGCAGTATCTTAATTGTGGTGGTGATTGCGTGGGGAAATACATTTGTAAAATTCATAATCTATGAACTTAAAATAGGTGCATTTTATTTTATGTAAATTATGCTTTAGGAAAGTCAGTCTTCAACAAAGACTACCAATGCCAAATGTTGGCAAGTATGTATAGCAACTGAAATTCTCATGCACTGTCAATGACACTTTAAAATGATATACCACTTTGGAAAACTGTTTGGTAGTTTCTTAAAAAGTTAAACAACATCTACGATCCAGTAATTCCACTCCTAGGTATTTACCTAAAAGAAATTGATAGAGTTTGGATGTGTTGTCCCCACCAAAACTCATGTGGAAATCTGATCCCCAGTGTGACAATTTGAGTTATGGGGGCAGATCCCTCATGAATGGATTAATACTCTCCCTTGGCAGGGGGAGTAATGAATGAGTTCTCACTCTATTAGTTCCCACCAGAGCTGGTTGTTTGAAAGACCCTGGCACCTCCTCTCTCTCTCTCTTTCTTCCTCTCGCCTTGTGATCTGCTTGTACCACCTGCTGGCTGCCTGCCACTTTCCACCATGAGTAGAAGCAGGCTGAGGCCTGCACCAGATGCAGCTGTCCCAGAATCGTGAGCCAAATAAACGTCTTTTCTTTATAAATTACCCAGTCTCAGGCATTTCTGTTATAGCAACACAAACGGATTAATACAGAAATGAAAACGTATATCTGCAGAAAGGCTTTAATGTTCCCACTGGCTTTATTCATAATAGCCTACAACTGGAAACAAACCAAATGTTCATCAACAGGAGAATCAAATTCTTATATAGTAATACAGCGGAATAATATTCTGTAATCAAAAATAATTAATTGCTAGGGCCGGCCCGTGGCTCACTTGGGAGAGTGTGGTGCTGATAACACCAAGGCCATGGGTTCGGATCCCTGATAGGGATGGCCAGTTGGCTCACTTGGGAGAGCATGGTGCTGACAGCACCAAGTCAAGGGATTTAGATCCCCTTACCGGTCATCTTTTTTAAAAAAAATAATAATGATAATAATTAATTGCTAATATACAAGGCAAAATAGTTGAATTTAAAAGATAGTGCTAAGTGAAAGAAGCTAGACACATAAGAAGACATAATGTATTATTTCATTTATGTGAAATTTATGAGCAGACAAAACTAAGCTATAGTGGTAGAAATCCAGCATTGGTTGCCTAAGAGCATAGAGATTTACTGCAAGAGGGACAAGGCGACTTTCTAGGGTGGTACAAATGTTCTGTATTCTGATTGGGGTGGTGGTTATATGAGTATACATTTATCAAAGCCCATTGGATTGTACACTTAAAATCTGTACTTTTCCTTGTAGGTAATTTTACATCCAGTACATACATGCTCTTGAATAATCTGACAGAGATAAAATAATTACAATAGTTTTGGTATTTTTCATACGTTGTTTGATGATGCTACGATTCATATAAGGGCCTGTAAAGACAGAAGAAGGATGGCATTGGTTGGGTAGTGTAATTGGCTTATAGAGAAAAGATAATGTGCTGTACACAAGGACAGTTTATTTCACTTAAAGCCAGTATTGTATAAAGATTAAGAGCAAAGGCTTTATAATGTAACCAAACTGGATTCAAATCCTGGTTCTGCCACTTACTATGTGATCTTAAGCAATTAAATTTGACTCCCTCTGTGCCACTTCTTTCTTGTATGTAAAACAACTTAAAATTATAAGAACTAAATAAGTTACTGCATACCAAGTGTTTAGAATGTCTGGTATGCAGTAAGCCTTCATGTATTGTTTCCTGTTCTTATTTATTTACTTTTCATTCTTATAATTTATTATTTATGTTTATTTTCTCCTCCTCCATCTCCTTATTGTTATTAGTTATAGAGAACTGGCAGTTATATGAAACAATGTGTTTACTTCTTCATACTCTAATGCTTTCATTCATACTCTTCCTTTTACCAATAGTTCTCAAAAAGCAATTTCCCCCTCTCACCTTGCTAGCTCTTGCTTGTCTTGCAAGACTATTCACACTACAACTCTTCCAGGAAGCTTTTCCTGACTGTGAAGTGATGCTTACCATTTTTTGGTTCCTACAACATCCTCTATTCACTTTCATCGATATACGATCAAGTTGTCTTATGGTTTTCTTCACTGTTTCTTTTGCTATGTAGTAGGCTTTGTGAGATCAGATATAATGTCTTATTTTTCTTTGTGTTTAAATCCGTGTCTGGTACAGGGTAGTACTTAATTCATCCTTGAGTGAATGTACAAATAGCATAAAACTTTCCTGTTACAAGTTTCTGTTTGATAGCTATGCATTAAAATAATGGTAATTCGTCTGTTTTATCAACTTTGACTTTCAGATTTTTATTCTTGGAATTATCCTACTTCCAATTCGTGCCTTATTGATAGGATTAATTTTATTACTGGCATGGCCATTTGCTGCAATTTCGACAGCATGCTCTTCTGAAAAACTGACCCACCCAATAACTGGTTGGAGGAGGTAAGAAATATGTTCAAATATTAGGTAAATCAAGATCAAAAATGTTCATCATAGTTTAGTCAGTGATCAATACTTTATCTAACCACTCAGTTTTAATAATTTGTCTGTCAGCTGAAACTAGTCTTAACTTATATGTGGAAATTGCTGCCCAAGCAGTGTATGATAATCTTCTGTTGAAGCTGTAAATTCCTAATGCTAAACGTTTTGTTTTCGGAGTTATTGCCAAAAAGTGATACATCCCTAGTTCTGGAAAGTATCCAATTAGTATACCTGAAACCATGACCAAAATACCTTGCTTTCTTTTGCTCTTCCTCAGTTCTCACATTTGCTTTTGTCCTGTTACAGTAAGGCTATGGTTTCTGCAGTATATAATTAAGTGGATTGATTACATTATTTTTATTAAATACTTTTGTGATAATTTTTAATAACAATTTAATTATTAGTGTAGTGTAGCTTTTTAAAACATGAGCACTGAGGCAGAATGGAACTGCTTTAAGAAGCTTAAGAATATTATCTAACTAGGATGGTATTAGAGAACAGACTGATCATAAATTAACAAAGTTACTGGTGAAAGTTTATTCTTAGTGGGCAGAACCAAATTGTTGTCATCTGCATGTCTTGAACATGGGGCCTTTTCATGTGGATTTCATAGACTCCACATGGATTCCAAATGTGTAGATTGGTTTGGGGGCACCATTGAACTCTGAAATTATGCACATTTTTTTTTATTATGTAAGAATGTATTCCTTTTATCCAAATCTCAAATGCAGGTATATCCTCCAAAATTTTTGAGAAATACTGTTCTAGAAACTTTTAAAGAAATATGCAGTTTGCTGTTTGGTTCATGTTCTAGTGAACAAATGTAAATATCAAACACAAAGCTGGTTTGAAGTGGAAATGAATCCAGTGCTGGCAGTGCCCCAGAGAATTCTCAGTCCTTGCAAGTCATACTCCTTTGTTTTATCACTCAAGGTTGTGTGGTATAAAACAACACTTCAAGGGATGTTTTTCATGACTCACCAGTTACTTTCAGGTTATCTCTTTGGTTTCTGTTAGTGGCTTATGAAAACCTAGGATGATGGAAGGAATAGTCTATGAATCCAGAAAATAGATATAATAAATGTTAGAAAAGAAAGTTTTACTTTTGTCAACTAAACCAGTGTCTCTATCTCCTCTCAAAGAGATAATGTTGAAGTTGTTATGTGGCACCAGACTTTTAGCCATTTTTAAAACTTTTAAATAGAAGTGTTTAATGGCTCTGAATTTGAGGTATCTTGAAATGTAATATCGAAGCTACAAAACTGCAGATCAAAAATAAGAGGTGTGGAAATTCCATGGAGTGATGTGCATTGTATCCTTACATAAATAGAGATCTCATCTCTAAACTAAAGGGAAAAAGGGGAGGTGTAGTCATTTCTGTGTGCCCTCTGGAAAAGTACTTTGGATTTCTGTGTCTCCTTTCTCCTTGCTATAAAATTAAAGTCACAGAAACTTTCTCAGTAGCTAGTTGCTAATAGCTCCTCATTATATTATTACAAGTATGTTGAAAGAATTAGATAGGAAGCCAATTTTTTAAAGCTCTTATTAGATACTTGGTGGGTGCTACACGTTTTATTTTTTGTGAAAAGCTGTATGCTTATTCACATACTGAGATATCCATCCTGTATTTGCATTTCTAGGAATACGTTTTTGTTTCCCCTACTTCATTGAGCTTACAGTGCAAACGCAGGATGGATATCTCAGTATGTAATAAGAGTAAAGAATGTGAGAAAGCCTTGGAATGAGATGAATACATATGTGGGAGAAATCCAATTATGTAATGACTGTGTGAGAAGTTATTTATTCATTCATCATCCCTTAGAAGTTGTATGACAACTCAATGCTGAAAGGAAGTACTTCAAATATCATTAAGAGTTGCTACTTGAGAAAAATAAACAATGTTTTTTGGTAGCTAGCCAGTACGAGGACCTGAACCATTGACCTTGGTCTTACCAGCACCATGCTCTTTTTTTTTTTTTTTTTTAAGTGTTTTGGGAGATAGCACTATCTTCATTATACAAATGTAGATTCCCAAGATGAAGACTTTAAAGGGCGGTACAATTTGGATGTCTCAGTGGATGATGTGTGTTGAAAATTTATTTTTCTCACTTTATAGTCACAGAATAATGGAGCCATTTGTTAGCCACATGTCCTTGGGCAAATTACTTCTGTGCCTTCTATTTCTTCCTCTGTAAAATGGGGGTAATAATAAGTAGGCTGAGGATTAAAGAAATTAATATATGTCAAGCATTTAGAATAGTGCCTGGCAAATGGCAGAAAGAACTCTTCGTGTTAGCTGTTGTCCTCCTTGGCTCATGTTTTAAAATGAAATGCTCTGACATGTTTTGGTTATCTTGTATTTAGAGTAAAGCCCTGTTGCTAGCTTCAATTAGCAAAGCTAATTATTTCTTTTCTGTATTTGTTTTTAAAGGAAACTTACTCAGTCAGCTTTGAAGTTTCTGGGTCATGCCATGTTCTTTTCAATGGGATTTATAGTTACTGTGAAAGGAAAGATTGCATGTCCTTTGGAAGCACCAATTTTTGTTGTTGCCCCTCATTCAACATTCTTTGATGGAATTGCCTGTGTTGTAGCTGGGTTACCTTCTATGGTGTCTCGAAATGAGAACGTACAGGTTCCTCTGATTGGCAGTAAGTACTTGTAAGGTAACATAGATAAAATATTTTCATGTTTATGCTTTAAATTAGAAAAATCATATATAGTTAAAAGATAAGCTTTTTTAAAACTTTAAAATAATAAAACATTTCAAATATGTTTTCTTTATTATAATGAGGTATATGGAAAGAATGGATTTATGAAAAAGATTAGAGACTTCCCTATCTTAGCCTCATAATTCTTTTAAAAACTTTTTTTTTTTCAGCCAGCTGGTGCAGGGATCTGAACCCATGACCTTGGTGTTATAAGGCTGTGCTCTAATCAACTAAGCTACCTGGCCAGTCTAGAAAACTTATCTTTATCACTATACCATCATGTCTTTCTGTTCTTATGTGTAGCCAGAAAGACCAATTTTCAAATATTAAACGTACTTGACTTTTTTTTTTTTGAGAGAGAGAGAGAGAATTTAACCAAAGAATCTGCGAAAACACAGGTTACATGCTATTTCATTAATTTCTCCTCAGGTATGAGGCTGATAAATACACTGTCTTTTCTCCTAACTCTGTTTTCTTCATTATTGTCCCCCAAGTCTTCATGAGGGACCTGTGTGTAACTCTTTGAAAATTATGATGTGGGACAATAAGTGCTTCCTGCCATAAAAAATAATGAAGCTAGCAAAGTGTTTTTCCCACCAGGTGCTTTGTTCTCTCCCTCAGGAATTAGTCTCCAAGTAACTGCTCCTGGTTGTCCCAAGGTTATTGCAAACATCAGGTGATGACAGAGCAGGTGTGAAATTTGCCTGATTTTGTGCTGGTGCTCTGGAAAAATAATAGTAGTTCTTGCAGCTTTGTCATTCAGCTAAGATACTTCATTTTTCAACGTAACTCCCATGCTTTGTGTAATAGGGCTTTTTCCTGAAAAGATGTGTAGCAATAGATTTTTGGTAAATTGAGGTTTATTTTGCATGTGCTAGGAAGCTATTTACTCAGAAAATCGTTGTGCTGAAAATTTTAGTGTAATGAGTAATAACTGCCCCCTACTTATGTATACTATGAATTCACATAATCAGTTTTCAGGGTATTTCTAAAATAAAACAAGGTGATCTTGTAGTGTATTCCAAAGGTTTAATGTCAGTTGAGGAAGAAGGCCTTTAAGGAGAAGATTACATTTACTTCTTTTCATATTCTTGCTGCTTACTTCTGTTAAATCAATGAAATATTTTTGGGTATAAAAATATTCATCTTTCCTTTTGACATTAGAAGCTAACTTCTAGTAAACTTTGTATTGGAGTGGTTTTTTTTTTTTTTTTATTGTTGTCTTTGATTTGCTGTCATTTTAGTTTTCCATAAAATTTGTTTTATGATTTATCCAGTATTATTGCTATGATGGCTTTAGCCAAAAAATAGCTTGGTTGTGACTTTCTGTTTGTTTT
Organism: Cynocephalus volans; assembly: GCF_027409185.1. Classification (NCBI taxonomy): domain Eukaryota; kingdom Metazoa; phylum Chordata; class Mammalia; order Dermoptera; family Cynocephalidae; genus Cynocephalus; species Cynocephalus volans. The sequence continues at coordinate 76,013,606 of NC_084469.1, read as the reverse complement.
AAAGGACTCTTACGGGCTGTGCAACCAGTGTTGGTGTCCCGTACAGATCCAGATTCCCGAAAAAACACAATAAATGAAATAATAAAGCGAGCAACGTCAGGAGGGTTATGGCCCCAGGTAAAACACAGTAGTTGTTCATTTAAGTATATTGAGAGTTTATTGTCTATAGACTTACTTATTTGGATCCACAAATAGCAACATCTACCTCTGGATTTAATTACTATTTTAAAGACAGATGGGAGATACTAAAGCTAAATTATACTCAACAATATGGTGGATTTAATGAAATAGCGATTAAGATCTTCAATATTATCTGAAGTATATTTAGACAGTGCCTTTCAACTCAGGAGGTATATCAGAATCACCTGCAGAACTTTTTCAGACTTTATCATCTTACTACCCTCTTCCCTGAAATGCCTTTTGAGGGTCGTGTAGGGACAATATTGTATAATAAGCTAGTGGTGATCCTAATAAGGATCCTTGTGTCTTTGCTCAGTTGAAAACAAGTGATCTCTAGCAGACTAATGATCCTACAGTGATGTGGCCACCTATTATGACATGTAGATGTTAAAGTACCAAGAGGAGCATGATTAACCAGGAGGTTTTAGAAACCAAGGCATGTGAGGAATGATTTAAAAGAAATGATTGAGAAGCATTGGCATTTGAAATAAGAGCTTCAGTTTTCTCTTTGAATCCAAGGAATATATCTAGGACTAGTAGGTGGAAGATAACAAATAGATAGATATCAGCTTATTTTGCTCATTTTGAGGAAGAACTTTCTCTCTGTCTAGAGTTAGAATGGTCCGATATGGAACCTTTTTCAAGAATTTTCAGGCATTGGCTGAGCAACCACTTGGGGGGGATATTGTAGAAAGAATTCAAGCATTAGAGATGCTATGGGTGACTTTTATGCTCCTTTTAGCTCTGAGATTTTATGATTTGCTCTATGTCCATTCATTGTTAATAGTGGAACTGTAGAATAAAACATATTTGATATTGTATCTGATTGTCACAGGAAGCCATTTTTTTTTTTTTTTAAAGATGGCCGGTAAGGGGATCTTAACCCTGGACTTGGTGTTGTCAGCACCATGCTCTCCCAAGTGAGCTAACCGGTCATCCCTATATAGGGATCCGAACCCTTGGCCTTGGTGTTATCAGCACCACACTCTCCCAAGTGAGCCACGGGCTGGCCCCACAAAACCCAGTTTTTTAATTAGAGGATGGAATTATACCCATTCATAATTTTTATTTGACCTGTTGTTATTGTGGCAGTTTAGCTCAATAATATTTTCCCTCTGTAATTATTATAAAATACACATTAGTAACTGCTGTGAATGTACTAATTTTTTTTATATCATGTACGTAGCAACCTACTATTTAAAAAGCTTCAGAAAATCAAGCTGCTATGTTATTTATTTAATGGGAAAACTAACTGTACTGCATGTCTTTCACATGGAAAACATAAAGAAGTGTGTTAAAAACTAAAAGCACTTTCTCAAAAAAAAATTAAGTTATATTCCATATGTCAACTAATTCAAGTAAGCATAAAGCACATTGTAAGCATTTCCTCTTCTTTTCTTAAGACATCCTTGAACTATATGTTGTAGAAGTGTATATCATTTAATGGGAAAACTGAAACAAAGAAGTAGGAAATTATTTGGTTAAAGATGTATTGCAGCAGAAGAATGAATTTAGTATAGCCTAATGTATACTTTGACCGTGACTTATGCTCAACCATCTTTTAAGTTTGTTCAGAGTATTAGTATCATAATTAAGAAACATTTGTTCTGTGTATTCTATATGCAAAACTTAAAGCCATTTTGTAATTATCTTAATGGTCAGACTACTTTTTTTTTTTAGAGGAAAATTGGATATTCTGATTCTAGATTTCATTAGAATCAAGTGTTAGCCTTTTTTAAAATTTTTGTTTTTTAAGCATTGGCATTTGAAGTCATAAGAAAGAGAGTAAAGAGGTAATCTATTAATTAGACTGAAATATTAAATCTATTCCTTTTCTCCCAAGATACTAGTTTTCCCAGAAGGTACTTGTACTAATCGTTCCTGTTTGATTACTTTTAAACCAGGTGAGATAAATTAAATTATGTATTGTAACAAAGTAGTATGGAAGATTTCTCAGATGATTTATAGTAATACAGTACACAACAAAATAACTCTTTAGTTTGCTCTGAGCATTTCTGTTTTTCTGATAGAAAGTTTTTAATGTCGTGAATCCCTAGAACTCACTCCTTTGCTTTCTTTTTTGATATTATAATCCCTTGTGTGTGTGTGTGTGTGTGTGTGTGTGTGTGTGTGTGTGTTTGAGCAGAAACCACCAACATTTTTCTTTTCCTTCAAGGAACCCTCACAGACACCTGGGGTTCTCTGTCATCATGTAGAAAACTTATTTCATAAGCTTTATAATGTCTTCAAATGCCTTCTAAGATTCACTTCTTTTTTAACATTACAAAGTCAGTCATGAAGGCACCTTCCATTGTTATGTGTTACACTTTAAAATATTTTTGTATTGGCTGGTAGAATGTTCAGCGCCAAAATTGTGACTCACTCCTACCAAGTGTTGTAGTTTATACTTCATACATTTGGTTTCATCTAAGTTTTCTTCTTATTTTCCTTGTGTTGATTTGTTATTTTTTTTTTAATCCTGTTGAATAATAGGAATTTGGAAAACGAAAACAAGTGGGGAAATAAATAAATAAGTATTTTAAGTGGCTTAGGCACTACACATAATATTTTCCTTAAATAATTCTTAATTTTAAAAATTCCTCATTTTGGTAAACACTAGGGATTTATCAACATTTACAAATAGTTTCTGTTGTGTATACTCTTCAAATACTCCATATATTTATACTATTTATTATTAATTTTTTCTTTATTGTAAAACTTTTTTTCATATAAAAACATGTTATAAAATTTTGTGATTATAGGAGCCTTCATTCCAGGGGTTCCAGTGCAGCCAATCCTCCTTAGATACCCAAACAAGATGGTAAGTATAATATTTTACTGTGGGAAGAATCTCATTCCAAACAGCACAGATTCTCTAGGACCCCTTTTAATATTTGAATAGGGGTATACTCAGCATCACTCAGCATTCGGGAAATGCAAATCAAAACTACTTTCAGATACCATCTCACTCCAGTTAGAATGGCTAATATCCAAAAGACTGAGAATGACAAATGCAGGCAAGGTTGTGAAGAAAAAGGAATCCTACACTGTTGGTGGGGCTGCAAAATGATGCAGCCTTATGGAAAATGGTATGGAGTTTCCTCAGACAATTACAGATAGATCTACCATATGACCCAGCTATTCCACTGCTGGGAATATACCCAGAGGAATGGAAATCATCATGTCAAAGGGATACCTGTAGTCCCATGTTTATTGCAGCGCTATTTACAATAGCCAAGAGTTGGAACCAGCCCAAATGTCCATCATCAGATGAGTGGATAAATAAAATGTGGTATATCTACACAATGGAATACTACTCTGCTATAAAAAAAAAAAATGAAATACTTCCATTCACAGCAACATCGATGGACTTAGAGAAAATTATATTAAGTGAAATAAGCCAGGCACAGAAAGAGAAATACCACATGTTCTCACTTATTTGTGGGAGCTAACAATAAATAAATATACAAACTAATAAATGGGGAGGGGTGGGGAAGAAGACACAACAATCACAGCAATTCCTTGAACTTGTTAAGACAAGTGGACAGATATGATTCTGATGGCGGGGAGGGGAGAAAGGAGAAATTGGTAATGGGACACAAAAATCGACTACATTGTATATTAATAAATTAAAATAAATTTTAAAAAATATTTGAATAGGGGTATGAATAGATAAACAGTGGAAGCCCGTGGGCAGATTCATTCTGCTTGACACATCTAGTTTTTAAAATTTTGCAAGATAGGCATATATTTTTTGATATCAAGATTGAACATGGTTTTGCTGTTACTAAGTTTCAGGAAGACATTTCCTTAGCCTCTACTTTATTGTCACTGGGATAGTTATGATTCAGTCTCAGATTCGGATCTCGTAAAACTGGACAGTAGAAATTTGTGATTTTCATTAACCCTAGCAGGAAACTTTTCCTGATTCAGTGATCATTACTGGTAGAGAAGGATTGAAGTAGCGGGATAAATTTGGGAGAGGCTTGGCCTTTAATTACTGTCTCAGTACTTACTAGCTGTGTGACCATTGGCAGGTAGCTTAATTGAGAAGATATCTGAAAAGAACTTAAGTCCAGAGATGGCTCAGGACTTTAGTCTCTTCTGTTCGAGCTGGATACATTGTTGTCCTCTGGAGATTTATTGTATCACCATTTTCCTAAAGAAAGCTTTTTGGGGGGATGTTTTGGTTCTGAGAGGAACTTTCTTTTCTAGAGCATTTGAGTAAAAAGGCAGGATGTAATTATTAGTTACCCATGCTATTTAAGTGTTGTTGATCAATTCAACTTTCTATTTAGAGGCTGGTTTCTCAACCTTGAACATCTATGGTTAGAAAATAATTAAAATCTATCAAAATTTTTACTCATATGTCTGCCTATGGGTTTGAATTTTTCATATATTCATGAATCTTTTCTCCCAAATAACCCCCCCTTTTTTTGGAGAACTGGTGTATTCTGTTTTTTAATAAGCAAATTAATTATCCAGATATGTTCATATTAGGAGAATAATAGCTAAGCATGTACAATAGTTTTGTTTTTTTTTTTAATTCAGAACAACTAGGTTCATAAAAAGATATGTGGTGACATAAGGAAGATGGATCTTTCTATGTAGATATATAATCCAGGATGTCATAGATCAGTTCACTGTTCTTTAATGATAATAATAATATATGTATTTTACTTTTCAACATGTTGCTTTTAATTTCAGAAAAATGTACATGATATTTTTGCTCTGGATTAACAGTTTAAATACTTGTGTTATTGTAGGACACTGTGACCTGGACGTGGCAAGGATATACATTGTAAGTCACTTATGTCTATTGTTAGTTTATATAAATTTTATTTTAGTGAAGAAAAAGAAATATCCTTTATTCCTTCTTTTTTAAAAAGGCTTCTTTTGGTAAAAGTAAAGATTTCTTATCAGAGTCCTTAATCTTGTAACTGTTAATTCTCTGTGTAGAGCATCACTATCTTGCTCATTAACCCCTGGTGTCTCCAATGTGCAGAATTCTAGTCATCTGTCATGTTCAAATGGGTCTCAAGTGTCTGTCTACCAGTTTGTAAGGAATATTTCAGTGGCCCAGTTTGCATCATTAGATTTAATTTTGTAGTTTCATTTTCATTGCAGATTTAGCATTATCTGGTGTCTCCATCCTTACTTGATTATACCGGTTTCAGTAATTCAGAACAATTTAGTCATATGGCCTGAAATAGTTGTGATGTGTCTGATATGAACTGAGAAAATAGCTAACCAATATTTCAGTTCCCTTCTTGGATTTTAAAAGCATAGGGATCAGCAGTTTCTATAAACATTTGAGAGAGGAGAGAAATGCAGGTTCACTATTAAGCAAGCTGAAGAGAAATAGGCCTTTAAAAAGTACAGAACATGTAGAAACTTACTTTCTCTCACAATCATTTATTTGGTTCCTCCTGGATAAATCTAAGCCTGTTTAAATTTTGGTGAGAGCCATGTGAAACACCTGCATTCAAAGATGTTCCCAAGGAGCTTGCCCAGTTTTGATACTGTTAAGCACAGAGCTCAAATAATATTGTTGATGAATAGGGGACAACTACTTGGAAAAATTAAAAAGGAGATCATCATTTGCCATCAATCACATTGTGGGCCTCTTTAGATATCTTTTACAGTATCCAACCAAATTCTGAAAATCAGATTTTTTTAAATACTATATAATTTCTCCATTTTTTTGTGTATATAAATTGCTTTGAGATAATAAATTTAAATCAGAATAGGTAACTGATGGACCAATGGAATAAACATTAACACATGTAAAACATTTATGTTCCTGTTATGCTTCAGTCTTTTGTAGCTGAAGTTAAGCAAATAATACCAAAAATAAAGAGCATACATTGTAAAGGATATCCAGACAGCATATTCTTTTTACCTCTCCAGGAAATCAGTTTATTCATTTGGCTGGAATACATTTTTCATGCCACTACTTTTATATAAGGGAGAATTGGGAGAAACATGTAGTATGAAAGCATTTTAGGAAAAGAAGTACCTAAAAATATATTTCCTTTACAGGTTAATTTCTTATGAAGATAGTGACTTTGGGTTCACTGTGCAGTCAATATGACTTTTTTGGTTTGCACAGCTGTTCAGGTAGATGTGAAGGTCAAATAGGAGAAGGCTTTTCAAGAAGGAGGACCAGGAGTAGAGAATAGTTTAGTTAACCTAGCCTTCTACCTGGAAAGTATGTGATAAAGAATAAAAGAAAATAGGAGAAAGAATTCAGGAAAGAAAGAAGGAAAATATTTTTTGAGTCAAAGCTTTCTTAGTACTTATAAACAAATATAAAACCTTTAAAAGGCACAACTTTGTTTTGTCCAAATGTCACATTGCACTTATCGATGGCAAATTTCATTTCCACCTTTTTTTTCTGTTCTACTTAATGTTGTTGTTGACACTGGGTCTGTTACTTCTAAATCACTTTTCTCAATTGCCCTTGCTTCAGGTGCTACTTTAGACACAGAGTCTAAGGAAGAGATTTTACACCAAAGCAGATATCCTAAGGGAGAGAGGAGACTCAGGGAATAGTAGAGACGGGCTGCTATGGAAAAGCTGTTTTGTATCAGTCTGAGAAGTGTTTGGTTTGTCTGTAGTGTGGACAAAACAGGCTAAATGAGATCTACATGTGGCTTCATTTTTATTTACAGCATTCAGAATTTTCAGAACATTATGTATCTATCCAAATTGTAAGGGATGTCTAGACGGCATATTCTTTTTACTTCTCAATTCAGTTCAAATAATTGAATTCCATAGTTACATTTAAATAACTTCAAAACAATGTACTTTATGGTGCATAATGTGAGTTGACTTTGTTCGAAGTTTATAGATAGTAAAAGATTTTTTCCCATTCGAATGGGAAGTTTGAGAACTAACACAAACAATTTATAATTAATTATGGAAGCATTCTAATTCCTTCTTTTAGCTAAATTTCTTGTTTAAATTCTAAATTTCTTAAGTCTCTTTAATTTTAATACGTAAATTATATTTTAATTTCTTAACAGCAAAAAAAAGGTTTGTTGTTGTTTTCTTAATCAAGTAGTCTGATTCACTCTACCTCATTTCTGGGCCAATTGTCTAATGAGGCTAAACTAAAAATCCCATAGAAGTCTTGTCCAGAGAGTCTAAGTATGTACTGGAAAGTTGCAAGTAGGAACAACTATTTCAAAAATTATATTTAAGAGGATTGGTTAACCACTTTAAAGAAAATCTTTGTCTAGCTTTACAATGAAATTTGAAACTTTTCAGAAAATTTCCCCAGTTGGGACAATTTTGATAAAGTTTCTGCTTTTAAATAAAGTCTCACTGATTTTTTTTTTTTTTTTTTTTTTTTTTTAACTATCAGAAAAGAGTTTAGAAATGTAATGTTCTACTCAGGAGTTTTCCTATAAACACATTTATGTACCTTAAAATGTGGCCTTGGGTAGTTTCTCTAGGAACTTAGGCCTATAAGTCTGTGTAGTCAAGGAAACTTCAAATTTGGGGTTTAGTCTGTTGACCTGTGGCTCTGACTCACAAATCCATATTTGGTATTGGTATTGCATTTGGTGATTTAACTTTGAATGTCAAGAATAGTCATTTAAGCCCAAGAAGTGTGATAGCAACCGTGTAGCATTTATAAATGCAAAATATATGTGAAGTGTAATGTGGGGATGCTTATGTGTAAAGAAAGGATTGTTGAGTATTATTAGATAATACTTGTATTTCCATGTAAAAATAGCCCTCTCTTTTTTCTCTTCAGCATTCAGCTTGTTGTGCTTACTTGCTGCCAGTTTTTCACAAAGGTAGTGGTTGAGGTAAGTCATTCAGTATGTAGCCTTGTAACTTGAGATTTGGCCTTTCCTTGAATTTTGAATTTCTAGTCAAGAGAGACCAGATGTAAAGGTCCATCACCTCTAAAATAAGCCCTGGTCTTTTACGAATTGTGTATCTAAACCCAGGCTGTCAGATTTAGCCCTTAGAATCCTGTTAGGAAACACCTCTAACTTCTGGGATCTTTCAACATGTAACCACCCAGGATGGCCAGATTGACATCACCTGTTCCCATCTTTTTAATCCTTTAAATGCTGACCTCCACCAAGTTGAACCATCTGCTTTCATACCCTGACAAAAGGAGCTGAAGGTAGTTGATGGAGCCCCACAACTTTCTGAGGAATATGTTCTGTGAAAGCTGAGAGGTGCTACTTGTTGCTTAGGGGAGAGACACAGAGGTCAGAAGCCTTCACTTATGCAATCATTCTGCACTTGGAAAGCCTGAGGAAATCATATCTGGGATGTACCTTATGTGATCATTCACAGGATGGTCTTTTGATTTGAGTTGCAGTGGAAGGTGGGGGTGGAGGAGTAATTAGAACATTTTGTAAATTCTGAACAGATTTTTAAGACTCTGAAATTGGTTTTGGAGCTATTCTTACTTTCTAGATATGATGTAGAATGGACCTCTGAATTCAGAGGATTTTAGTGATACCCTCAGGTAGCCTCTGAAGAGAGAGGGTTAAAATAGTGGTTGTTGCCTAGATTTTCTAATTGCAGCTATGGATTGTGTAATGAAAATGTTAAGTTTGCATATGTAATGCAGAGTCCTGAGTGGGGGCCAATGCTCTAAGTGACAGGACTGTGGAATTTAATTCACAAGAATACTATTTTGCTTTGTTGGATAGCTTAGTCATTCGACCAGTTAGAGGTTGTCCATAATAACCAATTATGTAGGAGGGCAAATTCTATTATGAAATGAGTCTAACTTGGGTGAAATTTTTTCTGAGATTTGCGTGTAGTCTGCCTACTTTGAAAATATCTGTTTATTAATTATATTCCACACCTGTCCGCTTTTATTTTTTTTATTATTTTTTTTAATTTTTAAAAGTAGTTTATTTATTTATTTTACTTTATTTTATTTTTATTTTTATTATTTTTTTTTCTGCCTATTAGTTTATTTATTTATTTATTTATTTTAACTTTTATTTTGTCGATATACATTGTGGTTTATTGTTGCCCCTTACCAAAACCTCCCTCCCTCCTCCCTCTCCTCCCTCCCCCCCAACAACGTCCTTTCTGTTTGCTTGTCATATCAACTTCAAGTAATTGTGGTTGTTATATCTTCTTCCCCCCCCACCCCCTGCTTTTTTTTTTGTGTGTGTGTGTGTGTGTGTGTGTGTGTGTGTGTGTGTGTGTGTGTGTGTGAATTTATATATTAATTTCTAGCTCCCACCAATAAGTGAGAACATGTGGTATTTCTCTTTCTGTGCCTGACTCGTTTCACTTAATGTAATTCTCTCAAGGTCCATCCATGTTGTTGCAAATGGCAGTATTTCATTAGTTTTTATAGCTGAGTAGTATTCCATTGTGTAGATGTACCACATTTTCCGTATCCACTCATCTGATGATGGACATTTGGGCTGGTTCCAACTCTTGGCTATTGTAAAGAGTGCTGCAGTGAACATTGGGGAACAGGTATACCTTCGACTTGATGATTTCCATTCCTCTGGGTATATTCCCAGCAGTGGGATAGCTGGATCATATGGTAGATCTATCTGCAATTGTTTGAGAAACCTCCATACCATTTTCCATAGAGGCTGCACCATTTTGCAGTCCCACCAACAATGTATGAGAGTTCCTTTTTCTCTGCAACCTAGCCAGCATTTATCGTTCAGAGTCTTTGGATTTTAGCCATCCTAACTGGGGTTAGATGGTATCTCAGTGTGGTTTTGATTTGCATTTCCCGGATGCTGAGTGATGTTGAGCATTTTTTCATATGTCTGTTGGCCATTTGTATATCTTCCTTAGAGAAATGCCTACTTAGCTCTTTTGCCCATTTTTTAATTGGGTTGCTTGTTTTCTTCTTGTAAAGTTGTTTGAGTTCCTTATATATTCTGGATATTAATCCTTTGTCAGATGTATATTTTGCAAATATTTTCTCCCACTCTGTTGGTTGTCTTTTAACTCTGTTAATTGTTTCTTTTGCTGTGCAGAAGCTTTTTAGTTTGATATAATCCCATTTGTTTATTTTTCCTTTGGTTGCCCATGCTTTTGGGGTCGTATTCATGAAGTCTGTGTCCAGTCCTATTTCCTGAAGTGTTTCTCCTATGTTTTCTTTAAGAAGTTTTATTGTTTCAGGGTGTATATTTAAATCCTTAATCCATTTTGAGTTGATTTTAGTATATGGTGAGAGGTATGGGTCTAGTTTCATTCTCCTGCATATGGATATCCAGTTATCCCAGCACCATTTGCTGAAGAGGCAGTCCCTTCCCCAGTGAATAGGCTTGGTGCCTTTGTCAAAGATCAGTTGGCAGTAAGTGTGTGGGTTGATTTCTGGATTCTCTATTCTATTCCATTGATCAGTGTGTCTGTTTTTATGCCAGTACCATACTGTTTTGATTATTATAACTTTGTAGTATAGCTTAAAGTCAGGTAGTGTTATGCCTCCAGCTTTATTTTTTTTTGCTCAGCATTACTTTGGCTATGCGTGTTCTTTTATTATTCCATATAAATGTCTGGCTAGTTCTTTCCATTTCTGAGAAAAATGTCTTTGGAATTTTGATGGGGACTGCATTGAGTTTGTATATCACTTTGGGTAGTACGGACATTTTCACTATGTTGATTCTACCAATCCAAGAGCATGGGATATCTTTCCATCTTCTTGTATCCTCTCTAATTTCTCTCAGCAGTGGTTTGTAGTTCTCATTATAGAGATTTTTCACCTCCTTGGTTAACTCAATTCCTAAGTATTTTATTTTTTTGGTGGCTATTGTAAATAGGCAGGCTTTCTTGATTTCTCGTTCTGCATGTTCACTATTGGAGAAAAGAAATGCTACTGATTTTTGTGTGTTGATTTTGTATCCTGCTACTGTGCTGAAATCATTTATCAATTCCAACAGTTTTTTGTAGAGGTTTTAGGCTGTTCAATATATAGGATCATGTCATCTGCAAACAGGGACAGTTTGACTTCATCTTTTCCAATCTGGATGCCCTTTATTTCCTTCTCTTCTCTGATTGCTCTGGCTAGTACTTCCAACACTATGTTGAATAGGAGTGGTGAGAGTGGGCATCCTTGTCTAGTTCCTGTTCTTAAAGGAAAAGCTTTCAGCTTTTCCCCATTCAGGATGATATTGGCAGTGGGTTTGTCATATATGGCTTTAATTATGTTGAGATATTTTCCCTCTATACCTAACTTATAGAGGGTCTTTGTCCTGAATGAGTGCTGAACTTTATCAAATGCTTTTTCAGCATCTATAGAGATGATCATATGGTCCTTGTGTTTGACTTTATTAATATGGTGTATCACATTTATTGATTTGCGTATGTTGAACCAACCTTGCATCCCTGGGATGAATCTCACTTGATCATGGTGAATAATTTTACGTATGTGTTACTGTATTCTGTTTGCTAGTATTTTAGTGAGGATTTTTGCATCTATATTCATCAAGGATATCGGCCTGTAGTTTTCTTTTTTGGTTATATCTTTACCTGGTTTTGGTATCAGGATGATGTTTGCTTCATAGAATGAGTTTGGGAGATTTGCATCTGTTTCAATCTTTTGGAATAGTTTGTAAAGAATCGGTGTCAATTCCTCTTTGAATGTTTGGTAAAATTCTGCTGTGAATCCATCGGGTCCTTGGCTTTTCTTTGTTGGGAGCCTTCTGATAACAGCTTCAATCTCCTTTATTGTTATTGGTCTGTTCAGATTTTCTACGTCTTCATGGTTCAGTTTTGGGAGCTTGTGGGTGTCCAGAAATTTATCCATTTCCTCCAGATTTTCAAATTTGTTGCGTATGGTTGTTTATAGTAGTCTCGAATGATTCCTTGTATTTCAGATGAATCAGTTGTAATATCGCCTTTTTCATTTCTAATTTTTGTTATTTGAGTCTTCTCTCTTCTTTTTTTTTTTGTTAACCATGCTAGTGGTTTGTCAATTTTATTTATCTTTTCAAAAAACTAACTTTTTGATTCATTGATCTTTTGTATTGTTTTTTGGGTTTCAATTTCATTCAGTTCTGCTCTGATCTTAAGGATTTCTTTCCATCTGCTAACTTTAGGTTTGGATTGTTCTTGTTTTTCTAGTTCTTTAAGGTGAAGTGTTAGGTTGTTCACTTGCCATCTTTCCATTCTTCTGAGGTGAGCATTTAATGCAATAAATTTCCCCCTTAATACTGCTTTTGCAGTATCCCACTGTATCATTATTTTCATTAGTTTCAATAAATTTTTTGATTTCCTGCCTGATTTTTATTTGGACCCATATGTCATTCAGTAGACTGTCATGCTGTTTAATTTCCATGTGTTTGTATAGTTTCCAGAGTTTCGTTTGTTATTAATTTCTAGTTTTAATCCATTGTGGTCTGAGAAAATACATGGGATAATTCCAATTTTTTTGAATTTATTGAGACTTGATTTGTGACCTAATATGTGATCTATCCTGGAGAATGATCCATGTGCTGATGAAGAATGAATATTCTGAGGTTGTTGGAAGGAATGTTCTGTAGATATCTGCCGATTCCAATTGGTCTAGAGTATTGTTTACATCTTGTGTTTCTCTACTGATTCTTTTCCTAGATGATCTGTCGAATATTGACAGTGGGGTGTTCAGGTCCCCTGCTATTATGGTATTAGTGTCTATTTCCTTCTTTAGGTCTAATAGAGTTTGCTTTATAAATCTGGCTGTTCCAACATTGGGTGCATACATATTTATGATTGTTATGTCTTCTTGATGGATCAGTCCTTTTATCATTAAGTAGTGTCCCTCATTGTCTCTTTTTATGGTTTTTAGTTTAAAGTCTGTTTTGTCAGATATAAGAATAGCTACTCCAGCTCGTTTTTCTTTTCTATTTGCATGGTAAATCTTTTTCCATCCTTTCACTCTTAGTCTATGTGAATCTTTATGGGTGAGGTGGGTCTCTTTTAGGCAGCATATAGTTGGGTCCTCCTTTTTAATCCAGTCAGCTAGTCTGTGTCTTTTGATTGGGGAATTTAAGCCTTTTACATTAAGAGTCGTTATTGAAAGGTGTTGATTTATTCCTAGCATTTTATTGGTTGCTTGGTTGTCTTAGGCGTCTTTTGTTCCTTGCTTTCTGATTTACTGTTTGGTTTCTGTGTTTGTTGGTTCCTTAGGTTGTAGATAGCATTTTAGTTTGTTTGTTTTCTCTTCATGAATGCCATTTTTATTATACTAGTGGGTTTTGATTTTTCTTGGGTTTTTATGGCAGTGGTAGCTATTTTTCAGGAACCAAACCCAGTACTCCCTTGAGGATTTCTTGTAAGGGTGGTCGTGTGGTAGTGAACTCCCGCAGTTTTTGTTTGTCTGAGAAATATACTACTTGCCCTTCATTTCGGAAGTATAGCCTTGCAGGGTAGAGTATTCTTGGCTGGCAATCTTTGTCTTTTAGTATTTTGAAAATATCATCCCATTCCTTTCTAGCTTTTAGGGTTTGTGATGAAAAGTCTGATGTTAGCCTGATTGGGGCTCCCTTATAAGTGATTTGACGCTTCTCTCTTGCAGCTTTTAAGATTCTCTCTTTGTCTCAGAGTTTTGTCAGTTTGACTATAACATGTCTTGGAGAGGGCCTTTTTGGGTTGAATACGTTTGGAGATTGTTGAGCTTCCTGGATCTGAAGATCTGTGATTTTTCCTATACCTGGGAAGTTTTCTGCCACTATTTTGTTGAATATATTTTCAATGCAATCTCCGTTTTCCTCCCCTTCTGGGATACCCATGACTCAGATTTTTGAGAGCTTAAGGTTGTCTGATATCTCTCTCAGATTTTCTTCAATGTCTTTGATTCTTTTTTCTTTCTTTTTGTCTGTTTGTGTTATTTCAAACAGCCCATCTTCAAGTTCAGAGGTTCTCTCTTCAACTTCAACAAGCCTGCTGGTTAAACTCTTCGTTGTGTTTTTTATTTCGCTGAATAACTTCTTCAGTTCAGCAAGTTCTGCTACATTTTTTTTCCAGGACATTGATTTCCTTGTACATTTCCTCTTTCAGGTCCTGTATACTTTTCCTCATTTCATCATGATGTCTAGCTGAGTTTTCTTATATCTCATTCAGTTTCCTTAGAATTATCACTCGAAATTCCTTGTCGGTCATTTCAAGGGCTTCTTGTTCTATAGGATCTAGAGTTTGAGATTTATTAACTTTTGGTGGTGTACTTTCTTGATTTTTTATATTTCTGGTATCTTTTTTTTGATGTTTATTCATTGTGGCAGGGGGTTTCACAGTCCACCGGTTTGAGACTATTGACTAACTAAGATGTTGCTGTGGTTGCCAATTTGGTATGGCTCCCTCCGTGACTGCTCAGTTGGCCTCTAGTGCCTTGTGTGTGTGGTTGCCTCGAGTCTTGGGCCTCTCCAGGGAGCCACCTCTCTGGTCAGCTTGGACTCTGCTGGGCTGCTGGATCACGGGGCGGTACCGCAGGTTGTGTGGTCTCTGCTGAGCTTCCACTTCCCATGCAGGACTTCTCCCTGTTCTGTGCGCTCTGGCCCAGGCTGTTGGATCATGCAGTGGTGACCCCACAGAGTGTGTGGTTTCTGTTGAGTCTCCGCCTCCCTACCCGGACATCTCCCTGCTCTGTGCGCACTGTGCTGGGCTGGGACGTGTCTTCTGCAACCCACGTCTATCAGCTGGGCCTTCAAGACCCTGCTCGGCACCGCCTCACCCAGGAAGTCTACCAGGTTTCTGCTAGGCGCAGACGACCAGTCGCTCTGGGTGCCTTTGTAGCACTGTGTAGATCTTTCTCAGGACTTATCACCTTCCTCCTGGTATCGTGGTTATTTGTGTACTTGTCTTATCACCCACACCAGAGCGTGAGCTCCCCGGGGGAGGAGCCTGCAGCACACGGTTCACCTTTGAATCCCCCCGGCGTGGACCGAGTCCGGTGCCCACCCGCATTCAGCTCTCTGGCAGGTTCAAGCGAACTCAGGAACTCTCCGATCACACTATTCCTAACCAGAAATTGGTTAGGCGTTTTTCCGAACTGGTGGCCGCAGAGATGGTATCTGCCTCCTGGTAACAGGAAGTTTACCAGGGGCTGGAGCCCAGGGTGCGGTGGAGTGACAGTCGGCCCAGCCTGTACTTCCTTGCCCTCCTGACGCTGGCCAGGGACACCCCACGCCACCAGCCCCGCCAGAGAACTGCGGAGGGAGTGGGAGGGGAGGCCGGCCCGCAGGCCTTGGGAAGCCCCGCTCCGCGGCAAGCAAGTGGGAAGGCTCAGTGAGGAGCCGAGCTGGGCGAGGAGGACATGCTTGGCCGAGCCGGGCCGGAGTTGCCACCACCCGAGATAATGGAGGCAGTCCTAGGGCCGGTGAGGGGGCCGGTGAGTGGCCCAGTTGGGCAGGCGGAAGCTGGGTGGGCGTCCGCCCCCCGAGCAGGGCCGGGCTGGGGGTCACTCACAGGGCTGTGCCAGTCGGGCGGCTCCCTCTCTGCCTCTGTGTCGTCACCGTCCCCGTTCTCGGCCGCCGCCTCGGGCTGCTCACTCGGTCCCGCGGCGCGGCTCGGGCGCTCCCAGGAATCTTCTTTTATGCCGGCCTGAAACCTCGAATCCTGAATAGGGCTGCTGGCCACCTTCAGCATGGCCCCAGCCTCCGGGATCCTGGCTGTATCAACAGCAGCCCGGCACCATGTTCCGTGTTTAGAGACTTGCTTTTCCAGCTAAGAAACAGTTCTTTTCCTGCTCCATACTTCAAAGCTGTTGCCTGTAAATGAGGCAGCCTCTCCTGCCAAGGGCAAAGTGGCAGTCAGCCCCCACGACCGGCCACCAGCAGCGGTCCTCCCTTAAGAGACGGCAAGAGGAAGGTCCACAAGTTTCCCGGCTGCCTAAGGCCCAGTGGCCGCCTTTTCCACCTCAGCTACTCTGCACCAACCGCCGCAGCCACCGCCATCTTAGGATCCGCCTTGCAAAAGTTCCACACCTGTCCACTTTTAAAACCAGCTCATCATCTCTCAGTGTGGCCAAAAAACACTAGTTCTTGGGAGGTACTTAGATGTTTCTAGGAAAAAAAAAACAAAACCCTACTTTGTGTCCTAATAAATTTAGGAAGTACCAAGGTAAACAAAATGAATCAGGTTTCTTGGTACTTCTCAGTGCCTTTGAAATGTTTGATCACAGAACCTATTTTCTCTGGATGTCTCCTCAAAGTAGTGTTCCATCGAATACATTTCAAGAAGCCCTATATCATATTTCTAAGTACTCTGAGCACTGCTCTTCCTTCTTTAATAGCTTCTCAGATAGCCTAACCCTACCTAAAAAAACACATGCATGGCCATTTTAAGTATGGGTTTTCTTGTGTGTTTTTTTTTAAACAAAAGTAACAGGACCATGGAATTTAATTCACAAGAATACTATTTTGCTTTGTTGGATAGCTTAGTCATTCAGCCATTTAGAGGTTGTCAGTAATACCAAATGATATAGGAGGGCAAATTATATTTCAAAATGGGTTGTGTTTTTATTTTTAAACAAAAGACAGAAAAAGCAAGAAAACCCATACTTAAAACATCCATGCAATCTTCTTTGCAAAATTGGAAGATATTATATTTGCACACACACATGAACACACACACGCTTTCCTTTTTTCTAAATTTACCCTTCTCCGACTAAAACAAGATGTGGAAGTGCACACAGAACTGTACTTTTTGTCTAGCACATGTGTCAGTGGGCAAACTGCATTAAAACAGAGGTATATAAATTCCTCATTTTTTGCCCATTTCCTTTCCGTGCCATGGATTTCTTTCTTTCTTTCTTTTAAATTACAATATTTGCATTCTCAAGACAGTTCTGAGATCTGTTTAAATAATATTTTCTGGCAAAGAAAAGATTGTATCCTTTGTTCAATAACTTCACAAACAAAATGTATTTCAGAGGTTGAAAATAGCTGAGTTGGTATGGATTTGATGTATTAGAATTGTGGTGCAGGATAACAGGGTGAGAATTTGTGGATTTCAAATTTAATGTTCCTATTTTAATTATATTTATTTTAGATTCATGATGCTACCTTTCATCCAGGCGACGCCATTATGATATTTGAATATTTTAATTCCCTACTCTTTAGATGCTTCCCAGTAGACCTCAAGCACTAAGTATATGCACATCCTGGCTCAAGGCTCTGAAGAGCTGGGCCCTGTCTCTGAGTCTCCTCTTTTGCCACCACATCTGCTGACGCCACTTCACATGGAACTTGGTTAGCAGTTTCAGTTCATTTCACTCTCCAATTTCAATTTGTTTTGGTTGTTCAGAAACACTCCCCTCTCTTTTTTTTTTAATTGATGAAAATTCTTGTTATTATTTTTTAAATGTTTTTAGAACTTCTTGAATATTAGGTAAACCTAATTCAAGATATATTATTCAAGAATATGCTATTGGTTTTATGGTTTTTAAAATGAACTATAATCCACCATTGAGTGGATTATTAAAGCACCCTTTTAGACACTCTTGCTTATGTGAGTCACAGGACATTTCAGTATGTTGACTGCTGTGATCTTTAGTTTCACAAGTCTCCCCTCAGTAATGATGATTACCAAACTCCTTAATTACCAAAATTATTATATATATAAAATCTAACATTTAGGTATACTTTCTTTCCACCTCTCCACCATCCCTCTCTGCTTCCCCAGCGTAGAGACTTATTTTTGAAAAGCTTATTGTTTTCTTGACTCTTGGATGTTAAAAATATAGTAAATTCCACACCTCATGCTCTGTGTAATTGGTCTTTTGGCATCCTTGAGCAATGATGAAGACGTGTGTCCACAGAATGGTTTTACTGAAAGTTACTCTTTGAATCAATATGGCATAATGGGTGTGCTTAAAGTCTCTTTTAGTGAGCGCTTTTATCAACCAGTTATTTCACAAGTATGCCTTTATAAGCATATGGTTTGGAAGTATAGGGAATAAGATAGCTAGTAGGAAACACTGCAAAATGTGATATAAATTAAGAGCCTGCTAGTTTGTCTCCAGAGAATACAGGCTAAGTCAGACTATATAGCACTATGTGGGCAGAGCTAGTTTATGAATGGAAGCATGGCATTCACACTGACTGTCCAGTCAGTTTCCTTCTTCATAGGCTATATTTCAGTTTTTATTCAAAGCATGTTGACTTAAGAAGCCTTCTAGTGTATTATAGATACATAAAAATAATTTGTCTCTAGGCACATAGACATATTTTGCTTTAGGAAAATCCCTTTGCAAAGCTTATAGAGGCTAGCATTAAGCCTTAAATACTTTAATGCAGGCAATTCATTGCTTTAAGTAATACAAAAGAAATGCAGGCAATTCATTGCTTTAAGTAATACAAAAGGATTTTTTTCATTTAAAAAGAATTTCTGATTTAGGAGAGAATTGTAATTAATAATGAGTATTACGATCAAAACCTATACATATATATTTCACTTTTTAAATTTTCAAAGAGCTAATCACTTAAGGATGGTTCGAATACATGTATATAGTTTATTTAAATATGCAAATACACCAAAATTATTTGGGTTTGTATTTATTTATTTATAGTTTTGTATTTTCTAAAAGGCTCGTGTCTTTTAGAAAACTTCCATCACACAGCTACACACACGCACGCGCGCGCGCGCGCGCACGCACACACACACACACACACACACCATGTATATGCTTGTTCTAACAAAGCTAATTTCTGGAACTTGGTAAAATACTGCAATTTGTTAAATACTAGTAGAGTTATAAAAAGAGAATTAACTGGAGTTTTTGTTCCAGTTCTGCTACTACCTATCTACTTGTGTATGCTTGAGCAAATTACTTAAACCTCTCAGCCTATGCTCTCACTGGGAAAATGGAGATAATGACACCTGTTTTATAGAGTTGTGAGGATTTAATAAGGTTGCTTATATGCTGGCATGTGGTAAGTATTCAATAAGCATTAACTTTTATTTCCCTTCTCACTTAGATGTCCCTGTTATTTGGGGAGGGAAGCAGCAAGTATTGTCCATAAAAATCTTTCTTCTTTTGCATTTTTCTCTCTTTGAAGATTTAAGAGAAGAATTGTGGGAAAAACTAGAGTTGCACATTTGCTAAGACTGACCTTTTAAAATCCTTTTCTGTTACAAGGAAAAACAAAAGATTGATTTTATTGTCATCGCTCATCGTCTTCTTCTTCCTCATCACCATTTATTTAGTAGAAAGGTACTTGACATGGTCAAGAAACAATGAATGAACTAGTTTTACTGGTACTGAGCATGTATGTAAAGGATTGGATCTGGTTAATGGATAGCCTTAAATAATAGGCTGAGGAATTTTATTTATTTATTTATTTATTTATTTTTTAAAGATGACCGGTAAGGGGATCTTAACCCTTGACTTGGTGTTGTCAGCACCACGCTCAGCCAGTGAGCGAACCGGCCATCCATATACTAGGTCCGAACCCGGGGCCTTGGTGTTATCAGCACCGCACTCTCCCAAGTGAGCCACGGGCCGGCTCTAGGCTGAGGAATTTTAACTTTACCTTGTGTGCAGTTTAAGGCCCAAGAGGAGGTAGGGGACTCTGGAACCAAAAATTCAAACATGGCAGTCTCCTCTTTTGAGACAGGATAGTGCAGAGTAAAGTATGGAGAAGGTATAGAGAATATTTGAAGTGGGGACAGGAATAGAGCTGTGGAGCCAGTCTCAGGTGCAATGGAAAAGAGAATATAAGAAGTTCATATCAGCTCTCTTCTTTTCAAAGTTGAAAGTGAAATGCCACTGGGCCAGGGAGAGAGAGATAAAAGTGGAATTGCAATTTGAAAAGCATAGAACATGTGTAACTTTCTGTAGCATCCCTCAGTGGTCTCTAATGAGAATGGGAAGGCAGGTTCAGGAGAGGTCACTACGGATTTGTGATTGGTACTGTGGGTGTGGAAGAAGTGAGAGATTTTAGGTGACAGAAGGTCCATAGAGAAGTGTCTGACTCCCAAGTACAGGCAGATAAAAAGGCACATGTTGCCAGAGGGAGTGAATACAGAGGGTTCTGATATGACCATTAGGTTGTCACAGTCTATGCAAGACCAGATTAGGGGAGAAGTAAACACTAATTGACAATGAAGGGGAAATGACTGAAGAACTTGTCAGAGGAGGAGATTAGGGTCATATGTCTGTTTCTATGTCTCAGCTGGAGTTAGAAGTATATCTGTGGCCAGGTGAAGGGACTGTGAAATCAAGATGTCAAGTCGGTCATCAAGTGTGAGCACTGAGGATAATGAGAGAAGACGAAGGCAGAAAGGAAAACTTGGGGTCCTGAAGTCACAGTGGTATTTAGATGTGTGTTAAGGGCCAAAATAGGTAATGGTGATCATGTTCTGGTTGATCTTTTTTTCCAAATAAAGAGTATGTTTATGCTGTGATCCTTCAAATGACTTTGTACAAAATGGAAATGTGACATAGAAGGCAAGGTCTTATCCTAGGAGAAGTGACTTTTTACTAGAATTTCTACTGAGTTGCTTCTCAGGCGGCATGGGGCCTCCAAGGCCCCTGCATATCAAATCCAGGCTTTTAATTATTTTGTACCCTCAGTGGAATTTTATTCCTCAAGTATAAAATGCCATGTCAATATGAAAGTTATTAAAAATCATTTTATGGAAAATATTACCCACACTAATAGAAACTAAACCCATAGTTCATTGTGTTGTGTTTGGTTAACAGTATAGCAGCAATTTATTTTGCAGGGCTTTCAGTATGTGCTTTTATGACAAAATCAAGTGTACTATAAATGGTCATTTGACTTTTTTTAAAAAGTAAAGAATTATATGGCAATTTAAAACGTTAATTTCTTATATTATTTTGTTATAGATTTTATGAATATTAATTTTAACTTACTGTTTTCTTTGTTGGGTTTCATACTAAGCAAATATAAGAATTTTACTTGATCAGGATGGAGGGAATTTTTAGAAATACTTTTTGTTATTCGGGATATATAAGTGATGTGGAGACCTCTGGTGGCTTAGTTTATTTTCCCACCTTAAAGAAGAACTGGATGCTAAATAGAGAGCTACACATAGAATTCCAAGTGGAAAGGGCCTTAGAAGTCATCTAGTCAAACCTTTTATTTGACAGGAGAGGGAACTGAGGCCATAAAGGCTAAATGACTTTTCTAGGATCACAGAGCAGAGTCAAGGCTGCAACCCAGGCTGAGTGCTCTTTCTGTAGCATGCCCCTGCCCCCTTGGAAGTTAAGAAAACAAATGTGAAAAGTCAAATGACATATAGCACATTCTTCTATAATTCCTATACATTTTATATTAAAAATGCCACCTGTATCCATGATGTCCTGTGCTTCCTCACTCCCTCTATTCAAGGTCTTACCATCTCTCCTAGGAGATTACAGGAGCCTCCAGGTGTCCTCCCTGCTCTTAGCCCCTTCCTCTTGGTGCATTCACTCCCTAACACTGAAGTTACTGCTCAAAAACTTGGACCTGGTCATGTCCCCAATGCCCATAGGCTTCTTAACATGATTAACAAAATTTGAAACAGGTTCATTTGAAAAAAGTGGGTTTAATACAAATCTTTTTCTTTCAAACTGTGGCCCTGCTACTTATGTGTGGCCTTGGCTGTATTGTCTGACCTCTTTGAGCTGCATTATTCATCTGTCAAATGGAAATGATAGAACTTGCCTCAAGGAATTGTTGAGAGAGTTAATCATATAAAAGCCCCAGAATAAAGTAGCCGGCACACAGTAGGTGCTTCATGATTGGTAACTCTTATTGGTGGATTTATCTTATTGTTTCATAAATTTCTACCTTGCTGCATGGAGAGTTTCTTGAGGGCAGGGACTTCATTGCCATATGTTGAAGACTTATTGAGTACAGTGTCTAGCACATAATAGGTGTCTAAGCAACATTTGTTGAATGGAACTAAGCCATAAAAACTTGAGCAAGTTATTTAATCTTTGTGAGCCCCAATTCCTTATGAGAAAAATAGGAGAAGAATTTATGAAATGAAGTAAAATGAAATAATGTATATAAAGCAACTGGTTCATAGTCAGAATTCAGTCAATGATAGCTATTGGCGAAATAACACGTACCCTTAAAAAGCTAAAATCAAGTATTAACTCTCTGGTAAAGCCTCTTTGACTGCATTTCCCTGCCCTTTGGTGAAATTATCCACTTTCTATACTCCAGGAATGATGGTTTAGTGTGGAAAATAAGGTTTTAGAATCTGACAGACCTTGGGCTGAATCCTAGCCATGTGACTGTATGACTTACAGTAAGTTGGTTAAGCTTTCAAACTTCATCATAATTGAGGCTAAGAGGGGTAATGATACTTAACAAGGGGGTTATTGATGTGTTGGTCTGTCCTATTAAAATATGGATCTTCCTCAGAGCAGGAATAGGGTCTTATTAATCTTGCCTGATATATAGTAGGTGCTCAAAAATTATGTAATGACTTGTATATGGCACCAAAACTTTGTTAATGTTAGAAAACCATAAATAAAAACAAGGACAGTGCAATAAATATCACAGAATATCAAATAAAGAAAAAAGTAAAATTAAAAATGATAAAGCAAAAAATGGTGTTAAGCAAAAACTAGAAAGCCAATATTAAAGAATTTTTTTTTAAAAGCAGAAGAAAAGACAAAACAAAGTGTAATCAAATAATAAAAATATCATTGACATTGAAATGAGTAGAGAAGATAAAACTATAAAAGATAGAAAGAGACCATTTTTACATAAAGGGATGGGAGTCATAGAAAAATGCAGCTCTGAGAGTAAGATCTTAGTAGCAACAGATTTACACCTTCCTGTATTCTAGACATTGGTTCATTTTACCCTCCCAACAATCAGGGAGGTAGGTGATGATAGCCCCCTTTTTAGAGTTGGGGAGACAGTTCAGCAAAGTTAAATGGCATACTAGTTAACACAGGGGAAGACCCAGGGTTTGGATACAGATCTCCTAAGTCCAAGCCCAGTGTTCTTTCCATTACATCTGGTAACCTAAGCTCTAGAAAGGTAGGGCGTTTAATATAATGATAGATAGTTTATAAGTTAGTTTATTTAGCATTTAATGTCTTACGCCTAAGGATTTTTATGGAAAGATATACTTGTTTTTTCAGTTTATGCCTGTTCAAGTACCAGATGATAAAGAAAAAAGTGATCCTGTCCTTTTTGCCAGTAGAGTCCGGAATTTAATGGCAGAGTAAGTCTTTGTATGTGATAATAACCAGTACATAGTTGGAAAATTATTGGTAAATGTCATTTAACATTGTTTTAAGCTGTTTTCCCTCCTATGCGCCTCATTTTCCAACTCATTTTGTTAAGCAGAATAATGTGCCAGGGACAGTCAGTAAAACAATCTATAAATATTTTTCCCAGCTGCAGCCCAAACTAATGGAAATACGTTTTTACCAGAAAGACAGGGGAGGGTACAATAACCAGAATAGACCAGTCCGTGCCTTCCACAGGGTGAACTCTCCCAGGCTGGCCCATCACTATCAGACAAAACCTTGTGTCTCAGCGGTACCTGTCATGGCTCACCTTCTGTATCCTTAGCCTCCATATAACTGCCCAAGTCTGGGTGTTTCAAAGACATTAATGACTATAGCACCAAAAAGAGAACATTTGCAAGAGAAAAAGATGCACAGGAAAGTGAAAAAACCACCTCTATGAAGGGATGGCTGTAAATTTAGGATTTAGAAACTAAAAAACGTAAGGTAAATATTTTTCTGCACTTAAGGGTATTTTAATTGGCCACTATCCTGATTAGATAAATCACCCCTGTCTTGTAATGAAAGAACGTGTTATACTGTACCACCACCTAGGCAGCCTCTGAGTCCTCCAGATGTGCACCCTCTCCCCAGGCTTCACCTCCCTCAATCATTCCCAGTAGTAGATTTGGAGCTAATAGGCCAGCAGTATTTATTCTTTTAGTAAAAATTCAATGGGAACTCTTAATTTAGCTTCAAAGCTGAATTTGGCTTTATAGCCAGATTAAATACGAAGGTGCTTTAAAAAGTTAATGGAAAAATAGAATTAAAAGATAATATGAATCTTTCCATTAACTTTTTGAAGTACCCTAATGTGTATGTGTGGAGAGAGAGAAATATATATATCTTAATATTTCACAGCAGAATAAATTTATTTTCAAAATAGAGTAAATTTTTAGATGTTTAGTGAAAATTTTTTTTTGCTTTTAAGTGTACCTAGATGTGCTTGGTTTATCTAGTTTCTAGACCAGCTACGAAATGAGTTTTTGTATTGTTTTCTTCCATTTGTGTCTTATGTTTTCATACCAGCTTATGTACAAATGTTAAAAAGTAAGATAAATATTAGGAACTGATAGAATTTATATCAGATATTTTGGCTTATGTGCCTAAAAGCAGAGAAGGGATTTGTTTAGGCAGCCTTTTTTTTGAATTTGGAGTTGTGGTGGTATAACGGCCTTGGATAAAGAGTAAAACCTCAATTAGCTGTACAACCTTGGACAAGTCCCCTCCACGGCTCCATTGCCTTGCCTTTCTCATGGTTTTGATTATTATGAGACTCAAGTGGGCAAGTATATGATAAAAGCATTTGAAAATAGTAAATAGTAAAGTAGATATAAGGTAGTGGTACTACTGCTAATAATAAATATTGACCAAGTACTGTGCCACGCACTTTATTTCTGTTATCTAACATCCTCCTCACGGCGATTCTATGAGGTAAGTAAGGAAACAGACTCAAGGAGGTAAGTAGCTTGCCCAAAATCATACTAGGTAGAGACTGGGCTGGGACTCAAATCTATATTTCCTGTTACCAAAGCCCAAGCTTTTAATTATTATGCTGTACTATTTGTTATTCTAATTCTCAAAATGTTTTATATTTTTATTTTCCATCTTATCCTTGTACCAAAGCATTTATTAAGTGGAAACAGCCTAGAAAAAAATGTTTTATTCTGATTGTATTCATTCAAAATTTAATATTCCCAGCAGTGATTCAACAAAATCAAATACAGTTGAAGACATAATTTTATGATTTGTACTGAATATTTGTGAATATAACTTTAGTGAAAAGGAATCTTCAGGAAATTATTTTATGATATACTGCAGAGCCTTTCTTCTAGGTACTTAGTGTTTTTTCACTTCTTATTAATGTATACTTTTTACAATTCTAGTTCAACATGATTCAATGTCTGAACAATAGCAAGGTAGGTAGTAGGCGTTATGCTCTCCTTTGAAGATGGAGGATGTTTAGTTTTGGAAGAAATATCAGCTTATTATCAATTCGCTTTAGTATTTTTAGAAGGTTACTATGTAGCAAGAAGATGGTCTCTAATTATAAAAGAAGAAAAAAACACAGATGGCTAGTGGTTTGGACTGATCGGTCACTTATAACATGTACAAATGCCATTTATCTGTTTAAACGGTACCTCCACAGACATTCTTATTTTGTCCTTACAGTAACCATGTGGTGTAAGTAGAGTAATTATTTCTATGTACAGAAGAGAAAAGTGAGGCCAAGGTTAGATTCCAAGAAGTTCACAGCTGGTAAGACTCTACAAGGGCTTAAACCTAAGTCTTCTAATTATTTTCCATGAAACTAAAGTCAACTATTATTATTGTTATAGTTAAAACACAAAACAAAACTTATCAGCTACACAGAAGCATGCGGACGTAAGGAGTTTACCTTGGGCCACAGTAAGTTTGTGAAGAAGTAGAGAAATACGTCTCTTTGGCAAGGAAAGCCAGAGCTACTGCTTTAAAAAGTAGTAAATACTTTTCCATTTACTGTTGTTTGTTGACCAATTCAAGCCTAATGAAAAATCATTACTATTTTAAAAAAATTGAATTTCACTTTGTTTCTTAATACTTAGAGCTCTGGGAATACCAGTAACAGATCATACCTATGAAGACTGCAGATTGATGATTTCAGCAGGACAGCTGACATTGCCTATGGAAGCTGGGTTGGTGGAATTTACTAAAATTAGCCAGAAATTGAAGTAAGTGTACTTTAAAATTGCTACTCTTTCATAAAGTTGTCCAAAAGGGATCTGAAATCCTATGTTTATTTTCTCTTGCTTTATTAATGCTCAGCTGTTGGACCCACATGGTATTTATTATATTAGGAAAGCCAAGGTTGTGAATTTATCTCCCATTTTATTCAGCTAGTTTTGTTTTTTTAGGAACAGTTAACTCAGAGATATGTGCACATATCTCACGACAGGAGATCGAGAGATAGTAGATGATCTATGTCCCTACTCAGAAGTGGCTCGGGATAGTCAGTCAGTCTTTCCAGAAAAGTAGCATAAGTAGATGATACAGGCATGTGGATGGTCAGAACTTCACATGTGAAACAGAAATTGACTTGTATAGTAGCAATTCTGACCATCATTGAATTGAAAATACTTACCCTAGATCTACCTTTTTCTTCTGGGTACCTATTTTTTTTAAAAAAGGGCAAAACCCTTCTTTGTGTTTTTATAATCTAGTTTAAGCCATTTAGAACATTCTTTTTGAGCTCTGTGGTATAAAAAGTGTAACTCTCAACCCCCCCTCTTTTTACAGTTCATTCTGTTCTCAGCCTTATTAAGAATTTATTGATTGAGTAGGCCTTGGCATCTTGCCTAAGAAGGATCTGCAGAACCAATTACTATATTAAAGTTCAATATTAAAATATACATTTTGATAACTGGTATAGAAAGTGTTATTTATATCTTCTAGATAACAAAAAATGTTTTAGTTTTGATGTTCACAATATTGCGTAGATTTGAAAAGTTTAGATAGTCACTGCAATTGGATACAGAAGGAGTACAAGGGTACTTCAAAAAGTTCGTGGAAAGATTCGTATTATCTTTCAATTCTATTTTTTCATGAACTTTTTGAAGTACACTTGTATATGTTAGGTCACTTGTTTAATTCTACAAGTCAAAGACAGGATGTGTCGTAAGGTGCATTGTATTTTCCAGTGCTTTATCACCCTGGTTTTTCATAACTAATATTGGAGGAAGTGTGTATAGCTTAATGAATCTCCCTGTCACAACATTTTGTGATTTATGAATTCATTATCAGCCTGAAAGCTCCTTGAAAGCAAGAATTGTAATGCATTTTCTAACAACTCAGTAAGTGCTATTGACTTACTAAGTAAAATGTTTAGATTAAAATTTGCTGTCTTATTTTCTTCTCATGAGTCATTCTTATTCCACGACGTTGTTCTTTTTTGTTTATTTTTCTTTCCCTCAGATATTTGGGATAATTATCAGTTATACTGATATCTTTTTAAAAATTAAATACCTGCATACATATTCAACATGTACTTTTAAACACGAATTTTTTTCTCCTTTTCAAATTTAACACTTAAAATATTTTTCTGTCAGACGGATTAATAAAACAATGTTCTTAAAATGTCCATGTCAATTGTAAAGGGCTAATAACATGTACTTATAATACTTTTTGTTTGTTTAGGTTAGATTGGGATGGTATCCGTAAGCATTTGGATGAATATGCATCTATTGCAAGTGCCTCAAAAGGAGGAAGGATTGGAATTGAAGAATTTGCAGAGTATTTAAAGTTGCCCCTTTCAGATGTCTTGAGACAACTTTTTGCACTCTTTGACAGGGTATGTTAAAATTTAATCTTGTTAACATTTTTACTGTGCCAGTCCCCACAGAGCATAAATCAATATGGCAAGTATTTGAAAAACTTGTTAGGTCAGTGTTGGAAGTATCAAGCCTGAGCCTATGGTTTAATTGCATGCTTTTGTTTTTTCCCCTTAATAGTAATAATAATAACAACAACAATAATAATAATAATGATAATGATAATTGTGTGTATGTATAGCAACACAAAAGTGCCTATTTATTTTACATACCAAGTCAGAAATAAATATTGTGGCCATATAACCACATTTGTAATATGTAACTGGACGAGTTTATATAATTGGCAAGAATTTTAAAATTTATATTTAACTCATACATTGATGACATGGTAGTAATAGTAATATTTTATTCTAAAGATTTCTGGACTTTCCCCAAAATATGTGAAGACCAAATAGATTTTATTTTCAAATGATGTTTTATAAGAATGGTTTCAATTAAAATCTGGCTATTTGCCATTATATTGGGGATACGGAGTGCTGCTTATGAATGTGTAAGTACTTGCAATTAGAAAATGAATTGTCAAAAAGTTTCCATAGGAAAAATGTATTAAGATTTCACGTTCTCTGTTTTTTACTTATTTTTTAATATATATCATTTATTTAACATATAATAGTAAACTGTGCTTTTTTGCTTACAGTTTTGTGAGTTCCAACAAATACACAGGGGCGTGTAACTACCATTACATTCAAAATACACAACAGTTGAAAAAAAAAAAAAATTCCCTTGTAGCTATCCATTTGTAGTTAAGCCCTTCTTCCACCTTAAGCCCTGGCCATCACTGATCTGTTCTCCATCATTATAGTTTTGCTTTTTCCGGATGCCACATAAATGGAAACTTCAGTATATGGTCTTTTGAGTCTGGCTTTTTTTACTTAGCATAATGCATTTGAGGTGTAGCCATGGTGTAGTATGTGGTTTCATAATTTGCTCCCTTTTATTGCTGAGTAGTATTCCATGTATGTATATACCATAGTTAGTTTCTCTATTCCCCAGTTGAGGAACATTTGGTTTATGTCCAATTGGGGTCAATTGTGAATAATAAATATAATCTAAGCATTCATATATAGGTTTTTGTATAAATGTAGGTTTTCATTTCATTTCACTTGAGTAAATACCTAGGAGTATGATCTCTTTATTTTCCTTATCTGAGAATGACTTTATTTTTCATTCATTGCTGAAGGATGTTTTTGTTGTACATAGAATTCTTAGTTGACTGTTTTTTCTTTCAGCAATTAAAAGATGTCCTACTGCCTTTAGGCCTCTATAGTTTTGCAGCCTTAGTGGTTATTCTTTAAGTTTTGACCCTCCTCGCCAATCCTCCTGCTATAGTATTTTGTCCAGAGGTGGTTGTTTTTGTATTTTGTTCAGAGTTTTAGAAGAGACAGGCTAAACTGGGCTCATTCCATCTTGGTTGGCACCAGAAGTCCCAGTTCTCCATTAACCACTGGGAAAAGATATTTTGCGAAGAATTTATAGCTTGGTGACAGAAACCAGGACAGGCTTTTTTTTTTTTTTTCCCGGAGCACACTAATGTTCCTAACGACTTATTCTGTGATTTCATAAGTGAACTATTCTTTAGCATGATGCTGTTAAGCAACCTTCTTCTATTTGTAACACCTGGACCTCTTTTCTGGGCTTGCTTACAGCATACAAATAACCTGTCTTCATCCATAAAATGATAATGTATCACTGCAGTAGTATTACTAAAAGTGTAGTGAAGATTTAGGGTAAGGAAGAAGTAAATTTTTGGATGTAACTGTGCAACTTGGGAAATTAGAGGTACCTTTTCACATTTATGATTACTAGTCTTTCTGTGAGATTTATGTAGCATCCTCCACTATGTCTCTAGAAACCATGCAAGTAATTTTAAATAATGTTTTTATATATATGAAACTGGTGACAGGAAGGAATATGGCAGGGACATACAAACAAGGATAGGAAATGGGGAAATGGGAAAGGACATGAAACAGGGAC
The DNA here is from genome assembly GCF_027409185.1 of Cynocephalus volans. Lineage (NCBI taxonomy): Eukaryota > Metazoa > Chordata > Mammalia > Dermoptera > Cynocephalidae > Cynocephalus > Cynocephalus volans. Next base: position 75,983,891 of record NC_084469.1, on the reverse strand, counting down.
AAAGGAGGAAGTTTATAGCACATCTTAGACATTGTACACACCAGAATTTTTAATCAAAATTAAAAATAATATCTGTAGAGGTTGTCCTGTCCTTCAGGTGTCGAACTGTCAGAGCTAGCAGTTACTGAATTGTTATGACACCAGTTCTGTCTCTTTATGATTGGTGATACCTACCAACAGCCCCATTGATTCGATAACACTGTAAAGTATAGAAAGTTTGGAAGTGGGGAAGGGAGTGTAAACCAAGGACTGAAATAACTGCCAGTTAGCCAGCTGACTCATTCTGAACTAGAGAATACAGTTTTCCCCAGCAATGAGGAAGCTGGTGAGCCTTTATAGCCTGTTTGGCCAAATATATTTCTCTATGGACTGCTTCTATAGGCTCGTGTATCATTTATGACTAAGTTTCATTCACTTCTTTGTGTGACATGACTTCACTTTAGATACAAACCATCAGCTGGTCTTTAAAGCACTTTTCTTTTGATCTCTAACAAACTGGAAGGTCAAAAAGATAGTCTGGAGAATTAATGATTAATGCATTGAACCTTTCTTTTTTCCCTTCCTTCTCTCCCCACACCCCACCCCTTGCCCTTTCCCTCTGCTTTTAATGCACCTGCATGCCTGTGCCTGTGAAGATTTGCTTGTTTTGAGAAGCTGAGTTATGCAATTGCTGCCACACCTTGTGCACCTGCCCACTTCCATGCCAGGCTTGTTTTCTCAGTCTCTTTAATGGTTTAGCTGGGGAATGTTTGATGGGAAAGTCAAGGAAGTCCAGCAACTTCATAGTTTGTTCCTCTCAGAGTAGCTTATCTGGCTAGACTCATTGCTTAATGAGGGTGGGGGTAGGGGGAGGAAGGGTGGGATAGAGAAAGGGTGGGGTGTTCCTGTTGCTCTTCAGCAGCTATAAATTCTTGTAGTGCAAAATGTCCCATAAGCCCCTCCCATGTTCCCTTCCCTCTTTATCCCCTTTTTCCCCTTCCTTTTCCTTTCTCAAGCTTTCCCCAGGTCTAATATGGTTGTGGTTGGAATTTGGGGGATGGAGGGAAGACCTCAATATCTCTTCATCATTCCCTTACTCTTTCTTCCCACCTGCATTCTTGGCCAATCAACAAAAACTTCATAGTGGTTTTTGTCTCAATTTGTCCTAAAATAAATATGTATGTATTAGCTCCTGCTTATATGTTCTTTAGATTCTCAGATATTTGATGGCAGACAGTTTGAAGGCCCAACAGAAAATGTGGCATTCATGATCCAAATCATGGCATAGTTTACCAGTTTGAGATAATTTCCTTTGGACCGATCCCATCCCTTTGGGGGTAGGGGGGAAGACCTCTTTCATCTTTGGGTTTAATTTAGCTTCTTTGTTTTCATGAATGTGTACTTAACTCTCCAGATCAGAGGTTAATTGAGGATTACTCGAAAGTCCACATGAATTTGAGTTAAGGACTGAAACAATGGTGTAAAATAGTGGCTCCTCAACATTTTTTATATTTGTAATTCAGATTAAATACAAGACTTTTTGCTGATATGGTTGAATGGATTTAAACTTAACAAGATTAAGAAATAACACTGGCTAAATCAGAAATAATTATATAACAGCCATTTTTACAGTTATAACAGGGTCTCGCAGTGTTTAGAACAGCATCACTGTGCATTTCATTCTCCTTTGGCACCGTATTATTGAGGAGAGCTGTATGCTGCCCTGACAGCAGTATCTAATGTACCTATGAGACAAAAACCTCAGGTATTTCAGCATGTACAAATTTCTGTTGCTGGCTTGCCAATATACCAGGTTATCTGTTTGTTACCTCTTACTACTAGCAAGTCATATCTCTTCCATGCTGCATCCATTCATGCATTAAGCTTATTGTTCTGTCTGACACTGTTACCAGAACAGTATATTGTATACTCACTTGTAGCTATATTTCAGAGTCAGCAAACTTTTTCTGTAAAGGGATAGATAGAAAATATTTTTGACTTTCCAGGCCATATGGTCTCTGTCACAACCCTTCTGCTCTGCCATTGTAATGCAAAAGCAGCCATAGTCAATACATAGATACATGGGCATGGTTGTGTCCCAATAAAGTTTTATTTACAAAACAGACACCAGACTGGATTTGGCCCACTAGCTGTAGCTTGCTGATTTTTCCTAAGCTAATGAAAACAAAGCATGCCAGTAGGTTTAAGGACTGGATGGAAGGATTGCAGTCATTGCTTGTAGGGACCACTGTTAATATGTGGGATACTCCACATTTGATTTAAAGTTGATCACTATGAATCTTTATTCTTGACTAATCTGCCTGCCTCTTGTTAATATCCTCCCACAGTTCTAACTAGTAGTGTATCATTCATTTTCACAAATGAAAGGGAAGAAATGAAGGAGATTGACTTCTAATTCCTCAGCTATAGCCTGGCATGAGCTCATTCTCTTTTTACCAATACCATTATGTGCATAATAGACTGTTGCCTATTAAAATTTAGATAGATGGTAACTATTTATTTCCATTTTTTAAGAAAATGTGATGACCGTCATGATTTTTCCCATCTCTGCCTTTTATCTAGTACTCAGTTCTTCTGGCATTACTGTGTAGTTTGTTTAATTATTAGACAGGAAAAGTTCATGTATACTTTAGTGCTTGGCAATCCAGCCTTTGTGGCTATTGTAAACTTCTGTGGATCTTTTATTACTGTTTCACATTATGTGGAATGAATGTGTTTCTTTATCACAAGTTCTTCCTGTCTGTCCTGTTCTTGGTATTAGTTCAAGTGTTAAATCTTGAGTGCCCATAATAACAAGCATCCTTTCTACCCCTTCCTGCTAGGGAAGGTAGGGTGCTGTAGTGTGCAGGTTTTCTGCTCATGCTGAGTGTTAGGACAGGGCACTTAGGTGGCTTAAATGATTGTAAATTAACCATAAAATTTTCTATTCTTCAACTTTTCAGCTTAGGTTTGATATGTAATACAGTATTTCATAGTTTGTGTGAAGAGAATTCATCTTGATTCCAGCCCCAATTAATCAAGATGTGCTACATGAAGTCCACTCTACAACTTACATAATTTGCAGAAAAAGCCAATAACTTTCTGGGTGGGAAAGATGAACTTTTCTATTCTGTTGTCCAAGTTTTCCTGAAAGTCTGGTAGTCCTATATGTCTGAGAATTTCCCTCTTCAATTCTCAGGGTGACTTAGCTCCCCCATTTAGTCCATTATAGTATTTTTTTCTGCCTGAATATAGTTACACTAGAAGTATCTATTAAGACTTGAGAGTTATATTCTTTACTTTTGGTTTCTCAATTCAAATGTACCTAGGAGATGCATAGAGGAAACAGAAAGGAGATTTACATTTAAAACTTAACTTTTTTTTTTTTTTTTTACTACAGAAAGTGAGCAATTACTGGCCTCCTTCAAGAGCATAGGAAGTAAAGAACAGGGCTTTGTAAAGAGCAAATTGTGTCAGACCAATTTAATTTCCCTCTATGACAGAGTGACAGTCCAAGATGATAAGGAAAAAGAAATAGATATTATCTGTATGGACTCTAGAAAGGCTTTTGATTTCATCCAACATGACATTCTTATCAATAAATTAGGATGGTCTGGTCCAGATCACATTGCAGTTAGGGGAATGCCCCACTTGACAGAAAGGCTTTACCCGGAGTAGGAGTTGTGAGTCTTTTTGTGTTATTCTAGACCAATTTCAGTCCCCCCACCTTGGAATTTTGTGTGGAGTAGCAACATACTTGATAGGTTTCAATCAGGAATACTTCTGAAGACCAGACAATATGTCAAAGTGGGGATACAAGTAAGTAAACATGTCTTTAAAAGTTGCAGAACTGGACTCAAGATAAAGATTAAATTAATATAATGGGGAACAATAATCAGCCACAATGTATATCGACAAAATAAAATTTAAAAAATAAAAATTAAAAATTAAAAATTAAAAAATTTTTAAAAAAATTAATATATAACATAAAAAGGGTTAGGCGCCAGAAGAAAACTAAACTGAATATAAGAATGATACTGCTGTCACTGTTTCATGGCACATGAAGATCTGGACTTACAGAATTGTAGAGCTAAAAAAACCTTTAGTATTAAATTCTCCATCCTCCTCATTTTGCAGAAGGCTGCCAGTCCAACAGAGGAAGTTACATGCTCAAGGCTATACAGTTGGTTAATTGCAGAACTAGGACTAGAATTCCTACTCAGTATTCTTTTTATTACAAACTGTCACTGCTGACTTTTTTAAAAAAATAACTTTCTTGAGGCATGTTTTAGATATCATATAATTCACCCATTTCAAGCATACAATTAAATGATTTTTTTTTTTTTTTTTTTTTTTTTTGGTGAATTTACCACGTTGTACACCCATCACTGTCAATATGTTTTAGAACATTTCATCATTCCAGTGTGAGTCCTTATGTCATTAACTGTTAATTCCTGTCATGTACCTGTTCCCCAGCCCTAGACAACTACTAATCTACTTTTTGTCTCTATAGATTTTCCCTTTCTGAACATTTTATATAAATGGAATCATACAATGTATGGTCTCTTACAGTCAGCTTCTTTCACTTAGCACAGTGTTTTCGGGCTCATCCATGTTGTAACTTGTATCAGTAATTCACTCCATTTTATTGTTGAATGGTATTCCTTTATATGGATATATCACATTTTGTTTATCTCTTCACTGCTTGGTGGGCATTTACATTGTTTACACTTTGGGGCTATTATTAATAATGTTGCTAATAACCCTCATGTGTCACTGTTTACTTTTTAAGCTCAGTAACACTTCCCCTCAAATTGGGGTTAAATTTTCCATCAGAAGGGTCCTCTTCTGCTACCCTTTTTCTACAGATCTGGACATTAGAGTTCTCCCAGACAACAAGTAAGGTTGCTATTAATGTTCTAATAAATAGCCATAGGGCATTCAATAGTCCAGAGAAGAAAAGGCTTGTTAATCTAATAATAGTCTTTTATTCTATGATGGCTTATGAGAAACTGTTAGCCAAATGCCCTTCGTCTTTACAGAAAGTTAATGATAGGAATTGGATTTAAACTGCAGCAAAAAAAACACTTCAGATGGGGATAAGGAGGCACATTTTATATGGCAGTGGATGCTATCAAGTTAATTTGCAATATTATAAAAACAAAGCCTATGTAATTTCCTCTAAGAGAAGCTTATATGAATGACTTTAAGGCCATATGGCCCCTTGTGATCCCCTAAAAGGAAGACAGTCTTTTTGTGGTACTTCTGTGTGGTTAAAGAAGACATTTAGCCTTGATGTTCACAGAGGCCATTTCATTGTGCAGATGAGAAATAAGTCCAGTTACTGGAGAGTTTTATACAAACCACTGAGTGTGGCAAAAGGAGACAGGACATTGCTCATATGTCCTAAACAGAGCAATGCCCCATAGCTACTATTCTGTCTCTAATAACAACTAGAATAATCATTATTCAATTCTAGAACTGTATAGTTTCCAAAGTAATTTCACATCTCATCTCCTTTTGAGCTGTAAGTAGTTCCTACAATAACCTGTGAGATACTCTGTCACATGGCAGTTCAAAGCTCTTTCCAATCTGATTCCATCGTATTGATCTTCCTTTATCTCCCATCACTCCCAGCAATAGACTCTCATCACATTTTGCTATTCACCATCTCTTGAGTACCTCAGATCCTTTAGTTCTTCTGTGTTTTTGCTGTACTGTCTTTTTATATTCCTTGTCTATTTGGGGAACTCTGACTCAGCCCCTAGTCAGGCCTATTCTTGATCTCTTCTCCAGGTAAATGTTCTCCTTTCTTTGCCTCAGCAGAATTCATTGCTTCCCTTTTGGGACTCATACTGGTTTGATAATACAGTACAGTGTATTATTTTCATGACCTTAATTAGCTTAATTTCTCTGAGTTTTTCTTTTCTCATCTGGAATCCTTTTTTTTTTCCAGAGGAACTTTATGAAACCTAAATACCAAAGCATATTATATACAAATGTACTGGATTAGTATTAATAATAGAAATGTGAACGTAGACTTCAATTATAATTACAGCCAGTTTTCTGTGGGTCTCCTTCCTTGATCCTTGAGGACAGCAATCCTGTATTTACCTTTGTATCCTTAGCACTGAGCCCAAGTCCTGATATATAATAAATCAGATTGAATCATTTTGAAGTAGTCAGGGGAGATACTGTTATCATCATTTTGCAGATTGGAAATTGAAACCCCAAATGTTAAGTGATATAATGATTTAGCCAGTAAGTCCTGGCCACGTTTCCCTGAGTTCACCAAGAGAACTTCCAAAGACCTTTGGAAGACTTGTACTCTGACTCCACCTAGTATCAAAGGTAGAGTTTCTCGAAGTATTGTCTGGGACTACCTGTTACAGACTGACTTCTGAGGATTCTTATGAAAAATATAACATCAAATCTAACATTGAGGGAAAAAAAGCCAGACTCATATAATCAGAAATGATAAAGGAGACATTACTATCAATTTTACAGAAATAAAAAGGATTGTAAACAAGTACTATGAAAACTGTATGCCAACAAATTGAAAAACCTCAATGAAATGGACAAATTTCCAGAAACATACAACCTACCAAAATTGAATCATGAAGAAATAGAAAATCTAAACAGACCTATAGCTAGGAAGGGGATTAAATCAGTAATCAAAAACCTCCCAACAATGAAAAGCCCATGATCAGTTGGCTTCACTGGTGAATTCTACCAAACATTTAAAGAAAGAAAACACTAATTCTTCTCAAACTCTTCCAAAAAACTGAAGAAAAGATAACACTTCCCAACGTATTCTATGAGGCCAGCAGAGTACCCTGATACGAAAGTCAAATAAAGACTGTAAGAAAACTACAGCCCAATATCCCATATGAATATTGATGTAAAAATCCTCAAGAAAATACTGGCAAACAGAATTCAACAACACTTTTTTTAAAAATTATATAATATGATCAAGTGGGATTTATTCCTGGAATGCAGAAATGGTTCAGTATACAAAAATCAGTCAATTTAACACTCCAGATTACCAGAATGAAGGGGAAAAAAAATCACCTGATTATCTCAATCGGTGCAGAAATAGCATTTGACAAAGTTCAATACCCTTTCATGATAAAAACACTCAACAAACTAGGAATAGAAGGAAATTGCCTCAACGTAATAACCTCCATATATGAAGAACCCACAACTAACATCATACTCTCTGGTGAGACTGAAAGCTTTTCCTCCAAGATCATGAGCAAGAGTAGGATGCCCACTTTCACCACTTCTATTCAACATAGTACTACAAGTCCTAGCCAGAACATTTAGGCAAGAAAAAGAAATAAAAGGCATTGAATTGGAAAGAAAGAAGTAAAATTATTTCTGTTCACAGATAACATGATCTTATTTGTAGAAAACCCTACAGATGTCACACACACAAAAAAGCTTTTAGAACTAATAAACAAATTTAGCAAAGTTTCAGAATATAAAATCAACACACAAAAATAAGTTGCATTTCTATACAACTAACAGTGAACAATCTGAAAAGGAAATTAAGAAAACAACCCCTTTACAATAGGACCAAGAAGAATAAAATACTTAGAATAAACTTAATTAAGGAGGCTAAAGACTTGTACACTAAAACTACAAGCCATTGCTAAAAGAAATTAAAGAAGACAGAAAAAAATGGAAATACATCCCATCTTCATGGATTGAAAGACTTTAGAAGACTTAATATTGTTAAGATGTCAGTGTTACCCAAAGAGATATACAGAGTCAATGCAATCCTTACCAAAATCCCAACAATGTTTTTTACAGAAATAGAAAAGTTCAGTCTGAAATTCACATGGAATCTCATGGGACCCCAAATAGCCAAAACAATTTTGAAAAAGAACAAAGTTGGAGGTCTAACATTTCCTGATTGCAAAACTTACTACAAAGCTACCAGAAATAAACCCTTGTATATATGATCAAAACATTTTCAAAAAGGGTGCCAAGACCATTTGATGGTGAAAGGACAGTCTTTTCAACAAATGGTGCTGGGAAAACTGGATATTCACATTCAAAAGAATGAAGTTGGATCCTTACCATATACCATATACAAAAATTAACTCAAAATGGATCAATATAAATAAACAAAAGAACTGAAACTATAAAACAATTAGATGAAAACCTAGGGGAAAAATCTTCATGACACTGGATTTCTCAGTGATTTCTTGTATATGACACCAGAAGCACAGGCAACAAAAGAAAGACAGATAAATTGGAGTACATCAAAATATAGAACTTTTATGAATCCAAGGACACTAACAACAGAGTGTAAGGGTAACCTACAGGATGGGAAAAATATTTACAAATCATATATCTGATAAGATTTTAACATCCAGAATATTTGAAGAACTCCTACAACTCAATAACAACAACAAAAAAAACAAATAACCTGATTGAAAAGTCGTCAAAGGACTTGAATAGACATTTCTCCAAAGAATATATAAAAATGGCCACTAAGCACATGAAACAATGTTCAACATCACTAATCATTAGGAAAATGCAAATCAAAACCACAGCAAGATACCGCTTCACACTTATTATGATGGCTATTATAAAAAAATAAATAAAAATAACAAGTGTTGGTGTGGATATGGAGAAATTAGTACCCTTGTGCACTGCTGGTGGGAATGTAAGATGGTGCAGCTAATGTGGAAAACAGCATGGTAGTTTCTCAAAAAGGTAAAAATAGAATTATCATAGGATCCAGCAATTTTACATCTGGGCATATACCCAAAAGAGTTAAAAGAAGGGACAGACTCAAACCAATATTTGTACACCCATGTTCATAGCAGCATAATTCACAATAGCCAAAAGGGGGAAGCAACCCAAGCATCCACCAATGGATAAATGGAAAAACAAAATGTGGTATAGTCATGCAATGGAATATTATTCATCTTTAGAAAGGAAGGAAGTTCTGACACGTGCCATAACATGTGAACCTTGAAGACATTATGCTAAATGAAATAAGCCAGTCACAAAAGGACAAAAACTGTATGATTACACACATATAAGGTATATAGACTTGTCAGATTCATAGAGACAAAAGGTAGAATAGTGGTTGCCAAGGGCAGGGAAAGGGGGAATGTGAGTTATTGTTTAATGGGTATAGAGTTTTGCAAGATGAGAAAAGTTCTAAAGGTGGATGGTGATGATGGTTGCACAACAATGTGAATGTGCTTAATGCCACTGAACTGTACACTTAAACATGGTTAAGATGGTAAATTTTATGTAACGCATATTTCATCACAATTAAAAATATTTAAAAACTCGAAAAATAAAAATAGCAAGACACAAAGAGTATATACTGTATGATTCAATTTATTTAAGGTGCAAACATTAATCTATGGTGTTAGATGTCCGGAAAGCAGTTACTTTTAGGAGAGGGGACTAAGTGGAAAGAAGCAAGCAGCAGCTTCTGGAGTGCTGGTGAAGTTCTAGTTTCTGATCTGGGTGCTATGACATGGATGTGTAAAGTCTGTGAACTTTTTGAGCTATACATTGACAATTGTACACTTTTCCATATGAATATTACACTTCGAAAAAGATTCTAAAAATGTCGATTACAGGCCCCCACAGCAGATCTACAGAATCAGAATATCTGAGAGTGGGACCTGGAGACCTTGAATTTTTTAAAAGTCTTCCTTCCAAGTTTTTCTTAAGAACATTAGATTTTGAGAATCTTTGCAAAAGGAAAAAGATTAGGCAAATATGTTGTTAGCTCAGGAATTCTTCAATTCTTCCTTAACAATAAGTATTTCTTAGAAAATAAATTCATGATTTCCTTGAGTCACTAGTTTCTCTATTAGGAAAATGCATGTCATCTTTCAGGTGCTGAGAAAGAGAGCTGAGAAATCAATGACACATAGAAATGTATAGTTTTATGTTTTCTATTTAAAAATATTCTGTGTCATACTATAATTTATAAATATTTGTCTAGAAGAGTAGAAAACAATTTTATTGAGGCCCTCTGAAATATGGCAGGTGCTAGGACCTAGCGGAATTCAGGCAACTTGGAGGTGAAACATTAAATCTTGGGGTGTGGTGCAATGTAAACAAGTACAGAAAAGCCAGTTCTTCCGCATACAAGCTACTTGGACTCCATTTCAGCTCTGTTCATACCATCAGCAGCTTTTACACTTGCTTGTTAAACTGAAAGCATGTTTCTTGCAAAGGCTATTTTGGAAGGGGCAGATCAAGGTTTGGGAGGAGCTCTTGGAGGCCTTCTCGGAGGAGGCGGTCACAGAAGAGGAGGAAGAAATATTGGAGGCATAGTTGGAGAAATTGTGAATATTATCAGTGAGGCTACCGCAGCTCAGTATACTCCAGAACCACCTCCCACTCAGCAGCATTTCACCAATGTGGAGGCCTCTGAAAATGAAGAAGTTAGGCGGTTTCGGCAACAATTTGCACAGCTGGCTGGACCAGACATGGAGGTGGGTGCCACTGACCTGATGAATATTCTCAACAAAGTCATTTCTAAGCACAAGGATCTGAAGAGCGATGGCTTTAGTATTGACACCTGCCGGAGCATTGTGTCTGTCATGGATAGTGACACAACTGGGAAACTGGGCTTTGAAGAATTTAAGTATCTGTGGAACAACCTCAAGAAATGGCAGTGTGTTTATAAGCAGTATGACAGGGACCATTCCGGGTCTCTGGGAAGTTCTCAGCTACGGGGAGCTCTGCAGGCAGCGGGCTTCCAGCTAAATGAACAACTCTACCAGATGATCGTCCGCCGGTATGCTGATGAAGATGGAGGTATGGATTTTAACAATTTCATCAGCTGCCTGGTTCGCCTGGATGCCATGTTTCGTGCCTTCAAGTCTCTGGATAGAGATGCAGATGGCCTGATTCAGGTGTCCATCCAAGAGTGGCTGGAGCTGACCATGTATTCCTGAAGCGAGCAATGAGAAGTCAAGACCCTGCCCGGAGGACTGGACTGTGTAAAGTCTCACCATGCAGTCCACACCGTTGCTGAGACCCCGCCCAACTGCTTCACTTCCTGGCAAGCTCTTTCACAACCCTCCATATTTCTGATCGTGTGCTACCCTTACTGCTTAATTAAAACAAATTTTTCGTGAAAAATGTTCTGAGTGGTTTGTATATCAGCTTTTTGAGACTCTGGATTTATATGGACTTACATATGTGATGGGGGTATGTGGGGTGACGTTCTAATGGAGTAGATTTTAATAGGTTGTTGCTTATTTGGTGAATGAATTCCAAGGAGTAGGAAGTTTATCGTTGTTATTGTTCTTAAGATGAAATTTTTTTAAAATCCTGGAATAAATCAAGAAAGCACTCAGGAGATATAGTTTTCCCTTTAAAAAGGCAAGGAGGGAAGTTCGAAATATGTTTTTCTTATAATCTCGCATCTGGTCTTTCCATTATGTAAAAAAAAAAAAAAGGAAAGTGCTTTCCAGGAAACCTTTTTAACTGTATAGAAACAGGATCAAAAATGTGAAATTAAGCAATTTTGTATAAGGGTAGCATTTTTTAAATGATGGCACAACTATGTAAAATTCCAGAATTCCTTAGTTCTGTTTCTCTCTTAAAATAAGCATATAGCAATTTTTTTAAAAATATATTTGTAAAGAGGACCAAGGGCAGTAGGGAACAACAGGGTATAACCGTAGTTCAAAAATATCTCTGGCTGCCTTAATGAATCAAAATAATCACTTTTACTTGTACTTTATACAAAATCAGGCATGCCCAGTTGATGTTATCCAGCTCTTGTCATGTCTTGCCCCTGCCTTAGAGCAAGGAAAATTTTTTTGTTCATCTTTGAAAACTGCAGACAGGAAAAAAGCAAACAGGAGAAAAACAAAGACATATATAGTAATCAGTTAAATAGAATATAAAGCAATATGGAGAACAAATGTTGACTCTTTATTTCAATGGTTCTCAGCCCTGGCTGCAAGTTGGAAACACTGCAAGACTTCTTTAGGAAAACTAATACTTGAGTCCCACTCCAAATAAGTTAAATAAGTCTCTTTAGAGATAGGGTCCAGAGATGAATATGTTTAAAGCTCCCCAGTTGATTCTAATGAGCAGCCGAAGTTGACAGATTTGACTCCTTTAAACTAGGGCTGTCTCAGTATTTTTAAAATCTTCCTCAGCCGAAATGGAGGCCAAGCAGGAGAATCAGTGTTGCCAGCATCTGTGAGAAGGAAGACAGGAGTATCAAGAAACTGCCACCCAAAAGCGGGGGTAGTCGTGCCTTTCTTGTGTATAGCCCTTGATTTGGTTTTATAGTTTTTAATACAGGCTATTATAGCAGAGCAAGCAGAATTCAGAGCCCCAATGTGAGTGGACTCAGCTAGAGAGGCTGCATTTACAAGTGCTCAGTTCACCTGCCTGCTATTTAGTTGGTTTCTACTCCTGCTTCTCTGGTTTTTAATGCATTTCCTCTATCCCAGGCTACTTTGGAGGGTCCTCCTGAGTTTGAAGATAATTCTTCCTTCCTCTTTTGACTCATTTAGAAGAAAGCTGTAACGATGGAAATGATGTAACTAGCCTGCTAACCACCTCCAGCTGCCTGTTAGAAATCCCCAGTGAAATTTGGAGAGGTTGGCATTTGGCCTCTATGACCATCATCACCATCATATGATATTTATGAAACACCACACGCATATAATTCTGAACCGATTCAAGCACAGAAATCACATTCAATTTCCTCAAGGGACTTGTAATTTAACTTGGTCTGTTGTGCTACTTAGACCAGGTGTGGTTGTATAAGACAGAGGCTGCTGCCAGCAACCTCACATAAATATCAGTCTGCCTATTTTAGAACGAGCCCAGGAATATGTTAGGCATGGCTGTAGGAGAGTAACCAGGAAAGGGGAAAACTGCCAAGACATCTTTTAAGGCCTCAGAATATTAAGTTTATAATTTAACCTTTCCACATGATGGCTGTGGAAAGGACAATGTAGCCACATTTTTGTTCCTCACTCCATTGTAAATGTTTTATAAAAGTTAAGATAATCATCTCGTACTAGGAGTGTGGCATTAAGAATTTCCCTAGCTTCTCAAATTGAGGGATTAACTACTTTCATGATTCTCTTGTGGCATGTGCCACAAATTTTTTTAAAAAATCCTGAATTTACCAAAGTTTTCCTTTCGTTCTCTTCTGAATTTGTATAAAATTCGTATAAAGAACCTCAGTCACCAGAGTGCATACTGGAAAATTCAGTTCAAACTCTGGATTTTTCCAAGTAACTAAATCTTTGGCATTGTGTAGAACCAGTAGCCTAACAAGTGATTAAATTTCTTAGTTTTCATTCAATATTTGATGTTTTAAAGTCACATTTTCAATATAAGAGGAAGTATTTACTTGACAGCATTTTTAAAATTTATCAATTTTTATATAGAATACTACTTATAGCCTTAGATGAAGGTCTTTGATGCATGTAACTCCATGTTATTATTTTCAAATTTCTAACATTAAGCAACACAGTCAATGTAATAAATTGAAAATAATACTCAGTGCTAAAAATATGTGTAATTGTACCATCTACATTTTTAAATTTCAAAATACCCCATGTGATTTTGAAGAGTAACGTTATCTTGATATAATCTACTAAATTCTGTAACCTGTAAAAGCATAAAAAGGAACCATGTACTCTACACCTAAAAACAGCAACCTTCCAAAAACATGCAAAATTTATATGTCATCTTAAAGGTCACTTTTAAAGTATTTTTGAGTAGTACTGCATGTGTTCCTAAAAGTTGATTTATATCACAATCTCAGTCAGAAATCTGATTAGTAGTGTTGCACAACTACCCTTAGTAGGAACTAAAAAAAAATTTGTGGAGGCACCTTCAGGAAGTATATGGATATTTAATGTGCCTTTTGATCTTGAAGAACCTTCAAAATTACTTTTTTAAAATGTTTACTTTTCATGCTAAGTATATTAAAACAATTTAATTCCTGGAAAATTGATAATACAAGTATGTATGGGAGTAGAAATATCCTCTTAATCAGAATATTCAGGTAAACAGAATACCTACTCCCTGACTTCCAGATAACTGAGAATTTACTGTATTTTAAGAATAATACTCCTTTGGCTTTATAGAACATCTTCAAAGACTTGAAGAATTTTTTTGTTGTTTACTGCCAAATAAGTTCTGTTTTATAGAAACAATTTAAAATTGTTTTGAGGACACTTTTATCTCTCATTTGCAGAGATATATTGTATCAGTTATAACACAACAAAGAAAAAATATTCTTGGGAGTTTACCATTGTGAAATTTAAATTCAAAACCAAATCCTTAGATGTTGCTAGTCTTAAAAAGTTAAAATGAGTGTCTAATTTCATAGGAATAAAAATGTTGAATAAGTCCAACTATGAAACAACCTTAGAGAACTGATACTTGAGAATCAGACACATGAAAATCATCATTTATTCCTTCTGGTATTTTAAATGGACAGTGTATGAACAAGTGGCCTAGAACTTTCCACTAGTCCTGGAAGCTGGTGTAGTGTGTGTGACTAAGCAGAGGAAATGTGCTAGGAGGCCATGAACTCACAGTGACCCCACATGCACTTTCATGCTTTTTTGGCCCTGCTGATTTCCAGGAAAGGGATGGGGCCACAGTCTGGACTTTTGTAAGGCTTAGTCACACTTCTTGCAGTGACTCGATGCAACTCCTTGGTTCCAACTGTGGGGTGTTCCTGGGCTCCAGACTAGGATAGGTATGGGAGGGATTAGGGTCTCCCTCCAAATAGCTGGTCTCTTCCTTTGAAATGTGGCCCTGAAATATTTTCAACTCTATGTTTTTTTTATCTTAAGGTCATAATTGTTCCCAGGGGACTCAATAGGTTTATAAAAGAAAGAACCACAGATTTGTGGAATACTTTTTGTCATGGAACTGATTCAAAATTTTTTAATTAAAGGAGTATATATTGCTATATAATTTTTAAATGTTTTTAATATATTTTATCAATCTATTTGCTTTAATTTGAATGGTTGGCAGTCATATTACCTAAATTTTAATTGAAGTTATGGCAGTAGTGAATTTTGTGACCTAACGTGAAACTTATGTCTCAGTTTTTTTATTAGTAAAAATGAAGTTGAATGGATGATTTCTAAGATTCCTTCCAGCTCTAAATTTTATTATTCTGAATTTGGAACCTTAACAATGTATTGTTTCATTTATCCAATAATAGAACCTCTCAGAATAATTTCCATGCTGCCTTTTTTTTTTTTCCTTCACACTACTAGGATGAAAACTTCCATGTAGTTTCTCATGTGATTGATCATCAAGGCTCTGCTTTAATTTATTTTTTTTTAGTCTAAACCACATATGTAAAAGACTTAATGAAACTTAGGGGTCCAATATGTTACCTTGTTCAGTGGCTAGTGGTAATATTAAGAGTTCGTTACATTTTCATTTCTCCATCTGTGAAATGAGTTATGATGCTTGGCCTGTGTTATATGTAAGGTTTGGTAGTATAGATAAAACATGGATGACTCACAGTAAAGACACAACATAAATTCAAAGGAGTATTTCCAGTCATGTAGACAATCTGTGATTGTAACTTTAGTGTCCATAGATCATTCTTCGATTTCTTCAGAACTTCTTCTATTCAAGACTTCTATGTTGCTTAGTGGAAAAAGCCAATTGCAGAAGAAATTTGTCTATGTTGAGCAATACAGCCATGGTACAATAAGCTACTCAACATTTCAGACTCATTAAAAACAGTCCTCCATAGGGCATAAGAAAAATAAATGGTGATGGCACAAGAAGGAAATTGTGTCCCTTAAAACTCTGCCTTCTCTGAAACTTCTGGGGTGATGAAATGTTATAGATAACTGATTGTGGTGATGGTTACCTTGGTATATACATGTGTCAAAACACATCAAACTCTACACTTAAAAAGGATGCATTCTGTTGAGTGTAAATGATACCTCAAAGTTGATTAAAGAAAACAAACACACAAAAAAACAGCTCTCTAATAGGCTGATAACTAGACAAAATGGAAGTCAGATGACCTGAATTTTTGTCTCAGGAATAAACCCTGTTACTTTAGAGAAATCTTGAAACCTCTGTTTCTATCTTCTCGCATGGGTAGGTGGAATTAAATTATTATGTCTTTCAGTTTTTCACCCTGCAGAAAGATTAAGTAAAATGGTGAAAGTGATTCTTGACTTTTTGATTCATGGTTGCTTTGAGAAGCTGATAAAAGCTACAAAATTCTTCCCTAGAAAAATGTACATGCAAAAATTGCACACCATTTCAGGGGCTTCACATCCTCCCCCTTCCCCAGGTCCATCCTTGAAACCCCAGTGAAGAATGCTTACCTTCGTGTTTTAAAGTGAAGGCTCTGTGAACCCAGAGTGGTAGGTAAGGGTAGATGAGGAAAAGGTAATATTTTTTAGCATCTGTGTGTGCGCTAGGCATTGGGATACACTGCCACACAAAGAAAGCAACCCTAGCCTTCAAGGAACTGTTGATTGGTGTGTAACTACTTATTCACTTCTGAAGATCAGACTCTTGTTGATGCCAAACATTATTTGTTAATCTATGACATTAAGTACTGCACTAGCCTTGTTGTTACTAGTTCATAGTTTATCTGGGAATAGTGCTTGTTTACAGTTCTCTTTCTTCCTCCCTCTTCCACTCCACCTTTCTCATCTACTCTCCATTTTATTTTTCCTTTCTCCTCTTCTCACCTTTTCTTCTTTTTAGCTGTCTCTTTCTCTACATTTTCATCCTTTCAGTGTTCTTGTCTAGGAGAGTAGTTAATGTATAGGGAAAACTCTGTATTTAGTCAGCTTGGATTAGAATGATCAATCCCTTCTTTTGTATTGCCATCATGAAATGACTCCTGAGGTATAAATACTAGCTATGTTTCATTTTCATTGGATTAGAAGTGCAGGATCTTCTGGGGCCTGATATCCCCAAGGCGCTATTAAAGTTGCCCAAGTTTATTCCAATTGCTCCTAGTTTACTGCAGATTAAGCCTGGAAGAAAGAAAGAATGTAGCTTTCTCTGTTTGCCTCGGTTTACCCTTTTCCTTACTCTTTTATTTTCTACATGCTTAGAAACACTTTAGGACTCTTAATGACCGTTTGGTATTGTCCATTATGGCAGGACCACCATTAATGGTAGAATTAATGCCTCAGTCCCAATGGTTAGGAAAGTCCTACATCCTGCCTCCCAGAGGGGCTCCCGTCAAGGCAAAGCTGAATTCAAGAACCCACACTGGATGCCAAAGGGCCACTCTAAATGGCCTCAGTCATAAAATGTTTATATGTGTTGCTAAACAGAAAATATATTTTACTTCCTTCTGAATTGGGAATGGTGGGCCAATTGCTAGATGTTCCATCTCAGTGAGAACTTTTCTCCAAATAGGCTCAGTGCATGGTGATGTTGAGCTGTGTGGCATACCTGAACTTCACCTTGCAGTATAATGAATAGAAATTCAACTAGTGACCCTTCTAATTGATTTCTTCCATCCTTTCACAGAACCATGATGGCAGTATTGACTTCCGAGAGTATGTGATTGGCCTTGCTGTCTTGTGCAACCCTGCCAACACGGAGGAGATCATCCAGGTGGCATTTAAGGTACTGTCAGCCCCACTGAAAGCATCTTGGCCTGCCTTGTACACAAGTGTTGACTCTAAGTGTATTATCTGAAAATCAGTGATTCTGTTACATGAGTTTATAGATCTGCTGTGACATGTACAGGAGAATAATATGATTAAGTCAGTTGCTACTGTGAATAAAGAAAACAAGCATCTATTTAAGCAAAAAGTGTTTGGAAGCAGCCTAGTTAACAGCATCAAGATTGAAGAGCTGGTGATTTAACAAATTAATTTTAAAAATTATTTCTTTTCGGCCTCCCCATTTTGAAACCCCCAAGTGAGGTTTCTGAATAAACAATACCTGTCACTAGTCATCCAAATTCACTATCTGGAAATTTCTGATCTATCCTTATTATCTCATTCTGTATGTCAGAGATATTTTAAGTGGTATTTTCCTGAAGGAATTTATTTTGTCGTTGTGTGTCAGGTGAACACTATCATAAATGTTCCAAGTTTCTAACCCACATATCTTCCTGTGGCATCACATATATTTTCACAATAATACAGGGATCTAAATTGGGAGCAGATGAATAAAATCCATGTCCTTGGTTCTCAGCAGAGCTTGATGAAAGTTTTAATTGTGAGGGCCCAGACTCCACTGACCATTTATAAGTACAAAAGGAGTAAAGAATACATTCCCAAAGAGCGTGTTCAGTTCTGAGAATAAAGGTGCTTCTTCTAATTAGAACTGAAATATGATGTTCCCTTTCAGTTCTGAGCTTGTATGGACAGCTGTCAAGTAAAACAGAAACTTGATCTTCCTTCTTGTCCTACCAAGCTATGTATATTGACTCTTGTTATGCAGCCACTTAGTCTCTTTAATTCATCCAGCAGGAGAGCTAATGACCTTCTCTATTCCTGTTTCCTACTCTTATCTCTTCCTGACTTTCTTAAAGAATATCCCACTGTGACTCCAATGAGTTTTTGTTGTTTTGTTTTTTTTTTTCCCTTGTGATCTAGGAAGACTCTCTTCCTCCAAGAGTTCCTTCTCACATTTTAAAGGCCACCAGGGATTGCCTCAGGAATTTTCATGTGCTCTATCGTTGACAGAAGAGTCCCTGAGTTTACATTTTATTTTAGATGGGTTTAAACTGAGTTAACTGCTAGGCCTATAAAGAACCTAAGTGGTTGATGCTTAGCAGATGGTTATAAGGCAAGGGCCAGGTCTTTTTCCAGCATTTAAAACCTTTAGCTTTTTCAGAATTATTCATCAGAAAACCTAAAATTACACACATAGCTAACTTATTCCAATCCAGATATTTCTGTTTCTGTTTTGGGATTGTTTGTGTAATTATAAGTTTAGTTGGGCAAACCGTCACTTTTGGTTTACAAATGAAAGACCTGATGGAAAATTTGGCTCTTAATCACAGTAATTATTGTTTTTTAAAAAGTTGTAAGATTTTTATCTAGCCTAGACCTTAGTTTGGAGATAGGGATGGGAAGAAAGAAGGACTTAAAACTATAATTAGCCCTTTTTTCAGTATGGCAAGGGTTATGTTTTACATTGGTTATTTTTTAACTTTCCTTTTCAGGTGTGTTTTATGTTTTGGAAATATTACTGCATACTTTTATTTTTCATTTAGTAGTATCTTTTACATATAGGATCCTTTCACATCCTTTTCTTTGGGTAGCATTGCACAGTTAACTTCCCATCTTTTATCTCATTTCACCTTCACAGTAATAGAGGTATAATGTTAGTATAATATTAGTCAGGGTTCTTCAGTTGCAAGCAATAGGGTAGACTCTGACTGATGGATGCCAAAGTGGAATTAGTTGTAAGGCCAAGGAGGAGGCTCAAGAGAAAACTCAGAACCAGGCAGCTCCCTAGGTCCTGGCTGCAGGAAGTGCCCTACATCCTCCCTTGGGCACTGCAGTTAAAATGAGCAAACTCCAACTCTGTTCATAATTCACATTTCAGGGAGGGTGTAAATGGTCTTGGGCTATGTGCTTGATAGGAAAGACAGAACGTTTCCATTAAGAATCCCATAGTCTTCTGTGCAATGGGGAGTTATTATTTCCCCAAAGGAAACTGGGGTATTAAACTTTCTACCAGAGCCCAGATCACGGGGTTTATCATAGACCTGGGAACTTTGTAACAGGGAGACTATTGAGAGTGAAAAGTGAGTAAGGGGAGTAATCTGAGGTAGTTGTGGCAAGGGACAGATGTAGAGGAAGTAAAAGTCTCCAGTATGGACCATGTGAAGGAAACTTACACAGAGAGCCACCAAAGCACCAAACATGGCCAGACTTTAGACAAAGATGAGTCAGTGAGAATTGTTTAGGAATGGAAGGCCTTTGAAGAAAGCTTAGAGCCTGTGAAAGGGAAGTGTGACTGAAACCTGGCAGTTACCTTTTGAAGTCCGAGGTGTATAAAAACCCACAGTCTATAGTTTGTGAAAACAGAAGCTAATTTACTTTTTGCTTTCCAACTATCTTGTCCCTCAATGGGCTGAGTGGTAGAAAATGTACTGGAGGCCAGTGCTTTATCTGCTGGGGGCAATAAATCTCAACTTCATGTTGGATTTTTTCCTCCTACCCTCATGACAATTGAAACACTATTCAATATTTGCTTATTATTCTTTTCATGGTTATCACACCTTAACTAATACCTGTTTTTCCTCTGTTTTTGAAGTTGTATTTGGTCAGAAGTAAAGACCTCAACAGCAGGAACTCTAAATATTATCTGCCCGGATTTGGGTGCCAGCTCTACCACTCACAAGTTGTGTGATCTTGGGAAAAGTTACCTGACTTCCTGGTGCCTCAGCTTTCTTATCTGTGAGATTGGGCTGACCATGGTACCAACCTGACATAAGACTATTATGCGGGTTAAGTGAGTTCATACATGTAAACTGTACACTTGATCAGGGCCTATAAAGAGTAAGTGCTGATATCATTAAAAATTCTAAAGACCCAGGAGAGGATTTTGAATATGGAATATTAACTATCTAGCAGTTATCCCTGCTTTGCTGCTTGACTTTGAATTTATCCCACTCTACTGCCTTTCCCCCTCTACCTGTAAGCATATTCAGTCTCTCCCTTCTCAAAGACAACCTCCTTTTGTGCTTAGCTACTACCCCGTTTCATCCTCCACACTCTGCCTGAAAGAGTCCCCCCAGTTCACAAATGATCATTCCACTTCCCCTTCCATCATAATCTCCTTCCCTTTATTCCATAATTTCTTTAGAGTCCATATCTCTTGTCTCCACCTTTCACTTATATTCATCCCTTGATTCCCATAACCATCTGGCTTCTATCCTGAAACTGTGTTTACTAAAGTCATCAGGATCTCCAAATCACCAAATCCAGCAAACCTCTCTGCTTCTTGCTTGGCCTTCCTATGGCATTTTACTCTGTTGGCTGTTACCACTGTCAGAATCTCTTCCTCTTTACTGAAAACCCTCCCTTAGCATCTAAGATTCATGCTCTTCTTTCCTGGTTCTCCTGTCTGACTGCTCCTTCTAAGTCTTCTCTATCAGTTCCTTTTCCCTGCACACACACCTCAACTCTTGCTGTTCCCAGGGCTTTGTCTTACTTAGTATATTCTCTACAGATTAGCTCAAACACACCCCATAGTTTCACTTCTTATCTCAATTCATAGCTCAAGCCTCATCAGTCTCCTAAACTGATATGCTGAATCTCTTACTTACTCCTGGTACCTCTGACTCAAATTTAACCCATCCAGGTCTAACTCTTGATCTCGTCTGGCACTTGTTCTTCTGACTGTTTGCCCATTCCTGGTTAATGTAAACAGCTTCACCCAGTTGCCCAAGCTGGAAAACTTCAGCCATCTTTGGCTTCTTCCTTTCCAACACTACAGACCTCTTATTGATATGCAGGTACTGTCTATGCTGTTTTATAAATTCTGTCTATTCCTGTCTTTGCTGCTTCTCTACCCAGACTTTTAATTGGTTTTCCTACCCCTAGTCTTAGCAACCTCCTTCTCCCAATTCATCCTCCACCCTCTGCCTCAAAGAGTTCTCTCAGTTCACATATGATCACATCACTTCTCCTCCCATCCTAATTCTACAGGATCAGGTGAGACATTACATACCTACCATGATCTGTTTCCTGCTTGTCCCTCAGTCTACTGACTTGAGCCCCATGCAGTCACCTGCCATTCTTTGTATGTTATGTATATCTCCTGGTATTCTAAGACCCAACTTAAATGTCAGCTCCTTTGTAAAGCTTTCTCTGACCTCTGTGGGTAGGACTCATCAAGGTCCCTATAGGGCTCCCATGTCCCTTTGTACTTACTATTGGTATAACCCTTATTTTAATTCTGTCTCTTTCCACTACTAAAGTATAGGTGTTGTGAAGATAGCAGAATCCATATTTTCTTTATATATAAATATCCCTAGCCCCTGGCACAATAAATGTTTGAATTATTAAAGAGTTTATTTTCCAAGGTTATTCTATACCACTGTTGCTCTGAGGGAGCTAATTCAAACTTTTTTTTTTTTCCTTCAGCTCTTTGATCTTGATGAGGATGGCTACATAACAGAGGAAGAGTTTTCCACCATTCTACAGGCTTCCCTTGGAGTGCCTGACCTTGATGTTTCTGGTCTCTTCAAGGAAATAGCCCATGGGGACTCTATTTCCTATGGTGAGTAGGCAGTTTGGCCTCCTGATTCACTTTACAAGGAGGGCATCCAGACTATGGATTGATGCTCATAGAAGAGTGTTGTTTCACTTAACTAATTATATTAATAATAGATATGATAGTAATAATGATAATGATAGTAACACTAGCAGTAGTGGTATAATAGTCTTAGCTAATTATTGAGGACTTATATGCTAGACTCTCTTTTAAACATTTTGTGTATATTAACTCATTTAATCTTTACAGCAAGCCTATTTAATTAGTATTCTTAATTATTCTTATTTTACTGAGATACAAAGAATTTAATAACTTACCTAAGATCATCCAGTTGAAGAACGTCAGAGCCAGGATTCAAAAACCAAGGGAGTTTGGCTTTAGAGCCTGCACCGTTGACTCTATACCTCAGTGCTTCTCATATCTGCTGCCCCTCATTGAGGGGCTTTTCCTTTCTGCTGTCAGTGTGGCCAGGAGGCAAAACTGAGCAGTTAACCAAGCTGAGTTATAACTACAGTAGAGGAATATGGCCAGAGGCACCACCAATAAGAATAGTAGCTAAAGCATTTATTGATGTTTACTGTTAGCAGCTTAGGTAAGCTTTCACATTCATTTTCTCATACCATCTTGATAGCAACCCCTGTGAGGTAGGAACTGTCCATGGAGGAACACCTTGTGGCAAAGTGGCAGATCCATGCATATCAATGACTATCCTTTCCCCTGATGGCTCAAGTCCACACATCAAAACAAGTTGCCTCCGAAACCTCGGTAATGGGCCACGATAATCAACCTCATTGTATATCGACAAAATTAAAAAAAAAAAAAAAGAAACAAGTTAAATATCCAAATAGGAATTAAACCAAATGTCTTAAATTAATTCTGTACAATAAAATAAAAAAAATAAAAATAAAAATAATTGTTGCATAGGGCTGAAGGATAGTAAATCAGTACCCTGTATTTCATAGTGCAGTCGTGGAGACACACTCCTCAGTGGGGAGGCGTAGGTGATTGTTTCCCTGTCTTACCTTTGATGTAGTAGTCATAGATGGTAGGCTGGCTTATCTTCTCCAGTCTTTCCTGTCAGACTGGAGGGGGTTCCTCTTAAATTACTTTTTCCTTATGGTGTTTAAAGAGTTTCAGCATGTTAACTTTCATGGGATGAGGAAAGTAAATCACATACTTCTCTTACTCTCTGTTTTTGATTACTATCATTTTGGCTGTCTTGTATTCTATTTTAAGTAATAAGTACCTAGGGCACTTAATCTATTAAGTTCATTTTTTTTTTAAGGATAAAATGGGGAAGTATATATACTGAGATAAAACTAGAGTCATAAACCTATGTGTGCTGATTCTTCTCTGATCATTTTCCTTTCATAAGTAAGAGTCTCTATTACTCTGAACTACCAAATTTTGAAAAACCATTTGGAATAACTATTTCAATAGAAGCTAATACTCAAAATGGTTTGTGGGTAACCATAATTTAACCTGCCAATTTAAATAATTTTTTAGGGAAATCTGCTTTGTTTTTTGGAGTTCAACCTTTTCATTTTCAGATACACAGAATATCTCCCCTTCCCCAATGTTATGTGAGTCCACTTTTTTTTGCAGGAATGTTTGAGGTATTTAGGTATGGTTTTATTTAAAAAATAGTTATTGACATGTATCATGAATGTGACCATTTAAATTGTTTAAATATGATTTTTAAATTGGTTTTAATCTTGGCTTTCCATTCGACAAATTAATGCCCAAATTCTACTTATAGCCAATTCACAGAACTTCTAGAAATGAGTTACTCTTTAATACCACTGACATCCTAACAGAGGATCTTGATCTTTTGAACAGAACACAAGTCTTGAAATCAAACTTCTTGGTTTCAGTAGATCAACTCTCAGTTTTACTTATTGTAGAAGTCACTTAAGTCCTCAGGGTCTCCATCACTGAAATAGACTCATGCAGATGAACCTTTATTTTGGATGTTAAGAAATAACAATTAATAGCTTGCCTGATTGGAAATATAAAGTGATCTACTAATGCAAAATAATATTACAATTGCAAAGAATGATTTGGGCTCTGTGTGGTGACTTCCTCATCACTGAGACCTATTTCAAGAATTGTTAGGTAGTCTAATGTGCCATGATGCAGACTCCTGCCTATTAGACAATTTTTAAAAAGTAGATGGGTAGCAAATAGGGCATTAGGTTAAATCCTTTTTTTAATATATTTTTTTTATTTCTTAAGATAACAAAAATACAGAAAACTGAATAAAACATAAACATAGAGCACAATGAAGTTTTATATAGTGAATACCTATGTAACTACCATTCGGGTCAAGAAATAGAGTTTTTCAGAACCTCAGAAACCCCTGCATGCCCCTCCCCAACCATAGCCCCTTCCTCTTAAAGGAATGGACTGCTATCCTGACTTAAAAAGAATCTCTGCCTTGCTTTACTTTAGCACTTCACCAGAAAAGTATGCTTTTTTAAATATTGTATTTTAGCTTTGTCTAAATTTTTGAACTTTATATAAGTGGACTCATACAATATATATTGTTTTGTATCTGATTTTTTCATTCAACATTATGGCTATAAGATTCATCCATATTGTTGCCTCACAGCTGTTTATTTATTTTCATTGCATATAGCATCATGTTCCGTGAATATGCCACAATTTATTTATTCACTCCTTTTCTTTATCTGTTATGAATAATGTTACTATGAACATTCTCAAACGTGTCTCTTAGAATACATGCACAAATACCTCAGAATAGAATTAATGGGTCATACAGTGTGTTTATCTACAACCTAACTAGATAATGGAAATATCTTCCAGAGTGGGTGTGCATTATATTCTCACCAGCAATTTTTGTGAGTTGAATGAAGCAATTTTTCAGTAATTGTATTGTTAAGATTATTTCTTTATCTGTATCATGCCAAAAAAGATTCACCACGATTTATTGGATTTTTTTTCTCCTCTTCTAGAGGAATTTAAAAGTTTTGCCATAAAGCATCCAGAATATGCTAAGATATTTACAACATACTTAGACCTCCAGACGTCCCATGTGTTTTCATTACCAAGAGAAGTCCAGACAAGATCCTCCGTCGCAAGTAATGTAGTCAGTCCTGAAAATCATGAAGATAGTACCTCAGGCAAAAAAGATGACTGAAAACAGTATTCCCAAGGAAACGCAGTGGCTTTCACTTGAAATTGCAAGGACATTTATTGTTAGTATTTTAAATGTGCTTGTTGAGTAACGATGTTTAAAAGGGAAAGCTTTTTTATAAAAATGATAGATTTTTTTACTAAAAATGCTTTTATTAACCTGTATATGAAGTATATTTCTTTTCTTTTGTGTTATATTGTGCTTTATTGGTTGGTGATGCATTTGTTTAGAGATTTTCCAGTTTAATTTGCATATCTAAATGAATGTAATGTTCTTACTATTTACTGGTAAGCATTAATGAACACTGTAAAGAGTTTTAGAAGTATAAATGCTTGTAAACATACTTTCCTCTAAAAACCAGTAATATTTTGTTATCTCTAATCATTTCCTATTGTGGAAATAAAAATGAAAAGTCTGAGAAGCATTGCAGAATTTTATACCTTTAACTTCAGAGATTCATTTTTCCATTTAAATTTCAGTTTCTTAGATCACTGAATATGGGAAGGGAGAGCTCAGTTAATTAGATAAGACTTCTTAAGAACTCATAGTCTCTTTAACATGTATCTCTATCACAGATTTCCTTAACCACCTACCAAGGAGATCATATCTTTTTACATGATCTACAGATTTAGAACTTTGTTTCAAAGAAAACTGCTTTGGCCAAAGGCTAAATGGGAATTGCCTTATTGAAGGTAACATTGATTGCTTAATGAGAAAATGAGTTGTTTGCCACAGAGTTGAATTTAATTTGAGTTGAATGGTTCAGAATGTGGCACTTGCCCAGTAAATGAATCAGATTTGTTCTATTTATATAATGTTAGAATTAATGTATTTTACCATCCAAGTGAGAGTTTTATTTTGTTAAGTGTCCTCTCAAATTTTGCAGCTGTCTGAAATATCTGAATAGAAAACACAAAAGATTCCAAAGTATCGCCAAAAGCTAGGGAATTCAAAAACTATTAATGCAGGACCACAATGTAAGTCCCAGGCAGTAATATTTTTCCTGTAGGTTAAGCAATAATTTCCCTGAAGTACCATTTTAAT
This sequence comes from Cynocephalus volans, assembly GCF_027409185.1. Lineage (NCBI taxonomy): Eukaryota > Metazoa > Chordata > Mammalia > Dermoptera > Cynocephalidae > Cynocephalus > Cynocephalus volans. The sequence continues at coordinate 75,957,478 of NC_084469.1, read as the reverse complement.
TAGGTTTCATGCATGCATATTGTTAATATCATTTATGTTTAAGATTTTGAACAAAGAACCAACTTATTAATATAATGTACAAAAATAGTTGGTTCATATTCTGAATTCAGTCTTTGAAGTCAAACTCCATGTTTTGGCTATGTTTCTGATGTATTGGTGATTTGCCCCCAAACTAGTTTTTTAAAGTCATTTTTGATGTTGAGATGTCTCATGAGAGGTGTTGGAGTTTATGTTTAACAAAGAGTCATGATTTCAAACTACTTTTACATATTAAGCAGTTAGTGCTCTAATTTAAAGGGTAAATATATATTTCGATAATCAAATACCAGAAAATTTCATCCTTAAGTATACGCAGTTATTTCCTTTTATACATTGTAAAGCTATTTAGACAAGGTGTTAAACGAGCTGAAACAATCACTTAAGTAATTAGGATGGTACATCTTTATAATAGTGTCTGTCATATGCAATGAATGTGTGTAACACTCAGGTACTATGATTGTTTTTTAATCACAGAAAAACCACATGTTAATTCTGTTAGTCATGAAAGAGTAGCATTGTAAATTAAATGTGAGGCTCTTGGTAGTGATCCCATTGTTTTTCTGTTTTCAAATAATATTTTATGCTCTTTAATTCCATTTCTATGAATGTAATATTCCTATTTTATGATTGTGGTACTGAATAAACAAACTTACTAAATAAAATTCTTGGCAATTAAAAAATTCTGTTTTTGCCATTTTGTCTCAAATGTAACACTTTTTTAAAATCACAGTTTGAGTATAAGTTTGCATATTTATGAATATGATTAATCATTTTTGTTTGCATTTAAGCTTTATGATATGGATGTCAGACATGATTTTACTCTGATGAAAACCTCAAATTTTACCCAAAATGGCAATAGTTATTATTCTTAAAGCAGTTACTTTTGACTGCTCTAGTTTGATATAACAACACAAGTCATGATCATCAGTCTTACTACAGACCAGGCCTTTACTTATATGCCCTGCTAACAAAGATTTTTTTCAAAGAGAATTTCTCCTCTTAAGATTTAAAGTAAGGAATTAAATTTCATTAAATCAGTTAAATGCACTGTGGTTTTATATAATAGTTACTCTTTGAAATGAGAAATACTAAATCCTAAAATCTGTAAACCAAAAAAATTTAATAGAAACAGTTTTGTTGAAGGATAATGACATACTGACTGCTCATAGACCAAGTTGCTTGCATTATGTGTGTTTAATCCTCCTCTGCCACTGCTTTTAGAATTTTGGAATGCTGAGTGTGATAGTTAGTAGTAGTACCTCTAATGGATATTTAAAGGAGACTGTCTCCCTCTTAGAGGACATATAAGGTCTGCTTTCTGCAGGAAGCATAGTAGTAAGTTATCTAATTCCCAGATTCAGGAACTCTCCTCTTCAGACTATTACAAATGAAGGTGGTTAATTGAAGGCAACTAATTGGCACTCAAATAGAGGGGTATTGACTGTATTGGAACAGATGGGCTCTAAACTATATAGCGATCACTATAGAGGATAGAAAGATACAAGTTAGTAACCATTCCCCAGGAAAGCAGGCATATGAGGGTACTTCAGAAAGTTCATGGAAAAATAGAATTGAAAGATAATATGAATCTTTCTATGAACTTTTTGAAGTACACTTATATTTAAAATCTTTTTTTTTTCCTTTCTGCTCACTTGGATGAACTTTCCAATATTTCTTGTTAAATTGTTATGTCAGTAATAAATAAGTGCTATGTTATGGCTTGGTAGAGGTGACAGACCTCACAAAGTTCTTGATATATACGTACCATATACATATCACAAACTTTGGTAAAAAGGGTAATAACCTGAAAAGCTTTCGTCCTTTTTATTGCATTTAATGTAACTCTTGTTTTCAGGTAATCATGCTCTCCCAACAAAATTCTCACGTGTCTGTATAAGGACCAGCATGTTCTAACATACTGATTTCATTGCATTTTGATATCCAACTTGCTAGTTTTTATAACATGTTAACTTTATTATGTTCTTATCATTATCATAAAAGAATCTATGCACATTAGAAAAGATAAAAGTAGAGAAAAGAATAAACAGAAAAAAATTATGTTTACTTCCACCACACTAAATCAACTATTATTAATTTTTGGATGTATTTTACTTCACTCTTTTTTCTAGATATTCTTACATTCTCAAAATAACAACGTGTATGCTGTTTTATAACCTACTTTTTCACTTGTATCATAAAATTTTCCAATGTCATTAAAATTTCCTGTATGTGTAAATTTTGTAAAATGTACTTAATACTCCTTTGGAAAGCTATAACATACTATGTGTAATCATTCATCTAATGTTGAACATGTGAGTTTGATTTTCATTTTGGGTCTATTAAATACATCCAACTCAATACTTGATAATAGTTCATAATTAGGAATAGTTTGCTAAGATACTTATTTATACTTTCTGAATTCCAAAATGAAAAATCCACTGGAGATTTTATAATTATTAAAATTTATTTTAAGCTAATTTTATTATAGGGAAAAATTGATGTTATCCTATATTACATGAAGTATGGTAATTTTAATTTCAAGTAGTGGTTAACATGTTCCCGTCTTTTAAAGGTAAGTAGATTTCTCTTTTTTTTTTTAATTACTTTTCCCTTTTTAAAAGTAAATGATTTATTTATTATTATAATGAGTAATAATAATAACAGCTACCAATTTGGAGTGCTTACTGTTTATCAGGCATTGTGCTAAGTGCTTTACAGACATAACTCATTTGAATACTCAGTAAAGCATAGGTATTTTTATGTCTAGTTTTACTGAACAAAATTTAAAACTATTCCTAAGTCACTCATTAAATGGCAGAGCTTAGAATTAAACCAAATTTTGTTTGATTTCAAATTTGATTTTTAATCATTTATATAATGCAACACAGCTGCCTGATTTATAGATTTAGCTTCTGCCATATATTTTCCTACTTGTGAGTTCTAGATATCAAATTTTGACTTAGTTCTTAAATGGAAGAGAGACAGAAGTGGATCAGAATGGTTCTGAGCAGTGATTGAAGTGGAAAAAAGTTCAGTCAACCACATTCTAGCAAGGGTGACATTCCTGACCCTCCTCCTTGTGGCCCAGGATAGGTCAGCTGAAAATGCTGAAAGTGTCCTATATGAATAACCCAGGGTACTGTAAATCAAAGCTAAGGTGAACTTCAGGATACTACAATAATCTTTTTCCTTTGTGGGTAGGGGTAGAGGATGAATTCCTTACTCCTTATTGGTCACTCTACTGTGGTGACCTTTTCAGTAACATCTCTGCTCTCAGAATAAGTATATAATCAATAAAATAGAGTTTGAGGGAACTAAGGACTAAGTCAAAATAATGTCTAGGACCTTCATTCTAGCTGTTATGGAATATCTTCTTTGCTGTTCCCCAGCTTATACTTTTCCCCTCCTATTCTTTTGTCTTACAGGAAGTGCCATAATGGTTTTAAAGCATAAACCAAATATCAATTCTCCAGTCAAAGTTTTTCAAAGGCTACCCACTGCAATTTGGATAAAATTCAAAATAGTCAACATGGCCTACAAAGCCCTACATGGTGGTCTGGTTCCCACCTTCAGTCTAGGTCTCAACTGTCTTCAGTCTCCTTCCTCACTAAACTCCCATTACCAAACCATTCATTTCCTGAACTGGTTAAAGACCATTCTAGTCTCAGAGTCTTTGAACTGCTGTTCCTTTTGCTAGAATGCTTTTTCCCTAAGATTTATACCTGGCTTGATCTTCTTCATTTAGACTTTTTAAAAAACGGTTTCATTGGGATATAATTTACATACATACAATTCACCTATTTAAATTGTTCAACTCAATGTTTGTTTAGTACATTCACAGGGTTATGCAGCCATTACCACAATTAAATTTTAGAACATTTTCATTTTCATTCAAATTTTTTTATTGAAACATAGTTTATTATGCATATTTGGGGGGTACAGAGTTGACTATCAATACTTGTATACAATATGTGATGATTGAATCAGGATAATTAGCATATTCATCATTATAAAACGTAATCATTCTTTGTGTCCTTTAGCCAATTTCTCACTAACCTCCCTCCCCCTCCTCCCTTCCCACCTCTACAACCACAGTTCTGTTCTCTCCTTCTGAAAGTTCAATGTATTATTGTGATTATCCTTTCTTTCTTTCTTTCTGTGTATGTATGTATGTATTCATTTATTAGCTCCCACTTGTGAGTGAGGACATGTGGTATTTCTCTCTCTGTGCCTGGCTTATTTAACTTAACTTAATTTTCTCCAAGCTCATACATGTTGCTGCAAATGGCAGAATTTCATTCTTTTTTATGGCTGAGTAGTATTTCATTATATATATATATATACACACACACACCACTTTTCCCTATCCAGTCATCCATCAGTGGACATTTAGGTTGTTTCCATGCTTGGCAATCATCAATAGAGCTGCAATAAACAAGGAGGTGCAGGTATCCCTTCTACATGACGATTTCCATTCCTTTGGGAAGAATGTACTCAGTGGTGGGATTGCTGGATTATATGGTAGTTCTATCTGTAGTTGTTTGAGAATCCTCCATATTGTTTTCCCTAATGGCTGTACTAATTTACAGTCCCTCCAACAGTGTAGAAGGATTCCTCTTTTTGTTCATCCTCACCAGCATTTGTTGTTCTCTGTCTTTTTGATAGTAGCCAGTCTAACTGGGGTGAGGTGATATCTCAATGTGCTTTTGATTTGCATTTGCCTGCTGCTTAGTGATGTTGAGTATTTTTTCATGTATCCATTGGCCATTTGTAGGTCTTCCTTTTAGAAATGTCTATTCAGCTCCTTTGCCCATTTTAAAATTTCTTTGTTTTGTTACTGTTGTTTTAGTTCCTTTTATATTCTGGATATTAACCCCTTGTCAGATGTATAGTTTGCAAATATTTTCTCTCATTCTGTGGGTTGTCTTTTCACTGTGTTAATTGTTTCCTTTGCTGTGCAGAAGCTTTTTTTAGTTTGATATAATCCCATTTGTTTATTTTTTCTTTTGCTGCCTATGCTTTTGAGGTTTTATTCATAAAGGCTTTGCCCAGTCCTACATCCGAAGTGTTTCTCCTATGTTTTCTTCTGGGAGTTTTATAGTTTCAGGTCTTATACTTAAGTATTTGATCTATTTTGAGTTTATTTTGGTATTTGGCAAGAGGTATGGATCTAGTTTCATTCTTCCACATGTGAATATCCAGTTTCTCAGCGCCATTTATTGAATAGGTTGTCCTTTCCCTAGTGTATGTTCCTGGTGCCTTGTCGAAGATCAGTTGGCTGTAAGTATGTGGATTGATTTCTGGGCACTCTATTCTGTTCCATTGGTCCACATGTCTGTTTTTATGCCAGTACCATGCTGTTTTGGTTACTATAGCTTTGTAGTATAATTTGAAGTCAGGAAGTATAATACTTCCAGTTTTATTTATTTACTTTTTGCTCAGGATTGCTTTGGCTGTTTGGGATCTTTAATTGTTCAATATGAATGTTAGGATTGTGTTTTCTATTTCCGTGAAGAATATCATTAGTATTTTCATGGTGATTACATTGAATCTGTATATCACTTTGGGAAGAATGGATATTTTCACATTAATTCTTCTAATCCATGCATGTGAGCTGTCTTTCCATCTTTTTGTGTCCTGTAAGGGGGTCTTAACCCTTGACTTGGTGTTGTCAGCACCACGCTCAGCCAGTGAGCGAACCGGCCATCCCTATATGGGATCCAAACCCGGGGCCTTGGTGTTATCAGCACCGCACTCTCCCGAGTGAGCCACGGGCCGGCCCCTCTTTAATCTCTTTCAACAGTGATTTGTAGTTCATGTTGTAATGATCTTTCACCTCCTTGTTAAAATTTATTACTAGGTATTTTATTTTTTTGGTAGCTATTGTAAATGAGCTTGCTTTCTTGATTTCTTTGTCTGCTATTCATTGTTGGAGTATAAAAACACTACTGATTTTTGTCTATCTATTTTGTATCCTGCAACTTTATTGAATTCATTTATTAGCTCTGAGAGTTTTTTGGTAGAGTCTTTAGGTTTTTCTGTATATAGGATTATGTCACCTGCAAACAAGGACATTTGACTTCATCTTTTCTAATTTGGATGCCCTTTATTTCTCTGTCTTGCATGATTGCTCTGGCTAGTACTTCCAATACTGTGTAAAATAGGAGTAGTGAGAGTTGGCATCCTTGTCTCATTCCTGTTCTTAAAGGAAAAGTTTTCAGTTTTTCCCCATTCAGGATGATATTGGCAATGGGTTTGTCATATACAGCTTTTATTGTGCTGAAATATGATCCTTCTATACCTATTTTGTTCCAAGTCTTTAACATAAATGGAGGTTGAATTTTGTCAAATTCTTTTTTATGAATCTATTGAGATAATCATATAGTTTTTGTCCTTGATTTTTGTTGATGTGGTATATCACATTTATTGATTTGAGTATGCTGAACCGTATTTTCATCCCTGGGATGAATCCCACTTGATCATGATGTATAAACTTTTGATTGTACTGCTGTAATTTGTTTGCTAATATTTTGTTGACTATTTTTGCATCTGTGTTCATCAAGGATATTGGCCTATAGTTTTTCTATTTTGTTGGCTTCTCAGACTGCAGGACAGAGTCACAACTGCTGTGGAGCCCAGGCTTCATACTGCCAGGAACAAGGCATTATAGCCTCTGCTATAAGTGAGCTGGGTGGAAGGCAGAGCCTTATGGCTGGGAAAGCTCCATAACAGCTCCAGTTTCAAGGTGGTGTGGTCCTTTATTGGCTTGGATCCCGAGGGTTAGGGGTGGGGAATGTACCATTTGTTTTTTCTAGAGAGATGTAGTATGTGTTTTCTAGGATGTTCTCCACATGTGCCTCCAGGCTTGTCTTGCCAAAGGGATCTATGGGCCTTTGTGGTGAGGATGGGGATTGCTGTGGGTCCTCTGCCTACCTTTTCACCACAAGGGAAAATTCTTCTTGTGCCAATTCCAGTATTGGAGATATGGTGGCTGAGGCCATGTGTTTCTCTCTCCTCTCTATGCTACTATCCTGGGTTTTTGTGCTTCACAGCAACCTCACCAGTCTCCTGCTTCACTCCCACACTCTCCCACTGATGCTTCTGTCAATATTTAGCTGTCTATATTTGTTCCCATCCTTTTCTGTGGGAGGAACATTCCCTGAGCACCCCTAGTCCATCATCATGACCCACCTCCCTCCCTTCATTTAGATTTTAAATCAAATGTCACACCATTGAATAGAAATTTCCCATTACTAATCAGAAAAGCCCACTATGCTTCCACAGATATTCTCAATCACATTACTTTTTTGTTATTGCACTTAAATTTATGTGAAATAATTTCTTTATACATTTATTGTGTTATTCCTAATACTTAGAAGGTATCCCTGACACATAGTAAACACTCAATATTTGATGAATGAATGAGTAACAATAGCATTATCTTTGGCTTATTATGCCTTGTGTGGTATAAGAATAAAGATAAAATTTACAACAAACTTGAAAACCTGTATCTACAATCCAATAAAACTCATATAAATTAAGGCTCAGAAAGGCTTCATCACTTGCTCAAAGTTACATAACTGGTAGATACCAGGGCTAGAATTCAAACCCAAGGTTGTCTGGCTCTCTAAACAAGGGGACTTTTGATTAGGTCAATGTAACTTGAACCCATAAAATAATTAAAGAATTATATGACAGGCTTTAAATTCCAGAAACACAGAAACTAGTTAATCTAAGAAACCTCTGGCCACAAAACCCCTAGAATGCTGAACAACGTATCACAGACATATTTTTTAACACATAGATAAGCACACAGGAAACTAAGGGAAATCTTCGGTGGCCAGAAATGAAAAGGAAGCTGAAAACCAGAACTGTGTGAATGCGTAAAAAGTTACAACAGTTGTCCTATAGCCATTTGTCAATCTCAATAACAAAGAGGCTTAGAATTTTGTGGTTATGGGAGACAAAAGACAGCGTTTTTATGTAAGGTGGGAATTTGGAACTGAGATCTCTGGGGAGAGAAAAAAAGACAATTAAAGGGCTACACTCTCAGTTAAAGAATCAACTGGAAAAATCCATCTTCTGGCAAAGAAAGACAGGAAATTTTTCTATCTTGACCTGGGTTCTTGGTTGTGGGGTGGGGAATCTCCTCTGATAATTTTTGTTTTCATTTCAGTTCTTTTAAATGTTTTGAGACTCATTTTATGGCACAGTCTATGGTATGTCTTGGTAAATATCCGATGTTTAATTGAATGTGTATTCTGCAATTGTTGTTACCTATTTAATTGTCTTTGTCATTCCTGATTCTATTTCTATTGGCTGATTTTTCTCCTAGTAATGGGTCACATTTCCATCTTCACATGTCTAATGACTTTGTGTTGTATCTTGGGCATTATAGCAGTTACTTTGTTGAGGGTCAAGATTTGGCATTCATCTTTATAAGGTGTTGAGCTTTGTTCTGTCTGGTTGTTAATTTACTTGAAGATCAGCCTGGTTCTTCCTAGACTTATTTTAAAGTTTTGTTAGAAAGCGTCTGTACTATTCTTTACTTTAGGATTAGATTAGCTTTATGCATAAAGTATGGCCTTTCTGGGGTCTTTTTTGAATATCTTGGATATTTAACAAGGTCTGTTCACTCTGGCTGTTCAGAAATCAAGCCTGTCTCAACCTGTGTGAACTCCAGTAGTTATTCATTTCACAGCTTCCTTTGCAGTTCTTTCTTCAGTAGTTTTTCTTTTCCCAGTATGTTCTTTATCTGGCCTCATGGAGTCTTGCCCTGAGCATGTGCAGCTTAATATTTGTATTCATCTGCCTAGGCTCCCATGACAGAATACCACAGACTGGGAGGCTTGCACAACAGAAATTTATTTTCTCATAGCTCTGGAGACTAGAAGTCCAAGATCATATCCTCACATGGCCTCCACTGTGTGTGTGTGTGTGTGTGTGTGTGTGTGTGTGTGTGTGTGTGTGTGTGTTTGTGTGTGTAGAGAGAGAGAGTATAAGTGCACATGTGAGAGGACTCTAGTCTGGTGTCTCTTTTCTTAGAGGGACACCAATCCTATTGAACTAGGGCCGTGCCCCCATGACCCATTTAACCTTAATTATCTCTCTAAAGGACCTATCCACAAATACAGTAACATTAAGGTTTAGGGTTTCAACATAGGAATTTGGGGTCGAGGAGTAGGAGGAGACATAATTCAGTTGATAACAATAGCCAACCAAAGACTTAAGGGGTTTCCTATACAGATTTCTGTAGCTCTTTCTCTAAGTAACTTCCTTTTTCTCAAGTACCATACTTCACACTTTCCAACCAACTCAGCCTCTTCTAGTGCCAATCTCTGTCTTCTCAGCTAAGTAACACTCCTGTGACCTGTTCAGGCTCTTTCACCCTACAAAAACAGTCCAGAAAATTCTCTAGACAAAATGCCAGAGTGGCCACTGGCTCACCTCATTTGTTTGTCTTCTCTTAGGGATCACAGTTCTGTATTGCCTGTTGCCCAAAGTCTGAAAATAGTTTCATGTATTTTGTCCATTTCAATAGGATTTTATTGCAGAACAGCTAGTCCAGTACTAGTTATTCATCATAGATGGAAGCGTGAGTGCCCTGAACTCCTTTTGCCTTTACACCCACAGTCACACAGCATTTAAAAACAAAGACCTGGCCTCGTGTGTGTTTGAGGTTTGAAATGTACTGACCTGGTCTGTGGAACCCCAAACTTAGAAGAAGAAATTCTCTGGGATACCTGATAGAAGCAAATGTAGATCTTCTCTGGAGGTATACATCTTCACCCTAACTTAAACTGGATTGCCAAGTGAAGCTCAGCCAAACCAAAGCTCTAAAATTATAAAATACACAAGGAAATAAGGCAATAGTCAGCATAAACAAACAGCAGGAAAAGATCCCAGAATCTCTGGATTACAGAATTGTTGAATGTAAAACTTGAAACAAGACTTTAAAAACTGTTTAAGGAAGTACAAGATGAAAATATGAGACATGAACATGGTACCATAGAACAAGCCAGGTGTATTTAGAAAATATTCTAGAAATAGAGCTTCTAGGAAAAAAAAAATGTTACACTAAGTAGATTAAACTAAAGTACTGACACACCTTTAAAAAAGAATTAGAAAACTGATAATAGATTTGAAGAAACTATCCTGAAAGAAGCATACAGAGGAAATGAGAGAAGAATGTGAAAAAGAAGATAAACAATAGAATAAACTGAGAGTAATTGGCACACATTCACTTGGAATTGAAATCAGTTAACTGGAGGATAGAGCAATAGAAATTACCTAACCAGAGAAGCATGGATCTATGGCACTATAGCAAAGATCTAACACTGATGTTATCAGGGTCCTAGAATGAGAGGAGAAAGCTATAAAAGTACTCAAAGAAATAATGACTGAAAACTTCTCAAATTTTAAAAAATTGTAAACCTACAGATTTAAGAAACATAGTGAATCTCAAACAAGATAAACCCAAGGAAATACATAGCAAGATACAGCATAGTCAAAGTTCTATGTCTAAAGACAAAGGAGAAATGGCACTTTACTTATGGATGAAAAAAACAATGACAGTGAATTTTTCATCGGAAACCATGGAGACCAAAAAGAAGTGACTGAAAAAAAAAGAACTATCAACCCACAATTCTACATGCAAAGAAAATACCTTCTAGGACTGAGGGGAAATCAAGACATTCTCAGGTAAAGGTAAACTTAGATTTTGTTTTCAGTGCTTCTGCCCTCAAAGAATAGCTAAGGAAAGTTCTCCAAACACAAAGGAAATGATAAAAGAAGAAATCTTGGGATATCATGAAGGAGGAAAGAATATAGTAAGCAAAAATAAGAGCAATTGCATTTTTTTCTCCTCCTCTTGAGTTTTCTAAATTACTTTTGATGGTTGAATCAGAAATTATATCAAGGTCTGATGTGGTTCTAAGGGCAGGAAGAGGAACTACTTCAGATTATCATATTATAAATGTGGGAGGGGAAGGGATTCAAGGGGAGGTGACATTGCTATACTCAGACTGGCAAAATGACACCACTAATAAGTTATTTTAAGATATAAAGACATATGTATCGATAAAATACTTAGATCAACCACTTAAATTGCTATAAAAGAGACACATTTATTAAAAAAACACTATAGATAACATGGAATCCTAAAAAAAATGTCAAGTAACCCACAGAAATGAAGGAAAAAAGAAAGAGAAACTAAAAATAGGGGAACCAATGGAACAAAAAATAAAATGGAAGACTTAAGCCCTAACATATTAATAATTACATTAAATGTAAATGCCTAAATAGACTAATTAGTAGGCAGAAATTGGCATATTGGATTTAAAAACATGTCCCAACCATATACTATCTATCTAGCGTTCTCCAAAGAAATAGAGCCAATAGGGTGTGTGTGTGTGTAGACAGTGAGATTTTAAGGAATTGGCTCGTGCAGTCATCGAGACTGCCAAGTCCAAAATCTGCAGGGTTAGCTGGCAGGCTGGAGATCCAGGGGAGAGCTGATGCTGCAGCTCAAGTCCAGAGACAATCTGGAGGCCAAATTCCCTCTTCTTTGGGGAAGCTCGGTCTGTTTTCTCTTAAGATCTTCAACTGATTGAATGATGCCCACCCAATTATGGAGGATAATCTGCTTTACTCAAAGCACACTGATTTAAATGTTAATTTTCTCTAAAAAGATACCCTTAGAGCAACATCACACTGGTGTTTGAACAAATATTTGAATACCTTGCCCTAGCCAATTTGACACATAAAATTAACCATCATGACTTTGCCCCTTGTTAATTTGGCACCCTACACATCTCCTTAAACCATATTTAACCTCAAAGTGAAGACAAAAACAGAGTTATGTTTCTGCCTAACCTATCCTACGTACAACTGAAAACACACTAACTTCCCTTAGAAGAAGATGCAAAGTTCTTGGATGATGTTCACTCTTCTTCTTGATATCCTGTAATTTAAATACTAGCATGTAAAGTTAATAATACTTAAATACTATGAAATGAAGTCAATACATCTTGTTAGATGATAGGAAGAAAGAAAGGGTAGAAAACAAAGATATTTGCTATAGACACACACATACACACACACACATTCAGAACAAAATAAGGAAGAAATACCCAAGACGATTAGTCTCTATAACTGGCCATGTGGTTGTAGCTGGTTTTTATAAATATATTCTTCTACTAATTTCATATTCCCTTTGCCTTCAGACAGCACCTCAGCTGGTCATGGTTCTCTACCTGGTGAGGTGACCCAAACCTGTATTCTTGAAGGATCTGGGCCATTACTAGTCTTGCCTGGATAGAATTGTTTTAGTTTTCCATTGACTTTAATCATGGTGGACGGTAGTACTAAGAGATGCCCTAAGGGATCTGCTGTATTCCAATCATACTCTTCCTTACCTCCATTGTGGAGTAGTATTCCAATTTCCCCTTGGTAATCAAGATCAATCACCCCAGCCATTACAATAATTCACTTCTTTGTCTGTTGATTCACAGGCTTTAGGAGCTGGGTGGCATTAACTTCCAGTTCAATGGAATTATTTTCATGTTTCCTGGTGGAAAAATTCCATGCTTTGGAACTAAGACCCCTAGGCCAGCAGAGCACATGGCCACAGGGACAGGAAGCAAAAATTTTCCTAGTGAATCACTAGGGGTAGTAGTGAATGTGACACTCCCATTTCCACCCTTTAATTTCTATGCCTGTGAATCCTGGCTACAGGAGAAATACTACCATGTATTGGACACTGATGCACAGCATATACAGCCTCCTGGAGAACCTTGCTCCAACCCTGCAAGGTATTGCCACATAGCTGGTGCTATAACTGAGTCTTCCAAAGTTAATCTACCATTCCATCAGGGCAGCTGCTTCAGGATGGTGGGGAAGGAACATGGTAAGACCAGTGAATTTCATGAGCATATCGCTGCACTTCATTTGCTATGAAGTGAATTTCTTAATCAGAAGCAATACTGTGTGGAATACTATGATGGTGGATAAGGAATTCTGGAAGTCCAAGGATGGTAATTTTGGCAGAAACATGTCATGTGGGGAAGGAAAATATGTATCCAGAATATGTGTCTATATCAGTAAGAACAAAATGATTCTTCTTCCATAATGGAAGTCACCCAGTTTAATTGACCTGCCACCTAATTGATCACCCTGGGGAATGATGCCATATTGGGGACTCAGTGTTGGTCTCTTCTGCTGGCAGATTGGACACTCAGCAGTGGCTATAGCCAGGTTGACCTTGGTGAGTGAAAGTCCATCTTGCTGGGCCCAAGCATAACCTCCACCCTGCCACCATGACCACTTTATTCATGAACCCATTGGGCGATAGCAAAAGTGACTAGGGAAAGAGACTGACATATCCACTGAATGGATCATGCTATTCACTTGATTATTAAAATCCTTCTCTGCTGAGGCTCCTTTTGGTGGGCATTCACAAGGAACACAAATACTTTCACATCTTTTGCCCATTCAGAGAGGTCTGTCCACATACCTCTTCCCCAAATTTTCTTGTCAGCAATTTTCCAATTGTGTTCCTGCCAAGTCCCAGGCCATACAGCCAAACCACTGGCCACAGCTCACATATGTAATCACATGTCTGGCCAGTTCTCCTTCCAAACAAAGTGAGCAGCCAAGTGCACTGCTGGAAGCCCTGCCCATTGGGAAGATTCCTCTTCACCACCACCCTTCAGGGATGTCCCAGAAAGGGGCAGTAGTGCTACAGCAGTCCACTTTCAGGTAGTGCCTGTGTATTATACAGAACCATCTATAAGCCAGGCTTGAGACTTCTCTTCCTCTGTCAACTGACTAGGGAACTCCCCATAAGGCCATAGATGCGGGCTGGGAAAGAGAAGGCAGTGTGGCAAGGGTGGGGACGTGGGCATTTGAACTACTTCAGGTAACTAACGTGTCTTCAGGGCCTGCTTAAGCTAGATCACTGAAGTGGCTTAAATAATACAAATTTACCATATTCTGGAGGTCAGTGGGTCTCACTGGGCTAAAATCAAGGTGTCAGCAAGGCTGCATTCTTTCCTTCTGGAGCTCTAGGGGAAAACCCGTGTCCTTCCTTTTGCATTGTCTAGAGGCTGCCCACATTCCTTGGCTCATGGCTTCCTTTCTCCATCTTCAAATACAGCAAAGACAGTCAAGTTCTTCTCACATCACATTATGTGACCTCTTTTGCCTCCCTCTTCCACTTTCAAGGGTCCACTCAAGTAATCCAGGGTAGCCTATTTATTTTAGGGCCAGCTGATTTAGGAACTTTAATTCCATCTGCAACCTTCGTCCCCCTTTGCTATGTAAGGTAGCATATTCACAGGTACTAGAAAATAGGAAATGGACATTTTCGGCAGCGGGGGTGGGGGGGCATATTATGCTGCCTACCACAAATACCTTAGGAAGCAAAAAATATATTTTCATCATAATAGGTTCAGAAGAGATATTTTATAGAATTCTGCACTTACTTGTCATGACCATCTAGGAACAGAAAGAAACTTCCTTAATTTGATTAACTACCAGAAAATACCAGGAAAAATTATAATTATGAAAGCATTTCTTTAAAATCAGAAAGGAGATAAGAATGTCTGCTGTCCCTGTTCCTACTGACCATTGTAGTGGAGGTCTTAGCAAGCACAGGAAGATAAAAAATATTTTAAAGTGGGAGAAGAAAAATAAAAAGTATAAACATAATTTAAGGGAATCTACAGATATATTATTGGAATTAATAAGAGAGTTAGCAAGATTGCTATCTGTAAATTTGTAATCAACCTTTGGAGAATAAAATGTTTAAAAGAAATATGTCTGAGAATAAATTTAAAATGGATTCATAAGAATTTTATTAAGAAAATTATGAAACATTATTAAAATATATTCAGTAAGGACTAAGAGGAAAGAATAGAAAGATGTAATTACATTTATAGGCTGACTCCATATGATAAACACCTAAATTTTCCCCCAATAGTTTTATAAATTCCAGGCAATTACAATAAGGTTCCCTCTGTGATGTGTGTGTGTGTGTGTGTGTGTGTGTGTGTGTGTGTGTGTGTAGAACTGATAAGCAGATTATAAAAAGCTGGTTGTAAAGTGTGTATAGAAGTGCAAAGGGCTGCAAATAGATAAAGTGCAAGGGTTTAATATGGGGGACTTGCCACTTCAGATATAAAACACTGCTATGAAGCCACAGTAATTATAATAGTAATATAGAGTGAAATCGTGGGAAGATAGAGAAAATAACTAATGGAATAGTAGCAAGCCTGGAGAAGGATTTCTACTTTACTTTTCTTACCTTCTTCATTCACTTAAATTCATCTTACAAATATTTGTTGAGCACAAAATTGGTGCCAGACCCTGATATAGATGCCAGGGATACAATGGTGAACAAGACTAGTCTTTATTCTCATGCGCCACACAGTCTAGCAGAGAGAGATTTAAAAAGTAATAATATAAATGTGATAAGGTTACAAAAAAGAAAAGTAAGAGGTGCTTTGGGAAGGTGTAAAAGGGGAACTATTCCTAATGCTGAGTGAGAAGGTACTCTGTGTTAGTGAGACAAGGAAGATGAGTGGAAGGAAGGGAGTTTCTTCAGAAGGAACAAAATATGCAGAAGAAAGCAAGGCCTATTCATTAATCATTTTTTATTCAAAAAGAAATCTAGTTTGGTTGGAGTAGAGAGATAAGAGAGAGAATGATCTCTTATAATTAATCTGCCTTGTTTTCAGGGAAACCCCTTCTACACTTATGTTTCGTGTACTGTACAGATAAAAAGGTACATCTCTCATCTACTCTGAATCTTAAGATTATACCTTACCCCGGGGGTGTAAGAATTTCCTGAACATGGACCAAAGTACCAATTTGAAATACTGACATAGGTGTTGAGAAAATGAATGGGAAAATAATTAGATAGAAAATACTTATGTAAATCAAATGGTTCTAATTATTTTTAACAAAATTGAAGGAGAAGCAATCAACTTGTGAGCTGGTGGGTTATTACACATAATCTTTGATAATAGATCACTATATGATTTTTGTCTTTTTTTTTTTTTTTTTTTTTTGTCTTTTTCATGACCGGCACTCAGCCAGTGAGTGCACCGGCCCTTCCTATATGGGATCCGAACCCGCGGCGGGAGCGTCGCGGTGCTCCCAGCGCCGCACTCTCCCGAGTGCGCCACGGGCTCAGCCCAGATCACTATATGATTTTTGACAAATAAGTTGAAACTAGTTAAAAAGGACTTTCTATAACAAAGTTTTCCATTCCCATCTCACATAGGTAAATAATTTTTTTCAGAGCTAACATCTATAAAAATAAATGTAGGCATAGTACTGATGATGAACCATGAATCCTTTTAGCAATAAGTAATACTCATGTACTGATACGTGAACTAGTTAGAAAGAAATCATGGCCATCTCATTAAAAGATGCATTTTCAATGAAAGTTTACTTTTGTATTTGATATTACTAAAAGTTTACAATATATTCAATTCAATACATTCGATATAAAAAACATTTTAACATCTATCTCCTCAAGTCACACAAAAAATTGAGAATATTGGGGTTAGCACTAAAAAATTTTCAAGTATAAACTTATTAGATGGAAATGCAAAGAGAAAAGAGAATATTGTAAAATTTCTGTTTAAGACAAGTTTGTTCATGCATTTTATTGTTATTTTTAAGTAAAATATATACACATTGAAATGCACAAATCAAATTGGATACATGCATGTAAAACACACCCCCATTCCAGAAAGTTCCCTTAAGGAACTTAACATTCAATAATCCCCATCACCACAAAGATAATTACTGTTTTAATTTCTATCACCACAGATCAGCTTTACCTGTCTGAGAAATACATATAAATGAAATTATAAAATATATACTTTGAGTACATAAACTATGTTCTCTTTGGTGTTCATGGTGTCCAGCTTCTTTTGTATAATGTATGTGAGATTCATGATGAATATTATTGCAGAGTAGGTTTCGTTGTATGAATATACCTCAATTTTGTTTATCCATTCTCCTGATGATAGATGTTTGAGTTGTTTTGAGTTTTCAGTATGACGAATAAAGATGCTTTGAACATTCATGTCCAAGTCTTTTTGTGGGCATGTGTTTTCACTTCTCTTGAGCAAATACCTTGAAGTAGAATTGCTAAGTCATTGAGTAACTGTAGGAATAGCTTTATGAGAAACTGCAAAACTTTTTCCCGAAGTAGCTGTAACAATTGACATTCCCATCATCAATGGATAAGAGCCCTGATTGCTCTATAGTCTTACTAACATTTGGTGGTGTCAGTATTTTAAATTTTTTTTCTTGGTGTTGTCAGCACCACGCTCTCTCAAGTGAGCAACTAGCCATCCCTATATAGGGATCTGAACCTGTGGCCTTGGTGTTATCAGCAACATACTCTCCCAAGTGAGCCACGGGCCAGCCCAGTATTTTTAATTTTATGAGTCGTGTTTTTCAAGGAATTTGTTGACTTCATCTAAGTTGTAGAACTTATTGCAATGAAGTTTGTAATATTGCTGCATTATCCTTTTGATGTCTGTACAATCTTAGTGATAGCCTCTCTCTTATTCCTCACATTGAAAAATTGTGTTTTCTCATTCTTTTTCAGTCTAGCTAGCTTTTTTTTGGTCTAGCTTTTTTATTAATAGTTTTTTATTGATAGATAAAATTAATAGTTTTATTTATTTTGTTTCAGTGAATCAACTTTTGACTTATTAATTATAATTGTTGCTTACGTTCTTTTCACTTGATATGTGCTTTTATCTTTTTAATTACCTTTCTCCTAGTTTTGTGTTTCATTTGCTCATATTTTTTTCTAGCTACTTAACATGGATATTTAGATCATTGATATTAAGTCTTTCTTCATTTCTGTCAAAAGACAAAATTTCAACAAATTAAGTTGAAAAATCTAACTGGCTTTTATTAGCAGTTCATGAATTGGGCAGCACCCCATATATAAAAAATAGAAAAGCACTATGTTGAACACAGCAGAATAGTCAGTTTTTATAAGGTAGCTTAAGCAGGAACAAGGAGACAGAATAATACAAAAGCAGATTGGTTAACATCAGATTACTGCAGGTTATTTTCCTTGTTAAGGGTTAAAGCAAAGGGGACTTCATTATCATGCCAGCTCATGACTGGGCCTTTCCAATTGGTTGCTGTGAATCTCCTGTTTTCAGGAAAAACTGTTCTTTTGGGAGATTTTTCTGCTTCCTTAAAGTTTCAGTTTGATTATGTGGCACTTAGTAGTAGTGACTCCATTTTGGTTTGGTCTGTTGGGGCCTAGTGCAGGAGCTCAGTCCAAAACAATGGCTTCCCATAAATTTTACTTAACATTTCCTAAATAGCCAATTAAATCTATAAATTTTTCTCTAAGCACTATATTAACTGCTTCTCACAAATTTTCTATTTGCATTATTATTTACTCCCAAATATTTTCTAATTTCTCTTATAAGTTCCTTTTTAACTTGTGGCTTATTTAGAAATCCCTTATTTAATTTTAAAATATTTGGGGCTCTTCTAGATTTATAATTTTTAATAATTTCTAATTTAATTCCATGTGATTATACAACATAGTATGTAATATATCAGTCTTTAAAATGTATAGTTTTATAGTCTATCTTGGTGAATGTTTTCCTTTGCACTTGAAAATTATATATGTATTCTCTAGTTGTTGGGTCTAGTCAGATAGGTCAAGGTGGTTGATAGTGGTTTTCAAGGTCTCTGTATCTTTACTGATTTTTTTTTTTTTGTCTCAGAAATTGCTGAGAGAGGGTTATTAAAACCTTCAACACTGATTGTAGATTTATGTATTTCTCTTTTTAATTTTATCAGTTTGTGCTTCATGTACTTTGAGGTTCTATTATTAGGTGAATCCACATTTATAATTGTTATGCATTTGTAATGAATTAACCCTTTTATTTTTAAGTAGTGTCCTTCTGTGTCTCTAGTAATACTTTTTTTCTTAAAGTCTGTCTTTTCTGATGCTAATATAGCCACTTTGGGTTTCTAATGCTTACTGGTTGCATAGAATTTTTTTTTTATCATTTACTTTCAACCTGTTTGTGTCTTTGTATTTAAAGTATGTCTCTTGTAGATATCATGTAATTGGATCTTGCTTTCTCACTCAGCCTGACATTCTCTGCCTTTTAATTTGAGTGTTTAGTTAATTTACATTTAGTGTAATTATTGATATGGTTGGATTTAGGCCTGCCATTTTGCCATCTTTTCTTTGTTATATATTCTGTCTTCCTTTAGATTAAATGAATATTTTTGAAGATTCCATTTTAATTCATCTGTTGGACTTTCATCTATTCCTCTTTGCTTTTTTTTTTTTTTTTTTTTTGGTGATTGTTCTAGGGCTTAAATTGTACAATTTATCAAAATCTACTTAGTATTGCAATACTTCATGTAAAACATAGGAGCTTTCAACATTATAGTTACATTTATACCTCCCATTCTTTGTGCATTGTTATCACATATATTACATCTATATTATTACAAGCCCAGCAACTCTTTTATAATTTGTGCTTTAAAGAATTACATGTCATGTACTTGCCATTCAATTTTGAAACCATAACTGCTTTGGGATCCATGTGGGTATCTGCTTTAAATAGGCTTCCTTTCCTTCCTGGGTATTGGCCTGGCATTTCAATTGTTTATTGGTCATGTCCTTGATCTTGATTATAACTTTGTTTCCAATTATGAGCATTGTTACATACTTGCTGTTCAATTTGGAAACCAGAGCTACCTGGGGATCCATGTGAGTGTCTGCCTTTCAGTCCAAAATTCAGTGGTCCTAGTTTTCTACCTGCATATTGACCATGGATTCCATTTGCATATTGGTCCCACTCTTCTTTGTCCTTAGGATATTTACACCTGGAGCTTTCTCAAACACTATGTTGCTAATAAAGAGATTAATTTCTGCCCTAGGAAATAAAATAAAATAGTCATATGTCCTTTAAATACATTTAGAGGAAAAATATAAATTCAGACTTTTATATTTATTTAAATATTCACTATTGTCTGTGCTCTTTATTTCTTCTTATAGATCTGAGTTACCATCTGGTGTCATTTCCTTCAGCCTGTAGAACTTCATTTAATATTTCTGTAATGCAGTTCTGCTTGTGAAAAATTCTCTGTCTTTGTTGATCTGAAAATGTCTTTATTTAACCACCAATTTTGAAGCATACTTTCACTCAATATCAAATTCTGGATTGACATTTTTTTTCACTACTGAAATATGTCATTTCCAATGTCTTATGGCCTCCATTGTTTTGCATAAGAAATTAGCTGTCATTTGTAATATTGTTTCCCTGTATGTGACCTGTCATTATACTCAGACTGCTTTTAGTTCCGGGAATTTGACCTGTTAGACAATATTTCCCTTGTTCTCCTATGTCCTGTTGGGTTCAGCCAATGTGGAGACCTGGTAGAAGATCACAGGGAAGGAAGAGCATGAAGTCAGATTATTTATCACCCTAGCTTCCTCCCTGTAGTATCCTTCTGAAGCTGACTACATCCCTTTGTTGAAGACCACAGCTCCTTTCAAGGAAGGAAGCTCTCTCTGTGTTACTCTCCTACCGGGTTTCTTTTTTCTTTTTTTCTTTTTTTTGAAGTTTTTTGTTTGTTTTTATTGTTTTATTTGTTTGTTTTTATTATTATTATTATTATTTTTAATTTTATTTTGTCGATATACATTGTGGTTGATTATTGTTGCCCCTTACCAAAACCTCCTACTGGGATTCTGACAAGCATTTCCTCCCCTTACCCCTTCAGGCCTAAAGGTGGTAATGGCCTTCACTGTTACTAGTCCTAGAGGACAATGTTATCCCATGTGGTTTTCCTATATCTTGCACACACTTTTGTGAACTAGATCCTTTATTAATCCCTCCTCAAATTATCCTAATTTAACTCTGCTATCTGTTTCTTTTAGGGAGTCTTAGAATTCAGTCTTTTAGAATTGAAAGTAAGCTCTGAGTGCTCCAGGAATGGAGATTTAGTTTACTAAATCCAGCCTTATGAGAAGGCCTGGAATGTTTTTCTAAAAAAAGCAAAATCCAAGCTGAGTCTGGAAGCTTGCATTAGCTAGCTAAAAACAAGGGAGCCATCTAAGGTGGGGAGGCTTGGTGGTGTAAATACTGCACATAGTTCAGTCTGATGTGGAATATGTGACAGGCTAAGAGTGAGAGCTAAGCGTAGGAAAGTAAATGGCAGCCTGATCATGAAAGGCTTTGTGAGCTACGGTAAGTATAGTTCTAAACTGAAACCTGAGGATAGTAATATTTAATGTTTGGTTTCTGAAATATATTGCAGTTGATAACATCTCCAAGAAGCTTGGGAACCTGTATAACTTAAAGGCAGAAAAATCATACAAATCCTATTTTCTCAGAAAAATCTCAAGGATTAGTAAATAACTCTTTAATAAGACAGCAGTAAAATGCCTTAAAGTAATTAATGTCCCAGGAGACTGAACTGTCCTCACATCTTTTTACCCAATTGTCAGACCAAGTCTTATTAGGCACTGGAGAGACACCACTGCCCTTTCCTTTTAAGGTTTGTGCATGAAATTCTTTCCCCTGGCTCTTGCTATATGCCTGATCCCTTAGTGTTTGGGCTGCCAAACTCTTTCTATACCACCATGAGGAGGTAAGAACATAAACTAATACTTGAATTATCTTCTCAATTTTCCTTCCATTTACTATAAACCCAATGCCTGAATTCACTTGTTTCAGCAGTTGGAAGAATCACAGGGCAGCTGTCACTCAGTCTCAAGCAGCTTAGAGCAAGAGAGAATGGTGTCTCCCACCTTTGCCCAACCCCTCTAGCAGGGAGACCCAACATACCATAAAATGCAGTCCAAAGAATATCAAGCTTTAGCCTGTCACGTTATCAGATTATCAAGTAAGTGGAGAGGGGCAGAAGGAAAAGTTCCCTTCCTCTTCTCTGCAGCCAAAAGTGGGAATATGAAGTGAGGAGAGGGCACTCTCAGTTAAGAAGATCAGACTAGAAAACATCTACGGTTCCTTCCATTTTTGAGACTCTGTCTCTCAGATTTATTTCCCCAGTAGGTAGCTTCATAAATTATTGCATGTATTTTTGCCATGTAGAAAGATAAAGTGTCTGTCTGATGAACAAGTTCAAGAGGATGAATGGAATGATAATTTGGGGATTTGGAACGGGGAGAGGTCTGGACCCCCTTCCGGAGTGGTCACTTGAATTAGCATTGCTGAATGTTAATCCACTTCTCTAGAGTGGAAATTTCCTCTAAATTTATTTTGCACACACACACACAGGGTTTTCTTCAGTGGAAAAACTTTTATAATATAAACTCATATATTTTTTTAGATTTTTTGGACTCAATCATCTGCTTGTCAGTGTTTCACCCTAGAAGGCACTCCAAATTAAATTGTGATAATTGAAGCAAAATCTCCATCCTTGGCATAATTGTTAGGAAAAAGCCATTTCTATTGAGAGGTAAACACAGGCCTTGTGAACAGTGCTGATGGAACCTGTGAAATCACTTTCACTCTATTCATGGTTATGTTCAGATTCATGGGCTGGAGGGAAACAAGTGACTTGCCGAAGCTCAAACAAAATGAACAGGGAAATGTTTACAAGGCTGAAACAGATTTCCAGCACAGCTAATTTCTTTGAAATAAGTGTTTGCTCAGAAAATAGATCCAACCTGCAATCAAATGCAACATTTGTTCAATAATCCCTCACCCTATCATACTGTATTGGTTTTGTCTTTACAGTGTGCAAGTCCTTTTTATCCAAATTCTGCCACATCTGTAGGCCTCACCTTACCTGCCCAGCCCCACCATGATATTTCTGAACAAATTAGTAATGAAATACTCTCAACCAGAAATTTTCTTGGTGAAAAAAACAAAACACAGAAATCCTGAAAGAGAAGTGCTGTCACTTTTCCCAGTGACAATTTAGCTCTTTGTTTTAATGATATGTAAACAGGAACTCAACCTGTGAGTAAGCTGCCTTCAAAACTGCTTCCTTCCCCTTCATCACGCTACAATGTCTGCACCAGGGACATCACTAACAACTTTGGAAAGCGGAGAACAGTGGTGGGTTGCGCTCAGAAGCAAAGGAAGCAAGCCATTGGTCCTTGGTATGTTCTATGGCTCCCTGATCCTAAGAGGACATTTTTGAAGAATAATTTTGTTTTCTAGCTTGGACTCATTCTTAATAGCTGTATACGTACCTAAGTTTTGTTTTCATTCATTCATGGATTCAGTAGGTCATTGGAATAATAGGGCCAAAAAGTTTTGTTTTTTTGTTTTGTTTTAATGGTCCTCGAAGTACCATCAAAAACATGCTACCTTTCTGGATCCTAGCAATGTCTCAAGGAAGCAATTACCCTTGTTTACAAATGAGGAAGCTGAAGCCCTGTGAGGCGGGGTGACTGCTAGGTCCCAGCCAGAGGGCCAGAGGCCTAGGATCCCAAGTCCCCTAACTCCTCAATCAGCTCTGATGCCCACTAAGCCACTTCGATGCCTCTGAGCCTTAGTTTCTATATCCCTAAAAGGAAGTAATGATCATGGCTCTGTCTACCATGCAGGACCTTGGAGAGACCCAATGAGACCAGATGGGAGGTGGCTCTCGATGCTGTGAAGCCACACAGGAGAGTAGAAGGGGTGATATGACCTTGAATAGAGCCCCTGTGGATGCTCACAAGGCAGCCCTTGAGCCACATCAAAGGCCCACACTTCCTGAGCCATTGTTTGTGCGTTTATGGATAAGTTCCTGCGGAGGTCACCCAGCCCCAGTGCCTTGGCAGCTCTGACGCATGGCTCCCCAGGGTGGGGCCAGCACCAAGAGATGGAGAGGGGAGATGGAGTGTTCTGGGGGTGGGAGGAAAAGCCTTGTTTATTCCCAGAGAGCTTGATGGCCAGGCTTGGGGCCAGGACGTCTGTGTACATAATGGGGGTGGGGGGGTGCACCCAGAAAAGGCTACAGAGGATAGCAGCACAGGAAAGAATCCAGGCGGCACCAGCCCTCCAGCTCAATCCCTCCCCACCACACACCTCCATTTCACCTCAGCTCACCTTCCTTAAAGTGGCCTGTCATACAAAGAAAAGAGCACCAGGGTCAGGGTTCTTAAGGTCGAGTCCCTATATTCATCCACTGACTTACTATCATGTCCTTTACCCTCCCTGGAACTCAGTTTTCTCATCTGTAAAATGGGGATATTACTTCATCTAAATACTAGCTGTGAGGTCAGTTTAGGTAAAACTCGTGTGTGTGTGTGTGTGTGTGTGTGTGTGTGTGTGTGTGTGTGTGTGTGTGTGTGAGAAAGAGAGAGAGACAGAGACAGAGACAGACAGACAGACAGACAGACAGAGACAGTGAGAGACTTAGAGAATGAAAGAAAGAGAAAACCCTGGGAAGTGTAACATTCTATGCAAATGTAAAGTATTTCCTTTAAAGCTGACATTGTTAATCTGAGCTTTGGAAGATCCAGAGATTTCAGTAGAGATAATGTGATTTTTTTCTCTCAAGGATTGGTAGAGATCTTGCCTGGGTTGTCCTTCTAATATTCTGGGATACCCGTTTTACAGATGTTTAGAGAGAGGCTGAGGTGGGACAAGAGAGATCGGGGAGCGGGGGGCTCATTCGCCCATCCACCTCCAAACAACAGCCAAAGAGAAGTGGAACAGAAAACACTCTCTGATTAATCTCAGGCACAGTCAGAGGATAGCTCTCAATGCAGCTCGGATGAGTGGCAGGGTGGGGGTAGGGGTGGGGAGTATTAAGTGCTTACTGTGAGCTAGGTGCTCACCATCCTACTGACAACTCCTGATGGGTATAAATAAATTGCCTCATCAGAACAAACATGCTAAAAAATCGTATCAAATTTAACAGTTTAACAAAGTAAGCCAGAACTCCAAACCAGAAAAAAAAAAAATCAAGCTTATTTTCTAACTCTTGAATCAAACCAGTTGTTTCCCCCCTTGTCACTTCTCACGTATCCCCAACATCCACTAATAAATCCATTCCAATGGGAATCGACTTTCTTCTTTTTTTTCTGTAACTAGTATACTGGGAAAAAAAATCTAAATGTCATTATGTTATTTTAACTGAATGGATCTGGTCCGAGGCTGAGGTTGTGTCACTTAAGAAAAAAACATACCCAATTAGGACACCACCAGAGGTCAAGGGTCCTTAATCTGAGCCCAGTCAGGAGTAGCTAGCAGAAAGCTTTTTCTGTCTCACATCTGGAACAGCTCACAGCATTTACTCTTCTTTGGGGAAGAAAGAAAATGACAACTCTCAGGGAGCTGAACTAATAACACCCAACCTCTTACAGCTCAGGTAGGACTGGTGTGTCTGATGTACTTGGGACATCCCAGGCAGAGCAGCATTATACAGATTAAATGGGGTTAGGAAATGCCACAGGTGGCATGTCAGCATCCTGCCTCATCCACATTTGTCCCTTAGTGGTTAAAAATGGACCAAAATGGGCTGAGGGGCCCTGTTAGCTTGGGTCATGCATGGCAACATCTCGGTTGGTTTTTCATTGAGCTGGTCCTTCGGCTCTCAGCTTGGAGGCGGCAGTGGCTGTAGGTGAAAGAGATCTTGAGACTTGTTACGAGTTTAACTGTGTTTCCCCAGAAAGATATGTTAAAGCCCTAACCCCCAGTACCTCAAAATGTGACCTTATTTGGAAATAGAGTCTTTGCAGATATAATTAGTTAATTTAAGATGACGTCACCCAATCTGACCGGTGTCCTTATACAAAGCGAGAAATTTGGACACAGACACACAGGGAGAAGATGGCCATGTGATGGTGGAGGCAGAGACCGGAGTGACGCAGCTCTAAGCTAAGGAACGCCAAAGATTGCCTTCAAGCCCAGAGCTGGGAGAGGGGAGGAAGGGCTCCCTACAGGTTTTGGAGGGAGCACAGCCCTGCCGACAACTTCATTTCAGACTTCTGTCCTCCAGACCTGTGCAAGAATAAATTTCTGTTGTTTTAAACCACCAGTTAGTGGTACTTTGTTATCGCAGCCTTAGGAAATGAATACAGTACTTTTTGTAAATATGTTGCTTCCAAAGATAGAGCGGAACGAACTTCAGTGACAGCCTTCCAGATCCTCAGGCCTCCACTGGAGAAGCATGCCATCACACTCTCTCAGCAACTGGGCAACGTGCAGGGCAGGCTAGGTCATCCGTGGGACCCTTTCCCTCTCCCCTGACTGTTCAGCACAACGTCTGCTCAGACCCTGAATGCTGAGTCTGACAGTCAACAGAACAGGTGAGTGCCAGCACTGTGCTAGCCCCTAGGGGTAAATGGTGAACAAGTCCTGGTCTTGGCCCTCAGAAGCTCAGAGTCTAGCAGGAAACACAGACCTTAACTAATGACCAGTGAGATGAGGCCCATGCCTGGAATTCCTGGGAGCAATTGGAGCAAGTTCCAGGATCTCTGACTCCATCTGTGGGGTCGGAGGAGTTGGGACTGAAACCTGAGGAAGTGAAATTCTCCAAGCAGAGGGGAGGAGAAAGACCTTTGCAGGCAGAGGGACCAGCCTGTGCATGGTGGAGGAATTAGGAGGACCCATGTGGCTGGGGTGGAGGCTATGAGAGGAGGGGAGAGTGAGAGAAGGGCCTGGGAAGACAGGTAGGTCCCCCAACCTGAAGGAGGCATGTAGGCCAAGTCGAGGATTCTGGATTTTATCTTAAGTATTGAGTGGCTAACAAGTCCTCCAGGGTCAAGAACTCTGACCATCCAGCAGAACTGACTGCTCATGACCTTCGACCTCTAGCAAGGTTTTGACCAAGACTAACAAGGTGCCAATTTCTGTCTCACCTTTTCTTGACAACCAAGATTTCATTCTTTAGGCTTCACCCTGCTCTCACCACAGGCAAAACCCTGTCAACTGTCTCCTTGCCTCCTACACCTCTCAGGGTGAGACCAGCTGCAGCTCAAGAGGACCTTCTCCCTGAGCCTCTGTCTCAGGATGATGGAGATGCCCCAGGAAGACCTCAGCCATCACCCTGCCCTTGGCCGCAGGCTGAGCCAGGCAGCAAGGCCGGCTGCCACTCCTGCCCTGAGGATGGGAGGACACATTCACCACCCTCCCCCTTCCAGGCCCTCCTTGCTGGGTGTGGCGGGGGCTGGGCCAGGGCAGGAAGTGTCTGCTCATCCTGCAGAGGCTGCCCTCCCACAGTTGTGCCCAGTGGTGGAAACACTTTGGGGTCTCAGCATCACGACCACGCGACCCTCCCCTGATTTCCAATTTCCGTCTCAGCTGCCCTGCAGAGTTCTGGGCGGGCCCAGACTCACCTTTTGCATGTGGCGCACAACCTCAAGAGGGCGCAGCACACCTTTCTGCTTTCTGCTTTCTGCTTTGTGGCGTGCTAGGAGCCCTCCTGGTCTGTGCACAGTCCAAAAATGCAAGGGTAGTGGATGCCATTAGCAGTAGCTCTCTACCAATGGATAAATGTCCTGCCTTCCATCCTCCAGAGGACAGTGCTGGGAGGCACTCTGTCCACAGAGCTTGCAGAGCAACTGGCAGACTTAGGCCCCACTGCTCATGGCACAACTTGAGAACATCCCTTATCTCGGCCTTTCCACCTTCCCTGGCTTACTTGTCCTGTTCCTTCGCTCCTGCTTCTGGGTCACTTCCCACATAAAACCACCTGTGCCCAAATCCTCATCGCAGGCTGGGAGAGCAAACTATGATATCAGTTTAGGACTTTATCTTCTGAAACTATTAAAAACCCATGTCTCTTGGGAGGTCTGGAGTCACAGTCTCTGATAATTCCAAGACATGCTGCCACCTCTAACAAACCTATCCTGCCATCCACCTGTCACCTCTCCCTCTGGCACACTGCTCGGTTCCTCATTCCTCAGGACAGTTGCCCTCTCTCTGGGCCTCTTTGCCCAAGAGTGGAGACCACCTGTTTCCTGGTTCACACTGAGACAGAGTGCTTCGTAAAATGTTACTGAGGCCTTGAGGCCCTCAGGAGGGAATGACATGGCAGAAAACAAACACTCAAAACTGGCCACCAGACCACACCACTCATGAAGTCCTTCTGTCCTGATGCCCACCTTTCTCAGCATGGGTACTGGCAACTGTGGCCCTGTGGGCAAGGGGCCTCCTTTCCTTAGAGGGGGGTCCTGACACTGTTGGGCCCAGAGAGGGACAAGGAGTGCCTTCCTCTGAAAGCCACAACCATTCCTCTCCTAGGGCAGTTGACAGGAGTAGCCGTCTCCTTCAGGGGTTGGGCTCCAGGCCTGGGCAAGACAACCCCACGAGTCCCCACACATCCCCTACATCTGACTCTTCCTGCTTGCATAAGGCTGGAGTGCTGCACCAAGCTGGGTTCTGTCCCTTCTACAGGCTTTGCTTCAGCAGGAGCTAGAGAGAAGAAGGGGCCAGCACGGCCTTGCACGTGTGTGCCAGGGAAGGGGTGCTGAGTGGAAAGCTTTCTGAGCTTGTCATCCATGGTGAGCAAATACCCCAAAGCAAAAAAGACACATGCACACAGAGCAAACAACACCTCTTCCTTCAGAGATAGAGGCAAAGCAGTCAGTCTGCCAGGGCAGGGTCATGTCAAGATATATCCATTTGTATCTGCACCTGGGTTTCTTCACTGGTTCACCCTGAGAACCATGGTTGGGGACTTGCTTTACGTCTGTTAAAGAAGAATGGCCAAACTGCTCCCTCTGAGGGCAAAGAGTGGGTCTAGCCCAAGGAGAAATGACAGCTCTAGCCTCAGATCACAGCAACTGCTGCTGCCCCAAAAATGGTGGAGGCCACAATTTCACAATACACCTTTCTCCTCCAGCAGCACCAAGAAACCGCTGATCTATTTGTCCCCTGTCCCTGGCCCATGTCTTGCTTGTAAAAGTGGAGAACTTCCTGTTGCTAAGGACTCCCAGGGTTTGGTCTGGCTACTTGGAGAGCTGTGATTTCCATGTCACTTAGGGCCCCAATCAAATTGTGGAGGTCTCAGACCCTGAGCTGGGTCCCTGAGAGAACTTGCCATATGTGCTGGGCCACTCAGGGCAAGGCTTATCAGGGGCCAGGGTGTGCTAAGCTGGGCCAGCTATGGCCTGGCTTCACAACCTCTGAATACCAGGCCCACCTGTGAGAGGTACATTGTCCCTTCCTGTGTGGCGTCACATCAGAGTCTAATTCTGGTTTGTCCAGACTGTCTCACTTTTTGTCATTTGCTTGTCTATATTTGGATAATAGTAAAGGACACCATGAATGTGAACCCACATGGAAACTCTAAAGTCCTTTAAGAGTAGCAATAACAATGATTTTACCAGGTTATGTTTTCTCTTTTTCACATGTGTAGAGCTGAGATCACTGAGTAGGTAGTAAGCTCTGCTGAGTGCAGGGGCTTTGCTTTTTCTTACTTCCCGTGGGAAAGATGCAAAAGGAAAAGAAAAAATGCTAAGGGAGCCCAAGGGAGGGAAGGTGGACACCATGCTCTCAAAGAAAGGGACATCAAAGCTGATCATGCAGGATGGATGTTTGTTTAGCAGACAATGGCTTGGTGGGGGTTGGGGGGCCCTTAGACACAGGCCATTGCTTGTGCAAAGACAAGGAGGGCCAAAGGAGCTTGACCTAGTCAGAAAAGAGCTGGCAATACTCCCACTTCCGTAGGTAGGTGTTCAGGTAGATGGCCAGTGATGGCCAAGTTGGCAGATGGACATGGAAAACAATGGGTGCTTGTGCAGAAGCAAAGTGATAGCTCTTTCCCAGACACCACCACCACCACTGGGCAGTGCTGGTGCAAGGAGGTAGAAGTGTCCAGGGCAGGGATTGCAAACTCCCAAACATCCCAGAGGCTGGGTAGCGAGGAAAGGGAGCCAGGCAGCAAGGAGTCCAGGGTCAAACGGAAGAGCTCGTGTCCTCTCCCAGACTCAAGGTGGCCAGACAGAACTCCCAATGCCTTACGGAAAGCCAGGAACTCTGAGGTTGTATGTGAAATTTGCTGATTCTCAAAGCACTGGGTAAATCAAATAGAACATGGCTAGGGGCTCTAGTTGGCCCACAAGGCAGTGTTTGGTGACTTCCTGTAGTAGAAGGAACTCCTTCTATTGCTCACCCTGAACACCTGGTTGTGCGATGCTACTGCTACTTTAGTGACCATCGGGCATCTTCCCAAGTAATCACAAGTGGTTATGGCCTGTCCCTGGTGAGAGAGAAGGGGCAGGTCTCCCAGGGGGGTGAAGCGGGCTGAGTGTTTGTATTTGTTTCACAGGGATGCAATCAATGCAAACTAGATCAACGAAACCAGAGAAAGTCAATGGCTGAGGCGGGGATGAAATGTGTCCCTGTGGCCTCTTAAGCAATTAGCTTTGATGTCCCTGGCAGCTGCTGAATTCCAAAGGCAATTCCAGGAGCTTTGATTGGGAACCAATCTCTTAAGTCTCTTAAGACACACTTAAAGGCAGCGGGGCCCAGAGGAGGGAAAACCCAGGGTGGGTGGTGGTGGTGACGGGGTTGGGGAGAGGGAGTTGTTATTCCTGTCCTCAAATATCGGCAGGGCTGTTATGTAGAAGGGTGGGTACCGACTTCTTTTGTGCAGATCCAAGGGTTAAATCCAGGGCCAGCAGGTGCAAGCTATAGGGAGGCAGATTTTAACCTAAAGAACTCCCCAACAATCAGAACAATCAGAGATGTCTACAGGTGGAATCAGTTGCCTTTGCAAGTAGCAAGCACTCCATCAGGGGAGGCATTCGAGCACGTGTTAAATGGCCACTGTTGGGGGATGATATGGTGGAGAAAAGAGCTGCTTTGGATGAACTCTGGAGTCCCTTCCATCCTAGACATTCTGTGATTTATCTTTTTAGCAACAGCTTGAGATGTTTAACTGACCCACTGTATATGGGGGTCTTTATTTGTTTGTTTGTTTGTTTGTTTGTTTTAAGAAGATGTGCAGAAACTTCAGAATTCTCTTTCTACTCTGGAAATGAGACTTGGGAGCTCTCATCATAGGAAATAGGACAAGTGGAAGGTAAACCAGAACCACAGTACTTGAGAGGCACAGGTAACAGGGAGGCCCTGACAGTGGCTGATCTGTGGCTGCCTGGGAAGGGTTAAAATATAAACCAGGCTTTTGAGAAACAGGAAGGTGAATGGGCAGATAGGACACGGGAGCCTGGAATTAATAAGTCAGAAGGCTGAGTCACTGAACTAATTTCAAAGTCTGAAGGTAACAGGAAAAAATAAAAATTAAAAAAAAAAAGAAAAGAAAATCAGACAATTGGAAAGTAATGAAGGCTTTGCAAAGACCCCAGGTGACCAAAACAATAGGAGAAGTTGGGAAAATGTAATTACACACTAATATTTGAGTCCCTTCTGGCAGCCAGATAGTCCTGCCCCTGGGCATCCCCTCTCTTGATTCCTGCCTGGTCATTGGCAGTCCCCCACCCTAGGATTCAATTAGAGGGACAGGGGGCTCACCATTTGCTCAAAGCAGTCTCCTTCACCCCCAGTTCTAGTGCTGGTAAGTCTTTCATTTCATCAATCCCTCTTGGTAAGGAACATAGAATGTCACAACAGAAGTGAACGCTGAGAACATTTTCACCCATTATACAGAAGGGAAAGCTGAGGCTCAAAGAGTGGATCCTGTGCAAAGTGCAATGCAGAAGATTGAGGTGTGCAAGAGTCGATTCATTTTCTCCCCTTAATTCACAGAAAAAGTTCATCCTGTGAAAGTTGGAGCTTGTTCTTCTGCTTTAATAAACATTGTTTCTGGGGATTAATGAGGAGAATATCTTAAACTCAATAATTGGCTTTTGAGGAATAAGAGATTTCTCCTGTTCCACATACTGAAAGTTACCTTTTTGTTGACAAGGTGAGGTTTGTGGACATACGTAAGAATAATCAAAATCTGTGTTCTGTCCTGTTCATAGACTGATCAAGAGAACAGGTCATTTAGGACCAGCAGCCTTTGAAGCTGATTCTGTTTGTCTGACTTTGAAAGGCAGAGAGAGACCTCACAGTGGTTTCCCAGCAGGAATGGACAAGTTGGGCAGTTTTCTGAGCCAGGGCAATTGTATCTAAAAAACTAGAGAGAACATGTTCGTTTAGTCTTTAGGTATTTCTTTCTTTTTTTTTTTTTTTTTTCAGAATCAGAAGATGTCCCCAGACTGTCCCTGTGTGGTGAGCTTCAGAACGTCATCATGACCACCCGTTTTCCTACCAATCTCTCTTCCTGCCTGTGAGGAGAGCCTCAACTCTTCTGTCCTACCCTCGCCTCTCCTGGCCACTCTGGAGCCTCCCGACTGGTTCTTGCTCCACCGCTGCCCACCCCTCTGCACACAACAGCCAGACAGATCCTTTCAAACACAAACTCAATCATGCTGCTCTGCATCAAGCCCTCAATGGCTTTCCCACTGTGCTAAGTAGTGTACGTAAAAGCCATCCTC
The DNA here is from genome assembly GCF_027409185.1 of Cynocephalus volans. NCBI lineage: Eukaryota > Metazoa > Chordata > Mammalia > Dermoptera > Cynocephalidae > Cynocephalus > Cynocephalus volans. Next base: position 75,925,011 of record NC_084469.1, on the reverse strand, counting down.
CTCAGAGTAGCCAAAAGGCACCTTAGAATCAGGCCACTGCCACCTCTTCACTTCACACTGACCCCCACCCGCACCCGCCATTCCTGCTGTCCGCTTCCTTCCAACCCACACAGGCACTTTAGACCATGGTGCTCCCTTTTCCCAGTCGGTCTTCCTTGGACCTGTGCAGAGCTGAGTCCTTCCCATTTTTTGGTCTCTCCACTTAAGAGTGCTTCAAGAGCATGTCCCTGAGCACCCAGCCAAGGCGGTTCTGTGACATTCTAAGTGTAACCCACCATTCTGGTATTTTCCATAGAGGACCTGTCAATATCTATCCATATCATATTTTTTTCCTTGTTTATTTGTTTCTAGACTTTTCTCCTTGCTTGAGTTTAAGCAGGGACCTCATCTGTCCTGTTTACCACTACAGTCCTGGCTCATTGAATTGTTCCTGACACATAGGAGTTCCTCAGGAAATACTCGTGGGAAGGGAGGAAAGAAGGAAGGAAGGGACGGAGGGAGGGAAAGAGAAAGGATGGAGGGACGGAGGAAATCTCTCGTAGCTACATATTCTAGTTGGCTTTTAGCCAGAAGGTGGTGACACAAAACAAAAGATTTAACTATGGGCTTTCAGGCATTAGAACAGCAATATTTGGGGACAGAGTAAGAATGGTTGGGAAGCCCCTACATCAGACCTGGCAGGCAGCTATCTGTGTTGCCTAGGAGTGGGACAGACAGGAGCTAAGGACAGCAAAGGGAGCTGCCAGTGGGGACAGCATAGAATAAATGGAGGAGATGAGCAATCTCAGCCCTCACAGGTTTGCAGGAACTATTCCTGCCAGGGGAGACTCCTGCCATCAGCATGTGCCATTTTACAAACAGCATCAGGACTAGCATTGTCCTCGAACGACCTAGAACCAATGAAAGAGCTGGAGGCTTTATAGCTGAGTGGCATAGATCAGTGAAAGAGTTGGTGGACTGCAAATGTTTGGGCCAGAGAAAGGTAGCTCCTTCATTGGAAGCAGGGCTCGGGTCTTTGGCAGTTCTGCAAATGCAGTGTTTCCACTCAGGAACTGGCCTGAGGTTGGCACTGTGCACAGCCGCGCGATGATACATGACAGAATTGGGGGACGGAAGCTTGCTCTGGTGAGGTGGGATTGCACTGCCTTTGGCATCTCAGAGGGCAAGTCTTCTGTGGGTGGACACAAGCTACAAAAAGAAGCTATCAGCCACCAGCAGAGAAATCTCTTCTAACCAAGAGAGCTGTGCAGACACCAGTGTGCCCAAGGGACGTGAGTGGGCTCCAGTGTTGGGAAGGGATTGGTGAGGATGGTGGTCAGGGTGCCTGGCAAACCTCAGATTCTATGACACACAGACGAGGTCCATTTCCTGCTCATGCCCAAGTCGACTCTCAGAAGCCATCAGGAGGGTGTTCAGCTTGTCAGGGAAAAGTCAATTCCCTAGGGCTTTTACTTATAACTTCGTTTGTAGATAGCAAGCCTTTTCCATCCGTCTCCTCATCCTGAGCCTTTCTGCCTGTAACAATTACATTATTTAATTTAGACAAGTGAAGTTACCTTAGATCAATTATACTTATTTTTCCTGTGTAATTTCCAAAGCTTAATATCTTCATTCAGGCCCAGCCTGGGGGACAGGTTGTCTAGCAGAGTCCTAAACGATTTCAGCCTTTAATTCAATTGTACTTTTACCATAGCCTGGACAGCGAGCATAATTCTTTTATCCCTAAGATGTCTCATTAGCAATAATCTAATAGCACATATTAAAATATAGGTCACTGAGGTGGGCTGCCAAGTGGGAGACTTGTCATAACTTTGAAGGCTGGACAGCTGCGTTGGTGGGACTGGGTGGCCCCAACATGGCACCACCCCAACTACAGGCTTAATTCTAAAACAACTGATTCAACAAAAACAGTTTACTTTCTGCAGTTCAAGGTTAAGAACTAAACTTGGCTAGGAAATAGAGTTGATATCTGTTGCTGTGGAGTAGAGAGAGGGGAAGGGGATGTTTTTTGCAACATGGCTTAGTACAAAAGATCTCTGACCTCAGGCATTTGGGGCTGGAGCTTTGGCCCAGTTGTGCCACGAACTTGCAGAGTGACACGGGTACAGCTCTTCCTCTCTGGCCTTGGTTGGCACACCTGTAAAAGGGGCAGATAGTAGAGTTAGATCCAATGTTTTTAAAATTCTGGTACTCTATGTTCGACTTGTTCTAGTAAGCACTTGATGATTTCTTTTAAATCAACTCTCTCTTCTTAATTAAGTGCATTTGTTTTAAAAGGAAGTTCAAGTATCAACATGGAAAAATCTCCGGAACATTTGCAGGATTCATGCAGAATGATACCGTTTGTATAAACTTTAAACTTACGCAAAATGATACTCTCTATCATTTAGACAGGCAAAATGAATCTATGCCATTGAAGTCAAGAGAGCGGTTACCTTTGGGGAGGAGGAGGAGATGCTGACTGGGAGGGGGGTCAAAGGGGACATGTGGGGCGCTGATCATTTCTTTAATGGCCTGGGTGTGGTTACATGGATGTGTTTCCTCTGTAAAAAGTGCACTTATAATGAGTTCTCTTTTCTGTGTGTTAAGCCTCATACATACACACACATAATATATAACTTTAGGAATACACACATAATTTTTAGGGAGATATATATATGCACTTCAAAAAGTTTGTGGAAAAATGGAATTAATAGATAGTACAAATATTTCTGTGAACTTTTTGAAGACCCCCTCATATATATCTAATAGTACATATTAAATATATAGCATACATATATTTACATTCACAGTATACATATAATTAATACGTGCTGTTAGGTACAGATTTGCATACATAGTATACATATATACACACACATACATAAACATATAGTATACATATATTTAATATGTGCTGTTAGATATATATGTATGTAGTGTTTATTATTCCCAAGAATTATATATTTATACATTATATGTATGAACACTCTATGTTTAATATGTACCATTAGATATATATTATATATATGTTTAAAGTGTTGATTATTCTCATTACATAGTGAAAGCATAGATACATGCTTGGCACTAATCAGTGCTATAAAAGGATAGTGGCTGGTGAAGGGAGGGCCGGGGGGAGAACTACTGGGGAGGGGTCCACAGGGGATTTGACCATATATCCAGTGTATTAGTCCATATCTGTGCTTATAACACAATACCTGGAAGGGAGGTGATTTATACGAAAACAAAATTTATTATTTGAAGTTTCAGAGGCTGTGAAGTTCAGATTCCAGGGAACACATCTGGTGAAGGTCTTCATGGCCACAGTGATGGCAGAGTATCACATTTCAAAATGGCAGAGCAGAGAGAGACTAACCTCCTAATTCACTCTCCTTTTAAAGTCCTCAGAACTGTGCTCCTGACCATTGTTTTTAATCCATTCACTATGGCACAGTCCTGCAATCTAATCACCTCTTCAAGGCTTCACCTTTCAATTACTGTAATAGGATTTCCCACCCTCTTAACAGTGTCACAGTGGGGGTCAAGTTTTGTGGGGACATTCAATCCAAGGCATTCAGCCCTTGGCCACCCAAAACTCATGTCCTTTTCACATACAAATACATTCCTTTCGTCCCCAGAGTCTTAATTCGTTTCGATTCAAAAGTCCAAAGTTCGAAGTCCCATCTGTGAAATCAGAACAAGCTATCTACATCCAAGATACAATGGTGGGACAAACATAGGGTACATCTGCTGTTTTTATTTTTTAATCTAGCTGTTTTCTTGCTATATTATTTTCTATATTTTATGTAAGCCTGCAATATTTCATAATTTAAAAACTTTCAAGTTAAAAATAATAAATAATGAAAGAAATACTTTGTGTCACTATAATAAATTGAAAACCAGTATCACATGCCACAAATAGACGGTAACTGTAAAAAGAAATGCAGTGAAAGAAAACAGTGTTGTAAAATTCTCGTTTGATGTTGTTTTGGCTGGAAGACTCTGACCCAAGCCTGGCTCCCCTCTGTTGAGATGGGATCAGTAAGTGAGGGACAGTCACTATAGACATGGTAGCATCAGACTGAGACTCGCTGCTCCTTCTGTAATTCGGGTTAAAAGAACACGGGAAAGGGGTGGACCTTTCTCCCTCTATAATTCAAAGTATTTAAAGCAGGGCCTGCATGGCCCTAACCCCTAAGCCCCTAAACAGTAGACCATCTCTTGTGCCACTCTATTTCAGAAAAGAGCCCCAAGGCCCCTCTAAGTGCTGAACATCCTGGCTTCTGTGTGGATGGGGGCATGAGGAGAGATCTTGTTAGGAATGGGGTGGGGGACAAGGAGAAAAAGAGGAGGGAAATTTTAGCAAAGTTTAGAAAACTTTGAAGAAAAGCCCCCCTCCTTCTCGAGGCCCCTTTCTCCAGCTCCCTCCCCAGGGTCACTGGGCCCAGCTCAGTGTCAGCCTGGGAGGCTTCTCAGTCAAACAACCCCTGCAGCGTGACTTGTTCTCACAGTGGGACTCAGCCTGGAAGCCGGGGGAGCCCGGTGCTCACACCCTAGGTGGGCCCCTCCACCATCCCTGGCACAGCCCTTAAAGCTCCCTCCTGTGCCATGGTGCGCTGGTGTCTGACTCCTGGAAGTGTGTGATCAGGGGCTGTGGTCCTGCTCTTGGGCTTCCCCTCGGTGGTAGCTGCACGTCCACTCTTGGGGCTGGCAGGTCTGCTCGTCAGTCTTCTCCTGAGGCCTCAGCCCCTTTTCCACCCGCCGGGCCCCACTCTCCACGTGTGTCATGTTGTGATGGGCGGGCCCACATCTATACATGGGCAGCGTAAATCAGTGACCAGTGTCCTCTCAAGGAAGTATGGTTAGTGTACCTCTGTGTCCCTTGGAATAGGCAGGAATGTCCTAATGGTGACCTCTCCCAATCTGTCATCATCCAGAATCCTGCCTACCCTGGACCCTCCTCTACCTGCAACTATAAAGTCTCCACCTGGACCTCCAAGTCTTCTTGTCTCCTCACAAAAACTAATCTGTTCTGTGTCTCATTGTTTTAGGATGTGGCCAGACTCCCTACTGTGACAAACACGCCACAGAGAGGACATGGGTGTAGGAAGAGCCTCAGAACAAGTGCCCGGAGCCAGGGTCTGAGCTCTTGTTCTGCCACTAACCTGTGCAACTCAGGAGTGGAGATGAAGTGACAGTTGTTCTTCCAGCAACCTGGAGGAAGGGAAAGGGGTGTGACACAGCAATTGGGGCTGAGGGGAGAGGTCATCAGATGCTGAAGACCTGGACGGATGGGTGGGACAGAGGGAAGGAGAGGAAAGATGGTGCATGTGGCAGGTCCCAGAGGTAGTGGGGCTAAGGGACTGGGGTGGCAGGAGGTGAGCCCTCAAGAGGGAAGGATCCAGCTCTGAAGAGAAAGGGCCAGAGAAGATAGGGGCCGACAAACAGACACTGTTGGGGTTCAGAAACACACCAGCCATGGCCACAAGGTTCCCAGCCCAAAAGGAGGAGCAGCCCTGTTGTGAATGAAGAGCTCGGGCAGGGAGGGGGCAGGGAAGAGGGTGGGGACCAAATGGGGAACCACCAAGCTACATGGAGTCAGTCTAGATGTGGGTTCAAATTTCACCCTCTGTCCTCCTCGAGCCACACAACCCAGGACAAGACATTTAACCACTTTTGGCTTTCTTTCGTTCACCTGTAAAATGGGAATAGTAATAGTGAGTATTATATGAAATAATACTTAGCATAGTGTCTAGAACCAGTCTGCTCAGTGAATAGGACTGCCAAATACACAGCAGATACTATTGTGTAGTTCGCACATGCCCACCGCTGCTGATGCACTTACAGTCAATAGTGCACTGAAGCCTTACAACTACCCTATGAGATAGATAATACTATGAGCCCCATTTTACAGATGAGAAGACTGAGGCACACATCAGCCCAAGGGGACATGGCTGGTAAGTGGGAAGATTTGAACCCTCAAGCAGTTGGTGTGAAAGTTGAGCACCATTAGGCTTGTCGCATTCAGGAGGTCAGAGGCTTCTTGAGAAACCAGAAGGGGAGGGTGATGGTGTTTACCATAAATCATTACCCCAGCCCTGCTCCCTTACCCCTTCCCTTACCCTAGGGCCACCCAGCTTTTGTCTTGGGGGTGAAAGTACACGAGGAAGAGGCAGAACATGCCTCAGGCAGGTGTTCTCTGTGTGCGGTCTGCCCGGCGTGGACTACTGTCTGCACCACCATCACTAAGCAGCTTATTAAGTCCAGGATCTTGGGCACAAGGGCACAGCAGGACCATCCCAGACTGAGTGCAGCATCCCCCAGCCCTTGGCTTCACTGTGGACAACTCTAGGTAGATCACCTTGAAGAGGTTCAGTTCACACCTCCACCCCTTGCCCATTCCACACGTCTGCTCTGGGGGGTGGGCTTGAATGCTCCTGGGGACCTTCAGGACTGTCCCCTAGAAGTGAACAAGAAGCAGCTTTTCTGCCTTCCATGTCCCAGAGGGCATCCATTCCTGCCTCCCCAGGAAGAGGAGCTCAGCCAGGAAATGGCTGTGTGTTTTTTGCTGAATGTGGTCAGAGCAAAAAGAGGACATGTCATTGCTAAGGAAAGAAGGCATTTGGGTTAGGCAAAGCAAGTGCAGATTGCTAAGGCCACTCTCAACCTGGCACGGGGTCATGAAACATATGTCACTGATACCAGAATTATTTTGTAACAGGACATGCAGATTCTTGGCTCCCACTGTAGACCCACTGAATACAAATTTCTGGGCTGGGACCCATGAACCTACACTTTTAACAATCTATTGTACTGTCATGAGCTAGAAAAGTGCCAAAGAGGCAAAACATCCCTAAGAAGAAGCAGTGACCTTTGAGGACATGACTGCTACTGGCATCATAGATCCTTGACGAATGCGACCTTTCCTATAGTGTTACCCATTGACTTTCTTAGCAGGTATTGTTATCCGCATTTAACAGGGAAAACTGAGGCTCAGAAGCCAATAGGTCACCCAGAAAGCAAGTAGTGAAGCTAGTCTTTGAACTTGGGTTTGTTTTTGGTTTTGTGTTTGTTTGTTTTTTCTCCAAAGGCCACACTCATAATTCTTATACACCAACCCGTATTTGCTATTTCATCCCAGTCTTATAATTTGAAGTCAGATAAACCTCATTTAAAATTCTGTAGAAAATCCCTGCCTCCCACAGACATAGAAAAACTAAACTTTTTGATAACAACAACCACAATAAGAAGTAACTCCTATGCTACAACAGGCACTGTTGTAAGTGTTTTACATGTATTTACTCATTGAATCCTCTCAAAAATTCTACGAGGTGAGTACTGGTATCATCACCATCATCATATCCATTTTATAGATGAGGAAACTGAGATGCAGAGAAGTAGGGGAACCTGGCCAAGATTTCACAGATAGTCAGTTGTGAAGACAGGATTAAAATTTAGGCAATGTGGTTCCTAAGTCCATGCTTTTAGCCTCTACACCACTCTGCCTCTCTGGGCTGCAGAAAAAGCTTAACATGGTAAGTTTCCCAGGACATCAGAGGGCCAGCAAGAAAAGTGCGAAGGTAACTGCAGGAATCACCTGGGTCCAAGTGTATCACTAGTTAAGCCATTGCGAGGTGTTTCCTGGGGAAAAAGAAGAGAGAGTTCAGACACTGGTGGGCAGTAATTTTAAGGGATTCTGACATGGATTTCATGCAGGAGTCTGCAAATCTCCCAACAGCTATATTAAAAATGTGTACCTTAAAGAAGATGAGTATATAGAGACACGTACTGTGGTCTTAGGTGGGAAGACTGAATACTGTGAAAAATGTCTGTTCTCCTCAAATGGATCTATAGATTCAATGCAATCTCGGTTGAAATTCCAAGGGGATTTTTCATGGAACCCTGCAAGCTGATTCAGAATTTTGTAGGAAAGAGCATTGCTAAGATAATTCCAAAGAAAAAGAGCTGGGGAGTCTTTCTCCACCAGATAGAAAAGCTTACTATAAAGCATTGTTAATTAAGACAGTGTGGTATTGCTCAGGCACAGAAAAATAAACCAACAGAAGAAAGACCCTAGAAAAAAAATCCAACTATACAAGCAAATTGGTTTAGGATAGAGAATTCTCTGCTGATCAGAGCAGAGAAGATGGAACTACTTACCACCCGGGTCAGGACAACGTGTTAACTATTATTCATATGAAAAATAATGAAGTGGAATCCCTACCTCACACTCTACACCAAAATCATCTCCAGGTGCATTAAAGACATAAATATAAAGGGTAAAACTATCAAAATTTAAAATATAATTTAGGAAAATATCAGGTAGGGAAGGACTTCTTAAACCAGACATAAATGCATAAATCAAGAGAAAAGATTGCTACATTAAATTACATTAAAATTAATAACTTCTGTTTATCAGAATCGCCATAAATAGTGCAGGAAGCCTTATAACACAACTAAGAAAAGATGTCTGCAACATAATGAAGATTAGTACTCAGAATATACTATGAACTCATGCAAATCAATAAGGAAAAGACAGATAAAGCAGCAGAAAATTGAGCAAACAAATGTGTCATCATCTCACAGAAGAAAATGACCCACAAGCATGTGAGAAGATGTTCAATATCATTAGAAGGCAGGAAAATGCAAATTAAAACCACATGTCACTTCCAAAAGACTGGTAAAAATTAAAAGCCTGGATGATAGCAAGGGTCAGTGAGGACATGAAGAAATCAGCATGAGGAACTGACACATTGCTAGAGGCAGTTTCAATTGGTACAACCACTGCAGAAAGTAGTTTGACATTACTTGATGAAATTGAAACACATACTCTACAAGCCAGCAATTTACCCCTAAGAATAAAGCCCGGAGAAACTCTGAAACATGCGTATAGGAGACATCTTAAAATGTTTATTGGCAGGCAGCATTGTTCGAAATACAGAAAAAAAAAAAAAGCTGTAAATAATCCAAATGTCCTTCACAGTTAAATGAATAAATAAATTATGATTACTTATACAAAAGAATGAATATATACCACAATGAAAATTAGTGAACTACAGCCAACCCCATTATCATGGATAAATCTCAAAAATATTCTATACAGCCAAAGAAGTCACAGAACGGCATCTATAGCGTGATTCCTTTTATATAGAGTTCAAAGAAGAATAAAACTAGTCAATGTACTGTTTAGGAATATATTCACAGGTGGTAATACTATAAAGAAAAACATAGAAACGGTGAGTGCTAATGCGGGATAGTGGTTACCTCTGGGTGGGAGTGGGGGCAGAGGGGTGAAGGACGTGCCGAGGGAGGGGTGCACGGGGCTTGCAGGGTATGAAGATGTTCTGTTTCCCAACCTGGAGGGATGGATGAGTTCTTTTATGTTTCCTACTATTATTATTATTTATACTCTGAACTGCTCATACATGTTTTATATGCTTTTTCTTATGTATGATAAATTTCACACTAAATTTTCAAATGCTGTGTGTATGTACATATTTTGGGAAGAGAGTCCACGTTTCATCAGATTATGTAAGGCATGCCTGGTCTTCCCGCAGAGTACAACTGGGCATGAAGGTTCTGAGATTCCATCCTGATGTGGTATTCCCAGGTGGACAGAGCCCTTGTGTCAGACTGATTATGGCTCATCCCCGTCTGCTGACCACGACCCCCTCTGCCTTGAAGAGGCACATGAACCTGGTGTGAGTCCTCTGTCCCCATAACTCACATGACTACCTATTTCTCTTACATCCACATCCAGTCCTACTACAAACCCTGTTGGCTCCAAATCATATCACAGCTCCCACTTCCATGGTGGCTTCCCTGTTCCAAGCCATGTCATCTCTCTCCCTTTCCCCTGGACACCTCCCTTTCTCCTTCCCCGGCTCTTCCCTGACATGTTCTCTGTCTTCTTTCTATGGTCCAGCCACACCTTGCTGAAGATCTTGGCCATTACTGCAGAGCCCGAGTCAGGACTGAGGGCACTGGCTTCCAGCCCACTGTTCTTTCCACTGTAACGCCTGCCACTCCTTTTCTCTTCTCCCCCAGCACTTCTGTCCCTGCCTGATCTGGCTTCCCATGGGGGTCCCAGGGCTCAGCAGGGCTTGTGTTGGCAAGTCCATAAAAGGATGTTTACCCATTCATCCATGTGGGCCATGGAAGGACTTTGGATTTTATTCTAAGTCAGATGGGAGCCATAGGAGAGAGAGAGAGTGATAGGATCTGAACTCATTTGCAAAAGGTCTTTCTGGCAACTGTGTGGAGCTCAATCTTCAGAGGACAAGAGGAGAAATCAGGGAGGACATTTGGGGGAGGCTATCATAGTAATGGCGAAAGATGACATGGCTTGGAAGAGATAAGTCTTTGTGGAAGTGGGAGATGTGATATGATTTGGAGCCAACAGAGTTTGTAGTAGGACTGGATGTGGGAGTAAGAGAAAGAGGGGTCAAGGCTGACTCTAGGGTTTTCAGCCCAAGGAGCCAAAAGGATAAAGAAGCCATCACCCAGGATGGGGCAGAAGGTAGAAAAGCAGATTCGTGTGTAGGTCAGGAAGTGTAGGCTAAGGATTCTGTTTTGGACATGGTGAGTTTTGGGTGCCTTTTATTACTCACGTAAAGATATCCAATTTGTAGTTGGATAAGGGCTCATGTTCAGGGGCAGGTCCAGGCAGAGGACCTAAATGTGGAGATCAGCAATGGACAGATGCTCTTTAATGCCAGTGCCTGATGGGGTCAGTGGGTTAGGAACTTAATAGAGAAGAGTCACATCTGGGTAGGCCAGAAGCCTCAAGGACACCAAAAGGGTTTTAAAGGGGGGTGTCCCAAGGGACACCAATTTCAGCTCATGAGGTTCTTTAATTGAGGGAACTTTATGCTATTTATAAATGCAGCACAAGTTATACCAGTGACAATTGACCCTAGGGCAGCTCAGGAATGAAACATAGGTCTAATGTCCCCTGATAAAAACAGGAGAGAGAGAAAGAAAGAGAGGAAGAAAGTGAGGAAGGAGGGAGGGAAGGAGGAAAAAAGAAACAAATATATAGGCAAACTTCTCTTTTTCTTTCTTTCCTTAATTTCCCCATCAGTGCAATGGAGGTGTAGGTTCTGATAGTATACTTAGGACCCAGTCCCTTGGATTCCAGATGTCTCCCAGCCAGCCTTTGTGTGTCAGGACCTTGGCGTCTGTGGGGAGATGGCCAGAGCTGGACTAACAGCACCAGCCATCGCCTTGTATCCCATGGCCTGTGTCACCAAGTGCCATAGTAAGTGAAAGTGACGCCTCCCCAAAGATCACATTAGCTCTGATAATGTTCCAGCCTCCTGCCCACCACTTGCCCTCAGGCCACCCAGAGGGGCAGGATGCAGGGCACCTAGAGAAGCCACATGGCCCATGGCCCTCAGAGCTGTGAGCAGCAGGGAGCCTGGGCCAGCAATGGAGAGAGACGTATTCCCCATCAGCTCAGCCCCAGACTGGTATCCTCACTGCTGTCCCCCAGAAGGCTCTGAAAGCACAAGTGGAACTCTCAGGACTTGCTGATTGCCCTCTGATGATGTGCATGGAGTGGGGGGACATGCCTCCCTCTACCCTCATAGCAAATGCTTTCAGGGCCCTGAGCACACTCCTCCTCATTCACTGTGCCTGCCAACGCAGACCGGACCCAACAGCATCCTGCTGCCAGTACCTGGGACTCTGCGGGGAGCTGTCTCCAACAGCAGGAGCATGCTCATGCCACTCACCAGGCAGGCTGGAAGTGCTGGGAAGTTAGCAACCTGGAGCAGCCTCGAGGGATAAACACCACAGCTCCCTTGCCCCTTGAGTGAGACAACCCTGCAGCATGCTGTGTAGTCTCCCAGGGACCCCCCAGTGGGCCTGAACACCAGCTGCCCACAGCAGTAATTGCCCCTTAATCTACCCTTCCGTTTCCTGTCTCACTTCCCCACACCCCTACAAGTACTTCCAAGGATCACCCCTTAAATAAACTACTCATACTCAAATCTTCATTTCAGGTTCTGCCTCTGGAGGAGCCCAATATAAAACAACCCCAATCAAAGACACCAAACCCAATCAAAGAATGAGATCTCTTCTAATTCTGTTTTGGACACGTTTCTGGAGCACCAGCTATGCAACAGAATACATCAGGCACTATCCTCGTCCTGGTAGGAAAGTCATACATATGACTGTACTAGACAAATACACAAAGCAGAATAAAAGAGGAGTTTTGCTCTGTGGTGAGAGGTGGTTATCAGGGAAAGCTTCACAGTAGAGGTGACACGGGAGGTTTTAGAGGATGAATAGGAGTTCTCCAGGTAGATGAAAGGAAGATAGAAACAGCATATTTAAAAATCCAGAGTTGTTATAAAGCACAAGATGTTCAGGGAACCACTGGTACAGTTGAGTATCTCCCATGTTGCTAGAGAATAAAGGAAACTTTAGATGCAGTAAAGGGTTTCGTAGGGAAAATGAGGAGCGAATTAGAATAGCAAGAGATGTGGTTAAATAGGCAGGCTGAAGGTGTTTAGATATTATCTTGGAAAGACTGGAAGATTTTTTAAAATGGTGGGTTATCTTTTTCTGATTGTGTAAGTATCAAACGCTCATTGAAGAAAAGTTGGCAGAGACAGAGAAGTATGAAGTAGAAAATAAAATTACCTCAAATCCAGGGTTAATTAAATCATGTTGATGTGTTGGTGCAGAAGAGTGTGGTGGTCAGACTTGAGTTTTAGAAAGAACTCTGGCAGCTGGTGACAATCGTGTGGGAAAGATACTGGACAGGGGGTGACCAGCTAGGAGCCACTGCAGTGAGAGTTGTTGGGATCTTCTGAGGGGCTGCTACAGCAGTGGGAATGAGGGGTCTTCGTGGGATGTTTAGGAGGTGGGATTCTTAGGACTTGAGAACCAGTGGATGAGGACTGGATGCAGGAGAGGAGGGGACCATGACTGCTAGACAGATTCTGAGCCATCTTCATCGTAAGTTGGGGGAAGTGGCAGAGGCTGGGAGCTAGGAGACCTGGGTTCTCATTTCAACTTGTCACTTCTAACCTGTGGGACCTCAAACAGGTTCCTTGAACCCTCAGAGCCAGTTTCCTACATAAAAAATGGAAAGATGATTCCATTCCTGCTTTTCTTACAGGCTTGTCACAATGGTCCATAGTTAAAAAAGAGGAACACCTTTGATGAGTAGGAAGCTAGGGTTTTGGGCTTTTGTCCTCAAAGCTCTGCTCAGTCCTCTCCCTGACCTTCTGCCTCCTGTCATCAATCGCCAGAAAGAGGGAAGCCCCACCACCCTCTAGGTTTCCCTTCTTCCCCCCTCTGCATCCTGCCTAGAGGACATTTGCCATGCTGGTCCCTCTGGTGCAAATGCTCTAAGGACCCTCCTGCACCACAATTCATTCATTCATTTCACATACTAATTGATGCCCTAGAATGTCCCACGTGCTAGGAACACAGAAATGTATAGGACGGATAAGGGCCCTCGTGGAGGTCATTTGCCACCCAAAGGGAGACATAAAATAAGCAAATAAATAAGATAAATTTGGATAATGATGTAATGAAGGGAATAAAATAGAGTGATGTGATAGAAAGTGAGGGTGTATTTTTAGGTTTGAGTGGTTGAAAAGGAATTTCTGGACTGAGATGTGAACAACTCAAGCAGAGGAAATAGCAAGTGAAAAGGTCCTGGGGTGGGTTTGAGCTCAGAATATTTAAAGAATAGAAAAGTCAGTGTGGCTGAGCTCATCCAAACTCCTACCCATCCCATGCAAGTGTCACCTCTCGGAAGCCTCCCTGGATCATCACCACATCCCTTACTTGCTGATTCAGCTCCACCCAACTTCCACACTCCTGTAGTCACAACCAGTCCTGACCACACTGGGTTGTGAGCGACTCTTTACACACCGGACTGGGGGCTTCTTGAAGGTAGGAATTATCTCCCCACCAGCCAGCACTGTTCAGGCACACAGCAGGCGATCAGCATCTGTTTGATGAATGAATGAACTAATAGATAAATGAATGAGTGAGTGAATGACTACCAGATACAGATGGTTCATTCCTTTGTTTAAATGCCATCTCTGTTTAGAGCATGGTGTTGAAAACACCAAGGTCCAGGGTTCAATCCCTGTTACCAGCCAGCCACCAAAAAAAAAAAAAAAAGGTACCTTCTCAAATCCCCGACTCCTTTATTCAAATCACAACCTCACTTCCCCCAATCCCTTAGCATGCTTTAGTTTTCCCCCATAGCAGGTATCACCTTGTCACCTACCATATAATGTGTTTATTTATTGTGCTTCCTGTTTCCCACAACAGAATGTAAACCTCATGACGTGGGGAATCTTTGAGTGTACTGTCCACTAATGTAATTCGAGAGCCTAGAACAGTGCCTGGCACATAGCAGGCATATGCAAGAGCAGTGAGTAAAGGGGTGAGTGAACGAATAACTGAGTGAATAAATAGCAGTTCTCAGGCTCACAGAACAGGGGTCACAGCTTCAAATGCTCTGCCATCCTGCCCGTAACAAACGGATGCAGGAGTAAGTGCTGGCCTCGGACCTTTCAATACATTGAGCCAGCAAACAAAACACCCAGTGACCTGCTGGCCACCAGTTTGCAGTCCTGGGCACTGAGCAAAACATTCCCATTTTGCTGATGAAGAAACTCTGACCAGGTAGTTTAGTGGCCTGCTGCGGATGACAGAGTTGGTGCAGCATCGGTCGCTGGCTGCTCCCCCAGTCCTTTCCTGGCTCCCTCTCTGACGCGACTCAGACCCCAGTTGTGGGAGTCTGTCGCTCTCTTTCCGTGGTCGGAGGTCAGAGCCCGGTGTCCTTGGGAGCGATGTAAGGTACCCTGGAGCAGGACAGAAAGGGAGTGCGCGTTCGGGTCCCCGAGTCGCCGGGAGCCGGGCTCCTGCCGCCCCCGAGCCCGCGCCGCGCCCCCGCCCCTGCCCATCCCCGGCCGCGCTGTCAGTCTCCATTAGCGCTAACAGGCTCCAGACGAGCGGGCCGGGCGCTGGGTTAATGCAATCGGCGCGTTACCTGGGGCGCAGGCTACATTACCAGCCCGGCTCCTGCCCGGCGCGGCCAGAACCAGCCAGCCCGCGCCCCGCCGGCTGCCCCGCGCCTCCCGCGTTCCCCCGGCCGCGCCCGAGCGCCACGCGGCGGAGCCCAGCCCCAACTCGCGCAGAGCTGCCGAGGCGAGGCCGGTCGGGGGCCGGCTGGGCGCACGTCACCCGGGATCCCCTCGCTGCGGGACACGTGAGTGCGCCCTGCGCGCGGGACCTGGCTAGGTGTGCCGGGAGGCCCAGGCCGAGCCGCGCGAGCTAGAGTGCCAGCGAGTTTGAAGTGTGGAAGTGGAAGTGTCCGGGAAGCCTCCGGGGCTACTGCAAGTGGCGCAGACCCGAGCTGGGGAGGGGACAGCAAGCTGCACCGCGCCTTGTCACGGCCCTGGGGAAACTCAGCCCCTACGTGTCCAAACCCCGCCGTTTGGGGGCAGGAGAGAGCGGACGCACGAGGGAGAGCGCGGCGGGGTCTTCAGTCGGACCCACAGGGCGGTTAGAGGCGGTCTCCAGCTCTGAGTTCCATCCCAGGGAGGCGCGCCACAACCTCTGTTTCCAAATATTTCCAACAGACGCGCGCCCTTTTCTGGCAACCCTGCGTCCGCTCAGCGCGCGCTGCTCTAGGTATCCCTGGCGCTCTCGGGTGGTCACAGGAGGCGCAGGCAGGGAGGAATGGCCCGGTGACCACCTCTTTTCCTTTTGTCCAAACAGAGCCTCGGCGTGCTCCCAGTACCGCTGAAGTTCCTCTCGCCAGCTGCACCCATGCTTCTGGCGCGGATGAACCCGCAGGTGCAGCCCGAGAACAACGGGGCGGACCCGGGGTCCGAGCAGCCCATGCGAGCGCGCAAAGCTGCGGACCTGCTGGTGGTAAAAGAGCGCAACGGCGTCCAGTGCCTCCTGGCGCCCCGCGGTGGCGACGCGCAGCCTCGGGAGACCTGGGGCAAGAAGATCGACTTCCTGCTGTCGGTGGTCGGCTTCGCGGTGGACCTGGCCAACGTGTGGCGTTTCCCCTACCTTTGCTACAAGAATGGCGGCGGTGAGCGCCCGTGGGGCCGGGGTCTTGGACTTGGGAGGCTACCTGTCCGCAGAGGTGGACGGGAGAGGAGCTGCGATTCACAGTAGAGGAAAACGAGGGGACACACGGGCAAGTCAGAGGCGCAGAAAGGGGCTGGACAGGGCTCACAGACAAAAGGAGTGCAGTGGAGGAGGGAAATTGAGGCATGACCCTGGACAGTGATAGGTGCATGGAAGGAAGGACAGAATCTGGGGCACCAGGTTGGGTGAGAAACCCCGACCTTTTGATGGTCTGCAGGAAGGGTGGTGGAGATCTGGAGTGCTCCTAAAGGGGCACCAGAAGTGCGTGGGATGTGACCACCAGGCACACGATGACCCTAAATCCATCACTCTGAGGTTTGGGGCAGGGACCCCTGGGCCAGGAGGGAATAGAGGACTTGGGTTCGTTGAAGGCCCCTGGGGAGGCCCTGCACTGTTGGGGATAGAAACACTGGAACAGAGACACACAAAGAGAAAGCCAGTATCAGAGAGAACGCCAATCCTGTTAGCGGTTTTCTTTGCTGGGATGCGGTGAGTAGGTGCCAACAGCTGGCCTGGGCCTTGAAGTGGTAATCCTGGGTGGTTGGGGTGTAGCCTCTACCTCCTCAGGCCCTGGCCACGTTGCAGAGTGAAGTGGGAGAGGGGCCTGGAGAAGACTCCATTGGGGCAGCCAGTTTCCCTCCTCTTCTTCTTGCTGGGTTACTCACCTGCCCTGCAATGAGAGCCTAGACATCACCCACAGCCCAGTCAAGGGGAGGATCAGGTAGAGGTCTGGGGGAAGCAGCCCAGGAGTCAGGATGCTGTGCCCTAAGGTCCTAGCTCCTCCCTGAGGTGCCCAAACCACCCCAGTCCTGCCACTTTTGCTGGGATGAGCTCAAGGGTACCCTACAGAGAGCCTGGGAAAATGACCTCTAGAGGAAGAAATGGGGTGAAGGGGGGCAGCTCTAGAATCTCTATCCACTGGGCAGCCCTGCCTGATAGTAGCTCTAGCTCAGGACTTAATGGAAGTCAGAGGGAAGGAGGATGAGGGTTTGGAGCTGGGTAAAGGGAAATCTCATGACCTTGTCCTACAGGGTCTAGGACTCGCAGCTCTTTGCTTCCATGTGTAATTTGGACACTTGCTTTGGGACAGGCAGTGCTTGATATTTGTAAAGAAGTGGGGGGGGGGGGAGGCACCAAAGGGAGCAGGTGGCTCTGAGCAGAGGATGGTGCATGAGGAAGCATTTGGTTCTCCCTCTAGAAAGCTAACCCAAGGTTGGAGCGACAGATGAGGGTTTGTGTCCATGCTCTTCTCCTGAGACAGGTCTGTCACTGTCAGATGCTCTGAGACAAGGTAGCTGGGACAGCAGTCCTGAGCTTCAGAAGCATCTGGGGTCTGGAGCCTGATCCCTGGGATGCTCGCTACTCGGCAGGCTCAACACTTGTGCCTTTCCCCAGGGTGGCCGTGGGCAGAGAGAGAAAAGCAAGAAAAGGGAGACATCACCCGGAGGGGAGACTTTTCCAGCTTTGGCTGATGCAGCTTCTCAAGGGGTTCTAGGCAGCTTCAAGCATTCTGGCCCTTTGGCCCCAAGGAGAGGGAGAAAATATGGATTCAGTATATTTTTAGCAGGCAGGGAGATAGATGATGAATGGAAGACAGACAGAGAGTCTCAGGACATGCCATCAGCTTATCCTCAGTGACCATCTGAGGCTGCTTGTCCCTAGACAGTGGAAGGCTCTATCATTAATCAGCAGTGTTTATCTGGTTCCTCTTGGTGTGAGGCTCAGTGTGAGGCTCTGTGGGGTCACTTAGATGTATGAACCAGCACTTCTGCCTGCCAGAAGCTTCAGTAACCCGAGGTCTTCATTTCATGATGCTATAAGTCCTTTCCATTGTCATATGTCTTTGTGGAACTACAAGCACCCCAGATGGTCAATTTGACATGTCAGCTAGATGGATATTCTAGGGCTTTCATTGACACTGTGTGCATACTTGGCCATTGCTACCAAAACGGACCGAGAGCATGTGCTGTAGCGGGGTGATAGGCCAGGTGTCTCAGACACAAAATGCAATAAATTTGTCACAGGTTCCAATTTTTAGGTGAAGCTGGCCAGAAACTCCCTCTCCTTGGCTTGCTAGCCCTTTTTATAGCCCATCCCAAGTTGTTTGGTAATTTGTCTTTGTGGGTCTATCTCCCAAACAGGCTAGGTGACGTTGAGGGCAGAGACTGTGGCTTTTTCATCCCTGTATTTCTAATACCCAAGATAAGGCCTAGATCCTAGGGATGTGGTAGAAGGTACCCAACAAACTTCCACTGAATAAATGAATTAATGAAATTGTCCAAGTCCCCAGAGACCTACTGCCATATCCAGAAACAACAACAGAAACACCCAGCAGTAACGAATAAAGCAAAAGCATGTGCTGGCCGTGGGCTGACAGCCTCAACATTAGGAGTCTTAGCCATGGAGTCCTGAGCTCTGTGCTAGCTGTGTGACTTCGGCAACTGTCCATTCTCAGTTTCCTCATCTGTCAAATGGAAATTAGGGCTCAGATTGTTGTTGTGAAGACCTTGGCTAAGTAAAGGTGGCTGCTTCTTTTTATTAACATTGTTATGATGAGGTAGGAAATGGATGGGAGAGGTGACAAATGCTCTAAAGGCCTGAGGAGGGGTTAGGAAAGACTTAGGAGGTGAGCTGTGGTTAGCATTGCTCTGGATGGGAGGGCATGACAAGCCGTGGGAAGAGAGGAGATATTCCACCTTTGCACCTGGGGCAGGAATGTATGTGGAATCATCTCAGATAATCAGAGCACAGGCTGGCTGAAGTGCAAGCCAGGAGAGAAAGTTTGGAGAGGCAAGTTAGGGCTGGGCTGTGGAGGCCTTGAATGCCAGGCTGATGTTATACCAGTGAATTTCCATTTCTGGTTAGGATGTCCACGACTGGCATGGGAGAGCAGTACAGCCCCCATCTCAGAGTATGAAGATGCTCCTTTATTAACTTAACCCTCACCTCTCCGGGGGTTGCTGAGCTGGCCCCCTCTGGGCCTTATCTTTTTTGCTGAGACCTCCTGGCTTCTCCCTGTGGATCAGCTCTCATCCAGTAATTCTGAAGTCAGCCCCAGAGATGGGCAAGTGGGCAGGCAGGTATATCCTGCAATTGTAAAAGCAGTCAGAAGACCCAAGGTTGAATCTCAACTCTGCCACTCACTGTGTGACCTTGGGCATGGCACAGCCCCTCTCTGAGCCTCGAGTTCCCCATTATGAGCTTAGATGACCCACTGAGATTCATCCCTCTCCAATGCCCTGGCTCAGGGCTATACACAAGCCAGGACTCACCCGCCCTATTATCTAATAACACTCAGTGTGTGTGCTCTTCTGGTGCCAGTATTAACATAGTAACCTCTCCAAGTTCAACTATTCACGCTGGTCCAGATTGGAGGATGTTTAGAGTTGATGAAGGTGCCAATAGTTTAGGCCCCTGGCTAATATTTTCTGAATGAATTACTGGGAAAGATCAGCCTGTCTGAATACTTTCCCAAAGGCTAGCTGCCGGGATGCACGGTTTGCAGGAGGCCTTGGAGGGGAAATCTACTCTCGGAAATTCAAAGGCTTTATTCAGAACCTTCTCAAACAACTAGTCTCAATAGGGAGGCAATGCCAGGCAGTGGGGCTGTTTCCAGGGTTCTAGGTTTTCCCTCTGCACCTGTGCTCTTGGTCTATGCTGGTCCCTAGAGAAGAGAGGGAAGATCAACTGGGTGCTCATGCCTGCCTCCCTGCCACAGAGAAGCCACTGTGAATTATCCTTTGCACATGGCTGCTTCTGTTCGAGACACATCCCGTGGACAGCTCTGAGTTGTGCATTGTGGAGAGACTATGGCATTTAGGTTCAGACAGGCTCTGGTTTGAATCTGAGTCTGACGTTTGCTAGAAATGTGGCCTTGGACAAGTCACTCGCCGTCTCTGATCTGAGCCTCAGTTTCCTTGTGCAGAAAAGGAGAATAACTGCATAACCTTCCTCCAGGGTGGGATGACATCAGAGATAATATATGTAAAGTACTTGAAACAGTGTCACCTAATAGAGGCTTGATAAATGTGGTTGTTACAATTGTTCAATGATATTGACTGCATGCTACATGCAGGAGTGGGTCAGGGGTCCTGATTCTGAAGAGAGCAGAGTTTATCCTAAGAGGAAATTGGTAAAGGGAAATAAGTCTGGAAAGTAGTCCCACTTGTGTCTGGGGCCCTTGCTTGGTAGGAAGATCCAGGAATCAAGAGGAGGGCTTTGCTCCATATCCTGACAGCCTAACCTTGTCACACTGTAGATTCTTTACCTGGAAAATAGAGATTAACTTTTCTGCATGGATGTCCCATGAGATGCTGTGGTTCTGAGTTCCCAATGGACTTCCCTTCCTTCCCCAAGTAAGGTCAGGCTCTCAGGTACCTACAGCTCTTTGAGAACCCTCTTGGCCAAAATATCAGAGATTCTTGAAACCAAGCATCAGGTGGTAGCTGGTACAGAGGTCAAGAGTTTCCAAAGTCAGTGCTCTCACATCTGGCCTGGCTGCAGGGGGTCATCTACACCCTGAGCTTGCCGAGCCTGACACTGATTGTTCAGCTCAGGTGCACAATGAACCAGCCAGCTGGTGTGGCATTCCAGCTGACGAGTTCGTACACCCTTTGCAGGAATGAGGCACTCATCTGGGACCTTGATCTGGGGTCACCAGCGTGATTTGGCCTATTACTCCAAGCTGGCCAAAAGGATCTGGAGGGTCTAAATGTTACATTCTGCCCCGTGGTTCCAAACCCAACTGCCTGAGTAAGGATTAGGCCACAGCACAAGTAGAGAAAGGCCCTGGGGCTTTCATTAGCTGCATCTTCCATGTGAGTCACTGCTGAGATCCACTTATTTAACCAAAAAAACATTTACTAAATGCCTGTCATATTCCAGGAATATAGAGATAAGCAAAAGACAATCCCCGCCTTTAGGGGGCTCTTAGTCTACTGTAGATATCCTAATAATTAATGTTGTTTTAGATTCTGTTATTGGAGGCGTTTTATTCCAAATGAGGGAGGTGAGGACCTACTCTGTTTTTCCTGGGTCATATTGCCCTCTATAATGTAGTTCTGAGCATCCCAAACACTCACTAATTTTTTCCTCTTAAAGAGACCAGGATGGAGGAGATGGGAAACATCTTCCAGGAGCTTTTAATAAGGTCAGTTTTATTAGGAAAAATCAAGTGCAGATGCTCCAAGGTTGACAGCCACAGGAGAATTGTCACATCAGGAGGGGCAGCCCCAACACCAGTTTCCCTGAATTCCACTCCCATTGCCCTCCTAGAGGAGCTGGGTTTAATCCACCAGGGCAGCGGAAATGTCTCCTCACTTGGGCTGTCCCCATGTTTCAGAACTAAGGCAAGGGGTCAGCTGGAGGGACCCAAGGTGAAAGTGAGGGGCCCTTGTTGGTCCAGAAAAGCCAGTTATCATCCCTTTGTACAGAATTCCCTCTTATAACACCAGGAACTTATGTAAAGCCTTATGTAGATGCTCCTGGCTGGTCTCAGAGAAGTGCAGTGAAAGAAGTGAAGAGACCCCACTTGGGCTGATGCTACAGGGACCCTAAGGCCAGTGGCCAGGGCTCACACACAACAGTGAGGGCCCCAGTGAGGAGATCTGTCTTGAGGAGAAGCCACCAGTTGGCACCACACAGCTCAGCCATCCTACACCCAGCAGCGTCTGTGTTGCCAAACTTAGAATGATCTGGGCTTGGATTATGATAGGAATGGAGTGTTTTCCTATAGAAATGGCCACAGGAAGCCAGCTACTTGGCTGACAAAGACCTTGAGGGGCACTCTGCATCTGACACCAAACACACAAAGAATTGCTTTAGAGAAGACTGGTTTGTTTTGTTCTCCATGCCCCTGATGGACCTGAAGGATAGAATGAAGGCAGTAGGTGGAGGCTGCAGGGAGAGATTTAGGGAAGCAAAGCCAGCCTCACTGGCCAGGAGGAGGGTGGGCTGCCAAGCAGGCTGGGCGAATCCTCAGCTGGTCCCATGGGGAGCTCTGAACCTGGGATGGCCCCTCAGACTTGTCCGAAGTAGGGGTGAGGGGGCTGGGACCGTATGCCCCGGTGTTGATCAGTCATCAGATGCCAGCTACTGTGGGAAGGGAATGTGACCTTGGGCAAGGGGTCTCTTCAGTGGAGGGAATTCCTAAATGGCAGCTGAGGGCTGAGCACTGTCAGCGCAGGGGGAACAAGCCCTTCATCCTGAGGGGGATATGGGCAGTACGACCAGGAGCCCTTTTTGGTCGTGGGGCTGGCTGTAGCCTGGGGCATCCTTTGTCCTGCTCTTGCTTGTGGTCAGCCCTCTTGTTTGGACACAAAGGGAAGAAGCCAGCCTCACTTGGCACAGGGACATGAAGAGCCCAAGGGACTGCCTCCAAGCCCTGTACTGGTAAGTCTCCAGCCGGCGTTCATGCCTGCACTCCAAGAAGAGCCTGGCCACCCTCAGCCACATGGGTGAGGCTTTACCAGCTGTTTCAAGTTGACAAAGGTGCTTCACATCTGCTCTTGTGTGTGTGGACAGGACGTGAATCCCATTTCCAGAGCCCCTACAAAATGCACCGTCCTTCATCTCCAATATCTCTAATTATCACAGCAAACCAGTGATATGGTATTATTGTCCTCACTTTCAAAGGTGGAGCTAAGGCTCAGAGAGGGTACATCGACCCAAGGTCACATAGACATAAATAGCAGGACTGGGGGATCCAGGATCGTCCTTAGATCCAGGCAAGGGGCCTGCCTTAGGGCCTGTGCTTTAGAGAGCACACTTCTGCCCTCCTCTTACCAGGGCCAGGGCCAAGCGGACCTATCCACCTAGAACACTGCCCCCCAACAAGCACATGCCACATTCCAGGTACCCGGACTCTGGAATTCCCTGCCCAAACAGCTCCAAGTCCCCTTCCAGGCCTGCGGGGGCTTCTCGCTTGGTTCCCTCTATCATTCATAATGTAGACTGAGCTGCAGGCATGCACAGCCCCAAGTCCGAGGGGAGGGATGCTTAGACACGGTGGGGGGGGAAGAGTCCATGCGTATGTGCACAAGGCCTCTCACGTGGCTGGATAGAGCTGTGTGGGAAAGAAGGGGGCAGGGCAAACGGGGCTCCCTGTGCTGCCACATTCCAACCCATAGCTCTAAGAGCTGAGGATTCCAAACTTGAACTTTATAATAGAACCATTACAGAGGTCTCTTTGTGAAAGTAGGAAGACAGATCATGTTTTATTTCAAAGTTGTGGCTCTTTTTGTCATCTTTAAATGTCGACATGAGGCCTGTAGACCTCCTACCTGAGCTCCTGTCCCAGCCCTGCAAGTGTTGGGGTCTGCTGCAGGCAGCCCTGTATCCTGACTGATGTCTTGCCCTCTCTTGCACTCTATGTACCATGCCTTTAGGGTGTTGTAAGAGGGGGGACAAATCTGGCCACTCCAGGCATGGACCAAGGTTTTCTTGTGATTTTCGTGAAAGCCGTAGGTGGTGATGGTCCATAGATGAGCCACGGGCACCAAGGGAACAGTTTTGTGGATTTTTACTTCTTGGATATACTCCTATTAGTGTGTGGCCACAATTCAGTTTGAGGAATCCTGCCCTGAGCACACTGGGAAGCTAGTCCTATCACACCTCAGAGGACCCTCCTCTCCTTCCTGCAGCCCCTCCCTGACTACGCTCCCTCCACCCCCTCCCACAGGCTTCCCCTCTCTCTTCCTAAGGTCTTCCTCACCTGCCGGGGGCTGCACCAGCACATCCCACTCTAAACTTAGTGACCACAGGGCTTCTCTTCCTGAGGACTTGGCGTTTGCACAGAGGATCCCAGAACCCGTCTGTGACCAGTGGGGTCTTCTCTAATGGTGGGATGTCTGGCAGTATAAATTGGACTGGAAGAGGTGGGACAAATGCTTTCCTTACTAAATTTATCCAAAGGCCACTGGTCAGAGACCCTTTCACATTTGCAGTTCTTTTCCTTGTGTGGTTATGTGTGTGTGTTGATGTGCAGAAGGAGGTGTGTTCCTTTGTGTGGTATGCACAGGTGTGCATTTGTGTACATACATCTGGTTTTGGAGACTCCCAGGAGCTGAGCACCATGAGGTATACCCAGCCTGTATTTTTCCAGGTCTGCCCCCATCTGCCCAGCACCTACACAGCCAGAGCATTGCAGAGCCAAGACAGGATTCTGAGCTGTGACACCTGAGACTCCCAGGCACTGTGCAAGGCTTGTGGCAGCTAGTACTGCCACATGTGGAGATGTAGCGGGGCCATGCGAATGTGGCAGTTATAGGCCTTTCAGGGCAGTCACTTCTAGGAGATTTGCCACCAGCCTCAGTTTCCAAGAAGCTGCCGCAGGACTGTTTACAAAAGAGGCATCCTCCACTGACTTCTGTCACCCCTGAAACCCCTTCTGGCTCTTCAGCCCTGCCCTGGTTTCTTTCTGCCAGGGTGCTTGAGCCATCTAGCCAGCTAGCTGGTTGATGCTCTCTCATGGAATAAGGCACTGGCCACTGGGCAGCTTTTTTTTTTTTTTTTTTTCTGACTGGTAAGGGGAGCACAACCCTTGGCACGGTGTTGTCCGCACCACGCTCAGCCAGTGAGTGCACTGGCCATCTCCGTACAGGATCCGAACCCACGGCCTCGGCACTACCAGCGCCATGCTCTCCTGAGTGAGCCACGGGGCCGGCCCCACTGGGCAGCTTTCTGATTTTCATTCATGCTCAGCCATTTCGCCATCATTGAGACTCCTGGATCAGTTTTCACCTGGCCTACGTCAAACACCCTCACAGAGAAGAGCCGCGGGCTCCAGCAGATCTGCCATCGTCCCTCCTGCTGTCCCTTTGCTGTGACTCCCAGCTAGCAGAGAGGATATGAATCTCAAACTGGGCAACTTACCTACCTGTTGGCAGTGCCACCCAGAGGTTTAGAGCTAAGAAACTGGCCAAAGCGAGGCACCTGGTTAATTGGCTGTCGTTACACGTTCCCTTCCTTGGCCATGTAGAAAAGAGCATCAAGTAGCCAGTGGCAAACCACAGTGCCAAGATTTGAGCTGTGACTCCTGACTTTTTCCTCCCCCCGTTCTCTTGGGCCACTGACTTCAGTCTTCAGGCCTATTAAACAGTGTAATACATCCTACCCCTGTGGTCCCTCCAGCCCGATCCAGGCTCCCAAGGGGAGTAGCAGTCCGCTATAAGGCAGAGTGGGGCTCAGACAGATCCAGGTTTGAAGGCAAGCTTCATACTTACTAGTTTGGACAAACCATTTGAACTTTCTAAGCCTCGGTTTCCTCATCTGTGAAATGGTATTAGTGGTGATTATCTCTCAGGGGTCATTTTAAATGAATAATTATGTAAAAACTTGTGTGTGGCTTGGCATATAACAGGTGCTTAAGAAATAGCACTTGTTACTTTCAGCACCCCACTGCCTGTCTCCATTCACCACCATTACCGTCAGTTGTAGACAGGCCTGGTTTTGGGTGCCAGGTCAGCCCTCTCTATGTTTGAGAGAGAGAAGGGCAGACATTGAAAGCAAGAAATGAGGAGGGGGAGAAAGGTTGTTATATGGCCATTTCAGAGAAGTCCAGCCTGGAGCAGGGACTGGAGTGTAGGCCCAGCCTGTGACCAACAGACCAGGTTTCTCGGCTGGTCCCTGATCCACAGTTTCACAACAACCCACCCTGACCCTATTCAGACTAATAACCTTCATCTAGACTGGAGTGTTCTAGAACCTTCAGGGTGTGTTGGGAACAACTATGGAGCTCTGGACCCAGGCAGACCTGGGCCTAAATCCCAGATCCATCACTTACAAGCTGGGTGAGATTGGTCAAGTCACTTAATTTCTCCAAGCCTCAATTTCCTCCTCTGGAAAATGGGTGTAGCAATTGCTACCTCAGAGGGTTTCTAGGTTGTATAAATGGAATCACAGGTGTCCATTGCCCAGTACCCTGCTTGATACGTAGGAGGCAATCATGTCTACTGGTCCATCTCCTGCTCAGAGGGGACTGGGTGTGTCTTGCAGCGTTGGGGCCCCCCACTTCATGCTGCAGAGCCCTGAGCTTCCTGAGAAAAAGCCCCGAGAAGAAAGTGGAGACTGACAGTCTGAGCAGCTGAGTGGGTTTGACCCTGAATACCATGTGACTCTGCCACAGTTCTTTGCTAGTTTGGAGCCTCAGTTTCCATATCTGTAAAATGGAGATAGAAGTAATCTTTGCATGTTAAGGTTGTTGTAACAATCAAGTGAGACATCACATTGAAAGTGCCTGGAACACAGTAGGGAGCAGCAAGCGTGAGCTGCTGGTATCTGTTGTTAATATTGCTGATGTTACCATCCTTAAGTGTTTCTCATTTTCCTTGCTTTCCTGGTGTGGGTGGGTCAGAGAGTATTTGGTTTCCAAGGTTACTGCATCTCAGCCAAAGGCCAATAGCAGGAGGAGTCTGGATCTGGCCTGGCCACCTCTGGCCGCATCTGGAAAGGAGCTGGCATTTTGCTTTGGTCACGCATGCAGCCTGAGCTGACGTGGTGAATAACCCCATGAGTCACTTTGCACACAGCGTCAGAGCCTGCTAAGCTCACCCCAGGCGGCCAGCGCATATCGAGAATTGTCTCTGGAACTCAGATGTGTCTAATTCCACCAGGAATTCTCCCAGAGATTTGTTGCCGTCCATTGCTAGGAGCCCCATTGAGTTTCTGAAATGCTCTGAGTGGGCATCTTCCCTTGTCAGAGGCTTGAATCTCTGGCCCCTTCACTCCAGCGTTTACCTTCAGCTGACTACAGCAGGGTGAGCCGCACAGGTTGGAAGACCTGAGTGCGTTCCCTGCTTCCCTCGCTTACCAGCCGCACAAACAGGAACAATCCGACTCCCTTCTCTGCCCCCAGTTTGCCCCCAGGGGACACAATGACTCTGCTTATTACCTCTGCGGGCTGTTGTGAGACTCAGAAGAATCCAGTGAGATCATGTTTGGAAAAGCCACGTGCAAACATAAAATGATATCAATATAAGCAAAATTAGAAATCTAGTCATATGTCACTTGAGGCAGTGTCTCTCCCTTTCTCGTATCAACTTTCTTGCCTGTAAAAGGAAGGGCTTGGTTTAGACTGGCATTCCCCGAGTGATGACTCATGAAAGGAACAGTTCTTTGTTTGAATAAATTTGGTAAAGGCTACACCTGTGACCCTCTTTTGGTGCTTCATAGAGTGTACTTGTATATCAAATCCTAGGAGAAGCCTGCAAGAAAAAAAACTGTTTAGCTTTGCTTAACCCAGATTTTACTAATTTGACCACAGACCCTCATCATGATGATGACGATGATTACTACTACTGTAGTTACTATTATGTTATAATTATCTGTATTAATTGCTCTGTGTAACTCCGCTTACCTGCCACAGAACATTCCTTGGGAAATGGCCAGGTGAGCAGAAGAATGGGGTTCCTGCAGCTCTTGTGGACACAGATCCAAGCACTCTGAGGAGCAGGGGTCTAACGGGTCACACTCTACCTCTGTGTCCTCCAGGTGCCTTCCTGATCCCGTACACCCTGTTCCTCATCATCGCTGGGATGCCCCTGTTTTACATGGAGCTGGCTCTGGGGCAGTACAATCGGGAAGGGGCAGCCACGGTGTGGAAGATCTGCCCGTTCTTCAAAGGTAAAGAAGGGCTCAGGGGGAGTCAAGCATTGTTCAAAAAGGCTTCCCTCTTGCCCCTGGGGAATCTGCTCCAAAGGTGAGATCTGAGATCTACCAACTCTCTTGTAGGATTCACAGATACTGACAAGGTCGAGTGTCCACCATACACATTTATGCAGAGAGCATTTAGTGTGTCAGGAATAGCATTAGCATAGAACGTCTGGAAACCTGGGTTCTAGTCCAGGCTCTACCAGCTGAGTGACGAGAAACAGTCTGCTTTCCTGTATGGGAAATTCTTAGAGAAGTGCCAGAAGTACCAAGCACATACACCAACACCCTCCCGCCTTATGTTCTCATGGCAGACATGATAAATTGATCATGGATCTTTTTTGAGCTCAGCCAGAAAGCTGCCTCATGATCCTTAATACAGCAGCCACAACTAATTGATTGCAGCTGGGATATAAGATGAAGTCTACTTACATTTGGGACTAAGAGCACATCTGCAGAAAGTAGCCGTAACAACTGCCGTTCATTGGCCCCTATACAGATGGGAGAGGGGCGTGGAGCAAGAGTTAGTGTCTCCCAAGCACTGGTTAAAGAAGGGCCCAGGTGACAATGAGGGCCAGTGTGACTCCCATGAGCCTCTTCTCAGCTGGCATGTGTCTCCTCAGTACCTTCTGTTTACTCAGACCGACAGTAGATACAGGCTGGTATGAGTCTTATAAGACGTGTATTTGTGAGTATTTTTCTTGTTTAATTTCCAGGAATCTAGCTCAAACCTGCTTTAATATAAAAGGAATTTATTGGTTTATATTACAATAAAGTCCAGGGGTTCATGATCTAGGTGCTTGAATAACGTTATCTGGAATCTCTCTCTCTTTCTCTGTCTCAGGTCTGATTTTTTTTCTATGTTAGCATCAGTCTCAGGTTCATTCTTCTCAAGTGCTAACAAAGATGGCCATAAGCAATGCCAGGTTTAAATCCTACCAATTTTAACAGTGACCAAAAGCAAAAAGGAAACAAATAAATAAGAAGCACTTATATATTCATGGCTTTATTAAAGGTCCCAGAGGAAACTTTCATTGGTTTGACTTGAGTCATATGTCCCTCTGTGATCTGTTCACCATGGCTGTGGGGAAGCAGCACTCTGACTGGCCAGCCCTGTATCATGTGCCCACAGCTAGATCAAGGAGGCATCACCCAAGACTCACAGGCTAAGAATTGCTTAAGGCTAATCCCCTAAAGCAATGCTGGGCAGGATAAATATATGTCTACTCTAGGCAAAAGCCAGAGAAGCAGCCCTAAAAGAACCTCTGATACATTCAGGAACGGGATCTTGGCACACTAAGCAGCAGGTTGAGAGTAGGATTCAGAGAACACACTGGGCTGATCAGGGAGTGCTCGGTCAGGGCTCCCCCTGGAACAGAACCTGAGATGAGGATTTAAGTGTGAGGAGTTAATTTGGGAGAAGATCCCAGGAAGCACTAGGGTGTGTCATCAAGTCAGTTCCACCATGAGCAGGGAGCTCAATCCTACTGGGGGTGAATGTGAAACATGCCTCCATGTTATCCTGCCCAAGGGGTGAGGGAGTTGGAACACTTATATGCCAACACCCACATGGCTGCTCCCTGGGGGACATTAAGGCCACCTGCTCAATATGTGGGGACAGGGGCTTCAGCGGCAAGAGAAAGCCCTCAGGCAAAGGGATGGTGGGTGCCTACAGAATATGAGTGGGGCTCTGACAATCTGCTACAGAAAAAGAGGTGGGCTTAGGGTTGGGAAGTGCAGTGGTTGAAACCAGCTCCCCAGGAGAGGTGGTGCTGGGACTGGGGCTGGGCCTGCGGAAGACCCTGCCTGAGCCCTCTGTCCCTGCCCAGGAGTTGGCTACGCTGTGATCCTCATCGCCCTCTATGTTGGCTTCTACTACAACGTCATCATTGCCTGGTCACTCTACTACCTCTTCTGCTCCTTCACCCTTAACCTGCCCTGGACTGACTGTGGCCATGCCTGGAACAGCCCCAACTGCACCGACCCCAAGCTCCTCAATGGCTCCGTGCTGGGCAACCACACCAAGTACTCCAAGTACAAGTTCACGCCGGCTGCAGAGTTTTACGAGTAAGTCATTGATCCCTCATCAAGGGCCTACTGAGTCCTGTGCCGGGCAGACTATGAGCCAAACACTAAGGAAACCACAAAAGAGAAAGGGACAGTCAGCCTTTGTAGCAGTGACTGAGTGGCCATCACAGGCCTGACACTGGGGTAGGAGCTGAGGATACAGCTGTGGATAAGGCAGTTGGAGGAGCTCATGTTCTGGGGCAGGAGAGTGGAGGTGGGCAGGAAATATACCAGGAAACAGCTACAGAAGCAAGAACGTTTTAGAGACTGTGTATGCTCTTTAGGAAATCAAAAGCATTTTGGAGAGTATAGTTGCCCTTAGGAACTAAAACCAGGTACGTGGGAGAAATGGATTGTGCGTGGAGAAGGAACTTTAGCTCAGGTGGTCAGGAAAGGCGTCTCTGAGGAGGTGGCGCGGGTCCTGATGAAGTCAGCTAAAGGAACACCTGGGGGCTCAGCCAGCAGGCAGTGGGGCTGCGGTGTGAACCCGAGTCCATCTGATCCTGAAGCTGTCATCTGATCCACCTGTGCTGCTGTTTCTCTGGGGCTTCCTTGGGGGAAAGTTGTCACAGCTTGTGAGAGAAATGTATGGAAAGTAGCTCAGCTACGTGCAGCTTGGGGAAAGTATTTGGACCATGTGTACGTGAGAGGCATTGACTGGTGGTGGAAGGCAGGACATTGTTTAAAAATACTAACTTCTTATGATGAAATAATCTTATACATAGAAAAGTACAGTCTGTATACCCTTCACCCAGCTTTCCCTAAGGTTGACACCTTACATAACCATGGTACAATTCTTGACACCAGAAAATAATATTGATATACTATTAGCTAATCTATGACAGAATTTATTTGAATTTCACCAGTTTTCTCACTGTTTTCCTTTTCTGGTATTTTGTTGTCACATCTCCTTAGTCTTTTCTGATCTGTGAGAGTTCTTTGGTTTTCCTTGAACTTCATGACCTTGACACTTTTGAAGAGTACTGGCCAGTTATTCTTTGAAATATGCCTCAACTGGATTTGTGTATTGTTTTCTCTTGGCTAGATTGGGGTTATGCATTCTTGGCAAGAATACCATAGAGATGTTGTTGTGTCCTTTTCAGTGCATCTAATGGGACGTGACGTCAACCTGTCTTATTACTTGTGATGTTAACCTTGAACACCTGGTAAAGGTGGAGCCTGCCAGCTTCCTCCTGTGCAGAGAAAGTATTTTGTAATTAATGTGTCTTTTGGGAAGATACTTTGAGGCTATGTAAATATCTTGTTTCTCATCATACTTTTGCTTACACTTTTTAGCATCCTTTGATGATTTTTGCAAACAAGAATTATTACTATAGTGTTTGTCTAATTGTGATTTTCTACTTCTATCATTTCCTCCAGATGAATCCATTGGAATTCTTCTGTAAACAAGAGTTGTCCCTTCTCATTCATTTACTTATTAGTTTATACATGCATTCATTCACTTATTCATTTATAACAGTATGGGCTCATGGATATTTATTTTATTCCGTGGTTTTCATCCTTAACCATCATTAATTAGCTCACTGCTCCCTTGAATCCTCTCAACCTCTACTGCATCCTTTTCTGTCCTTGAGGAGGGTGCTGGCCAACTTGTTTTTAGCCACTTCATTTAAAATGTTTGCATGGTCTTTTCTTCAGAATGTAGTATCTATTGCCCTTATCCCTCAGGTGTGGATCCCATTTTAGCAATTCCCACATGAGTGTTAGCAGTGAAACAGGAAGCACATGGTACAAGCTGTGGGGCAGGACAGATAAATCCCCAGCCTCAAGGTACACATAGTTTAGGGAAGAGTTCCCCAAACTTTTCTGTAAAGGACTAGGGAGTGGATATTTTGGGCTTTGCCAGCCACATGTGTCCCTGTTGTATATTCTTCTTTGTTTTATTTTACACTTTAAAAAGGTCAAAACCATTCTTAGCTCACAAGCCATACCTAAACAGGTCACAGCCCAGATTTGGCCCAAGAACTGTGGTTTGCTGATTCCTGGTCTAGGGCGAGATTTCCCAATAAAACTTCTGCCATGATAGAAATGTTCTGTCTGGGCAGTCCAATGCAGTAGTCACTTTGCCACATGTGGTTACCAAACAATTAAAATGTGGCCAGTGTGACTGAGGAGCTGAATTTTTAAATTTTATTTAATTTTAATTCATTTACCTTTAAATAGACACATGTGGCCAGTGGCTACTTATGTTGGACAGCACAGGTCTAAAGAGTAAAAAAAGACAAATTTACAAATAAAGAAACTTTGGGATCACTCTCCTTCAGTCCTATGGATTCCTTAAACAAAGATCCTGGGAATGAATGCTGGTTATCCAGAGACTGGGGCTATCCCAGGGACGTTTCCATCCCTGACACCTTGAGCACATCAGGGCAAAGGAGATTTGGTTTGGTTAAAAGTGACCTCTGGAAAGTCTGCCACTTCTGGGGCTCAGGGAAATCAGTGTTCTCTGAAGCTAAGAACTACCCTCAATGAGACATCACAGAGAATTTGCTAAGAGTCCTGTTCCTGCACATCCCCCTGCCTCTATCTGTGATGCCTATGGACTTCCATCAGGCATGTACAAAATTCTGTGTTTGGGAATTTTTCCGGGTCAGAATCCGTAGTGGTCATTAAATTCTCAAATACCTCTACAGCCCCCCAACACTGCTGTTACTTAAAGCAAGCATCTTCTGTCAGTAACAGCACCATCCCTGTCCCCCTCACCATCACAACATAAACAGCTAACCACTTACCATGTGTACCAGGTTTTCTGCTAACCTCTTTGTATGTATTATCTCAATTTAAGCACCACACCAACCTAATGAGGTTTCTGTAACTCTTAACTTCATTATGCACATGAGGCAGCTTCATTTTACAGATGAGACAGCCAAGCCCACGACCACATGGATAGTACTGCACAGAGCTCCGGTTTCGGTCCAGACCCAGGCAGCTTCCACTTGACCCTGAGAGTGAGCGCTTCCTGACATTTTGCAACCTAGGAGCCTAACTCCTCACCCTAGCCCCAGCCTTGCCAGGCAGGGCAACTCCAGAGCCTGCACCCTTAACCTCTGAGTTATATTGAACTCTAGCCATTATGCATGGCTATTCTTATTCAGAAATATTGTCATAGTCACAACTCACATTTCTCTGGCTTGAATTGTGTCCCAACCATCCTGTAAAGTGCCTTCTCTATACTATCTTTTAATCCTGACCATTATGGTCCAAAATTATTCTTTTGTGAATGAGAAAATAGGCACAAAGCAATAAGTGACTCGTCCAAAGTCATACACTTTAGAAGTGACATCTGAAATGGGTTTGAACCCAGGCAATCTGGCTATAAGGTGAAGCTCTTAGCTCAGTTGTTCTAAACCTTGGCTGGAGAGTCACCTGAAGAGCTTTAAAACATACTGATGCCTGGATCCTATGCCCAGAGATTCTGACTTCATTTGTCTGGGTGCAGCCAGGGGGGTTTTATTAACAGCTTCTCCTCTGATTCTAATATCCAGCCAATGCTGAGAGTCTCTGTTTTAGTCATTGTACTCTCCTGTCTCAGAGCAAGATTCCTGCTGGGGTCAGGCTGACTCTCTACAATCTCATATCATGGAAAATCTAGGGCCTCCTTCACTTTTCTCCTGAGGAGAGTGGCCTCAGAAAATCCCAGAACTGCTGGAGAGCTTGTGGGTGGAGGTTTTCAACCTAACTATTTTATGAGTGTGGTTTGGATGGGAGACAGTAAAGAACAGTAGAGCAGAGGGTGCTCCTGATACATGGAATTGGTTGCAAATTTTACCCCTTGTCCACATGAAGGAAGAAAAGCATGATTTTTCTTTTTGCTCTTGGCAAACCTTGTCCTTGTAAATTAAAATGGAAAATGATAGCCCTGTGTCTAGTCTAGTTAGTATTTGATTCTTCCTCTGACGTCTTAATGACGCCCCAGCAGAGACACCCAGCAGGAGGGAGAAATGAGTTGGGTTTTGAGACCCTGGTTACTTTAATTACAACCTTAAACTTCCTGCAGGCTCAGCTGTGAGCAGAATGTGGTGGAAGAAAATGACACTCTTGTGCATGGAGCTGAAGGGGCTTGAGAGCTGAAGGGGGCTGGTGGGGGAGACAGAATGCAGGGCTGGTTCCAGCAGTTTTCTGCCCTAAAGACCTCCCCTCTTCTCCTCCGCTCCCTAAACCCCTCTCTCCCACCTCCCCACCACCGCAAACCTTCATAGCTACCCTGAGCATCTCTTCACATCAAATCTCATTTTATCTTCACAATTCATGGAGGTGAAAATCATTCCCATTTTACAGAAAAGACAGTGGAGTCTTGGGTTTTAGATAAGTGGCAGAGCTGGGATCTGAATGCAGGTTGTTTGATTCAAGATTTTCAGTCCCTGTACAGGCCTCTACCCTGTCTTTCTCCTCTGCCCTGTGGAGGCTCCAGTGAGCATGTTTGGAATAGGAGCACAAAGGTCTCGGCAAGTAGGTAGGAGCCCTTTTCATGCATCTTTCTCACCTCAAGCCCACCTCTCTGTGCTTCACTATGTAGAGCACTAAGTCGTGGGCTGCCTCTGGATTATTTTTGATGGTACATGACCCTTTTGCCTAAGTGTTTCTGCTTTAGAACTGTCACCCCAACTCAGTCTGGGAACCCAGCAAGTGGGACTTTTAGTGCCAACTCTGAGGAGATGAGATAATTTTTTCTCTTTCCCCAAGCCTCCTGGCCAATTCTGTTACCAACTTGTACTCATTTAAGCTGATGGACTGAACAGTTATTTAAGGGAACAAAACTGCCCCAGGCTTCGGGCCTGAAACCAAACAGCCCCCTGGCTAAGAGAAACTGCAAACCTCAGTGGCTTTATCTGTGAAAGGGAACTTTGGTGAGCATGTGCCTGGTGGTAGAAAACTTCCACCCCTTGTCAGTTCCTAGTGAGGAAGAGAAGTCTCCCTCCTCCTGAATGCTAACCCTCTGCTTAAATGTCAAGCAAGATATTGAGCCATTTTGGCTGGTGGACTTTGGAAAGCCTGGACAGTACGCTTAAATGTGATTCATTTTCATTGAACTCTAGAAAACTAAAACAAACCCAAGTTACTTGTACTAACCCCCAACGCTTGGGCCTGCTGGGGAGAGGAGGCTGAATTCTCATTCCTTTTCTTGGGAATAAGCTTGGGAGTCCAGGTCTTTTCACTGATGAAATATCTAGACAATTACTACAACCCTAAAAGTGACTTCAACACACATAGAGTCAGCAGTCCTATTGGGGGCATTTCTTTCATCTGATTGGACACTAGCAGCATGTGAGCAAGTTTCAGGGCAAACATAGTTGGTTCGGTGCCTTTTGTGTGTGTGTGTGTGTGTGTGTGTGTGTGTGTATGTGATTTTATAGTTAAATCATCAAATCAGCCAAATGGTGATTGACACCATTCAGCACTTGGCCCCTAAAGCAATGGGAAGAAACAGAATTAAGCATCAAGTGGGTCAGTACCTGGTCTGGTTCTCTGTCCTTTTAGACTTGCCCAGCCCTATCCCCTCTCTCCTTTCTCTCTCAGGACATAGAAGAGGGGTCTAAGTCAGGGGATCATCTCTGAGTTGAGACTAGCAAGACGAGAAGAAGTTTGTCAGGCAGACAAATTGGGCTGGGAAGTGTGTTCCAGGTGGAAGGAACAGAAGGTCCCAAGGCTCAGGGCCATGAGGCATCCTGTGACCGGAAAATGACAAGTGCCTTGATGTCGCCAGGAGCGAAAGGCAGGGTGCGTCAAGGCAGGGATGAACTTGGAGCGGGTGGACCACGAAAGCCTTCAGATTCTGAAAGGCTCACATTGTCATCCTCTGGACCGGATTTCACAACCTCCACACTTTGGACATTTGCAGTGGGTCAGTTCTTTGTTGGGGTGTGGGCTCTGGCCTGTGCATTGTGGATGTTTAGCAGTGTCCCTGGCCTCTACCCTCAAGATACCAGCAGTAACCTCCTCCCCTCCAGATGCAACCACCAAAGATGTCTCCAGACATTGCCAAATGTCCCCAGGGAAGGCAGGGGGCAAAACTGTTCCCAGTGAGAACCACTGTTTTAGGTGGTAAGGAGCTTCTGAGTGACAAGGCTAGAACAGTATGTCAGATGGATGTTTCTACACTAGCACAGACATTGGATTTAAGGAGGCTGACAGGAGGCAGAGAGACCAGGGCTGGGGGGAGGTGGGGGGACATGTATGATAGTCCTGGAGGGAGAGAATGTAGGTCTGGCCTGGAACGGGGCCAGCGTGGGTGGGGGTGGGGAGCAGACCAAGAGACAAGATTAGGAGGGGCCAGACATGGCGAATGACTGCAGGGGGATGATGACGTAGATGAGTAGTTTAAGGCCACAATAGCTGGCCTGGGGTCTGCAGGGATGGGCTGTCCTGGGGAGGGAGCGTGGGTCTTTCTGTGCCTTGATCACCCACACAATTCTGCTCAGTCATTCGCACGTGCTCACATACCCCCGTCCCAATCTCTCCTTTGATCACACCTGGGCACCTCCTGTCAACTCACCCTGGTCAGCAGAGAGGAACCCAGCCACCACCTCCAGGGAGCCCACCCAGCTGGCTGAGTCTCCTGGGCATTCCTTAGCTCCTTTGCTGATGCCTGCTGCTCTCTGAAGCCTGGGACTCGCTCATAATGATAGTTATAATTACCATTTGGCGATCATTTCCTGGGTTCAAGGCATTGTCTCATATCCTGTAATTTAATCCTCATCAGAGCCTTTTACTGAATAGGAAAGGGCTCAGAGATGGGGATGTTTACATTAGCTAGTGTCTCTTTGCCTGTGAGCCCCATGTGAGCTGGAGCCCTTGCCTGCTGGTCCATAACCATGTTACCTGCCCCCAGCACTCTGGTTGGCTCAGCACAGAGGTGCAGAAAGGGTTCAGGTCACACAGGAGCTGGTGGCAGGGTCAGAATGGGAGCCCAGATTTGTTTGGCCGTAGAGCCTGGATAACTTCTGTGCTACATTCTTCTATTTCCTTCACAGTCTTGCCCGTAATAGACATCTATTTTGAACAGATGAATAAATAAATGAGTGAATGAAACATGCGCAGTTCAGTGGTGGCCTCCGGTCTTCCATCTGCCCAGAAACAGATGTTAACTCCTACCCAATGATAAGCTGAATTAGTTTCCACCCTTGCGGTATACGTTTTTCTCACTATCTTGCAATCTTCCCAACCGAGTCTTTCATACCACTTCCAGTAAGCACAGCCATGTGCCCATGATTCTGGGGACTCATCTGAAGACCCAGGCTTTCAAAATATTTAGAAGCCTTCTTCTTATGAGCCTCTTTGAGCCTTCTTTTCCTCAGGGGCATAAAGCCAACTTTTTTTTTTTTCCAGGAAAGTAAAGACAGTTTCTAGAAGGTTCAAGTTGATCGAAAGGAAGCCTGTAATTTGGGTGGGCTTCTTGTTCAGTGGATCTCAGCTTCAGCTACCCATTAGAATCACCTGGGGAACTTAAAAGATAGTGGTGTTCAGGCCCCATTTCCGCAAGAGTTCTAATTTAATTGGTTGGGAGTGGGGCCCAGAGATCAGTAACTTTTAAAATCTTCCCAGATGATTCTAAAGTTCAGGTTGAGAACCCTGGTCTTGTTGATAGGCCTCAAACTACGTTCCTCCTACCCCATAGTTCTCCTTTTGGGGGAGGGGTGGGGGACGAGGAAGGGGAGGGAGAGAAAGAAACAGACTTATATGGAAAGCAGACAATCAGCTGTCTTACCCATTCCAGGTGTGTAAAATTTAGCCATCCATGTGTCCTTTTGGATTAAAGCACCACTCCAGGGAAGGACAATATATTAAGCTATTGTTTGCTTCTAACACTTTAGTATGAATTTATTTATCAGCTACTTTCTGAATGGACCCCCAGCTGAGAGCAAATGCCTATGGAGTGAGACACAGGGAAGTTAAGTTTCTGTATGAGAAATGGGTGGTTGCCTCAGGCAGTATGAAAGAACTGGACCAAAGGGTTAGGACTTTACCATAAGGGCAGGAGGTGTCGCTAAGAGGGCAGGAGGTGTCGCTAAGAGAAGAGGTGAGAGTGTGCAGGAGACTGGCTCTCTTTCCTTCCTAGTTCTCCTTGGGATAGTCCTGGGGTCTCATTTTTTATATAGAAGGTAAATGATCAGGTTTAGCAAGAAATGTGGGAAGCATTTGTCTATTCCTAATCCAGCAATCTCCCTGTGAGCTAACAGGTCTTGACTGTCAGTCCTGGGCTTAGCACTGGGGAGCCAGGAATGGTTAGACCTCCTCCTCTTCCTAGGAGAGTCTTGTACACAATCAGCCCTGACATTGCAGGAGCATGCTCGGCTGGCAAGTAAGCCAAGAGCCACAGGAACTGAAAGGGTCGAAAGATTTGTATCAGGGTGATCAGAGAGGCCTCCTGGAGGAGGTGGCGTTCGAGCTGGGCCTTGAAGGGCATCGGGCAGTTTGCAACTGCAGCCTCTGAGTGTGAGGCACAGAGGAAGACTAGGCAGAGACTCGTTTTGGGGGCCCTTGCAGCTTCCTCAACCCTCCCAACACCTGTTACGCTTTATTGTGATTTCCCATTGAATGCTGCCTCCCCTTGCTAGAATATAAGCCCCCCAAGGCTGGGACTGTGTGGGAGCAGTTCCCTGCATGTGTCTGAGGCCCGGATGGGCTGGCTCACAGCAGGCCTCTGAGGATCGAGTGATTCAGGTGCAGAGCAAATACCACACCAGCTGTTCCCAGTTCTGCTTGCTTTGTCTTGAAAGGGTGTGGAATTGGTGGGGGAACCTCCCTCCCCTGGGATTCACTCTACTGTCTCATCAATTGGTCTTATTTGATCTTTGGTTAGATTCTAATGGGCTTTGATTAGATTTTAATTAGATCATTTAATTTGTAATCCTCTTTACCATTCCTTCTCCGTAGGTTGTATGAGGGACCCCAATATTTGCAAGCCTCTGGAATGTTCATTCTGTTTGTTTGTTTTCCTTAGTTAGATAAAACCACTTTTTATTGAAGGCTAACATATTACAAAGAAGTGAATATCACCAAGTGACAGCTCAGTGAATGTCACAAACTGAACGTAGCCATGTAACCAGCACCCAGATCAGGAAACAGAGCATGTGAACATCTCAGCAGTCCCCACCGTGTCCCCCGCATCAGTAACCCTTACCCCTGCCCCCTGTGCACCCCCTCTGACTTCTAACCCCTTAGGTTAGTTTTGTTTGTTGTTGATCTTTATGTGAATGGAATCAAACAGAAAGTGCACTTTTGGCTTTGACTTCTTTCTCGTATGAGAAAGCCTTCAAAAGGTTTGAGGAGAATAGAATTAAAAGATAATATGAATCTTTCCATGAACTTTTTGAAGTATCTTCATAGCATTATGTGTGAGAGATTTACACATGTGGAGTTAGTTTCGTATAATACTCTGTTTTATGAATAATTATCTGTTCTATTATTGATGGATATTTAAGTATTTTGTAATTTGGGGTTATTATGAATAATGCTGCTATGAACATTCAAGAAATGTCTTTTGATGATCATACATATACATTTCTATTGGGTAAATAACTAGGAGCAGAATTGCTAAGGCACAGGATATGCACACCTTTAGCTTTAGTAGATATTCCCAGATAAGAGAAATATTTGCTCTTTTCTCAGTTTCTAGATCAGGGTTTCTCAACTTCAGCAATATGGATGTTTTGGACAGGATAATTCTTTGCTGTTGTGCATTGTAGGATGTCTAGCAACACCTATGGTTTCTATCCTTTAGATGCCAGTGGCACTGCCTCCCCACAGATCATGATAATATAAAACATCTCAGACATTGCCAAATGTCCTTTGGTGGGCAAAATCACCCCCCTCCTGCTGGGAACTGCCACTCTAGATGGTGAGCTCTGTGAGTGCCAGGACCTTCCCTGTCTTATTTACTATGTCTCTCCAGGGCCAGGCATGCAGTAGGCACTCAAGAGACTTTTGTCTTTTAAAAGCAGCCTTGGGCTGGGAATGTCCCCAGATAATGTGCTTCACCTGGGGCAGAGCAGTCCTGGGCACAGGCCATGGCTGACCAGAGCAGGCTCACATGATGCATGGCAGTGGCCAGGGCCACAGAGTTAGGAGAGAGTGTCTGGATCTCATCACCATCAATGTGGCCTTACGGGGATTGGGCCATGGTCACAACCTCGGTCATTCTCCCTGACACCATCTTCCATGGTCCCCCCAGGCGTGGAGTCCTGCACCTTCATGAGAGCAGTGGAATTCATGACATCGGCTTGCCCCAGTGGCAGCTTTTGCTCTGTCTGATGGTCGTCGTCATCGGCCTGTACTTTAGCCTCTGGAAAGGAGTGAAAACATCGGGAAAGGTAATATCTCTTTGTTTCTCTTTCAGTTTGGAGGTTGGCCTTGAAAAAAATTTTTTTCTAGTTGTGTTATAACCAAGTAGTTGGTGAAAAGAGAAGGTGGGACTGGAAGTACAAAGCCTGGGTTCAAGCCCTAGCTCTGCCAGTGGTTTGAACAAACCCCTTCCCTTCTCTTCCCTAAGTCTCCCCAACAGTAGGGTGACAGGGTTCAAGTAGGTCAGGGCTCCTCATGCTTTCCTGCCAAAGCTCCCCTCATAGCAGAAACCAGGGACTGGGACACCCCCAAAGACTAGAGCGACTATCAACATGTCTTTGATAAATTTTGGATTTGGACATAAAACATGCAAATTTTGCATC
This sequence comes from Cynocephalus volans, assembly GCF_027409185.1. Taxonomy (NCBI): domain Eukaryota; kingdom Metazoa; phylum Chordata; class Mammalia; order Dermoptera; family Cynocephalidae; genus Cynocephalus; species Cynocephalus volans. The sequence continues at coordinate 75,884,494 of NC_084469.1, read as the reverse complement.
CAACTCTGGAATATCACCATTTGCTTTACTATAAAATCAATAAGTCCCTTCTCTGAATTTTCGCATAAGGGAGAATGCTCCCGAAGATATTCAGATGTATGCTGGGGCTTTGGGTTTCCTCTGACACAGTGCTGAGTGCCCCCAAGGGTCTAGGTGCCTTGGAGAGAAGAACACAGGGTTAGATGACCAATGAGGGCCAATCTGGAGTTGGTATTTGGAACTTGGGTGACATTTCCCCCTGCAGTCAGCGTCTCAGGGGTGGGTATCCTCAGGAATTGACCTGTGTCGATTCTTAGCCTGGGGAACAATAACCCCATTTGGGCCCTATGAAGTCTATGTGGCGCTTGACTGTATTAAAGAGAATGTGGCTGGGAAGTGTTCTTTCCAGTGTTTTGGTCAGCTGTTGCTATGTAACAAACCACCCCAAAATGTAATGACTTAAATGTGTTGACTGAAATGTAATGATGATTCTGTGAGTTGGCTGGCATCATCTGGGTGGTTCTTCTGCTCCCTGTGATACTACCTGAGCTACATATCTGGGGGCTTGGACTGGATTGAACCACCCGTACATACACGTTGCTGGCAATCGGTACTGGCTAGGACCTAAGTTGGAGCTGTCAACCAGAGCCTTGGGTTGTTTCCACATAGCCTCTCTCTGTTGCTTGGGCTTCTCACAGCATGATGGCTAAGTTCCAAGAGCACGTTCCAAGCAGACAAGCCCTAATGTGCAAGTAGCTCTTCGGGCCTCTGCTTGCATCATCCTTGCTACTGTCCTGGTGGCCAAAACAAGTCTTGTGGTAAAACCCAGAGTCCATGTGGGAGGAGACTACACACAGGTGTGAGTTCATTTGGGGTCATAGTCAACAGTCTACCATGATCAGGTAGGCATGAATTTGGGAGAAGCTTCATGAGACAACTGATTTTGGAAAGTGGTGTGTACCAGGGCTCACTCTGGTGCCCCTAGAATTCTTGGTCATGTCATTAAGAGTGAAGATGGTGGCAAGGGACCCAAATCCCATGGGTATGAAATCTATCAAGAACTGGAGGTGTGCCTGCCTATCAGCATGTTGGGGACACAGTGTCTGCCCTAAGGAAGGACTCAAACACAATGCAGACCAGAGCTGGGAGGAATTCTGGGGTAGAGCAAAACCAGGTTAGGATCACTACCATTCCCATGCCTGACACCTAGTAGGTCTTCAGTAAATACTTAGTGAAGGATTGAAGGGTAGGTGGATAAATAAGTTTGGGGAACTTCATTAAGTGTTCTTTTGAATTCAGTTCAACTTATTAACAGTTTATAGACACTTACTATGTACCAGGCTTGATGCCAGTATTAGTGATGCAGGGATAAGTAAGACAGATTCCTTCTTGAATTGCTTATAACTTATGCGTGTTGCAGATAGCTTGTCACTAGTTTCTTGGGTCTCTATCCAGAGACATATGTGTGCATCCCTCTTTAAATAAACACCAATGGCCACAAACTATATACATCATTATATATCTTGCTTTTTTTAAAAAAAAACAAGACTTTTTTTGGAGATAATTTTATATCTGATAGTCAGATATAATAGAAATACAAACTGTGGTCATTTAAATTTTCATTAAGTCAAGTTAGTGGGTCACCACGAACAATTTTTAAAAATGAAATAGGCTAGATAATGAGTGCATTGCACACAGTAAAGTCTTAGGGAATTCCTGTTTCGGTTACAGCAATCTGTATGTTTATGTGTAGTTTGTGTTGATACGAAGATATTTCTTACCATGGGTCATGGCTGAAAAGTGTGAGATGCTGTTTTAGTGGAGGGAAGAATCTGTTTTCACTGAGAGGGTCTGCAAAGACCATGGAGAAGGTGGCATTCAAGCTGGGTCTGTAAGGACAGGTTCGGGTAGAAATGGGGCAGGGAGAGGGTTCTAATGGAAGGAACTATATGAGCAAAGCCACACAGGGCAGATGCCCCTGGGCCCAGCCATGTTTAGTGCTCTCTGCACCTTTCCTGAGTATCAGGAGCAGGGCTCCCTGGCCTCCGCAGGCACAGAGTGGCCCTGAGGGGAGACAGGGCCCTTCCTGTCAGCTGCAGAAGATGAGCTTTCCTTCTGCTGCCTGGGTGTGCGGCCGCCATGGCCTTCTAATATTGCACCCCAAGATTAAGTTCCCCATAGCCATCACCAAAGGGGCGGAGCCTGCCTCAGCTAGTTTAGCACTTGGCCAGATCACAGCATCAGTTGTCTGCAGAGAGACTGAAGGAGTAGAACTGAGCATGCTCAGTTCTTCTTGCCAAATGCACCTGGGAGGAGTCGTTCCCCTCCCCTGAGGAGGAGTGTAAGGAGGGGCAGGCAGGGGTGTTACACTAGGGGAGTCCCCCATGTGGAAACAGGAGGAGGGAGGAATGTGAGTCCCTGCTGCATGCGTCAGCAGAGGCCACAGCCCGCATTTTGCGTAAGTCCCACAGTGTTCTGGCGGCTGAGCAGACAAGTGCCCCAGGGTGTCCACAGGGAGGGTGTCCTAGAACAAGGAGCTACAGTCATGACATTCCTGTGTTCTGTCTTATTGTTTTCATATACTGGCTCATGAGAAAACCAAGAGCGCTGCTTATTTCTTCCCTGCGTCTGCAACAGCTTTTCTTCCTGAGCTTTTCCTAGCAGCGTTCCGCAGCCGTGGAGCAGACCTGAAATGAACTGCAAATGTTCACGCTTCCTGTCTTGGCAATGGTAGACTGTGCTTGGGAAGATGTGTGATGCCCCAGCCAGCCGGCTTCAGGGATAGCCAGGGGTGGGGTACCGTCTGAACCAAGGAAAGAGGTTTGCCCTGACCACACACTCTGTGGCAACTGTGTTGGCCATTGACCACCTCAGGGCAGAGGGTGGAGGTTTGCGGCAGGACTTAGTCAGCCCCCAGGATCCCGGTAGGTGTATGGACATCCTGCTTGCTATCCAGGAGTCCTGCCTGCCTCCCTGATCTCCTGAGTTCTTGGCTGAAGTGGCATTTAGCAATGACAAGCCCAGTAATTAAGCCCCTCGAAGCCAGAGCTGGAAGATATGCAGAGGCTCTCCACTGCAACCTCCTGGTACAAATGAGAAAACAGGGACACAGGGAAGGACAGGGTTTCACAGCAGTGTGCAGCACAGCTGGACTTGAACCTGGGTCTCAAATACAAAGTATTTCGTGTATGGCCGTACCACCCTGAACATGCCTGATCTTGTCCAATATATGGTAAATACAGTGAGTGGTTAAGAACATGGGCTTTGTGGTCAGACCACCTGTGACCTAGGGGTTAATGACCCTCTCTAAGCTCCAGTTTCCTCGATGATAAAATGAGGACGATTAATGATCGAGTTGGCTTCCAAGGGTGTTGGGAGGATGGAGCGAGAGGTCCTCAGAGCAAGGCTGGCTGGTGGAAATTGCTCAGTAAACGATCCTCATTTTTGTCCCCTTCATCAGCACCTCCACCATGGCTCTGCTCCCTCCTCAGTGATTTTCAAACGCTGCGCTGCGTGGCAGCATTTGAAAGCTAGAAGGAGGGGGTGGGCCTTATGTGTTGGATTAAACTTTCGGAAACCTTAGACTCCCCTTTTCCTGCAGATTAATCAAAGCAACAGAACTGGTGAGGGCCAGCCACCACTCTCTGCCCACTGCACTGCTGGCCTTGGGGCTGTTTGCAGGGTGGGAACATATGGAACACCTCTTGAGTTCTGGCAAAGGTGGTGGGATTGGGGAGAGACGGCCAGACCAATTCAAGGAAACACTGAGTTCTAGAATATTTGAACAGAAAGGTAGTTTTGTTACTTTCACATTCACGTGTTAACTCTAGCCAAGTCTTCCCACTAATATGTCAATACAGGCTGGTCCTGGCTTGCTTTAGTGACTTGATGGGACACAATTACAATGAATAGCATCATTTGCATATGAGCAATGCACGTGTTAAAGTATTTACACCTAGGTGTTTTCTTAAGTAATAGTGCACACCCCTCACCTCCTAAATCCTTCTTTTTGTTTTTTGGTGGCTGGCCAGTAAGGGGATCTGAACCCTTGACCTTGGTGTTATCAGCACCCCACTCTAACCAAGTGAGCTAACAGGCCAGCTCTCAAATGCTGTTTTTAAAAATCATGTCTTCTTTATTAGTAAAAATGTCCCTAAAACCAAGATTAGAGGATCACAAATTCTAAATCAGTGAAGGTTAAATTAATGCAGTTTTATAGTGATAAAATGTGGACCTTGATACTCTCTGTGTTAGAGGAGACCTCAGAGTAGGTCCTGAGCAAGCAGTGCTTTGCAAACTGTAATGCTTGCAGGAATCACCTACAGGCCTTGTTACAACTTGGAGTCCTGGGTCCCTCCTTGAAAGAGTCTGATTCAGTGGAAGTGGGGTGAGAATTTGCATTTCTCCCGAGCTCCTGGGTGAGGCTGATGCTGCTGGTCCATGGGCCTCACCTCGGACTAGGCCATTCTTTGCCCGATGCCTTACAGAGAGCTCTATCCACTGGAAAGTTCTTCCTTTTATGGAGCCAAGATCCTCTTCATTTTGATGATCAGCCATTGGCTTCAGTTTGGTAACCTGGAAACACACAAATTATCCACAGAAATACCAGTGGGTAAGGATTTGGGTTTAAGTGGATAGAAGGCAGTTGCCTTCCCTGGAGACTGAAGACACGTGCCAAGGCCAATGGTCTTTTCATTGCTTTCTACATCTCATGCTCAAAATTGGACCAGGTTTGGCTTCTCATGACCAGAGATGCATTCAAGTTGAAATTCTGAGAGGAGAGAGGCCTGGGTTGGGGATGGCTGAGCCCCACTGTCCCTCCTTTTGCCCATGTGCATGCAGGGCACATGTGAGCATGAGTAAGCTGTTGGCTGAGGATCCAGGAGCCTCCCTTTTGACACAAGGTCTTAGGCAGCTGAACCAATATCCACCATCCATTTCGAGAACCTCCAACAAAACTCAGATGGTTTAGCTTTGAACACATGTGCTTGAACAGGATGAGCCCCCCTTTCTTGATGCTTGACAGCAGTCAGGGTCAGCTCAGTCATATCCTGATGTGTTACTTGCAGAAAGTGAATCCATGTTGGGGCCTCAGGCATGGGCAATGAGGGCCACCTCTGGGTCCCATGGAGATCCCTTGGAGTGAGAACACAGGATGTTTGTTGTTTTTCAATGGGAGGAGTGTGGTCTCATCTGAACTTCTGGGCTGGGCAATGGGCCTGCAGCGGTTGACATGAGCTGTAGAAGACCATCGCAGTTAGGACCCATCATGAGGACATGTGAGGGCTCCTCTTTGTGCCTGTTGCCAAGGACTTAGACCCACTTGTCCCAGTTTGAAAGAATGAATGAGATTCATGTGAGGCCACCCAGATTTAACAGCTTCACTTTCCAGGGGATATTTCTTTCCTCATTTGTTACTGGTAATTTATCCCCCCTGTTCCTGCCCCACTGAAAGAAAACAAAAGCCAAAAGCCCAGGTCCACAAAGACCTTCACAGAACAAGGGAGTGATGGAGGAACCACCAGGTGATGTGAAACAAAGGAGGCTTCTCTGATTCCCTCTGAGTGCAGAAGACATGAGCGCCATGATGCACTGACTCACTCACTGCTGACTCATCTGCTCATTCATTCACTTGCTCACACTTTCATTCAGCCTTTGACTAACTTAGTCGTCCACTAACCTTCTGGTTTATCACCCATCCACTCACCCATATATCCATCCATATATCCATCCATCCACTCAATCATCCACCCACCTGACCATCCACCTACCTAACCATTCACCCACCTAACCATTCACCCACCTAACCATTCACCCATCCATTTAACTATATACCCAACTACACATCCAACCATCCACTCATCTATCCTTTTCCTGACAATCCAACCATTCATCTATACAACTGTCCAATCATTCATCTAACAAACATTTTTTAAGGACCCATGTGTGCCAGGTGCTAGGAAAACAGGTTTCAAAAACACAGGGTTTTGTGTCCAAGGGGCTTATGTTCTACTGGGAAAGACAGGTAATCAAGGAGGAGAGATACCAGTCCTTAGACGTAGCTATGGAAAACATATGACTTTATTTTCCATGTCTCCATTTCTGTTTTGAGCCTATATCTTTCTAGGCTGGCAAAGAACTTTACCCTTAATCATGTTTCAAAGCTTCCGTTTTCTCCCTGAGGATGTCTGAAGATTGTGGAAGCTGCATAGTGCCGGGGCTTTGGGGGGAGGAACCATCTGGTCTTTAAGTCATGTGTCCTCATGTTTCAGCTGAGTCGTCCTTGGGTCCCACTACCCTGGCCCTGACTTGATTTTGTGCTTGGGGAAGTCTTTCTGCATGGCTGCCCTTGGCTGCATCTGCCTAAAGCAGTGATTTCTTAACTTTGGCTGCACATTTGCATCACCTGGGAAGGTTTTAGAAAATACTCAAGTGCAGGCCTCACCCCAGAACAATTAAACCAGAGACTTCAAGAATGGGATCTGAGCTTTAACATTTTTATCTGTAACTTACTCCAGAGTATTCTATTGTGTAGCCAAGGGTGAAAAGGAACAGTGACGAAGCCCACACAGCCCTCCCCTGTCCCTATCCTTCTCTGTGCCTCCAACCTGGGCAAAGGACGGGGGGGTGTCTCTTTTTAGTCTGAGGATAATTTCTTTCCTTTTATGTTTCCGAACAAGATACTTTGTCTATGTCCCAAATCTGCTCCCACTGAGATGAAGAATGGCCAGAGATTCTGCTTTCTGCCCAGCTACATCCTTTCTTGAGCGATGCACTTAGGAGAATGTGCTTGCATGAGGATGAAGGGAAAAAGGGAGATGGAGAAGCAGGGAGGGAGAGGCAGAAGGGGGGACGGAGGGAGGAGAGAGGGAGAGAAGCTTATAGAAATCCTGCCAGTCAGATGGATGCAGCAGCCAATACCAGTGGTGAGATGGGTACGAGACTGTGCTTACCTGAGGCACTTTGAAGGAGTCAGGGGAGGTGTCTTTGTAGAGAGGAGTCCAAAGCTCTGAGAATCTAGTCTTTGCCCTTAGCTTCCATTGCAGAACTATCCCCAGAGTGACTGACTCTCCCACTTGGTTCTGAGCTTCTCTAGGTGCGGCCTGTGTCTGTTCACTATTCTGTCCCTAGAGTCTGGCTCAGGGCCTGGCCTAGTGATGGAGCTCATGGCATGTGCACTGGGTGAAGGACGGTGGAGGCAGGGCATGACTGGCTCTCCAGGAGAGGGCTCTGTCCCCCCACCGTCCATCCTCTCAGCAGGCCAGGGGCACAGTACGGTGCTCACAGGAGCCTGTCCATTGCCCAGGTCGTGTGGATCACAGCCACGCTGCCCTACCTTGTGCTGTCTGTGCTCCTGATCCATGGTGTCACGCTGCCCGGTGCCTCCAATGGCATCAACGCCTACCTGCACATCGACTTCCACCGCCTGAAAGAGGCTACGGTCAGTGCCTGGGGACCACCCAGCCTTGGGCCAGGGTTGGGGGAGGGTTCCTGGGGGCAGGTGGTGATGGGCAATCTGGTCCCAGCTCTGCCACAGACTTGCAGTGTAGCCTTGGACAGGAAGGATCCTTCCCTCTGTGAGCTGCAGCTTCTCCGTGTGACCAGTGCCAGTTGCATGTGACAGTCTCCATGAACCTGTCCAGCTCTGATGGTCTGGGGCTCTGTGGTTTTGTTTAGTGGCCTTCACAGACCACTCTTCTCAAGGAAGACAATACCCTGTGAAGGGAACATGATGTCCTGGGTCCTTGCTCCTGTCCTGTGCCCACCCCAGCCACCCCAGCCCTATTTCTACTCTCTAGTCCCCAACCTGGCCTTTATCACCATCCTGTGATGTCAGAATAAGGAGCAGCCTCAGCCACCAGGACTCTGCTGACTCGATCCCCCAACAGCCTCCTCCAGCTGAGGCTCAACGTATGATGAAGGCCGGGTGCATTTGGTGGTGGAGTGCACGGCAGTGGGGTGAGGGTGGGAGTAAGATGATCTCGGGGGTGCCCGGTGCCTTGAGCATCTTCACATAGTGGCTGAGATTACTTCCGGCTTTCCCCAGCAGGCCATCTGCAGTGAGAACACCTTGACATTTTTTCTCACAATTCTCAAGGGCTTCTTCACACTTTATTTGCAATATTCCTGGCAGGCAGAAGCGATGGAGGATGAGGAGGGTTGCATCCCAGTGTCCTCCCCGTCGTTATCATGTCCCAGCACACCACACTGTTGTAGACCGATAACCAAGAGAAAACCTGTTTTCTTAGTAAGAAAGATAACAGATAACAGAGCATAAAATAGGAATCAGCCTTGTAAAGTATGAAACCAGTTGGACTCCTGTGTGTTCTGCGGCTATTTAACTTTCTCAAGTCTGGCAGACATGTGGGAACCAAGCCCTTAGTGTGGTCTCAAGGAACAGCCCTACCTCCCCCCGTCTGATCACTTCTTGTTATTCCCTCTGTTTGCAAAGGTTGGAATAACACAAGTGGGGAGGTGACAGAAATCTCTGACATGTGAATTGCGGCTTGCAGTCTGGGTGGGCTAGGTATCATTATCCCCACTCTACAGGCGAGCAAACTGAGATATAGAGGTGAAGTCGGCCAGAGCTAGACCATGAGGCAGAGAGGCCGGAGAGGAACTCAGAACATCAGGCCTCTAGCCATCTGCTTTCATCACCCAAAAGATGGAATAAGGAAAGCCCTTTGGCCCCATGGAGTGACCTATGTCTGTGGGCTGGTAGAAACCTACTAGGAATCATTATCCCTTTCTGAAGATGTCATCTCTACAACTCCCAAGATGGTCATAATCCTTTGCTCTTGCCCCATACGTGTTCTAGACTTGAACCTTTAGTTTATTGACTTTCTTTGGAAATCAGGACATCAAATGTAGCCAGGAAGTTCCTGTAGGGTGAGCTCACTCATGACTACTGGGGCCAGGAGATGCAAGATTGGCCCCAGCCTGTCTCCATGGCTGTTTTGTATGGGCTGTGGGAAGGGACGACGGCTGCCCATCTCTGGTTCAGATCACGTTTCCTCAGGTCATAGAGCAGCCCTGGGGTTTGCCAGCCCACCTGGAGCAGTGAGGTAGTCCAATTCTGTAGGAAGCAGAGGGTGACGGCTTTTGTCTGCTGGTTTCAGGTATGGATTGATGCTGCAACACAGATTTTTTTTTCCTTGGGGGCTGGATTTGGAGTCTTAATTGCATTTGCCAGTTACAACAAATTTGACAACAACTGTTACAGGTAAGATCCTTCTCAGAGCTCTAGAAAGCTCTAAACATCCTGGGGGTGGATGCTTGCGGGGATGGGAGAGAAGACTCTGGTCTGGAGGATGACTCTCCTTGGATAAGCCAAATTTTCTTCTTGTGGACCATCCTTGGTGTCTGTGAACTCTGACATGGCCTGTGGGGTCCTTATGAACATGTTTCATCTCAGGGTGCCTCTTAGACAGATGTAAGGTGCAGAGATGGGCAAGTAGAGGTCGCAAGCACTGGGAGATCATGAGGATGGGTAGCTAGGACAGAAAGACACAGTTTAGCTCTAAGAGAAGACAGCACAGCCTAACTGTGCCATCTGACGCCCAGGCAGGAGGGGTGGAATATCCAGGCTGGTGAGTGCTTGGCAGGGTCAGAGGTAAGACTGCAGAGCAGTCGGGGTGTCAGAAGACCATGCTCTGGCTCAGTTCAGTAAGCATTTAATGCTGCCTCCTGCAGGCCCAGTGCTGTGAAGATTTCAGACATGGGCACAGATTTGGGCCCACCTCCGTCACTCTCCATCAGAGGCTTAAGGCAGCATCACAGTGTCTTTGGTAGTGGACAGAGCAGATTGAATATATATGAGTGGGTCAGGCTATAGGGAGGTAAGGATATGGGATGACCAGCCCCCAGATGGGACCAGCAAGATCATGGAGGTGAATTTGAGGTGAGCCTTGGAGGACAGGTAGAATTATGCCAGGCAGACACGGAGTGGACAGCATGGAAGATAAGCCTACAAGAAAGGTTGGGTTATTTTAGCAAAGCTCTGACTGCCAAGGTGAGGTGGGAGCACTGGGGAGCTACGGAAAGTCTGTTGAAGAAGGAGGCTGGTGACTCAATTCCCCAACAGGAGTTTGACCCCAGACTCTGGTATCATACTATTTCACCCATAAGCTGTTAACCTACTTCCTGCACCTGGTGATGATGGGCACTGGGGTCCATGTGGCAGCAGAGCGACTGAAGGGGGAATGGCATTTAAGTCTGGGTTCAGGCTGCAGATTCCATAGATGGTCAGTGGGCAGGGTGGGGGGAGTCAAGTGACATGAACTAACAGTGCTTCTGTCCCCTAGGGACGCCCTGCTGACCAGCACCATCAACTGCATCACCAGCTTCATCTCTGGGTTTGCCATCTTCTCCATCCTTGGTTACATGGCCCATGAACACAAGGTCAACATTGAGGATGTGGCCACTGAAGGTGGGTGGGCAGACCACTTTGGCCCCAGCCCACTGAGAAGGGGGCTAAGAAACCCACCTCACTCTTGGCTACGCAGCTCTCCTGTGGCTGGAGGACTGCGAGGTGGGCCATGGAGCTTTCCAAACCACCCATTTGACGGATCATCAGTGGGAATTGCAGGCAATCCTGGGACCTGGGTATGTGATAGCAGCTTCCTCTGAGTCAGGGTAGGAGGGACAGATTTTGGAGTATCCGCTCTGTAGCAGCCCCTGTGCTAAGCACTTGGCACACCTCCATGTAGTTCTCCCAAGGCTGCAAAGCAAGTGTTAATATATTCACTTTAAAAATGAGAAAACTGAGACTCAGGATAAATAAGTTGTCCAGTGTCACCCAGCTAGCGAGCAATGGTGCCAGCATTTAAAGCCTGATCAGTCTGACTCTGGAATTTGTGTCCTCCCCCACCGCTTCTCATATTTTTGTGGCCACAGAGAAGAGAGACCTGGGGAGGGGCTGTCCCCCATGGACTCTGAGGGTCACAAGCTTTTGAGAATGAGCGTGGATCCCTCCCGGTGTTTAGGAGGTAGGCTCTCAGCATGCAGCCTATAGCTGTCTCCCGATGCACTGCTCCCTAGCCTGGCTGTTCAAGGTCAGCATCCTAGATGTGCAGGTGCACTGCGAGTCTGTGCTGGCTTCATCTGTCATCTTCAGACCCTCAGTCTGCTCTGCCTGCACGTGGCTGACCAAGTGTCATGGGGCTAGGCTGGAGCTGATGGGGCCTGAAAATGCTCTCTTACCATCTGCATCTCAGACCAATAGTCCCAGCCGTTGATAAGGTCCTTGATGTTTCTTACAGGGGCTGGCCTAGTGTTCATCCTGTATCCAGAAGCCATTTCCACCCTGTCTGGATCTACATTCTGGGCTGTCGTGTTTTTCATCATGCTCCTGGCTCTGGGCCTTGACAGCTCAGTGAGTGACCCTGCTCAGGACACCCCCCTGCCCCGCCCGGGTCTGACCCCTCTACCCACCAACATACACATAGTACTTGGCCTGAAGTTCCCATCTTTCAAACCCCTCATTAGAAGTTGTTTCCAGAAAGCCCTATTTAAATGCAAGCAAAGAAATGAGTCCTCACTCAAAAAGATATGACTTAAGCCAAAGCCAAGGATCATAAGAACCTCATTGGCATCATAAAAACCCAAATCAGAAGGGACTTCAGATAAGCCAGCCCAACACTCTCCCCTTGCAGACTGAATTCAGAGGAGACACTGATAGAATCTTCTTCTCTAACCAAGCACTTTCCCATTATATTTCATCATGAAACACCAACGAAAACATCTGAAGCTCATTAGTTTCTTAGAGCCCTTTATTTTACCCATATGGAAGATTGCAGTTAATGGCATCTTTTTCTATGTGTGCCCATTCTTAATACATCATGCCTGGAAGTTTGCAAAAAATCTTTGGGTAGAGCTGGCAGATAGTTTCCTCTCACTGTCTTTTCCTTTTACTTGGTAGATCTGCCAGGAGCAGGGTGTTGAGAAGGATTCTGAGGCTGCTTCCAGACTTACAGGGAAGAAAACGGATTTTGATTAACAGTGTCTGCCAAGAGGAGAGGAGGGGAGAGTGGCGGCTGCTTGTCTGCTTCTTATCTGCCATGGCAGTGGCCTCATAAGGAATAAATGTGCTGTAGCAGTGGGATATGAGACCCTTTCAGACTGTGAGGGTCTGCAGTTTGAGGTGACTACTTTGCTTAATAATTAGAAAGGCAGCCAAAAATCCTTCTCAAAACTGCTGCCTGGAAGAAGAGCTAAAGAGCTAAAGATGCTCTTCTTTAGTAGTTGTTTCCAGAAGGCCCTGATTTACATGCAAATGTATCACAAGGGTGTCTTGGCATTTGACCTCTTTCACGCTCCCATCAGCTGATCTGCACCCACTCAGGCTGAGTGGGTGGGCAGCAGAGGGTCCCCGTTGATTAGGGGGAGACAGGAGTTAACTCTTCATCGTCTTGCACATGGTTTCTAAGTTCTGAGTTTGGTTGAGAACAGGACAGAAATGGAATGAGAGGATTGGGAGGACCTGCTCATTTCTCAAGGACAAGGCCACGGCCAGGGTGCTTGAGTCCCGGGCTGCAGGAGGTCGGACGTAGCTCAGGGCCTGAGACTGAGGTCCAGGAAGACCCTCATTCTTGCACCCCACCCTGCCTGGTTCACTCCAGATGGGAGGCATGGAGGCCGTCATCACAGGCCTAGCAGACGACTTCCAGGTCCTCAGGAGACACCGGAAACTCTTCACATTCGCCATCACCTTAGGCACCTTCCTTTTGGCTCTGTTTTGCATAACCAAGGTGAGGAGGGGCTGGGCCCTGTGTCTCCTGGAGCTTCTGGGGCTGCATTTCAACAAAGTCAGACATTCTCAGCCCCGGAGCTGGGCTGGGTGGGGCCAGGCTGAGCACAGGGAGGACCGTGGCGGGGCCCAGCATCTTCAACCCTGTGTGCAATCACCTAGGGTTAGACCTAGGGTTAGGGTTGTCCCCTTGCACCCCTGAGCCTGAAGATTTCCAGGCAACTCTATTTACTGCTTATTGATTTAAGGGGCTGCAAAAGTCTCTTTCAAACCCATCTCAGTCTTTACTGGCTGAAACACACACCCTTAGGCCCAGTGACTTCTATAGGCCTTGTTAGAATGCAAATATGTAACATCAGTACAATAGCACCATGACCTTGTCACCATGCTCTCAAACAGGATTCTGAGTGAGTGGGACCTGGGACAGGTAAGATTTGATGGACACAACAATTTCTAGCTAAAGATGGCCTCAGGCTCTTTCTGTCCATGCCGCAGGGTGGAATTTATGTGCTGACCCTACTGGACACCTTTGCAGCAGGCACCTCCATCCTATTTGCTGTGCTCATGGAAGCCATCGGAGTTTCCTGGTTTTATGGTATGTGAGTGCATGGAACACCCGCCCCCCCCCCCCCCCCAGTGTTCCTGGATCCCTTTTACCTGGAGATGCAGAGGCGCTTTCCATTTTTAGGAAAATGAGCCACCTGCTAATTCCAGAGTTGAGCAAGTCGTTTACTAGGAACAAGTCTCCCCAACCCTCAATTCATCTTTGGATGAACTCCCTTTGATAGGAGGCTGCGGGCCCCCAAAGGCAGCCAGTGTCTACTTCTAAAGAGGAACCCATAGGGAGCTGCTGACCCCTAAGTCACATAATCCATGCTAGGGTAGCGTTGTGAGATTTAGCAAACACCACACAGGACGTCCAGCTAAACTTGAATTTCCAATAAACAATGAATAATTTTTTAGTATAAGTATATCCCAAATATTGCATGGGACATACTTATCCTAATTTTTAAAATTTCTTATCTGAAATTTGTACTTACCTGGGTGTCCTGTATTTTATCTGGCCACTGATTCTGAAGCCGAATTGAGAGCACATTATACAAACTGTCAGATGTGCTGTAATGGTTCAGTTTTTTTCCCACGTGACACCAAAGCGTTAGTCCTGTTTTCAGTCTTTTCTACTTGAAAAGAGATGGCAACATGAGTCTGAGCTCTTCTGTCAGACTGAAGTCAGGGAGAGTGCAGTATACACCGTTGTTGATTTCAGAGAAATAGCGAGAAGAAAGAGCCAGGGGCTGGAGTCAGGCTGATCAGGCTCTGTAACCTGGCCAGGTCCCCTCACCATTCTGAGCCCTGGTTCCCTCTGGCAGGTTAATTGGGGTGGCACAGAAAAGGTGATAGTGTCCTTGAGCTTGTCCTCTCCCTTGTTCTGCATCCACGAATTGCCCATCCCCAGGTCTCCAAAGTCCAGGGTGTCAGCGTCTTGCCCCCTTGCACTGCTGTCTGCCTGGGGCAGGACCTCAGAGAGCACTGTGGGAGAAGTCCAGGGCTCTGCAAGGCCTGGCCCGCCCCGTCTTTGGGGACCTCTGTGATGGGCCTGTCCTGTGTGTATGCAGGTGTGGACAGATTCAGCAATGACATCCAGCAGATGATGGGGTTTAAGCCGGGCCTGTACTGGAGACTGTGCTGGAAGTTCGTCAGCCCTGCCTTCCTCCTGGTGTGTAGTGTGTGGCCAAGAGTCCTGTTGGGAAGGGACTGGGTCCAGGGTGAGGCTGGGGTGGGTATATTTGCTTCTTAGGGGAGGAGGCTCTGGGGTCTAGAGGCCCTGGTCATACAGACAGGACACTTGGGAGGCTCAGCCCTGCTGACACCAGGGTGGGCGTCCGCCTTCATGGGGTCTCAAGCCTGGGGCCAGTCCCTGGGGGGCTGTCGTGCCAGTTCCAAAGTCACCTTTTCATTCTTCCTCTTTTTTTCTTGCTCCCCATGGCCTTTGCCTCCTTTTAATCATTTGGTTCTTGAATGGTTTGTCCTTTCCATTTGAGTCAACTCTCTCTTTTCCCCTCCTTCCTTATTTTCTCCGTTTCCTATGTCCGTCCTGCTCCCTGCTCCTCATTTCTGTCATCTGTTTCGGCTTCTCGTCCTTTCTCCCGCCGCCCCTCCCTCCCTGTCCTCTGTCTCCCCGTCTCCCGCTTCTGTCGCCCTCCCCGGTCCTCCGTCCGTCCCCCCAGTTCGTGGTGGTGGTCAGCATCATCAACTTCAAGCCGCTCACCTATGATGACTACATCTTCCCACTTTGGGCCAACTGGGTCGGGTGGGGCATCGCCCTGTCCTCCATGGTCCTGGTCCCTGCCTACGTCATCTACAAGTTCCTCAGCACGCGGGGCTCCCTTTGGGAGGTGAGCTCTGGGCACAGGATGGGAGGTGGCCTCCTGGGTCATTCCTGTTGGGGTGAGACAGGACACAGGTACTAGGATCAGACAGACCCACCTCATTGGCCGAGTTATTTACCCCCTGAGCCTCTTTTTTCACATTTGTAACCTGAGAATAAGTCTATGTACCTTGAAAGGGAAAGGCGGTGCCTAGCACTGAGCCTGGCACATAGGAAGGGTTCAGTACGTGTTACTTGCTCTTCCTACTGTTACTTAAGTGAGAAGGTGAGGCTCAGTGCTTGAGTTCACTAAGGATCGATTAGACAGACTGCCATAATTGGGCTCCCTCCTGTTGCCCTTCTAAAACTTGTCATGTTCCCGGATGTCCCAACTGTCCTTGTCCAAGCCCACTGTGATCTGGTCCTCTTGGTTTTTACATGCCTTTTTCCTGAACCTAATAATCTGATCAGCCAAAATCACTGATTTCTGAAATATAGTTTTTCTTTTACATGTGTGCATTATATACACACAGGAGTACTTCAAAAAGTTTGTGGAGAATAGAATTGAAAGAATACGAATCTTTCTGTGAACTTTTTGAGGTACCCTCATTTATACATCTATATACATGTAACATTTACATACATTTATATGTAACTATTTGGGAAACGGTGCCCTTTATTCTGAAATTATGTCATTCCTATTATTTGGTTGTTAAAATAACCTTTCTTTTATAAACTAATGGTGATAGTCTTTTCTGCAGGTCCTTACCTTGCAAAACAAACATTTCATTTCTTCATTCCTTTTTCCACTCACTTGACAGGTAATTATTGAGAATCTAATATGTGCCAGGCAGTATTCTAGGTACTGGACAAAAATTCCTGCTCTATGGAGCTCACATTCTAATGAAGAGGCAGACGAAGGAGCGAGCCCTGCAGCAACTTCAGGAAGAGGGTCCCAGGCTGGGCTGTGTCTGTACCTCCCACCCCCATTTTTTGTGATATCCTTCCTGCCTGTGCAATCCCAGAATCTGGGAGCCTCTGTCCTGCGTCCCTGGGAGCATCCGTGTTTGTTGGACTCATCCCAGATGTGGGAACCGGGACCTGAGCTTTTTATTCTTCGCACTTTGGGAGTGGGGAAGTCTTCCCACTACCTGGTGGTCAGTCACTGATTAAGGACACATGCCAAATCCCTGCATGTGTCTGCACCCCAGGAGGCCCTCTCTAGTCCCACACAGGGGCCCCCCTTCCTGCTGTCCCTGCAACACTTGCTGCAATCTTAGTTTAAAATGACCTGTGTGTGTGTTGCTCCAATGCCATTTCCCCACGGGGGCTGTGAGCTCCCCCAAAGCAGGGACCACATGGGTTTTCTTCACTCTGGATCTTCAGGGCCCTCCCCAGTGTCTCCACAGTAGGTGGCTCAGTGAACATTCGCTGGATGAATGACTCAAAGTGAATAGACCAGCTCCACAAGCAAGGATGCGGCTGTCTCGTACAGACTTCGCCACAGTCCATGTGGGGTTTCAGGGCCAAATAGCAGGTGGCCCTCACCTGGAGCTATCAGCTGGGCTGCTAGGAGGGTGTCCCTGGGCCAAGCTGAGGCCCCCTCCCCTTCTCCGTCCTCTCACAGAGACTGGCTTATGGCATCACGCCGGAGAACGAGCACCACCTGGTGGCCCAGAGGGATGTCAGGCAGTTCCAGGTAGATGCTGCCTGGATCACTGGGGAGGGGATCTTGGGGATGGGCCCTAGATGCTCCCTGCTGTGTGCCCCCCCCCTCCCAGGAGGCAGGACCACACAGCCAGAAAACCCAGAGCAGCTATGGGCTGTAGACCATGGGGCTGTGGTGTTGGGTTGGGAAGAGGAGAGGGGCCTGTCCTCTGCTTTCAACCAGCCCCCATCTGCCCCTCTGCTCCTTGGTCCTGGGAAGCCAAGTGCCCATACTTTCCTGCAACTCTGTTCTGCCTCTACGAGGTGTCACCATGGAGTGTCACCAAACTAGGCTGAGAATTTAAATTGAAGGAAGAGTTTCAGGTACATCAGTAACCTATTGGCCTAAGTCCTACTTATTCCCCTTAAAAACATCAGGATTGGGGGATGGGGAGGCTCCCCAGGAGGCCCTTGCTTCAGACCTGCTCTATGACTTTGGGATGCTCCTTTGCTCTTTCTGGGCCTCAGTGACAATTAGGGAATCAACCTGCATGTTCTCCAAGGTCTTTGTCCTTTCTGCCTCCCTTTGCTTCTTGCTATGCTGCTCAGCTGGCCCCTGCTCCTCCTGGTCCCACCCACGCCTGGCCCTGTCATAAAGTCCTGCCTGTCTTTTTCTGCAGTTGCAACACTGGTTGGCTATCTGAACCTGGCCCTCAAGGCAGAGGAACCCCACCGCACCAACGTCCAGGCCAAAGGCATCTGCTTCGCTCCCACCCCGGACACTGTCTTGGGATCCCTCTCCTGGACAATGTCCTTTCTGACCCCCTCTTCCTCTTTTCCCAGTTACGATTAATTTAGTGACTCTGGTTTTTGTTCACCTTCTGTTCATCTGGCCTGGGAGCTGTGAGCTCAGCTGGTTGGTAAGCCTCGACGAAGAGGAGGAGAGGAGAGAACAGGAAAAATGACTTCTGTCGAACCCCTTTTGTTTGGGGGAAGTCTCACCCACTTTGGGAGCCCACCCAGGCTGAGGTCCATGTCTCGGGCAGAACTCCCCATGACGTTTGTTTATACTTTGAGCCACAGAAGAAATTCTCAGTCCACCAAATCAGAACGAGGGTAGGGTTTTAGACAGACAACAAAAACCCCCCAAAACAAACAAAAGCCCAGCTGAGTTTGGGGTGGGGGTGCATAGATCTTCCCTCTCTTGCCCACACCAGTAAGTGCTCTGGTGTCTGAACCTTGGTCTGGTAGTTTGGATTAATTTGTTCCTAAAATGAAGTTCATGGACAGGTGGTTCGGGAGATCTCTAACAGAAACCTTCTTAGTTTTCATTCTGACTAATCTGAGTTTGACTTGTGTGTGTTCTGGAACATTCCTCTGGCTTCTGGTGGTCAGATGGTCTAGAGCCATGGTGTCAAGAGGAAGAGCAGAGATGAGTCACAGTGAGCAGGTTCTGCAGAGGTTCCCGGACCAGAGAAACTGGTAGAGGCCACGATGTGAGTCGTGTCTACCGAGGCCATGTGCTGGTCTTGCTGTCAGGCACTGGGGGCCCAGAAACCCACCTGTGGTTCCTAAGATCTTCCTGGGGAACTTGGGACAGGGACCCAGCAAAGCCAGATGTGTCTCCATATGGGATTCTCTGCTGTCCTCATGGGCCCGGTGGGTGCCCAACGGCAGCCTGACCAGCTGTCTTCTTAATTGTTTTTCACGGACACCTGTAAAGCTTTCTTCTGGGAATTCCAGCCAGCACAGACCAAAGGTCTTAGGCAATGTAGCAATGGAGAGTTGGCCCTGAATACTGTCTGTCTCTCTTCGTGGGCTAGACTTGGCACCTTGGAGGGCAAGGTGGGACCAAGAACAGAGCAACCCAGTCACTCAAGTTGAGGGGAGAATATTCTTAGTAGGTGGTTGGTGGGTTTAGAGAATTTCTAGGTTTACTTTTGATACAAACTCACAAGTGGTGCCCTCTGGTGGTGACGGTGGTGGTTAGTTTCAGTTCAGTAAGAGAAATGATTCATGGTTTGGTAAGTTGGTGGCATTTATTTGGGATTTCTGCTTATGATGTGAGTCTCTTACACCCTCATTGGAAACCTTATTCTGACTGTAGGAGCCCCTGCTGCCGAATCTCGGGCCAAAGAATAAAGAAAAAGAGGCCACTTCACTTACTCTTAGGAGTGTAGAGAGACACATTTTGAGAAGGTGCTTTGCCTGAAACCAGGATGTCATTCAAAGCCTGAGAAGGCCCAAGTGGCAAGGCGTCTTGGACCCTTGTGAAAGGTTAGGCCTGAGAGCATCCAGTGGATTGGAAAACAATCAGGAGGGTGTCTTGGTCCTTTAGTGACTTCGAATCCTCCCATGAAAGGTAATTCCCCCAAGGTGTCACTTTTTTTGCTTCCCATCTGCCCAGTGAAGACTGTAAGGCTGGCTTCTATCTCCCCATGTCCCAGCTGACAAAACCAAGGCCTAGCTTTTCAGTCATTCTTGCTCAAGGTTTCTCAGCTCCTAAGGGATTGAGTGGAACCCTCGATTCATATCCCTTGACTCTCAGCCCAGAGCACTTTGAAAGTCCCTGAACAACATGGTTCACCCCACCCAGGGCTGTTATTAAAAAATGAAAATCCATTCAAGTGGCAAAGAAGTATTTTCTAGCAAAAGAACAATGTGTTGGAAGAAGGGAAGAGGTGAGAGGATGTCACTTATTCTCATCTAACTGGTTGCCAGAGAGGAAATTATTTAGCTACTCTCTTTTGATGAAAATAATCACTTTTTGGAACAGTAGGATGCGAAAAACCGAGTCTATTTGGCTGAAATGAGAGCAAGCAGTCAGCAAAGCCTGTATGTGTTAGAACAGGGGCACACTTCAGAGAGAGCCTGCAATTTTCTTTTGGCCATCAGCATATGGCCCTTCTGTAACCAGGCATTTGTCCCAAGGGGATCTGAGATGTGGTGCTAGCTGAACCAACACCAAACCAATGCGATGGTGCTGCCTTGTGGCAGAAGTTGGCTCCTGAGTCCGGGGTGCAGGGGAACCTGGCTCCAAGCACAGGTCACTTGGGAGGATGGGGGTACCCAAAAAGCTGTAGAAAATTCTCGTAGAGGTGTGGGGAGACCATGTGGGTTCACCTTTCCACTAATGCTTAATGGAGAGGGATTATGTGCTCTATCATAAGTAATGTTTGACTTCTTTTTTGTGGCCTTTTTTTAATAGCAGAGGTCACCCATGACAAGGGTGCTCCTGTGTACTGTATATGACACTTGACACTTTTGATATTTTACCAGGATTTTAAAGAATTATTATTTTCCATGAAATATAAGATATATGTTTAAGACCATCACATGGACATTTACTCAGTGTCTAGTTATTTAGGACCCACCTGTTAGTCTTCATCTATATGCAAATGAGACAAAGAAGAAGGGGAAAGACCAACTCTTGCCAAATATCCTGCTGAATAAAAGTCCCCAAAGCTGCCTTAATTCTCAGAGGGAGTTCCCGCCCAACAGGGAGCAAGTCTCTCACCATACGATCTGTTTTCCAGCCGTGGTAATGTGAGGCTGAAGCATTCTTACCAAAGAAGTCATTTCATAGTAGAGAAGCCCACTGAACTCACCTTAATTGTTTATTTCCTTTGAAAGCCACAGAAAGGAGAAGAACAGAGAGGGTGTGTAATGTGGTGGAAACAGCACAGCATTTAGAGTTTCAAGGACCTGCATGTGCAGCTGAGTAGCTGAGTGACCTGGGGAGGGTGGCTTCACCTCTCTGGGCTTCAAGGTTCTTTGTCAGTAAATTCAGGGGTTGGATCAGATAAGGAAATGTTCCATCCATTTAAAGAAAAACAAAATGTCTGCATGATGATGCTTTTGTGCTAAATTTACAATGAAGGAAGCACATCACTTACTATAGGATTTTCCAAAATGAAAATGACTCATTGAACAGAGAAATATCAGATTTCTGGCCTCCAAAATTTGATTTTTCTGGACATTCAGCAGTTCCTGTTAGATATTTCTTCAGCTGATACCAGAAAAATTTGGTATTAAAAAAATAATAATAATCCAACCCTTTTGTTCTGAGGAATTGGAGGGTAACTGATTGTCATGCCCTTGTAAGTCCCAGGATCCATAGCTCTGCGGGTAGGTGCATAGTTGTTGCTGCAATCACAGAAGCCACCAAACATTGGTGACTGTGAAGTTGCTTTTTGGGTCCCTGCCCTCGTCCTTCTGTCTCTCTGCTTCTGTGTAAAAAAGGACTGTTTCAGTAGTGTCCTCTCTGTGTCATGGACTATTCCAATGTCATGCAAATTTCTATGTCTTGTTTGGATTTATTTTAAAAGTTGTGCTCTTCATGGAAAAATAAGTGTACAGAATAATAAAGGATATTTCCTGTGCTATGTACCTGGTAATGGAGTTCCGAATGCTTTCAGCCATGAAGTTAAAATGCTATGAATTATGTAAGGAAGTAGGTTTGTCTATGATCAGCTTCCAGCTAGTAAAGAAGAGTTTCTGGTCATAGTGGCTCATCTTTCACCCAAATATGAGTAACTCTTTTTAAGACCTAAGGGACAGGAGACTGAAGGGGGTTAAATCTGTAATCCTAGCTCTGAAACTGACACATTTTTGTTTAAATAAAAAGTGGATATCAAGTGACACCAGTTTCAGCTATTTAGTTTTATTGTTTTCATTTCTAGGACTGTATTTCAAGAGAATCAGAACCTCCAGTTGGATTGAATTGAATGCACAGTTTAGTGCATCTGTGGGAGAGGGATACTTTCACACTTAGGCCCTTAGAGCTGAGTGTTGTTATTGTGGAGAAGATATGAACTTACATGTAATTATTTTTAATGTAAATCAGCAAGTAGATGGTGACACCAATATAAAGGAAATGTCAAATAACAATTCAGACAATGTCTTCAAATATGTAAAGGCTGTCAGGGTGCTGGGCCCAAGGACTGAATTGGGGCCAGTAGTAGGAAGCCCAAGGAGACAGCTTGCAAGAAGATTAGAACAGAGAATGGGCTGTTGCTGGAAGTGCTGAGCTCCCCAGCACTGGAGATATGCAAGCAGATAGCACGCAATGTCTCTCTGGGAGGTGGTAGAGGGGATTCAATGCCAAGTAAGGATGGGGGAGGGAGGTTGCATAACCTCTAAGGTCCCTTCTATTTGGAGCTCCTGGGATTCTTTTTGGATAGTCGTGAGCCTGGTCTTGTACAGCAGCTTTGGGAGATGCAAATATATTTATACCAAAGGTCCTGGGGCAGGGAGGGTTTGGCCTGTCCAGTTGGAGTTGAGCAGAAAACCCAGAGAGGGTATTATCACACTGATCATTTTGTTTCAACCTAGAATTGGAGTTAGGGTTTATTATAGTGAATCAAACAAAAGGCAGCTATGTTTCTAGCGTTCTCCTGTGCATGCTGATTTTTTTTTTTTTTTTTTTGACCAGTAAGGGGATCGCAACCCTCGGCATGGTGTGGTCTGCACCATACTCAGCCAGTGAGCGCACTGGCCACCCCTATATAGGATCCGAACCCACAGCCTCGGCGCCCAGCGCCGCACTCTCCCGAGTGAGCCACGGGGCCGGCCCCATGCTGATGTTGAGTGTGTAAGTGGCCCTGTGGAGAAGGGGAGGGAGGCTGGCCACAGGGGAAAGGGCAGCTCTTCTGCGGGTATGGGGGATCTGGCAACCCAGGCTGCCACCCTGTCCTCTAGGCTGGCAAAGGTGGTAGGAGAAGCCAGAGAAACACAGATGAGCCTCACTTTAGGCACCAGGTGGGCTTTTGAATTTTTCCAGATTGAATTACACCCAGTCCTACTTTTGGAGATTATATAGCTTCACTTTTATCTCCTTCCAAAAGGCACTGGTATGTGTAGTCTCTCTATAGGCCTCAATTTGTTCATCTGTACAATGGATCAGGAGTCATCAAAACTAAGCGTTCATAGATGGGCGTCAAAAATTTTCAGAACCTTCTGAAATTAAATGCAAATTTTTGTTTGGACGAGTTCATGTCCACTTTTCTGAGGAGAGAATCCATGCATTCATCAGATTCTCAAATGCTTAAGACCCACGGCTACATATTACCTGCAGAGGCCTCTCACTTCTGATGATTCATGGTGTCAGTCTCTTCACTTCACCCCAAACTAAATGAGGGTGACAACAGAGCCAATTTGCGAATCTCCATCACCCACATTATGTTGACTTTTTATGTCAGTCCATCTGACATCAAATATCTCAGTTGTTTTTCCAGACTATGATCCTGCAAGGTAGGCAGCAACAGGAACAATGTGCCCACTGGACAGATGAGACCACTGAGGGTTGGAGTTGAGAAGAGACCCACCTAAGGTTGCACAGCTATTGAAGGACGAAGCCAGGTCCCCTCATCCCTGGATCAATGCTCTCCTCTTTATGTTGGTGCCCTCTGGAAATAAGGTTGGGTTAGGGATCAAGCAAGTACTGACAGGTACCTTAGAGCTGTAGGAAAAGACAGCATGGCTATGAGAAGTTGGTCATCTAGTAGTAGCTTATTGCAGGGGCTTGGAAATATCACTTTGTCACATGGCCCCTAACAGGACAGTCCAAGAAATTCTGGATGGATAAATAGAGGTCAAGGCTGTAGAATAGTTTTGGACCCCCAGTGCCCAGACCAGCTACTCTGATGTGATGATTGAGTTGTATTGGACAACTTACCATTAAGCCTTGGCTTTCTCATTTGTAAAATGAGAGTGTTGGATTAGGAACTTCTCTAAAGTCCTTTCTGTTTTTGATTATGAGATACTCTCAGGGAGCCATCACAGAGCTGATGGACTAATTCATACTAGGGTGTGAATGGCTACTTTGTTGCGCAGGCATTGATTGGCAGGGGTGGAAGTTTCTGTCTTTTGTTCATCCCTTAGGTTTAGTGCAGGGCTTGGCAAACTTTGTCTATAAAGGTCTCTGTCACAACTGCTCAACTCTGCTGTTGTAGGATGAAAGCAGCTTTATTTACAAAACCAATGGTGGGCTGGATTTGGTCAGCAGTCTGTGGTCTGCAGACCCCCTGTTTAGTAGAAGGATCAAAGGTTTGCAGTCAGACTAGACCTGGGTTTGAATTCCATCTCTACTACTTCCTGCTGTGGAATCTTGGAAAAGTGAGGCCAAACTTCTGAGGCTTTCTTGTTTCTGAAGTTTGGGAATAAGATCACGATGACAGAGTTAGTTATCCAGAAGATGAAACAAGGTGCTTTACACTTAAGAGCAACCTCCCTGGAGCAGCAGTGCCGGGATCGCAACCCTGGTTTCATTGCTCCATAGTGTGCAACCTTGGGCAAGTTCCTTAACCTTCTTCTGCCACCATTTATCATCTATAAATGGGAATGACGACAATAACTTTAGGGTCATGGGGAGGATTAATACTTAATTTGGTATTCAAAATAGTACCTGCTACATGGCTTGTTATGACATGTTAGGCCAATGTCAGCGACATGATGAATATCTATTTCCTCTCCCTCTCACCCACCTCTGTCCATTTTAAAGGCAGCCCAGCTACTGCTGTGTTTTCAAGCTGCCAAAACAGTGTCTGTTCCCTCACCCCCTTGGTTCCCTTTCTTAGGATGGTGCCCTTGCATTTGGGTCTGAGAAGCCAAATCCAAGTTTTCCTGGGCCTGAGTGCATGTGACCACCTGGGCAGGAAGTTCAAGCTTTGGGAAATACCAGCCTCCATGAGCCTTGCCTCCTAATGGACCTGGCTGCCCTACAAGCCTCTTCTGTCAGCCCCTATTAGACTGCTGGCAAGGGAGATGCTCCCCTAGGCCAGTCACGACCTCAGCTGTGACCCAGAGTGGGAGGAGACAGAGGCATGGTGGCCAGAGACTCCTCAAAGAGCCGGCAACCAACTGGGTTCTGGTGTCCTGTGTGTCAGCTACAAGCTCTGTCGGCCTTGGGCTGAGCTGAGCTGGGCCAGACAAGCAGGACACGAGGGTAAGAGATGTGCTACAGGAAATTGAGGACCACCCCATCCCCAGAGAAGCCACAGTAAGGGTCATGGCTGGACATACCCAGGAGCCACAGGTCCACCATCTCTGCAGCAGAGAATGGCTGTTGGAGTACTCCTCACACCCGTACAGCTCCAGGCTGCAGTCCAGAGCCCCAGCCTTGGACAGTCAGACGCAGAGTCAGAAGAGGAGAGGCCTGGAGCAGCCCCAGCCCTGGCCACAGTCAGCACAACAGGGCACCTGCCTGCTGCCCACCTTGAGCCCATTCCCAGGACTCTGCTAAATTTGTCTTCTTGCATCACAGCCCCCCTTGTGTTTGCCGTTGGACCCTGGCCCACATTTCTAGCCACTTGATAGTAACAATACCCTAGCAATGGGGAGGAGTGACAGTGTAGGGCCAATATTGGAGGCACACCTACTCATGATAAGGAAGGACATTGCAACTTCGGCACATCAAATGAGCTGCAGAGTCAGATCAGGGAATGTCAGACACAAGATGAGAGATCTAGGACTCCACAATGACATTTGTAGTCTCCCTCTTGAATTTTGGGATTGGAGGGAAACACAGCACAAGGAGTACCCGGATTACTCTTAAAAACTCAGTTGAATGGAGCCATATCCTAGCCACAGAAAACATGATCTGCAGGAGGACTGAGACCTCAGGAGCATCAGCACCTTGGACAAGGCCAATGGACTGATCTGACATTTAATGAGCAAATGGCTTGGCTTACCCTGTGTCAGTTACTCTTTTAGTGCTTTACAAATATCAACTCATTGAATCCTCCTAATGACAGGAGGACATAGCATTATTATTCCCACTTACAAATGAGGCACAGAGAGATGAAATAACTTACTAGTGGTTGGGCCTGGGATTAGAACCCAGGAAGTCTGGCTCCAGGCTGTGCCTTTAACCACTTGCTATGGCATCTTCCCTGGTCCCCAGCCCGTAGGCATAACATGGTCAAGCGGTCATGGACATGGGTCTTCCTGTAGTTCCCACACTCCCTTCAATTACGAGTGCATAATACACATATAAATAAGTTGCATACTCATGTAATTTATACACATATATTATTTATATGTATGTATACATACACATACATATTTTTAATAAGAAATATGTAAATGTATATATGTATATTTAAATGACTACAATGTGCTAAGAAGCAAATGACGCCGTAGGTCACACAGTAAGAGGGAGTTCAGCTTGAACATAGGTCTCCTGTCTCCCAGGGAAAATGCCTACCCAGCCTTTCTCCAAACACTCTCCAGTTCCATGATCTCTGGTACTTTATGCCAGATACAGTTTCTGTCTGGGCTCACTATCAAAAGCAAAAAGATGACATATATGTATGTTAAGATGACAAGTGACTGCATATAACAGAAGTGTAACTGTGGCATTTTAATCAATGTCTCCTCTCCCACTCTCTTGTAACACATAAGCAATGGCTCAAGGAGAGGTGTGGTTGGCAGGAAGAGGAGGGGGAAGTGTCCTTGGTTCCAGAGAAGGACTTTAGTGAGGGCCCCCGCCTCTAGAAACCTGGGATGGCTCTGGAACTGCTTAAGAAAGTCATCAAAAATGTTCGGACCCCTTCAAGCTTCCTGTCCTACCATCTGTAGTGTGTGGGTCTCACCCTCATGCAGAAAACATGGCTAATCCACCTGCAGACATACTGGCTGCCTTTCAGGCAGGAAGAAGGGAAATAAAGAGAAGGGACAAAAGGCCAGCTGAGTCTGTCTTTTTTACCCTGGAGAAGAGTAGCTTTCCTGGAACTCCATTTGGATGTCTGCCTACATCCCATTGGCCAGATCTGGGAACATGGTAACACCTAGTTATGAGATCATCTGGAGAGGTAAGAAGTTCTAAGTGGGCACATTGCTGTCCTGAACAGAATCGGGGCTCTCTTAGGAAGAGGAGGAGGAGGATATTCGGAGGACACTGATCATTGCCTCCCGCTCTGTGGCTTCCTAGCCCTGGATTCCATCTGCTGAGAACAGGAGGCATCCTATGGACGGCACCACACTGAGTAGGCACGCAGAAGGGCTTCCATTTCTGTGGTCTGAGATCAGTTAATCTCTTGGGCTTAAGTCATAGGGGTTCAGGATGCAGGTCTTCCAGGGTGAGGACAGACAGACCTGGGATTGGCATTTACAGAGGCACCTGTCATCTGCTGGGTGAATATGTCGGCCGAACAGAGCATTTCTGCCCGCTCAGTTTCCTCTCCCCTTCCCTGGCCTGACAGGGCACCTTAGCAATGGAAGAAGTCGATTAAAATAGAATATGGGCACTGTGGCCACTAGGTGGCACCAACACACACTCCTGCTGCTAAGCAGAGGCTGAAGGAAGCTGAGAAGATTGGGGGGGGGTGGGTTTCTTTGTTCTCTGGACATTTCTTAGAGGTGATTTGAACCCTCCTGTACCAGGGGAGTGAAAAGTGGTTGTTGTCTGGATGAAAAGATCACTTAGTTTTGTATTGTTGTATCTCAGATGGATACATTCATTCGTTCATTCATTCATCAGAATCCCAGTGCTACATATACTGGGAAGGAACTAGATAATACAAAGAATGAAAAACCCTGTTCTCAAGGAACTCTCAGTCTGATAGGGAGACAGAAGGTATGCTGATAAGGGAACATTTATTGAACACCTATTGCGTATTCATTTAAAGCTCTCTAGTGGTTCCCCATTGCTTTTAAGGTAAACCCAAGCTCCTCAGCCTCCCTCTCCTCACCTCACCGACCTCTCTGCTCCAATCATCCTACACTAGCTGCAGTTCCCCAAGAACACTCCATCCCCATGGATCTCACTCCTGGCCTTTCCTGCTCTCCCTGAATGTGGCTCACTGCTATCTGTCTCTCAAGGTGTCACCCGTAAAAAAAGTCTTTGCTAACCTATTCCCTCACTGTACTTACCACAATTTATTGAAATGATTTTTCAGGGGACCAGCAACTTTTGGGATAAGAGGTGGCAACTGATTACTTATATTTATATGCCCAGCACCTAGACGAGTGGATGGTTGCATTTACAGACGTACATGAGACAAGGCCATCTCATTACCTGGCAGAGAAATCATGCACAGAGCCACATCTGGGGATATCAAGGAGGGCTCCCCATAACAGGTGAACTGACTCTTGAGGGAAATTCCACATTATGAAAATAGCGAAAGTGACAGCACAGAAGCATGAAGCAGTTCAGGGAATACATGAGCCTGTAGAAATTTGCAGGTCCTAGTGGGGGGTGCTGAAGAAGAAAGTAAAATCCAGAATACGAGGGGCCTCCTATGCTGAGATAAGGAGATGAAATTTTTCCAGAAGCCAGTAGGGAGCCATTGAAGAGCTTTAGATTGCAGAGTGATGTGATCAACTTGTGTGTTAGATAGTGTATCAGTCAGCAATTGCTGTGTAACAAACCACCCCCAAACTTAAAACAACCACAACATATTTAACTCATAAATGTGTGGGCCACCGAGGAAGTTCTGCTGATCTAGACTAGGCTCACTCATGTGTCTGTAGCTGGTGGGTCAGCTGGGACATTTGCACACAATATGATGGAGGGCTGGACTAATTATTCACGACTGAATGGGATTCTAGTAATGTGCCAGTACTACTGTGAACAGAGTGACACAGAGGAGTGGACTGTGACATAATGAAAATATAGATTTGGTTTCTGCCTCCCCAGACCCCCTTCCTGGCACACAGCTGCTAAAACCCTTGGAATCTCCAAAGTGATAAGTGCCTTTTCATATGCTAATGAGATAACTGGTAGCTGGGGGCTCCTGGAGAGCCTCAGGGTGGGGGCTGGTTGCCAGGGGACCCACCATGAACTTTTAGCTGCACCCACAGACCTCCAGGGAGGGGAGAAGGCCTGAAGGTTGAGCAGATCATCAATAGCCAAGGGTTCAATCAAGCATGCCTACGTAAGGAAGCCTCCGTAGAAACCCAAGAGGACTGGGTTTGGAGAGTTTCCAGGGTGCTGAACACATGGAGGTGGCGGGAGGGTGGAGCTCCCCAGAGAGGGCATGGAAGCACTGTGCCTCTCCCACACACCCTGCTCTATGCATCTCTTCTATCTGGTTGTTCAACTGAATCCTCTGTAATATGCTTCACAATAAACTGGGAAACAAAAATAACTCCCTGAGTTCTGTGAGCCATTCTAACAAAGGATTGAACCTGAGGAGGGGGTCCTGGGAATCCTTGGTTTATAGCTGGTTGGTGAGAAAGACAGGTTACTTCAGTATGGTTTCCAGGTGGCCTTGGACCAATCCATTTCCCCCCACCCCTTTTTCCATGTATAGCTCTCCAGGAGGACTGTAGAATGTGCCAGGAATGTAGCACCTTGAGAGAGGGAGGACAGGCAGCAAGGAGCCTGGCTGTATTCCAGTTCCCGCTGACCCCCACCACCAGGATGACCTGCAACAATCTAGCCCTAGAGTATAAATCCCAGGCGGCTTCCTGCTGGGGTCCCTCCACAGTGTTGCAATGGGACACATGCGGATAAGTCTCCATCCACCCTGGCAGCTTTCCTGAGCCTTGGGGGACTGGCTCACAATGGATCCTAGGCTTCTGTTGTCCCTTGATGCCTATCTGTAAGTAATCACCTTGCTTCATGTAACTTGTTGCGGGTGGGGGCTGTTCTGTCTCACCAGGCTCAGGCCAGTTGGTAACCAGTGCACAGCGAACCTGCTTCCCAGTTACAACCTGAGCCATGCGATGGCATCTGACATGGGGGTCAGTCTTGTTGGACAGAGCCCTCAACCTGTGGGATCTGATGCTATGTTCAGGTAGATAGTGTTGGAATTGAA
Organism: Cynocephalus volans; assembly: GCF_027409185.1. Taxonomy (NCBI): domain Eukaryota; kingdom Metazoa; phylum Chordata; class Mammalia; order Dermoptera; family Cynocephalidae; genus Cynocephalus; species Cynocephalus volans. The sequence goes on along the minus strand of NC_084469.1, from coordinate 75,854,991 downwards.
CTGAATTGTAGGACACCCAGTTGGTGTCTGCTGGAGAACTGAAGTGTGAGGAAAAAGCCCACACGTCTAGTGTCAGAAGTGAGGTATTGAGATGAGTGTGAGTACAGAGAGGAAAACCAGTTGGTTCTTTTCTCATTTGGGAGTTTTAGACCAGACCAGGTGACAGGCAAACGACAGGCTCTTTGCAGAAAAAAGCTCAGAGGGTGGAGTTTTCTGAGCACTTCCGAACTGGAAGGAACTGGATTCCTTCTGTCTTGGAAACTGAGGAGGTTCCCTGAGCCAGGCATTTACTCTCAGTTTGGAGGAATGAGATTTGGGAAGCTCCCACACGAACAGCCCCTTCATCATTAGGACTCTATAGGCTGAAAGAGCCGAGACACCAGTCTGAATGCTGTCCCTGGGTGTGTCAGCACAGGCATAGTCACCACTTGGGGATGTTGCTGGGAGCCTTGGCCTGGGGTTGTCCTGGCTCTGTCCCTGAAGTGGGTGTGGCTATACTGACACATCCCACAAGAGGGCAGCAGGGGATCACCAGCCAAACGGGAGCCTTCACCAGAATCAGGCTATTGATATTAGAGATCAGAACAGGCTCAGACAAAGATTTTCTTTTTTATTTATTTATTTACTTTAATTTTATTTTGTCTATATGCAATGTGGTTGATTATTGTGGCCCATTACAAAGACAAAGATTTTCAAACAGTGTCCTGGGTAGGAAGGCAGGATTGCCTGGCACGTAAGAACTCAGCCTGTAGATCCAGACTGCCCCGGGTCATATCTCAGCTCTGTTGTCAGCGGTGGTTTCACGGCATAAGTGGTGCAGTCACGGGCCCCTGCTGTCAGAAAGGCCCTGTGGTTGTTTTAATGCTGTGCTCTTATTGTCTTAAAATTCCTAATCATGTTTAAAATGAGGGGTCCCACGTTTTTATTTTGTACAGCAAATTATGTAATTGGTTCTGTTTGTCACTTACTAGCTGAGTTGTCCTGGGCCTTGTGTTGATTTTCATGGGGTTGATATTAAGTATTTACCTCACAGCGTTTCTGTGAAGATTATTTGAAGTAATATAAAAAGCACCTTATAATGAAAACACATAGTAAACACTCAATAACTTTTAGCTACTATCATTATTATTTTAGGGTTCAAAGGTATAGTCAACAGATCTCCAAAGGCAGATGTCCACTTCTTCATGTAAAGATCCATCTGGCTGGCCATCTGTCAGTCAATCCATCTAGTCCCATTGCCAAGCACTACATAAGAGAGCACAAAAACAAATTGGACGTTGTTCCCTACTCCAAGGAGCCCACAGTCTAACAGGAAAGCCTCCGGTCACTAGCTAACTTGCCTTTGTTTTTATTCCTGGTGTCATTGTACAGATGAACACAAATGAGCTTATGGCCACAGGACTGAATTGCTACAGTTACCAGGATCTAAAAACAGAGACCTGTGACTGACTTTGCTAGGTCACACCTGCTGGATGACCTTGGATGGGACATTCCTCCCTGTCCCAAAGTTTTATGGAATGTGGAATTTAAGAGTTATGAACGAGGATATTTGGCAGAAGAAATTTCTAAGCAGCAAAGCATTCAGGCTGCTACATGGATACTTGTAACACCCTACACTGAGATATGGTAGAAAAGGCATAATGTAAAGCCAGAATTTATAATTAAAAGGGAAGCAGAGGATAAATAATTAGAAAACTCTCAGCCTGGCCTCATAAAGAGTGAAAAGATATCTTTGGGAGAGGAAACCCAGGGTATAGCCCAGCAACTCTTTGCTAAGGAGATCAGACAGAAAGAAGGAATCATCAAGAGAATGGAAGCAAGACCTTGAAGGCATCTCAGAGCTCTTCGAGGCTGCCTGTCCCATCACAGGCCCAGAGGCCTAGGGAGACAGAGCGGTTTTGAGGAATAGGGGCCAAGACACCCTCCATGGCTCGCTACCCAGGGCCACCTTAGGATGCTGCTCCAGCCATGGCTAAATCAGCCCCAGGTGCTGCTGGACCCACCGCTTTGGAAGACACAAGCTGGAAACCTTGGAATATGTGCCCTATGCTGGTCCCACAATTGTATCTTGGAAGTAGATAATTTGTTTTATTTCACAGATGAGATTTTGGACTTTGAGCTGACACAAGTTAAGACTTTGGGGATGGAATGAATGCATTTAAATGTGAGAAAGACATGAATTTGGGGAGCCAGGGTAGAATGCTATGGGTTCAATGTGTCCCCCAAAAGTTCATGTGCTGGAAGCTTAATCCCTGTTGTAACAATATTATGAGGGTGTGAAATTCAATTATGGTATTTCAGAGGTGGGGCCTTTGAGAGGTGATTGGATCATGAGGACTCTGTCCTCAATGAAGAGATTAATCTATTCATGGATTAATGGGTTAATGGTTGGTTTACTAGGTTATCATGGATGTGGAGTGGTGGCTTTCTAAGGAGAAAACATGAAAGGGCTCTTGCCATTCTTGTCATGGTTACTGCAGCAATCTGCAGAGACTCCTTACTGAGAAGGCCCTCATCAGATGTGTTGCCTGGACCCTGGACTTCCTAGCCTCCGAAACTGTAAGAAATACATTTTATTGTTTATAAATTATCCAGTTTCAGGTATTCTGTTATAAGTGACAGAAGTGGACTAATACAGATGGTGAGAGGAAGGCAGTGCTTAAGGGAAGATGTGGCATTGCTGGAGTTCCTAAGAATAGAAGTCCGTATATTTCCTTCAACCTCCCAAGCCACATCTAGGAGGGCACCGTGGACACCCAGAGAGATTTTAGAAGCATCTGAAAGCAGAGGAGACCTGAATCTCCACTGTGGAGAAAACTCAGAAAGAACCCAAAGCTCCAATCAAACAGTTTCTTAAGGTTTCCAGACGGACAGATTTAAGTCACGGCTGCCACATATAGTTGTGCAGGTTGGGTACTGCACAAGTCTAGGGTTACTATTCGCATTCCCCAGTGCAGAATCTTCTGCACACCCAGTGCAGACTTGATTGTCCTGTCTGAGACAGCCTCAGAGAGCTCTCTGAGCTTCAGTGTGGTGAAGAAACAGCATTTTTTTCCTTTTGGTCTGGAATGAGGGGGTGACACTGTAAGGCAGGGTCAATAAACTACTGCCCACAGGCCAAATCTAACCCACTGACTGTTTATGTAGATAAAGTTTTATTGAAACACAGTCACATTCATTTGTTTACAGTTGTAAACAAATTTACAATTTACTATGTAAATGTACAAATGTACAATTTACCGTGGTTGCTTTCTTGCAAAATAGACAGAGTTGAGCTGTTGCAACAGAGACCATATGGCCCACAAACCTGGAAGTATTTACCATCTGGCCCTTTACAGAAAAAGTTTGCCTTCCCCTACCAAGCCCAGACCTGTATCTAAGGACCAGATGGGGATATACAAACCTCAGGAGATACCAATGTGGCCAGACAATAATACTGAGAACCTGTGGTTTCCTCCCCCACCAACACCGCAATGAATCAACACTAGTAAGACCCTCTAACTTAGACACAAACCCAAGAAAGTGGGTGAAAGATCCTCAGATATCACCAGCACAATGAGGGCTTAAAATGCATATTAAGTTTAATTATTTAAAAAAAATAAAGTTACCATTTTGCACAGCTGTGTGAACTGGGATGTCATTTCTCATAAACAGCCATGTTTCTTATTCTGGGTTAACTGTCCCCCCTCTGTTAGTTACTCACCTTCTGTACTGACCAGGTGAAGGGTGCCAGTTTCAGAAGGCTGCCATTCCTCCAGTGCCCTTTTGAAGATGTTGCTTGTACCATGGGCCTGGTCGCCCTTGAGTCCAGGGCAGGCACCCAGGCCAAGAAGGACTAGTAGGCAGGAGTCATACCCTGATTAGTGATGATCTGTACTGAAGAGTGGCAGAGACAACTCATTAGACCTTCTCTCTCAGGAAGTTTCTACTAAAACCGAGCAGGGAAAGCCAGAGGTCAGGAGAGGGCACAGAGTTGAGTGCGAGGTAACAGCGAGCAGACGCCTGGTGTAAACAGACCCATAGGGGACTGGCAGTAGCTGTGGAAGCAGAGGCTGGGAGGAGCTGAGCGGCCACAGATGGGATCTCCAGGTCAGAGATGGGGCGCGCCACGTGCGCCACTGCAGGGGAACTGACATAATGACCCAGTTGCTGCAGCTTCCTGGGGTCCATCTTCTGGACAACATTGCTGTCTCCAGAAGGCCTGGTCAATTAACTGCTTTTCTTCTTGCTTCTCGCATTCTTATCACAAGCCCCTGATCACCAGAGAAATCCAGGGTGGACCTACATTTTTGCAATCTCCAGGAGCCTGGCAAGCAATCCCTTTACTCGCTCACTCATGCACTAGGCCATCCTTTGTTCATTCAGCACACGGTATGTGGGGCCCTGGAGATACACCAGGCCATAGAAAGGGTCCCTGCCTCAGGAACTCACTGACCAGGTCGGTGGTTCCCAACCGTGGCTGCACACCAGCTTCGCATAGGGAAACAAACAAACAAACAAACAAAAAACCCCAATGCTCAGGTTCCTCCCTGGGCCAAAGGAATTAACAGCACTAGTTAAAAGCTGCCCAGGTGATTCTAATGGACAGAGCCAGGAGGGGGGACCTCTAATCCAAGGGGTTTCTTTCAGCCTCTGCTGGTTTTTGCTTTCTAAATCCTTCCTTCATTTTCTCATCTTCTCTTTCAAGTGTTTCCTTTTCTTTCTTTCTTTACCTGCTTGGCCTGTCTCTATTTTAAGTCTCAACTTAGTTTAGAAGAGGCACCAGCTCATGCCAATATTTTCCCCAAATTTGGTTAGTCATCATTCCAAGGGGACTTGATGGAACTTTCAAAGCTTCAGGCCTCTCACAGCTGCCCTAATGGGGGAATGTGTCTGTGTCAGACCCTGCAGCTGTGCAGGAAGGGCCTCGGCAGTGGGGTGGCCAAGAGGGAAAGTGCCATTCCTGCATGGAATGGGTCAGTCTGGGGGGTGGGCAGGTAGTGTGGTTGAAAGAACCCCAACACAGGGGCGAGAACCCCAGCACAACTCACTTTTGCTCCCGTGAATTTATTAATGACTTCTGGGTGACTTTGAGCCAGTTCCTTCCCCTCTCTGGGCCTCACTTTGTTCATATCTAGAGACAGCCCAGTGCTCTTCCTGGTGCCCTTCTAGCTTCAGTATGGTCACAGACACTGTCAGTGCCCTGCCTGTGTCTCCTTTATGCTTGCTGTCTCTGCCCGCCCCTCCACCCCTGCAGCTAGCTTCTCTCTACAAGCACCTGGGATATCTGCCTGAGGTCTCCCTCCATGAGACAGGTCACACTGCTGAGGAGGAGCAGCCCTCATCCAGTGACAGGTGGGAGCTGGTCTGCACATATTCCAGCTTCCTCGCTCCTCTGCCATTGGTTTTATACCATCTCCTATTAGTCCCCAGTGGGACCGAACCCCAATTGTCCACTAGGAAACCTGCTTACAGGACACCCCATATGAGCTGCCTTCCCTTCCTTGTCTCTCTTCTCCACCCCTTTCCCAGTGCTTCTGGGATCACCTCCCAAGAAAACAAGTGTAATCAAATCCTTGTCCCAGGCCTGCTCTCGGGGATACCAAGCCCAAAACCTCTTGCCGGGCCTCTGTGATTCTGTTATGAGGTTCACACACATTGAGGATTGTGTCTTCTTGGTGAGTTGACCCCTTTGTCATTACATAATGCCCCTTCTTTTTCCCTCGTAATATTCCTCCCTCTGATTTAATGCAGCCACCAACATTCCTTCTGAGTGTTTGTATGGTGTTTCTTCTTCCTTCCTTTTACTTTTAACCTATGTCCTTATATTTAAAGTGTATTTCCACCTAAAGCTTGGTTTGGATATCGAGACTGATAATGTCATATGCACACACCAAGAAAGTATGACAAGTTTTATTACATACATAATTGAGTTCTCTCGGAGAGCGGGGCAGGCCTCTCAAGCAGGTCCAAGTGGCTCAGGGTATTTATGGTGGTTAGGGCATGGGACCGTGGTAAGCTTTCTCCTGGTTCGAATCTGCCACAGGTACCAAAGCTTTTCCAGATGGATGAAAGGGAATGAGGGAGGCAAAGCCTCCTCATTATACAGCATCTAGTTGGGTTTTGTCTATTCAACTTGACAACTTCTTTTAATGGGTGTGTTTAAATCATTTTTATTTAATGTTATTATTGATATGGCTGGATCATTTTAGCAGTACTTTTCTGTTTGTTCATGTGCTCTTCGTTCCTTTTTCCTGTCTGCTTGCTTTGGGATTGAGTCTTTTTTATGATTCCATTTTATCTCTACTATTGGATTATTATTCATAGTTTTCTTAAAAAATCTTTAAGGGTTGTCCTGGGAATACAATATGCATCTCGGGGCTGACCGGTTAGCTCAGTCAGAGTGTGGTGCTGATAACACCAAGGCCCAGGGTTCAATCCCTATACTGCCCAGCCACCCAAAACAAACAAGAACAAAAACAAAACGCATCAAATCAAATCAAATCTATATATCTTTGATTAATCACATTGTAATTTCAAACAATATACAGATGCTCCTCCACTTACAATGGGGTTACATCCTGATAAACTCATCATAAGTTGAAAATAAGAAGTTAAAGATGCATTTAACATACTTAACCTACTGTGAGCATCATAGCTTAGCCTAGCCTACCTTAAACATGCTCAGAAACTTGCATTACTCTACAGTTGAGCAAAATAATCCAGCACCACGGCCATTTTATAATAAAATGTTGAATATTTCATGTAATTTGTTGACTGTTTTACTGAAAGTGAAAAACAGAATGGTCGTATGGGTAACTCAAAGTATGGTTTGTACTGAATGTGTATTGCTTTCACACCATTGTAAAGTTGAAAAATTGTAAATTGACCCATCATAAGTTGAAGTTTTCTGTAATATCAATTACAGGAAGTAGAACCTTACAACAGTGCACTCTAAATTCCTATCTCTCATCTTTTGTGCTATTTTAGTCATATATTTTCCTCTTACAAATGCTCTAAACTCACAGTTCATTGGTACTAGTTTTGCTTTAGATGGTGATTTAAAATAAGAAAAAAATATCTAACATTTATGTTTACTTTAAATTCTTTCAATTGTTTTCCTGAGAGATCTTCTTATCTTTATTTTTGAAAAATGTTTTTGTTGGATATAGAGTTCTGGGTTGAAAGTTTTTTCTGTCAGCCCTTCAAAGATGTCACTCCCTCATTTTCTGGCTTGCATAATTTCCAGTGAGAAGTCTGCCGTGATTCTTGGTTTCTCTGCATGTTCTCCCCCACCCCACCCTGCACCCCCAGGTGCCTTCACTATTTTGATGTCTAGACATGGATGTTGCTGTTATTGTTTAATTCTTTTTGGGGTTCTCTGAGTTTCTTTAATCTGTGCTTTGATGTCTTTCATTATTTTTGGAAAATTATCAGCCATTACGTTTTGAAATACTTTTTCTGCCTGTTCTTTTTCTCTTCTCCTTCTAGGATTCCAGATATACATATGTTGGACCATTAGATATTATCCCTCAGCTCTTGGATCCTCTAGTTGTTTTTCTGTTTTTGTTTTTGTTTTTCCCCACTCCTTTTTCCTTTTTTTCCCTTTCCACTGAAGTTGGGTAATCTTTATTGACCTACCTTCAAGTTCACACATTTGTTTTTTTTCAGCTGTGTCAAATCTACTGATGAACCAATTGGTGGAGGAATTCTTCATTTCTGTTTCCGTTTTTTAAATTGTTCTAACATTTCCATTTGCTTCTTAACGTAAGTTTTCCATATAGTTATTTCAAATTCCTAGTCTGTTAGTTCTAACACTCAAGTTGTCTCTGAATCTGGTTCTTTGATTGCTTTGTCTCTTTTTAATGGGTTGTGTTTTTTTCTTGCCTTTTTTGTGTGTTTGCAATTTTGGATTCAATGTTTGACATCATATGTAGGAAAGTAGAAACTGAAATAAATAGTATTTATGACTGGAAATGCGCATGCCTTTTCTTCTACTGGGCTGATCGTGTGTGTGCATGTGTATGTGTGTGTGTGTGTGTGTGTTTTGGGTGAGTGAATCAATCTGGTCAGGAGGTGAGCAGGCCTGGGTTTTGTAGTTGCTATTGTTATCTTAAGTGCTCCACCTACCTCAAATTCTTCTAGTGTTACGTTTTGCCTATGTGAGGGCTAGTTTTCTGTAGGGTTTTCTTAAAGTCTTGTTCCACCCTCAGCTGTAGTCCTGCCCCATGCACTTGCCCTTCAAAGAGGGTCTCTCTCCACACTTTCATCCTCCCCCAGCAGTAGATTTCTGGTACTTGATACTCCATACTTGATAACTTTGTGGTGGTAGCCAGGAGTTGTTTCTCTTGTCCTGGTTTGGCCTCAACCTTAGGCGGGCTGTGTGTTCCTCATTTTTGAAGATGGGGCTTTGCCAGTGATCTTGTCCTTCCCAGTAGTGAAAGACCTTTAATGATCTGGACCCAGGATGGTTTCCTGTCCCTCTCCCACCAGTAAAGAGTTTTACAATTTTCCTTTTCCTCATCCTCAATAAGTCCTCACCAGTGTCCTGAGATAGACAAAGTTTGTTTCTCTTTCCCCAGTGGCTGAAGAAACTTTTTTCTTAGGGGAGAAGGGTCTGAGCAGGGCTTCATGCCTACACTCCTGGAGGCAGTTTTCTCCAGTCTTACTCCTTGCCCTCAGTCTTTCTCATGAGCACCTGAAAGAAGTCCAAGAAGAAGAGACTGTGTTGTGTGTAAACTCCCCCTGGGTCTGTGGTTCCCTGGGATTTTATAGTCTCACACTAGCCCATGCTTGGCCTTCGGCACTTGATTAAACTTCTTAGAGTAATTCTACTAACCAGGGGGTGGTAAGCCAATGTTCTCATTCCACCTCTCTCCAAAGTACCTGTGTTCCCTTAGATTTCAGGGTAATCATTTGCCTTGCAACTTCAGCCCTGTGGTACAGAGAGAGTTATGATTTTGAGGATAATCCAGCTCTTTCTTGCAGTAGGAAGGCACCTCTGCTGGGAATGCCTTGGCCTAGAGCTAGACAAGCAGAATCCAGCAGGCTGGACCCGGAAGGTACTAAGGGGGACTCTGGACCTTCTGCATAAGGGTGGGAGTGGCACTCTCAGAGATTTCTACATCCTAGCAGAATCCAGAAATCACCCCTGAGATTGTGAGAGAGACAGTTTTAGGATGACAATTTGTGGACTTACTCCACAGTGGTCACTGCCTGGACCTGAAGTGGTCCAGGCTACAGAAGGGGTTCAGAACAGTCACTGGAAGAGATGGCCTCATGGAGGGGCCTGGAAGGCTACTGTATGTGTTGAGGAAGGTGTTGCACCCCTGTGGAAGGGTCAGTAATGGCCATGCAACAGTGCCACAGAGTCAACATGGCACCCCTCTCTCTTCCCCTGCTCCAAGTACATTTTCAACCTGTGTTGCCTCCTTCTCCACAGCTATCTCCAAATCAAGGAGAGAAATCCTGCACTCTGGCTATCCCAAATTCTATTGTCAGAAGTTGTTGGGGGTCCAGGGACATGCAGAAGGTCCAGAGTCCCCATTAGCACCTCCCAGGTCTAGCCTGCTGGATTCTGCTTGTCTAGCTCTAGGCCAAGGTATCCAGAGGAGAGGTGCTTTCCTGCTGGTGGCACCTCTCTCTTCACCCTTTCCCTAAGGAGGATGAATTAATCTCCAACCCAAGACACGTACACAGATTTGGTCTCCAGAAAAACATTTATTCCCAAAATTAAAACCACGAGTGCAAAAATCCCTCCTCCTTGGCCTCTGCCCACCCTCACCAGACAATTCTCCAGCCTCCATGATAAGATGCCTCTTCGGCCTATGAACACCTTCTGTAGAATCTCCCTCCCTCTCTTAGCTCCTACAGCCTCACAGGCTGGCTGGGCCTCCCATTCACAGCTCAGTATGTTCTGTCTGGCGTGGCTTCTCCACTGCCTCCCTGGACAGGAGCTCGGTCCAGAAAGCCACTTCCTTATCCTTCAGCTTCTGGGCTGCCTGGGTGGTGGCGCCAATCTGTAGGTACCCTTCCTTCTGGTCGTACTCTGGCCAATGGGGCAGCCCCTCCCCATTGGGGTTCCTGAGAACAGAATCAAATAGAAATTCCCCAAAGCTGCTGTGTGGTCCCAACAACCCTCTAGGATTTGCAGGGATCCCTTGGCTTATCTCTGCCTAGAGACTTGTACACTGCCCGAGAAGGGGAGCTCGCCATCTCCTGGGGCAGCCTGTCCATTTTTAGAGAGCTCTCATGGTGAAGTGCTACGGTCACAGAATTGGGAGTCTGATCTCAGACTTTGGGAGCTAACCCCTCCCAATAGGTATTCCCTGCTCCCCCCACCCCCGCCAACCCTGCTCCACCTTTGCCAGCAGCCTTACCCATTCCGAGCAAAGTTGGCCCAGAATTTCATCACCATCTTGCTGAGTTTGATCTCCTCTTCTGAGGCACCCTCTGTGGGGAAGAAGAAGAAAGCCTTTGCTACTCAGAGTGTGGTTCATGGACCAGCAGCATCAGCACCACTTGGAAGCTTGTCAGAAATGCAGTGTCTTGGCCCTTCCTCCATATCTATTGCATCAACATCCGCATTTTAAGAAGATCTTGCTTAATTTGCATGCACTTGAAGTTCAAGAATGACTGACCTAGGACTCAGCAATGGGCCCGCAGTCAATCCACAAGCTGGCTGCTTTTGTCTCTGTGCCCACCCTGCCTCCTTTAGGGTCACCATGCCACACCCCAGGGTTCCCTCTACAGCAATTCCTCCTCCCAGGGTTGCTGTCTCTCAGGTCTCTTCTCAATCTCTTACACCCACCCACATCTTCAGAGGGTCTGAAAATAACACAGCTGCACAGTCCTAAGGGAGTCACCAGCTCGGAGATGCCCAGAGGCACTGGTGTGTTGGGCAGTGTGAGGTGGGTCCCAAGTTATCTCTGCTGAGAATTAAGGTAATGATGACATTTGTGAAAAATTTTCTTTAAAATAGTGTATTATTAAATATATTAAATTTAAAGATATATGTTTTCAATAGATAGACAGAAGGACAAAGATACACATTAGACCAGATTCAAGGTTAACACCAATTCTGACCTTACCCTCACTCTTATTCTGATATGCTCTGGTGAGTGAGAAACAGAATGGAAGCATTCTCACCTTGCAGGAGGACCTTGCAGGTGACCCTCCCCCCACCTGTCTTATAATGTCACAGGCTGGGATCCTGAGAGTGACTATGGCTGAGGGCACATGAATACACAGCCTCCTTCATGCATGTTATGGCTGAGGGCACATGAATACACAGCCTCCTTCATGCATGTTATGGCTGAGGGCACATGAATACACAGCCTCCTTCATGCTCACGGGAAGAGTTGGAAGCTGCCCAATGTAGTTGCACGCTGTTATAGTAAACTGGGAAACTGAGACCAGGAGAGAAGGGGAAACTTGCTGAAGACCACCAAACCAAGACTGGAACCCAGATCCCCTAACCCGAAGCTCATAGGCATCAAAGAACATTTACCTTTTAAAAACGGGGCCCCAAAGACAGAGAAGAGCTCGTCCCCATGGTCTCCTATCACTGTCTTGGGTTTCATTGCTGATGAGAAGCTTGGGCGATACAGAAACTCATACATGTAGGTGGGGGCCCCGGCATCTGAGAAGACATGATTCATGCACAGCTCATGTTACCAGGCACACACTTGGATGGTATCAAGGTCTCCGGCCCTGCAGGAAACCCTGGTTATCGGTACAGTGCGGCCGTGCAGCAACCCCCTTGTTAAGAGCACATAGAGAAATAGAGTTTCAGGAAAGCTCAGTGACTTGCTTAGGGCTACATAGCTGGTTGAGTTGGAACTGGGATTTGAGCCAAATATTCATATATATAAATAAATGAATACTGAATGAATGACTATTGAAACCCTGCGTCAATCCATTTAAAATAACTATCATTACAGGGACACCGGGTCAGTGCACATCAACCCCTTTGCCTCCTGATGCATCCACACACAAGAAAACCTACATACACCCTGGATGTATTTCACTGATAACAGACTAGTGTTCGCTCACTTGGAGAATATCAACATTCTGAGAGGCGTCTTCCATTCAGCCTAGTTTTGAGCATTTCCAGTGTTTCCCATCCATTCTGAGAAGAGTAAGGCAAATCCGAGTTGCGCGTCTGAAAGCAAGAATGTTGAAATACAAACGTATGCAGAGAGGGAACAATCTGTCTTCTGTGTCTCAGGAAGTCACAGAACTCAGCGCTTCATATTTCACTGTCACGTCACATTTTTGCTTCCTGCTTGGCCCGGGGAGTGTTAAGGCATCAAGGCAGGGGTGGAAAAGAAAAGAGATCGTGGAAGGGGAACTTGCTTCTCTCCTAACCTCTCTCTTCCTCTCTTCTGCCCACCTCGCTTATCCCTGAGGCCCTCCTGTCCAGTCCCCAAGACGATGCCAATTTTTCTGTTGATTGGGTCATCGAAGCTGCCAATTCCTGCTCCTTCAGGGCTAACTCATGGGCCACCCAGCCTGGGGAGCTCAGCTCTTTGCATTGGTCATAACCCCACAGAGGAGAGATTCTGAGAAGGGAAGGGCCAGACCCCAAGTCAGGCTGGTGGGGAAACTTTACAACTTTTCCCCCTTAGGCATAGTAAAAAATTTGAAAAGTGCAGAAAAAAGAAAATGAACAAAACATTACTCATAATTCCAGTGGTCAGAGAAAGTCTCTTTCAATATTTTAGCACATATCCCTTTTATGTATATAAAATTGGGATAATATTATATATGTTCATTTAGAACATAGTGTAATAATTTCTTCAGATTATTAAATATTCATCCCCAAAGGATATAAATATATGTTATTGCAACATGAGCATGTAGAATAATCGCCTCCCTCTGCTTCTATCACTGCACCCTTGTGTAGCAAGAAGTGTTGTTTGGAACAAGCAATCCTTCTGCGGCTTTGTAATCCACTTGTTAGACAGCTGTGTCAAGGTCAAGCAGAACTTGCTGAAAGGAGGGTTTAACCTTGCCTCTGCCACTCAGACGTTTTAGAAAGGAACTCAGAACCCAACCATAGGAAAGACCTTTCGTGAATGAGATAACTTCTTTTAGGCAGCATGATGCCCAAAGGAGTTTTTTTTTTTTTTTTTTTTAACGTTTTGCCTAAAACCGCTGAGATTTAAAAAATTTCTATAATTACCATGAAAGTCCTCAAAGGAAAGTAGAGCACATGTTCGAGTAATGACAATTACGAACAAGAGGCAGAGACAAGAAGAGAGTTAGTAATCGGATAGATGCAAATTAAAACATAGTGTGATTTTTATCTTTGGTGGAGGGAGGGCTCATGAAATTAGCAGTATTATTTTTATTTTTTAATCTTAATATTCCAAGTGAGAGAGAGTTAAGAAATCCACACACTCTTATGCACTGTTGCAATATGTATCAAGAGCTTTAAAATGTTCCTATGGTCTAGCCTAACTTCACTTTTAAAAAACAATCTTAAGAAAATGATTAGAGATATGGTTAAAGATTTATGCACATAAAGCGGAGCATAATGTTATTTCTGCCTATTGGATATTTAGGCTGGCTGCTCATATTTTGGTGCTATAGTCTTTTATTAACAGTCTTTTACTGACATTAAGAAAATTCCCACATATAGTGTTCTATGAACAAAATCATAATATAAAATTGATTTTTAAATTGCATGTAAGATATAGAAAAATTATAAGAAGAAAATACAGAAAAAAATTGTAGTAGATACCTCTGGGTGGAGGAAATATAAGTGATATCTGGTTTCTCCTTTATGTGTTCCCATATTTTCAAAACTTCCTACAATTGTAACATATACATTTTATAATCATTAAAGTTCTTTTTATCAAAAAGAGTGAGATAAATACAAACAATGAAACTTGATAAAACCTGTGTATTCCTGGCAAATAGTCCCTGAACTCAAAGTCATGAAATATCAGATAAAAAAGCAAGTACAGTATGGCCGGGACCAGCAGAAGATGCAGAAGGGGACACTATAGAGGAGACGTGTTAGCGGTAGGGAAAACCAAGTACACGAAAGAACAGATTCAAGCCCAGGCAATGCCTGCCTAAAGGGTTTCATCAGGACCCTCAGGCAGAGGAAGCAGTCTTGAGCACCGGTACGTTACAGTACTGAGGGGTGCTTGGTCACACAGTAGGCCAGCTATAGCTAGTTTTTATCGTGCTTATAAAGTCCTGAATTTTAAAACTCTTTTAGCACAGTTAGAGAGAGATCTGGACGAAAAAACCATTTCCTGGCTTGCAGAACAGGCAAATGAGGGCTGATAGAGAAAGAAAGGTTCTCTGAGGCCCCCCAAATGGCACCCAGAACAGGACCCCTCTAGGTGAGCTCATCATCCCTAACCTCACATCCGACCCACACAACCTTGGGTCAATGCTGGAAGATCCCATGGTGGATCCCATCCCGGCTGTCAGCTTGTGCCTCCCAGTACACAGTGAAATGGACAAAGCTGGACACTGACATTCTCCAGACCACGTCCCCCACACCTCCTACTGCTTCCTCCTTTTGGTCTTCTTGGTCCTGGACAAACCTCTAGATCCTGTGCTTGACTTCCACTCTTCCTCCAGCTCCGTTAGTTAACAAACTAACCTGCAGCTAATTCTGACCTTGGAAACCTTCCAAGACCCATCTTTCAATATTTGCCTTTTAGCCCCACGTACCACCATGACCTCAGGTAAGAAGCCCCTGTTAGGAGATGCTGTTGGTGCCTCACTCACATCCCCTATTTCTGAACATACCAGCCTGACTTCCACCTCCAGCATCTGTATCTCTTTGCCTGAGGTCTTTGGCCACCAGAGACTACTCTGCCCATGCATGCAGCAGGTAAAAGTGCCAGGGATTAACAACCCTTGGGAGCAACCTTCAACCAACGACTTGTGGGAGTTGGTGGATCAATACCCCAGCTCCCTTGCTCAAACGGGATAACCCTGAGCTGTGTCTTCTGCTTGTTCTCAGCTCCAGTTGCCCACAATGGACATGCATCATGAACTGGCTTCCATCTCTTTCCTGTGTCACTTCCGCACCTCACTATTGGTGCTTTCTGGGATCACCTCCCAAGTAAATAACTTGCATTTGGATCTTTTTCTCAGAGTCTGCTACAGGCAGAAACCAAAATGTAACCTCACTCCATGACATATGGGATCAACCTCTGAGGCGTGACCCTTGGGAGTTTCCACATCTGTCTATGCTGGGAGGTAGGCAGGTCAGACACTGAAGCAGGTGGGGGTCAGTGTTCCTCTGCTGTCCAACCTCTGGGAATTACCTCTGTGGGAACGGGCCACATTCACAGATGGGACACCAAATACCACATCTCCAAGCAAGTCCAGGAACAGGTCTTTCTTTTTGACGGGGTCATCTGTCCCTCCTAAATACTTCTCAGTGGCCACCGGAGTCAGTTCCTCAGAGATGTTCTGAAATGGATCAAGATAGGGACGACCACCCCCTGTGAGTGAAACAGCTTCTCCAGCCAGTAAGGACAGCTTGCGTTAATGGTGACCCTCTTGAGCCCTGTGCAACTGTCCCCGAGAGTGGTGAAATGGAAAAGATAGAAGAATGGGGGCAGGACCCTCAAGTCCAAGTCTCCATTCTGCCATTTAATTAGTCTGTAATTTGGGACAAGCCTCTGCCCCTCTTTGGGTCTCAGCCAAGTCCCATGATTCCCTAGACTCTTACAAAAATGGGGTAGAATTTCCACAAGAGTGACGTGGCCGTCTGCTGGTCCAGTTTGCTTTCAGGGAGTGGAAAGTTCATCATCTGTTAAAAAAAAAAAATGGTTAAGCATTTGTGAATCTTCAGGAATTCGCAGGAAGAACCAAACTGACCAACCAACCAAACCAATGCAGTCTGAAGGGCCTCTAATTTTGTCAGGCCTTGAAGGGCATGGTTCTTTGATAAACTCAGCAAAATCAATGGATCAAATGGACATATATCCAGAAACTCAAAGATTGCAAAGGGGATAAAAAAAAGTTGAGTAGAAGCAGTGCCACGTTTTTGTGTGTGAGTGTGTGTGTGCATGTGCATGTGTCATGCTAGAATCCACACAATGGTCAATGAGGCAGAGGGGGAAGGTTTAAGTCAGGCTGGTGTTGAAGCAGAGGACTCTGGGGCAAACAAGACAGACCTCAGAAATATCCCCACCTTTTATAGATGATTTAGGAAGCTCCAAATCCTGCCATCATGGCTTTGGTCCTTTGGCATAACGTCTGATAACCTTCTGAAGTGAGAACTGCAGAACTCTTGACACATGATTTGTTGAAACCTCTGTAGTCAGAGACTTGGCCAAACTCTAGCATGGCTTCTAGCCGATCAAGGCCATGTCCCTAAAGTGACCCCAGCCACCCTTAAAATGCCTGTCTGAGAAAGCTCGATCCTGCCAGGAGAACATACCGTCTGCTCCAGTCAAAACCTTGTGATAGGCAGACCAGGCCCTGAACTCCCTCTTAGAGCAGTTACTTTAGAAAGCTTGCAGCTTTACATCCTTTCTCTTCCCTTTGAGATGTCAGTCTACCACCCACAGCTGTTCCTCAAGCACCTGAGAGCCCTTTCCCTGAAACACAAACATTCAAGGAGATGACTCTCGATCTCCCTCCCAGTCCTACGGAGGTTCAAGTCCCAACCGCAGTGGGGCCCACTTCAGCTTACAACGCCACTTCCAATCCTAAAGCTGACAACGGTTTGCTTCTCCTCCACATGAGCAAGGATTGACAAATCCAGGTGGTCCAGCCACATGGACTAAGTGCCTTCCCATACACAGCCAGCCTCTAAAACACCTCCAGCATTCTGTTTCAGGGATTTGAGTCCAGTTCAAGTTGGATTCTTTCCCTGCCGCAGTAATATTACTGAATAAAACCTGTCCTACTGCTTTAACTAGTGTTGGCTTTCTGTACCTTTGACGGGAAGGAAAGCCCTTCTTTACCTTCAGAAGTTCATTTTAACTCAGAAAGAAGCAGCTTTCTCTGGATCTTTCTGGTGAGGTGACTAAGGGCATGTGTGGAGATTTAGGGGGAAACCATGAGTCCAAGTCCAAGGTGAGAAGCTGCTGCGGCCCTAGGCTTAATAACTCTCCTTAACTCCCGACCTCCTCCCCCTGTCTAGGCCTCCTCTGTATTCCCATCTGCACAATTATTATCTCTAAACACAATGATTATCTTTAAAGGCCCTCCCAGCATGGGCATTTCAGGATTCTCTAATGGGAAGACAATTAAAGGGTATTTGGGGAGAGGTGTTCCCCAGGCCATGCCCCCTAGGTAACAGCTGGGCTATCCCAGAGAAGGTTTCCATGGAAATGTCAGCTCCTGCTGAAGGGGACAGCTGCCCTGGACTCAGAGGGGGGCGTGGAGAAGGAAGAGCTCCTGCTACCAGAGAGGGAGGGGCGGCAAGTGGGGGGAGGGGCGAGTCTAAGGCCTGCACGTTCTCACCATTGGAAGAAGCCAACCGAACTCTTGCTTGTTGATGCCGATGATGTAGGGGACAGTGTTGAATTTCTTTTCAGCCTGAATCTCTTCAGGTGTCTTGGGCAGCAGCACACCATCAATCACAGTGGGCATGAAGGAATAGACCTGCAGAAGAGGGCAGAGACTTGTCTGTGCTTCCCCTCCCCAGGGAGCACCACGTCCCCCTCTCTGCCTGTCTGAGGCCACGGCCAGCACCATAGACCTGTGTGGCCATGGGCGGTGCTGCAGAAGCTCAAGGTCCTAACAAAGGGGACTAAGGCTGTGTGACCCAAGAGGGCAGAACTTCAACCAGGGATGGCAGTGGTAAGGTGGCGGGGAGAGGGGGACTAATCTTCACTCAAATTAACATATATGTGTATGTTTACTTGTCAATATAAATATCTATCACTTATATGGAATATATAATTCCACTTCAAGCACGTGTACATCTCTCTATAGTCAATTCGCGTTATTCACAGTTTTACAGAGTTGCTGCGAACACTGAATTAGCGAACACTGAGCCAGGGCTCCAAAGGGCAATGCAGGTTAGGATCCTGCGAGCTTCTGGTCACAACACCTCATCAGCCTTGTCTTAGGTGTGGGTTTCCCCTTAAAGACATTTTATGTCATATGTATTTCTTACAAAGAACTAGTTATATGTAGTAGTTATTTATAATAAAACACCAGCTGGGAAGGGCTTAACATCTCCTGACCCCGGGTAATGTGACTGTAAATTCTTTTGGCATTCAGCCTCAAAGCAGTGCTCTGCAATATGCTCCCCCCCCCATCTTTCATTAGCTCATGAATCCAAAAATTTAACTGCTTCTCCATCTTCCACAGCTTCATCACACACTGTAGATGATACTTTCGCAGTTTCCAGAATGGCTTCGTGTCTGGATTGGGAAGTTTCTAGATCCTTTTTCTGGATGTACTGTCTTGTTGACTCATGAACACTGAACTCATGGCCAACAGCCCTGTAACTCATGCCTGGACGAAGCATTCCTAACGCACGTATTTTCTCTGTAAGGCACATGGCAGCCTTCTCACACTTAGGAACAATAAATGGCACTTCAGCACTACTCTTGAGAGCCATTTTAAACAGTGAAATTGCTAACAAAAAGTACAAAAATGCAAAAACCATGGCATTAACTAGACTGTGAGAAGGACATTTGTTAGTATGAGACATGAAACAAGACAGAGCATTGCCTCATCTGATCTCAGATGGGAACACGCACATCATATGACTCAAACTTTTCCCACCTCTGCGCATGTCTGCAAATGACCATAAAAGTGCACGAGTATTGATTTGGGGGTCACAAATAAATTTAGTAAGTAGGTGAATTCAGAAATACAGAATCAATGATTAATGAGGAACAGCTCTATTTATTAATTTAAACATGAGCTCTTATTGATAAATGGTTTATTTTGAGGAGGTATTGAGCCCCGAATCACTCATGATGACTAAACTGAGACTTGATTCCCTTTCAGGAATACCATGAATAAAAGAATCAGGGATGGCCTAATATTATATTGATAAATGTCTTAATTTTACCTTTGATGAAAAATATTTATGTGGTCCCAGATTAAGTGGAGCCTGACACAAGTGTCACCCTCTGGGAAGCTGGTTCTGGGTATCGTTACATTTCATATTTAGTCACAATGGTGTAGTTATGAAGAGCATGCATTTTGGAGCCAGGATGTCTGGATGTGAATCCTGGCTCTGCTACTTCCTAGCCGGTAACTTGGGAAAGTGACTTCCCCTGTTTGTGCCTTTGTTTTCTTAGTTTGTTTTAGGGATTTAATGACTGAACCCATGCAAATGCTCAGCACAGTGCCTGGTACCTGGAAAGGACTCAGTAAATGTTAGATATTATTCATTAGCAGAGTTATTACAGATACCCACGTAGACATCAGCCTAATGCACCATATTTCCAGCTCCATGCTCCATGGGCTATATTTCCCTCCCTGGATAGCAAAAGGAACTGGACAATTCCTACACTTTGAGACCCTGTAGCTTCCGGGTCTGTTTTTGCTCCACAAAGACAAATAAATGACAGGCCACTTCTGGCTGCCTGCAGAAGTTCTGTAAAGTGAACCAGACCCAGCAGGACAGGGCCCAGCTCCTAATCCAACATGGCGACAATAGAGAACAGGATCTGGGTGCAACTGCTGCTGCCTTAGAAAGGCTGCGCCATTCAGGAAGCAGCAAGAGGAACAATTTATCTGGAAGGAAGATCCAGGGCAGGCCACGTGCAGGAGTTGCTGACAAGGGTGGTCGATTCTGGAGAATGTACTGACAGGTGAAGAAAGGGGTGAGAATTTCCAAACAGTGGGGATGCCATGTGCAAAGGGACAGAGGTGTCATGGTGCAGGGCTAATCCCAGGAACTTCAGGGTTCTGGGCTTGGAGGAATGCAGGGTCTAGAGAGAGAATCAGATGGTAGAGAACATATCTGCATCATATCTGGCACACAGCAGCCACTCAGATGTCACATAAGAAAGGTCAGGCCTTTAAGAAGGGTGGGGGAGATGACATGCTCTGACTGTGTTTAGGAGGGTAAGTCTAGCAGGACATGAGGCATGGGAGATGGGAGGGAAGGTGGAGGGAGAAGATAGTAAATGTCCAGAGGGAGACAATGAGGGCCCGAGTGGGGGCAGCATCCATGTGGGGAAGACCGACATCAGCAGCACTGAGGAGGACATTATTGCCGCTGTCGCTCGGTGGCTGCCAGTGTCATGAAGCTGCAGCAGGTGATGAAGTTGTGCAGGCCGTGCGCTTTAACTCGGTTGGGTCGGGAAACTCAGGGGCATCCTTCACTCCTGTCTTTTTCTCATGCCTCACAGCCCATCCATCAGCAAATCCTGTCAGCTATTCCTTCAAAATATCCACACTCCAAACACTTCTCACCACCCCTGCTGCTACGGTCTTAGCCTAAGCTGCCAGAAACCCTTGCCAGGATCATTGCAGCAAAGTGATCTTCCTGTATCAGCCCTGTGCCTTCCCTACAGTCAATTTTCAAGATAGCAGTCAAAGAGACCTTTGTAAAGTTGAAGATCATGACACTCCTCTTTTCAAAACCCTCCGAAGGCTTCAGAATCCAAGTCCTTCAAATGACCACCTCCCACCTCCCATTAGCTCGTTAGCCTCAAGCCTGTTCTGCCCCTCACTTCCTCCATTCTAGCCACATGAGCTGCCTGCCCCAGGGCCTTTGCAGCTGCCATTCCCTCTGCCCGGAATATGCTTCCTCCAGCTTTCCTGACAGCTGGCTTCCTCCCCTCCTCCAGAGTTTGGTTCACATGCCACCTTTTGGTCGAGCCATTCCCTGACCCTGATCCTGACTCTGAACCTGCTATCTAAGTTCAAACCACTGGCAACTCTATCCCCATTTCTTTTTCTCTGTAATGCTGAGCATCACCAAACATGCTAAATATTTTATTTTATTTTATTTTATTTTGATTGTACTCTTCACCCACTGAAATGAGAGGTTCCAAGTGGGCAGGGAACCTTGTCTGTTTCACTGCCATATCCCCAGCTCTTAGGTCAGGTCCTGGCACATAGTAAGTGCTTATTAAATCTTTTCCGAATGGCTGGTGACTCTCATTTAATCCTCACAAGACCTTTTCAGGGAGGTGCTGTGATCTCCAGGGAGGGAGCAGAGAGGACAGGATTGTAAGATGCTGCACAGGTGATGTCACCAAACCCTGGCACCCCTGTGGAGGTGGGAGTGGAGGAAGAAATGGGGAGGACACTGCTGGAGTTCCTTGGGTGCCGGGAAGAGGATGGTGTCCTCAGACCTGAAAGTCTAGGCTCCCGCCCTGCACAGCTAATCAACCCTGTGCCTTCCCAGAAGAACGGTACTCCTCAGTAAAGGCTCCTGAAGAAATCCTGATCTACTTATCTCTGTTTCCTGACAGTGAAAGGGTCTAGTCCAGCCTCTACCCACAGGGCCATTTTGGGGAACAGGAAATAGAAATAAGAAGCGGGTAGGCTGGGCCCAGGGGACTCAGAGTTGCTGGCTGGGAGCACTGGACTGGGAGTCAGGGGAACAGGTTCAAGGTCTGCCTATGGTCCTCCTGGCTGTGTTACCCAGGCAAGTCACTGCCCCTCTCTGGGTGTCAGCAATATACACATAAGGAGTTACCAGGATTC
This sequence comes from Cynocephalus volans, assembly GCF_027409185.1. NCBI lineage: Eukaryota > Metazoa > Chordata > Mammalia > Dermoptera > Cynocephalidae > Cynocephalus > Cynocephalus volans. Next base: position 75,833,394 of record NC_084469.1, on the reverse strand, counting down.
CCCAAGGGAGGATTCTTTCATTCATCGTTCATTGGAGCTTAAAGGTATTAAGACTCAAAACCTATAGTCAAGAAACCAAAGGTCCTTACCTCTCTGGGATCTCCATGTAAATCGAGAGCAAAAAAGTTCTGTTAAGACAAAGGCAGAGGATGTGGGTGAGAAGGCTTCCTGGCAGGAAAGCTGATCTTTGTGAGCTCTGTCCCAGAGGTGTCAGGTTCTCCCTCCCGGTGCCACCCCGGCCACCACTAGAGGAAGTGGGCATGACACTGGCTCTGCCGGGCTTGAGCACAGGGTGTAGGTGGGATGGGAGAGGGGCAGCCACTAGCAAGGGAAGGACAGGCCCTGGGGACACTGAGCCAGGACGTCTCTGCCATCCGCTGTTTGTGCCTGCCCCATCCTCCACCCATCGCCCCTTCTTGTTCCTGGTGACAACACCCCAACATTCCCTTAGGAGACCCCACTCTTCCCCATTCTCACTCAATGAATTCATGTATCTATATGTGACCGGGGTGCTCCATCTCCGTGAACACAGATATTAGTTCAGAGATGGGCCCATACGCATGTCAGTCCAACAGAGTTTATCCTAAAACTTTTACAAGAATTATTGAGAAAGAGGGTTTCTAAGCAGATAAGATGTAAGTGCACAGTGGTGTTGTCTTTAGTGTTCTCAGGGGCAAACGTGCCTTACAGGGAAGTCAACACAGAGAAGTTGAAAAGCTGAGGGACAGAGACAGGTACATTCTCAATAATATCATATGAGCATCTGGATCCAGCCACGCCTGAAGCCATCAACTCCTGGATTTTTCAGTTACCTGAAGATTCTGTTACAACACATTGCTCTTTCTACTCAAGGCAACTTGAGATGAGTTTTCTCATCTTGTGTTAGAAAGTTCTGACTCCTACAGGCTCAGTGAAACTCATCCCACCCCATGCTTCTCTTTGGTGTGTGTTCACCAAGACCGCAGTGACTGCAATGTGACGCTATAGCTAACAGGTCTGACCTGTATGCACGAAGTGACCAGGAAGAGTCTCTCCTTCATGGGTTGTAGCCCCACCACCCAGGGGTGTTTGCGTGTTTGTGTGTGTGTGTGTGTTATGAATGTGTCTGTATGTGTGTATATGTGTATGTGTGTATGAGTGTGTGTGTATGTGTGTGTATGAAAGTATGTGTGTATGATCATGTATGTGCATGTGTGTGTGTGTATGAAAGTGTGTGTATGAGTGTGTGTGTGTATGTGTGCGTGTGTGAGTGTGTGTTTGTGTGTATGAGAGTGTGTGTGTATGTGTGCATGTGTGAGTGTGTGTGTATGAGAGTGTGTGTGTGTATGTATGTATGTGTGCGTGTGTGTGTGTATGAGAGTGTGTGTGTGTATGTATGTATGTGTGCGTGTCTGAGTGTGTGTTTGTGTGTATGAGAGTGTGTGTGTGTATGTGTGTGTGTATGAGAGTGTGTGTGTCAGGGGGGCAGTGGATAATCATGGAAGCACTTCCACAAAATTTCAGAAAATCTCAGAAGGATGTCCTGGGTTCTTAGGTCGTCTGGGTTTTCCCAAAGTCACCAACTCTTCCCTTACAAGCAGGGTCCTCTTGTGCCACATGGAAAACTGCTGAAATATTTGCCTCTCTCTAGGCTTCAGAAAAGTTGTGTTTTAATTCCTTGAACATGTTGGTCACCTTATTTGAGTCTGATGAACCAAGCCTCCAGGCCACATTGGACTCAACCCATGTCAATACAGGCAGAGGCAGAGTCCAGTGCTAGAGGCCAACCCCTCGGCTCCCAGGTGATCAGGTCCAGATAGAGAATCCAGGGGCTCTGGCTACTCCTCAGCTCACATTCACACCCTTCCCCACAAAGGGAATGGTTCCCATTGGCCCTAGTCACTGTATTCTCTGGGTCTTTATCCTGAGCTTCCCTGTGATGACACAGCCATCCATCAATCCTCAAATGTCACTTTCTCTGTGAAGCATCCCTGCTGGCTATAAAGAACGCTTCCCCTCGCTGTACACCCACCATACTTAACCCACTAAGTATACGGGTGTGTTTCCCCTTGGATGGTTCCTTGTGAACAGAGAAGATGTCCAATTCATGTCTGTATCACCTCCCCTGACCTCCGCCATATGTTTAGCATGGATGGGTGGATACACGGGTGGATGAAGTCGGTCAGTACACAGAGTGTGGGTGAGTTGGGTAGATATACGGACAGATGGATGATAACTAGCATATAGGGGAGGGCTAGATCATTGTTTTGTGGAAATGGATGATAGAGTGAAAATATATGGTGTCTGGATGATGCATAGACAATGGATGGATTGAAAATAGGTGAGTGAAAAGTTACGGATGAACTGATACTAGATTGATGAAAGGATATCAATGAATTGGGTGGATTAGTGGATGGATAGACGGATAATAAAATGGAAGGGTGGATGGATGGACAGATGACACATGAACAAATGGTAGATAGATGGCTATCCTACAACCACGACTGAGGCAGTCTCAGAAAATTGGGCCACTACTGGGTTACAATCTACATAGTTTCTAAATCATCCAAGATAAATTTCAGACACCTTTCTGAAGATCCTTGTGCTTAATATCCCCATCCCCAAAATTCAGGATGGTGGTTACCCCTGGGAACACATAATGTTTAATTTCTTTAAAATATATCTAAAATAAGAATGGCAAAATATTAAGTTTTGATAGAGCTGGTGAATTATTACGTAATTTTTTATCATGTTATTTTTGGACTCTTTTGGACATTTGAGGCATTTCACAAAAAAAAAAAAAAATTGCACATTCAGATTCAGAGGTTCCTGAGAGGTGAGAGACTGTCCCAGGTAGTTTTCCTAGGATGAGAGAACAGCTGAAATCATGAAGCCTGGGGCCAAGTTTAGAGGGTTGGGGGTAGGGACACTAGAGTGATGTACCTACCATTTTCAGTGTCACATCCAAGAGCTCATCCTCTGTCTTCTGGCGCAGGCAGTGAACCATGACAGCTGAGGTGGTGGTCTCACACCCAGCAGTGACAGCAATTTGCTGCAGAGATCACAGGCAACAGCAGAGTTCAGCAGTGATGGCCCTTCCCTCCATCAATATGGAAAGGGGTTCTACCCAAGTCCAATCTCTGAAGGCAGCATGGGTAGCAGAAAATCCTCCAGACCAGCAGGTATGGCTTCTGAGTCCCACAGAGTGCTGCCTCTGTTACTAATTTGAATTGTGACATGATCCAGTTTCACAATCTGTGTCTCTGGTACCTTCTCTCTGCTAAAATGGGCATAATGATCTCAGAGTTGAATGTCTCAAGAGAGGCAGTGTGGAGTGGGGTTAAGAGTATGGAATCCCGAATTCCATTGTCTGGTTTCAAATCCTGGCTCCTCCACTTACTAGCCATTTGGCCTCAGGCAAGCAATTCTTTTGTGCCTTGGTTTCTCCACCCCTAGGTGGGGATAATGATTGCACCTCCTTATGAGTTAACACATGTGAGGTGCTTAGGGGAGTACCATGGGTCCCCACCACTAAAACTCACGCAGAATTGCAGGAGGTCTGGCTAACAGGATTCCCACAAAGGCACTTCAGAAAGTACAGAATGTGATCTAAATGGGAGCCCTAAAGGAAAGCAGCGTGTCATCCATTGCAACGCACAGATGTCGCTTCACAGGTGAGTGAGGTGTTTGGGAACTGCTAGAGCTTCCACCTGCAAAGGCGTGTGTTAGAGTTTGACATAATAATCAAACATGACTCTCCAGGGCAGGGCCCAGCAAAGATTTGGTCAAAGGGTGAATAGTGAGTATTCGAGGCTTTGTGGGCTACCTGGTCCTTTTCTAGTTATCCAGCTCTGATGCTGTATTGAAAAGTCACTGTGTTACAATAAAACTTAGTTATGGATGCTGAAATTTGAATTTCATGTAGTTTTCATAGGTCATGAAATATTATTTTTCTTTTGATTTTTTTTCAAACATTTAGAAATGAAAAAAAAAGTTATTATTAGCTCAAGAGCCACACAAAAACAGGCCCAGATTTGGCGAGGGGCCCCAAGGCAAGCCACTGAGGAGCCCAGATTAATTCATGAAGAACTCCTGGCCCAAGTCCAGAACCTCTTTTCCTCGTAAAAAAAAAAAAAAAATGTAAAAAGAAAACCCCACTGAAGGGGAGGCTCACGGTAGCCAGTCTCGGATTCCGGGGCTTGGTCTAACTGGCACTCCATCACCCTCGCTGTTCTAAGAGGCCGTATTGGTGCACCAAGGGGTGGGGGTTGAAACCAAGAAGGGACAGGGAGCCTCTTTCACGCTTGATCTGGACGTGGGGTGCAGAGATGCTAACATGAAAATGCTCGATTTCTAAAACAGAGAAGAAAAACTGACTCCTTTCTGGAACCAAAGGGGCAAATGTGATGGGGTAGGGGAGGGGATGGGGGGTCATATGGATGGGAAGCAAAGTTTGGCCAGAAAGAAGGCACAGATGGACAGAAGGCAGAATCCGTGCCAGGGGGCCAGGGTGAGTGTGCGCTGCCCAGAGCAGGATGGTGAGTGTTGCAGAATAATGCTCGGTATGTGTTTGCTGGATAAATAAACTGGAACAGGGAGAAGGAGCGAGGTGGGAGGTGGAGGAGAGAGGTGAGAGAGTGTTGGATACCCTTCATTTTGCAATTTCTGGTTCCTGTTTATTCATGAAGCCAGCCTCACCCCTCCCATATCTATTTCCTTGCAAACTAAATTCTACATTCTTGACGTCAGCCCTGATCCAGTGGGCATCTGTTGCTTATATCCAAAGAATTCTGGGGGGAAAAAATCTCAAAAATTCTAAAAATTCTTGGTGTCTCCATTTCCTCCTCTCCGGCTTACCAGCCCCTTCAAGCCTGGACGCTGCCCCCACCACTCCACCAAAACCAGCCCCGCAGCCCTACCAAAACCCTCCATGTCACTGGCTGCAGTGGGCACTCCTCAGCAGAGCCAACCCTGTTGATCGTCCCTTCCCTTGGTGTCCCACGGCTTTCCAGATAAAGACAAAACCTTCACCAGGTCCTATGCAGCATGGCCCCTGCCAATGTCCCCACCCTCAGCTCAGTCCAAGTTGTCGCTGCTCTCTCTTCTCCGGCCACATCAGCCTTATCTCACTCTCACTCTCAAGATACTTCCTTCTACCACAGGACATGTGCACGTGCTGTTCCCCCTCCCCAGAATCTTCTCTGCTCACCAAGAAAACTGGTACACATCTTTCTGATCCTGGCTCATACATCACTTTTTCAGGAAGCCTTTCCTGATAACCTCCCCTACATCTAGACCGAATGATCCTTTTGGGTTCTGTTATTACAGCAGGTACCTCTTGTCTTAGTTGACATTTTATACTTGGCATGATTACATAACTACTAATCTATCTCTCGTATTAGAGTGGAGCTTCATGAGGTTGCTAGGTGTCTGGCTATGTCAAAACTATGTGTTGAGTGAATGAATGAATCAATGAATGAATTCTCCAGCATCCAACCACAGTCCCAAGGCCCTCCACGAGGAACCACTCCAAGTCTGCGTCCTGCAAGTGATCCACCACAACTCAGGGCTTGAGTGACACCATCCACTGCCCGCTGTCCAGCTCGGCACCCTGCCTCGACAGCCCTGGAGGAGTGTGGTCGGTGGACAGTGCCCTGTGCTAGCAGCCCAGAGGCACAAGCTGGAGTCCTTGTTCTGCCCTGATCATTTGCTGACCTTGGCAAATCGCTTCCACGCTCTGCCCCCGTTTGCTTGACTGTAAGCTTGGGAGGTTGACAAGGTGTCTCCTTGCCCTTCCTGCTTAGCTATTCTCAATTAGTGATTCTTTGAGTATGTCACCTGGATCCCACAGCAAGCAAGACCCCTGAGGATTCCAGGAGAACAGAGGAAAGCGTGCGGGAGCTGTCTAGTGTGAGACCTACCTTAGCCCTGGGATTTACATTCTTCTGGACCAGAACAGAAGTGAGAGCCACGCCACTCTCAGAAATGGCCCGGTGGAAGAGGTTCTTGGCCAAGGGAGATAAAACCTGGGAGGCAAGTGGAGAGGAGGAGAGTTTATGCTCACGGCGAGGGGTCAGTGACACGTTTGCTCTTCAAGGCTACCTCCTTCCCCAGCCCTGTCCCGGCCCGTTCCCCTGCAGACTCTGCAGCTCAGTCTGTTTCCCAGGCTCACCCCAGGGCGCGGCTCCTCCAGGAGAACCGCAGTGGGTGGAGCCACAGCACAGAGCCAGGGATGGAGCAGAAAGTGTGTGACAGAATCGGAAAGACAGCTTGGCGATTCCTAGCCACAAGTTCTGATTCATCATTTCCATCACTCAGAATTTATCCTAAGAAAAATGATCACGGAGGCACAGAAAGGCTTCTAAAGGTGCTCATGTTGTTTCCAACAGCAGAAATTGGAAACAGCTCAATAGTATAAGGTTGGATAAATAAGCAAACTTTTCATTCTTAGCATGGAATAGCATGCAAGTATAAAAGATAATATTATGGGAGAGTGTTTGATGTTTAGGGAAATAATTATGTTATACCATAATATTAAGGAGATTTTTAATTAAAAATTAAGATACATAGATGATAGAGAGATAATTATAGATAGAAATAGGGGGGGAGGGAAGGAAAGAAGGAAGGTCAGAAGGGAAGATGGAAGGAAGGAAGGAAGGATGGAAGGGAAGATGGAAGGAAGGAAGGAAGAGTCATAGAAAAAAGACTAGAAAAATACATGTCAAAATGTGCACAGTGACTCTCCTCGGGTAGTGGAGTGTGAATGACATTTTCTTCTTTGGGCTTATCTGTATTTTTCCTTTGTCTCTCCTTTAAAAAATATAAAACATTTTCCTCTGAGTATCCAAGTATAAAAGCAACACATGTCTGAAAAATACAGTAAAAGGGCTGACTCTGAGGCAGCTGGAGGGTTTCTTACAGCTTCCAGACCTTTCTAATCTGGTTTTCCATCTTAGCTTCCTTCAGTGTCTCCCCCAGCCTCGTTCCCCAAACCAACAAGACATCTCACATCCCCACACTGTGTCTGTGCCCCACACCCCCTGTCCCAACCCTTCCCACCGCCTTCCATCCCTACTCCCTCTCTCCCACCTCCCCCAAACCACCCTGACCCTCAGTGGGTATGGACATGCCATCAGACCACCTCAGAGGAAGCCCTGCCCGCTCCTAGTGCTCATGTGTCCTTGACATGTAGATCTGGCTTCAAGCCAAGCAGTGACCCTCTGTCCAACTCCTGTCCTCACCTCTACTTATCTGTAATTTATACCCACCCCAACTTCCCAAGTGAGGTGAATCCTATTGTTAAAATGTTTAGGAAGGAGAGAGAAAACTCCACCAAGTTAGGAGAGGAGAAACGTCACTGTTATAGGCTGTGGCTATGGCTGTACATTCTTATGGCCCCAGGACATTAAGCTGAGCTCTGAGCTTCCTGGGGGCAATGGGAGTTTGTCCTTAGCTCTCCACCACCTGATTCTGTGCAGTGAGTAGGCTCAGCCCTGAATCCAGATCTTGTAAGCAAAGGTGCCCATGGCTAGATTGGCTGGTCTCCAAGAGGTCCCACCAGCAGCCACATCAAGACTGGGATGGGGCCTGGTGACAGGAGCACTTACAAGAACAGAGACACTTTCACCTCCCGCTGACTCTCCAAAGATGGTCACAGAGCCTGGGTTCCCTCCGAAGTTGGCAATGTTCTCCTGGACCCAGCGCAGTGCAGCCAACTGGTCCAAGTGACCCCAGTTCCCCCGGCTGTGTTCGTCCCCTGTGCTGTGAGTAAGAGAACAGGGTAGAGGAGGGGAGCACAGGCATCATGACAGGGCACTGGGATCACAGAGGGGCCAGGGGCTCTCAGTGAGCCTGCCAGAAGAAGGCTGGGCTTGCACATCCCTGACACGGAGGTCTCCGTCTGCCTTCCGTTCCCACAGCACAGTTGTCATAGGGCTCTATATTCATTGTCAGGCAACTACTCACTGAGCAGCTACTATGTGCCCAACACTGTTGTAAGAGCTAGAGCACACCTGAGAACCAAACAGGCCAAACTTCTGTCCACACTGAGCTCACACTACAGACCACAAACAAACAGATATATGAAATATGAAATATGAAAAACAAACAAATATAGAAGCAGAAATATGGCATATAATGTCAAAACACTTTCACAAGTGTCTTGAGGAAAAATAAAACAGGATAAGGAAAAAGGCTGAGGGGTGGGCAGTGGGTTGCTATTGCAGTTCACATAGCCAGGGAAGGCTTCTTTGAGGCTGGGCCATTTGGGTAGAAACCTGAATGAACTGAGCACATGAGCCTTGTAAATATCTAAAGAAGGGAATTCCAGGCAGAAGAAACAGCATGTGCAAAGGCTCTGGGACCCGAGAAACAAAAGTGTGAATGTAGGAGATGCTGCTACACAGCCCCTGTGGACCATGGTAGGGACATCAGATGTCATTGTAAGTAACATGGGAAGCCACTGCAAGATTATGTGCTGAGGCATGACATGACTCAGTCTGTCTTAAATGATCATTGTGTGGATCAGTCACAGAATAAAAGTAGCAGGGTTATAAAAGTAGGTGGTTCTTACAAGAATCCTGGTGAGAGAGAGAGAGAGAGAGCTTTGATTAGGGTGGAAGCAAGGGACAAAGTGAGAAGTAGTTGGATTCTGAATATATTTTAAAGGGGGAGCCAAGGGGATTTGCTGGATGACTGGACACGGTGTGCAAGAAAAAGAGGAGGGTCCAGGCTGCCCACAACCCAAAGAATGAGCTTCCAGCAGCAGACAAGGAGGTGCTGGGGAAAACAGCATCCTCTTGGCTGGGGGAGGGGCAGCTGAGGTCAAGGGCTCAGTTTATTCACGTGAAGTGTGAGGTACCTTTCAGACTCCAATGGAGATGGGAGGAGCCAGTTAACATGGGCATCTGGGTTTCAAAGGAGAGGTGGGGGCTAAAACCAGGGGGCTCAGCCAGAGCCCTCTGGGATCATCACCCAGGGAATCAGCAGTGAGGGAGATCGGGACAGGCAGAGGCCTGAGAATGTGAGGTGGGAGGTGGCCAGGTGCCAAGAGAAGGATGCATTTCAAAGAGGGGTGGGTGGTCACCTGTGGCTGCTGCTGAGAGGTCACAGAAGGTCAGAGGAGAGCAGGTGCAGGTCACTGGTGACCTCAATAAGAACAGCCTGCTGGCATGGTCAGGTGAAAATCAGACTGACGTGGGTATGGAGACGGGGAGGAAGAAGAGGGAGAGATCATGTGGCAGTTTTACTGCAGCAGGGGGCAGGGATATGAGCATGGGTGAAAGGGACAGAGCCTCAGTGAAGGGGATACATGTGGGACATGACTGGCCTGGGGTAACCCACTGTCAGGTAGACCAGAACCCCCTCTGGCTCCGAGGTCTTCCCGGTGGTGAGCGGTGCACTCCCCCTGCCCACCCACCAGCCCTCTCACGGTCAGATGTTCTGGGTCAGGCGCACTCTGAAAAGGCCTAGAGTAACTGTGTCCTTCAGGGAACCTGGTTCCTGTCCCCATATACACTTCACAGAGAAGACTCTAGCTTTGACTCCTGGGTATGTGGATTCCAAAGAGAAATGAGGTGAGTGGGCCCTGACACACCTCCAGGGAGAGTTGTTCACTGGGGTCGGATGGTGACAACCTCCCATCTCCAGCCCCCATCCTCCAGCCATAAACATTTACTGAGCTCCCTCCATGAGTCTGCCCCTTCCTTCCTTTCCCATGAGATGTGTAGACGATTAACTGCCATGCTACCTCTAACTGCCATGACAGCAGAGTGCAATGTGCTGGGCAGCACAGGTCAAAAGCAGGTGAGCATTTCTGAGGGGGTAGCCTGTGGCTGGGCCATGCAGGATGAATAGGAGTTTGTCAGATGGACTAGGCTCTCCAGGCAGAGGGAACAGCGCATGCAAAAGCTCAGAGTGGACGGCTGTAGCTGGGGAATGAGGAGCAAGGAGTAAGATGCTTCATTAAAGAACTTAGCAAATGTCTCTTGAGGGCTGACATAAGAAGAGCCGGGGTCCTGGCACCCTTGCTTTGGGGGTCAGTGTGTGTGAGGAGAGTTCAACATCTTACCTGAAGAAGCCCCAGATGCCCAGGCGGTACTGAATGGTCACCACCACCACATTTTCATGGGCAGAGAGGGCCAGCCCATCATAGGTTGATGCCCCGCCCACCATCAGACCACCTCCGTGAATCCACACCATCACCTGCACAGGGAGGGGCAGCCACACTGGTTACAGGAAGCAGAGCTAGGAAGGACTAGGGGTTGTCTGGTTTGGTCGCCTACCTCTTGGCCATGACTGAGTTTACAGCCATCTCTGAGTGAACGGTGAGCCCCAGGGCTGGTCTGCAGTAACATGCTGAAGAAGTTAGCATGTGTCCCTGCAGCCCAGATGGCAAGATCCCTGAAGGTGGGGGCTGCGTGGGAATGGTTCTGTGTTCCTCCTTTCCCCTAACGCCCAAGTCTAACTGTGTATATGGGGGCACTGAGTACATAACAGAAGAATGAATGAATGAATAAATGGACCTTTGTCCCCACCTCCTTGTGCCTTACAAAGCACATGTAGGGTCAATTTCTAGTCACAGTTCACAGACACCCTCCCCCACTCCTGGGCACCATGCCAGCAGCATTCCTGGGAGGCTAGCTGGCCTTAACACCCCTCTCTCTTCTACCCCAGGCAACTCCTCTGCCAGCAGACCCTCCCCACCATCAGTCTGCATTTGGCAGCCTCTCCCATCTTGGGCCCTTCCTTTATTTGGGAAATGCTGACTCCCTGGGTCACCAGCCCCTACCAAAGACAATTAGGGAGGGAAATTAGCTACAATCAAATCCCAGACAGTTGGCCAAAGGCAAAGGAAAGTGCTTGGATTGTCCCAGACACAGACAGGTGTCACAAATGGAATTTATGTGCTGGGGAAAGGCCACACATAGTTCAATTTCCTAGTCCATGTCAAAGTGCACTGGGTTGAAGATCAGAAGACTCCAAGCTCTCGTCCTGCCAACCCTATTGTGTGACCTTCCCATCCCCCATCTGGCCTCAGTTTCTCTACCTGTTAAAGGAAGGATTGGGTTGTTGGCTTTTCTCTAAGATTCTTTGCAGCTCTTACTTTATTGGGAATTATGTCTTAGCTGCTCCATGTATCAGATTATTAACTAGCAACTAAGAATAAGCACTCTTGTCCTTCTATTTGCATGAAAGAACTTGGAAAATATAAGATGTGAATCGAAGATGTACAGCAAACTCCCCCAGAGGCCCTATGTCACTAGGGGAAACTACGGTATGAAAAATACATGTTTCCGGTGGTCAAAGGAAGCCCTGGGGCCCCAAAACAGTCCTAGCCCATGATGCCCCCTCTGGTCTGCACTGGAAGATCCCAGAAGGCTGGGACTCTCACATCTTGGCCAGCGGTTCCCACTGCTTACCGGCAGCCTGCTTTTCTTTGTCAAGTCGGCAGGAGTGTAAATATTTAGGTAAAGACAGTCTTCAGAAAACTTGAGTGGAATGTTCTCCTTTCTGTTGGTAAAAAGTTCTGAGAGCACCTGTCCCACCAATGTATCTTGGGAGCACCTGGGAAGGCCAGAAAGAAGGACCCCTGACGTTCAACCAGATCTAAGCGAGGTGTGTCCTGGAGCTGGCCAGCCCTTGACTGGGAGGCTTAAGTCAGAAAATGGAGTTGCTATTACCAGCCTTGAGACACTGGAATGGATAGGAGGACATCTGGGCAGCCAGGTGGGGCCCCGGGACTCACTAAGAGCTCCCAAGATCATGCAGAGTGAAAAGGCCTTGATTCCTCTCCTCTTCCTGGAGCCTTTGGGATGCCCTGGGTCAAGGACCCGACTGTGACATGACCCAGCTCTCTGCTGGGCTCCACATGGTGGGCTGCAGGGTGATCACCATCAGGGAAATGTGTTCTGGTCCACAGGAGATTTCCACAGACCGTGAGAAGTCACTCAAATGGCAGACATTTAGGGCTGCACAGGTCAGGGGTGAAATCTTTGTGGGACACCACCGACAACTGTATTCTAGTGCTGCCTCAGCACTGATTTGCTGTGTGACCTTGAGTGAATTCCTTTCCTGCTCTGCGCCCCAATTTGCCAAGCCTAAGTGAGAGGCGTCATTTCTGTAAGGGTCTTACAGTCCTGACATGCTAAGATTCTACCATCAACCCATCCGAGACATGTGCTGTTAGTTGCCCTGGTAGAGATCTCAAAGATTGAACATAGATTAAAACTGGTAATATTTATTGAGTTCTCCCAGTGTGCTGGGCACCGTTTTAAGTACTTCTTATGTACTAACTCATTTAAGCCTCAGATCAGCCCCATGACATAGGTTCTATTATCATCCCCATTTTACCTATGAGAAAACTGAGGCTAGAGAACCTGTCCAAGGTCACACAGCCAGGAAGATCCATGCTATGTAGTGCTTATATTTCCAAGTATATTATAAGCAACATTCCCATATCTCAATGTGTAGAAGGCAGGCACCACTGCCCCCATATGTAGATAAGGTTACTGAGGTGCTCAGGTGCCAGGAAGACACAGCTGTCAAGTGGCAGAATCAGAGCCAGCAAAGATGACTTCCTGATTTCCATGCTGGGAAATTATGCCCAGCAAGGGGCATAGAATTCATACAAAAGAAATGCAATTGTCAAAAAAGGGAAAACGTGTTCAACTTCACTAGTATTCAGCTAAATGCAAAGTAAAAAGCAAAATAATAATTATTATTTTTTTGCCTATCTAATAGCCGAAAAACTTCTTTTAATAACCCCATGCATTGGCAAGGGTCCACTCAATGGAGATTCTTATATATCAATGCAAGAAGTGTAATTGGAACAGTTCTGGAGGAAAATTTAACAAAAAGTGGATGCTCTCTGACTTAGAAATGTCATTTCTTGGGACTTATCCTAAAATATCCATAAATGTGCATAAACATTTAGCTAAAAAATGTTCATCACAGTGCTATTTATATGATCAAAAACATAGGGCTGGCCAGTTAGCTCACTTGGTTAGAGTGCAGTTCTGATAACACCAAGGTCAAGGTTTGGATCCCTGTACTGGCCAGCCACCAAAAACAAAATGAAACAAACAAACAAATATCAAAAACAATTTAATGACCCCAGCATGAGATTGGGTAAACAAATTATGCTTCGATATCCAATGTAATGCAGCTAATAAATGGCAGTCTATGATATTTAATGGCATAGAATGATGTTCATGATATACTTATAAATGAACAAAGTAAGTATCCAAACTATTTGTGTATATGATTTCATTTTCAAGAAGAAAGAATGTAACAGATAAAAGACTGAAACACATGATCTAAAATATTAACAGCAATTCTCTCTGGTTGGTAGAATTGTAGATGACTTTAATTTTCTTACGTTTTCTTCTCTGTATTTCCTAAATTTTCTGTAAGAAGTATGTATTACATCTGCAATCAGGAAGCAAAAACAGTAAGTATTATTTTTGAAAGAAAGGAAAAGAAAGAAGTCAGCCAGAGGCAGGATCTTGGAAGTCCTCAGAAATGCCTTGCTGAGGAGATAAATAATGTCCAGTGGACACATATAGGTGTCTAAGGTGCTCTAGGTGGCAGGTGTGAGGCTGATTGGAGCACCTGGACTTTTTCGCGCAGCTTGGCCAGGGTGACTGGGACACACCAATGTTGCTCTACTCGTGAATAGGTATCTAGACACACCTGAGAGCTGAAAACCTGCCAAGTCAACACCTCCGTCCACTCCCCACACATGCACCTCCTTACCCACCCCACTCCCCAACTACGTCAAGGCTGAAGACAGGAGAGGAAATAGGACATTACTTCCAATCTAACCCACCTGCTCAATTGCTTTTTTCCCGAAGCACTTATATTTTAACATATTACATCATTTGTTTCTTAACTTGCATATTGTTTATTGCTTGTCTTCCCCAGCTAGAATGCAAGCTCCATGAAGATAGTGATTTTGGTTTTTTTCACTAATAAATCCCAAGAACCTAGAACATGCCTGGCACACAGTAGCTGCAAAATAAATACGTGGTGAATAAAAGACTCTAGAATGCTGTGAGAGTTCTGGAATATTGTCAAGTTTCTATGATGTTCTTAAGGATTCCAGAATAAAGTGTAAGCCAATCAGGGGGTTACCTTCACTCCTTCCTGTATCATTTGGAGGCAAAAAACCATGGAAAGGTGCCAAAGCCAGCCCCACCAGCTTACATAGGAGGGTAAGACGTGGTGTTCTTTACGAAGCTCCATGGTTCTGCAGGCTGCGGTGGAGTGAACCTCAGGGGTCCAAGAGGCGGCTTGGCAAAAGGGATTCCCAGGAAGACGGCCACAGGCTGTGCAAATCCTTCTAAGCTGACATGCTTCCCCAAGACTTTGCCATGAACAGTGTCCACCACAGGCGGTGAGGATGGATGACCTGATGGACATTGAGAGGGAATAAGGACACATCAGAGGTGAAAGGTTTGACCTGGATTCCAGGTGGGTTTACCCACTTTCTAGGCATGTGACCTCAAATAAGTCACCTAAACTCTCTAGACCTCAGTTTATAGAAGATATAAAAAAGGGATGAGTTTTACTGTCCTTTCTAACTCACAGGGCTGTTTTAAGGAGCAAATTGGAGTTGAAGGCATAAAAGCATCCAGTCAAAAGTAACAAAAGAACTGCTAGGAACGAACAAGACATTTAGCTTCCCTCTTAGAAGCCTCTGGAAACATGTTCATTAGGATTCTGGCACTGAGCTGCTGGATGAGAAGATGACCAAGAGGTGGCCCCTGTTCTCATGGCACTGAACCTCGTCGGGAGAATGAGCCACATGCATACTTGACCCTAATGTGGGAAGAAAGTGGCCATGTCCTGGGAGAGGTACCAGTAAGGTGCTACAAGAGTTAGAAGAGGGAGAGAGGCCTTCTGAGTGGTGGCATCGTGGAGGAGCTGGGGCTTGCAGGGGGAGGGGGATTGAATAAGGGGAGATGGAAGAGGCAGGTATAAAGCAGAGAGAAGAGAATGTGCCGAGGCTCGGAGACAGCTGCACCACGGTATTAAACACAAATTCTATTTTCTGTATTCTGATGCTTTGACATTGGAGGCCTCGCCGACCCTGCAGGGCCTGCCTGGGGAAGGGCGAGTGGCCTGTGTGCACCAGATGGAGTCTATGGACAGAGGAAATTAATCCTAGAATGAGAGGATGCCGGGCGGGGTGGGACTCAAATGCCAGGCTAAGTGCTTGGGTTTGAGTTAGTAGACAAATAAGCAGCCAGAACAGTTGTGCAGCAAGGGACAGGGTAAACTTGAGGAATATTCTTCTGTTTGGCTCTGAGCAGGGTCATCCAGAGAAGAGAAGGAAAAACTGGGAGTCAGATCCCTGTCTGCTCCATTCTTGTGGAGCTGACAATTCTTCCTCACTGAGCTGAAATTCATATCTCCGCAGCTTCTGCACCAGTCCTGGTTCTACCTGCCATGGGACCATGCTGAGCTAATCTGATCTCCTCTGACGCGGCAGGTCACCTTCAGACCCTTGATCATGCCCAACTCTCAAGTCTCTTGTCTGGCCTCAGTAACCTCCATTTGCCAAGCATCCCCCATAAGAAATAATTGCTAGCCTCATCCTTCCAATTGCTTCCCTTTGGATACAAACAAAATGTGAACATCTCCCTCAAAATGTGTGGCCAAAACAGAAAAGAATAATCAGGATTTGGTCTCATAGAAGAATATTCAATGATATTGGATATTATGCAAAACCAGGTTACAAAACAGTATTCCTGTCTCATGTTGAGTAGCCAGTCCCATACTGCAGACATTCATATTGTATGCTTTTGTTGTTGTTGCTAACTTTTACAAATAATACCAAAATGAACTTCCTTGGAAGCATGTATACTGAGATGTCAGTGGGCAGTGACATTGCACGTGACTTTTTTTCTTTGTTTTTTCCAAGTTTTCTGCACTGAACATCCGTTTTAATAATTAGAAGAAAATTTTTATGAATATGGTGAAGTTTATATGGAATTTTGAATGAGGATTCGGTCCCTGCCTGGATGTGAAGGATATGGAAGGGAAAGACCAAAGAGCTGGCGTGTGATGCTGGGTTCCAGTGTACACAGGTTCAGTTGAGAAATCACCAAGATGTCCTGGTAAGAAGATGCCACAGGATGTGGGCACTTCAGGACTGGAAGGAGGTTGGGTGAGGGGGCAGGGTGGACTCACCTACCTGAAAGTGAGGGTGCCCACCATGGATGTGTGTGACTTCACTGAAGAGACCAGCGTGCGAGAGAAGAGAAAGAGCTGAAGACCAAACAAAGGGACAGCTACAGCGAGACTGAGCATGTCCGTCAGAGCAGTGGCAGGAGACCGTCACGGTGTCATGGGAGCCCAGGGAGGAGGAGGAGGCGCTGGCCGAGAGTGCTGAGTGCTTCAAAGAGGTGAAGGAGGGTAAAGTCCAAGAAGAAACCACTGGGCTTGGCCTTAATTGGGTCAGTGATATCCTTCAGCAGAGATGAAGTGCATAGAAGCCAAATTGCCAAGGGAGAAAAAGCAGGTGGGTGGGGTGGGAGGCGTAAACAACAGTGGTATGAGGAGTTACCACCTATATCACATGTAATGGACACATACTGAGCACTTACTGAGCCAGACGTGCATTCCACTTTCTTTAACATAATGCTCGAAAAAGCTTAGCTAGGTAGGTGTTAATATGCCCATTTTGCAGATGAGAAAACTGAGGAAATGTAAGCAGCCCATATCAACTTCCTAAAGATGGATATGGGATGGCATTGTCATGGGGGAACCAACGGTAAAGGAATGTTCCACTCCAGATTTGGTTCCTTTCCTTTCTTACTCCGCCCTTGCACTCAGTTCCTGGCCTCTAACAGCCTCACACAGCCAGAAAGAAGACAAAATCCAGACGGGGTATGGGCTTTCAGGCATTGGTAGAATGTCAGGCAGGGCACTGGCTCTGGATTCAGAAGCCAGAGATAAACCAGGGCATGATTTTCCACTTGACCTTTGGCAAGTACATATCCCTCTCTGAGTCTCAGTTTCTCCGTCTGTAAAATGGCACAGATGCATTCTGAGGTCCCTCGCTCTACCCCTGTATTAACCATTTATTTTATTTTCTGTATTCTCACACTTTGGCATCTGAGGCCTTTCTGACCCTGGAGGAACTGTCTTTCCCAGGGTCCAATCAATCCAGAGCCCACACCCCAGCCACCTCCTTTATCAGGTCTCACACCCTGGGCCACTATCCACCTGCCCTGATCACCTCAGAGACAGATACTAGACAACTAGGGACAGCCCTTGTGCTCCAAAGACCCTGAAATTATTCAAACCAGCCAATCCCCAGCCTGCTTACCCTGCCTTGCCTCTTCTGTCCAGTGGAAACCACAGTAAAGGCTCTTGCCCACAGCACCGCCCCTGCCCGCCTCCTGACTGACGCTGGTGCTTTCCCTCCCGCTTCTTCCCCACCCCGGTGGCGCGCCCCTCCTCTGGGAATATAAATAACACTTTTGTCCCAATTGCAGCTGGCTCCTGATATGTTGGCCTGGCCACACCTCAAAATGTCTATTAATACACTACATTTTAATACAATCCCTTTATTTATCTGTCCCTTTTCTGTACCTTCTCAATACCAGGCACTATCCTAAGTGCTTTAGAAACAACCGCCCAGGTAGGTCATCCCTAAATTAAAGACGTGGTGACCGAGGCACAGAAAAGTTAAGTATCTTGCCTAAGGACACAGGGCTAGGAAGTGCTGAACTGAGATTCAAACCCGCGCACTCTGGCTTCAGAGTCGATGCTTTTAATACCCTGCTAAGCCACTCCCCGTGACTGGCCCTATCTGGACTAACAGTCACGGGGGAGATGAACCGAGCTCCCTAAATTCCTCAGGTGTCGCCCTCCCGCGCCCGGCGCGTGCCGCTGCAGGCTGAGCGTTTGTCTCTGCGCGTCTGCGCGGGGCCGGGGCTGCCTGGGCTCCGCGGCTCCAGGTTCGAGTCCAACTGCAGAGGGCGCGCGCCGCTGCGGAACAGGACCTGCCATATTTTTGTCCTATCGCATCTCCATCCACCTCGACCCAGGACAAGGATTTCTAAATGTGCGCCCCGACATTTGCTGTTTGTATTTCAGGACTCACCCCAAGCCGTGCAAGCGGCGAGAGAGGTCAGGACCAGAGCACGGAGCCACATCGTGGACGGGCAGCAGCGCGCGGGGCCTGCGAGGTCTCGGTGCAGCTCAGCGGCCTGCGCAGGTGTCGCCCCAGAGCCCGGACTCCGCCCCCGACCTCCCGTCCCCGCAGCCCGATTGCCTAATCCGTGGTAACAGAAAAGCCGGGCCCCTTCTGAAATCTGTCTGGTTGCCTGTTGGGCCTCCGAGCCACGCCCGCCAGGAGTTCACCCTCTTATCTAAACAGTTCGGCCTAAACGCTTGGATTACACATTGCCAGAAATGGTCAGACAACTCGTTATGTGAGGGCTTCTCCTGGGTAGGACAGGACCCTAGCCTCGGTGTGCTGCGAGCTTCCCAAAGGCAGGTGCAGCAGATGCCTTCAGGCAAAGGGCAGCTTTGGTCTGGGGTCCTCAAAGCAAGACTGAAAGTTTCCAGAGTCACTCACGGTCCAGCAACTGCCCAAACGGGTAACTGAGGACACATCTCTTAGCTCCCTGGGCTTGTAGTTTATAGAGTTCTAGGCTCTGAGTTTGGAAGCGGCCTTAAATTCCAGCTGTTGTCCTTTCTGATGCTTACATTAGCTTTACAGTATTCCTGCCAAATGGCCCAGCCTCCTGTCACACACCTCCAGGGTCAGGGAACTCACTACCTTTCAAAGCAGGGCTTTTTGAGCAGAATGTGAAAATGAACTCCATCTCTCCACAGTGCCCGGCTCTGATCACCTATCCCGCCATTTATCCATTCATACTTCAAGCATTTACCCAAATGCCTGGCACTTGGCGAGGTGTTATGGATACAAAGGTGAATCCAAGACATAGTCCATTGTCTCAAGGAGTTCCCCACGTAGTAGACAAGACAGGTTGGCGCGGGGGGGGGGGGGGGCGGTGCTGTGTAACATGGAATCACCAAATTAGAGGGATTCAAAACTCTCTGGGTACACCCCGAAAAGTGTATTTTACAAACTGCTGGGGACACAAGGAAGATGATCAAAGGCTCTTCAATGATCTTATTACATGTCCAAGGACAGAGAATTGGTTAAATTCACTCTGGTACAGCCGACTAAAGAAATACTATGTACTCACTCAAAGTAGTCATGCACATCTCTATTTATTGACAAAGTCATGATGTATTGTGAAGGGAAAAACAGGTTATAAATTGTTAGACTGCTTTGGGAAACAGACTGGCAATTCCTCAAAATGTTAAACATGGAGATACCATATGACCCAGCAATTCCACCCCTAGGAATATAGTCAGGATAACTGAAAACATTTCCATACAGAAACATGTACACAAATAGTATGTTCATAGTAGCCAAAAAGTGGAAACCACCAAAGAAAGTGTCCATGTAATGACGAATGGCTAAATAAAATTGTGGTCTACCCATACAGTGGAATAGTATTCAGCCATGAGTAGAATATGCTCTAATACAGATGAAACTTTAAAACATTACCCTAAATGAAAGAAGCCAGCCATGAAATTCCACATTGTATGATTCCATTTGTATGAAATTTCCAGAATAGGCAAATCCATAGAGACAAAGTTGGTGGTTGCCTGAGGCTGAGAAAGGAGGCAATAAAGAATGACTGCCAATACATATGATGTTTCGTTGAGGGATGATGAAATGTCCTGGGAATAGACAGTGGTGATATTTGTGAACATACTAAAAACCACTGAACTGTACACTTTAAAAAGGTAAATGTTATGATATGTGAACTATATTTCAATAAAATAAATATATGTTTTAAAAATCCCTTTATGTACAGTTGACTTTTGAACAACATGGGGGTTGGGACACCTACGTTCCCTAACAGTCGAAATTCGTATATAACTTTCGACTTGTTGGGTTCACACTAAGCGCCCTGGCAGGGAGAAGTGGTGGTGGGGGGGCAGGTGCTGCTTCATTACTTAACTACTAGTAGCCTACGCTTAGGTAGGCTACTTAACTGCTTAGGTATGTCATGAATTCATTTTTTCCAAAATTTTTCCAAGATATCTATTGAAATAAATCCACATATAAGTGGACCTACGCATCTCAAACTGTGTTGTTCAAGGGTTTGCTGTATAATCTGATCATGTTTTAATAAGAATAATATATTTGCATAAGAAAAATTCTGGAAGGTTATACATCTAATTAGTATTACGACAGCCATTTCCTGGCTGTAAGATTGAGAATGATTTTACTTATTTGTATTTTCCACTTGTATTCATCCATAAAAATTATTTGAGAAGTATTGATTGAGCGCTTACTGTGCAGCAAGCATTGTGCAGAGTGGTTTGTATGCAGGCTCTCAGTTTTCAGACAACCCTGTGAGACTGACACTCATTGCCTGAGGCTCAGTGTGGTTAAAGAACTGGCCCAAGGTAAGAGGAAGGGCTGGGGACTATAAAACCTGCCTGACTTTATAGGCTGTAGTCTGAGCCGCTCTGCTGAATGTCAGAAGGTTTTTGAAAAACCAGCCTGGTTGGTGCCCTAAGCATGTGCTTGATTGGCCTGTGCATGGTCTCATGCAGCCTCTCTCTTCTGGGATCTCCCTGCCTCCACCCCTTCAAAGTGCCCATGTCTTTCTGCTGATCCATTTTGAATCCTCCAGGCTGCCAGGAAGGATGGGGAGCTGGGGGCTATGTGAGGCTATTCAGAGGAGACCAGTGGCTGGAAACAGAGCTCTGGGGTTATTGGGAGAAGCAGTGGCTGGGTGCCAGAGGCATTTTCTGACTGTTCAGACTTTGTGATGCCCCTTCCCCAGGGGAGACTTGTCGCTGGGAAGGCATTGCCCAGCCAAGAATCCATGAGCCAGTCCCCCTCACATTTACTTGCAGTCATAAGATCAGTCCTTGCCAATGGAGTCAGAGGGGACATGAGGCAGAGTCGGGTGCAGGACAGCACGGTAAAGAGGAAGCTGGGTCCTCCATGCCCCCTGTGGCCCCTACAACCAGCTAGAGGAGGGGATGGTGAAGTGACAAGGTGGCAGGAGCCTGTGTCGCTGAACTGCATTTGGACGACAGCTGCTGTCTGATCTACAATAGTGTTTTAGACTTTATGTGAGGGAGAATAAAGACCTATCACGTTTGAGCCACTATACAAAGTTTCGGTGTAGCCTACCCTGACAAATACAGGCAGATCGCAAGTAAGTGGTAATCAGTGACACAGAGGACTTTGTCGCTTTGGTCTCTCCTGCCTCCCCCGAACAGGTGTGCACACACTCACAGCCTCTTTCCTGGAAGTCAGGGCCAGAATGGATGCTGTGGGTGGCCGGCCATTCCTGTTGGGCCTTACAGCTTTACTGCTCTCATGACTTCCAACTGCCGGGGGCTCTTCTCTGCTTGAGGGATTTCCTGCAAGTCAACCAAGCCATTCTGTGCACTGCAGGCCAGAAATTCGAGGGATAACAGTCCTCCCACCCCCTGGAGGAGCCCTCAATCAAGACTGATGGGAGTATAAATACCTCAGCTCCCTCCCTCATCTGGTGGAATAACATTGAAATACATACCCTTTTCCTACAGTTTCTCTTGAGATTAAGCTCCAGTCACCCCAATAGTAACCAGCTTCATAGTAGACCTTTATAGGCTGTGTTCCCTTCCCTACCTCACGATCCTACTCCCGCCACTGTTTCCTGCACCTCCCAGATAAACAATTTGCACTTGAATCCTTGAGTTAAGTCTGCTTCTGGGGAAACTCAAAGCAAGGCTTTGACCAAATGAGCCATACAGCCTGCTGTGGGTCGAATTGTGTACACCCAAAGTTCTTGTGTTGATACCCAAACCTCCGGTACCTCAGAATGTGACTGTATTGAAGACAGGGCCTTTAAAGAGGTGATTACATTAAAATGAGGCCATTGTTGTGGGCCCAAGTCTAATCTGACTACTATCCTCACAAGTAGAGGAAATTTGGACAGAGAGACACCAGGGGTGTGTACATGCAGAGGGACAAGCATGTGAAGAGGCAGCAAGGACACAGCCTTCTGCAGGCCAAGGCGGATGGCCTCAGAGCAAACCAGCCCTGCCAGCAGCTTGATCTTGAACTGTGAGGAAATAAATGTGTAAACCACCCAGTCTGTGGTGTTCTGTTAAGGCAGCCTAAGCAAACTAACACGTAGTCCCAACCCAGTTTCTTTCTTCATGCCCTGAGGAAACTAAGGCCCAGAGATGGGGAGGGGTTGACTAAGGTCACGCAACAAATCAATTGGCAAAGTTGGGACCAGAGCTTGAGGCTTTTGACTTCACCATATTCTCTATGTTTCAGGGGGCAGCCGTCTCACTGGCTTTAATGGATCAGGGAGGTGTTCTAACTGCCAGCCTTATCATAAGGCAAAATATCTTGATTTTGTACACGATCGCATTGTCAGCTCATGGGTCCAGGATGAGGGGCTAGGGCCGAGGGGTTACAAAAGGCCAGAGAAAGAAGCATCTACCTGGGAGATTTGTTCTGTTTTTCCAGTGTCACTTGGCAGCCAGACCAATATTGACAGCAGGGAGGATTGGGCAACCAGCAGCCATAAAGTACAAGACAACCCCAGAGATGGGCATGGGTTCTTGCCCAAGGCCACAGGTTTTGGCTGAAACAAAGCTTCTGGTGACCCAAATTCAACAGGGGTGCTCATTAGCACCCATTCTATCCACTGCAGCAGGCTGGTGAGGGGGAGCCCTGTGTCGAGGGTGAGGACATTGAGACAGCACTAGAATCAGTCTGCAGAGGTGACTGACTCTAGAAAGGAACCTGGGCTGGGGTTCCTGCCTTACTTTTATTCAGGAGAGAAACACGGGTCATAAAAAGCACCCTTATAAAAAGCACCTCTGTCTCTACCCACATGGGACAATCTGGGTGGTCTTGCTAAGTAGACAATGCCGTTGCCAATCACTTACACAACACACATACACACACACACACACACACGTACGTTACCATCCTTTTGCCCTAGCCAGCTGGCCTTTGAAACCTGGGCACCAGCCCAGGCTCTCAGCCTATGAAGATTGTATGGTGCTGTCTCAGCAAAATATAAAAGGTAGGGATGAATTATTCTCCTGATTCACTGTTCAACCACATGCCCACTGGTGACACCAGCCAATTCTGCAAACAGAGGCAGCCACTCCTAGACCTTTCCTGCACCTGACTGCAGCCTCTGAAGCACATTCCTGGGTCACGATGACTCTGCAAAAGTAATGGGTAAGGCTGTAGTCTATCAAGCCTCATGCCAGATCTTATTTTTTCTTAACATGTGAAATTTCCCTGCATCACTTTAGCTATTATTGATACATCTCTTTAGGTGGCAGTTGATTGGGATTATTGCTTTTCCCCCGGGGAACTACCTAAGGTTTCCCATGTGATTATAGAATCCGGAGAGTAAAATCCTGAGAACTGGCCTTAACTCCTAAGCAGTTGGGCAGGATTTGGAAGAGTAGGTGCCCCTAGGAGTTTCAAATTAATCCCCCCCAAACCTCTCTACATCCATCGATTTACTCAACAGATATATGAAGAGCACATATTTGATGAGGCATTGGACAAGAGCAAGCCCGTGTCCTATTGGGCTGCTCACGCAGCTTGGCCTGTTAATCATGGGATAACTCAGGTATGGATTGAGTGCTAGAGAATGTGGCACTGGGTGACCAGAAGTCTGGGAACCAACTGGGTGGCATTTGGGGATTCTTTCTGGGAAGAGAGGTGGTAAGAGGCAGGAGTGGCTCTGGAAGAGGTGCCCTCTCGTGCACCATTCACCATGGCTCGACACTCTATGAATCTAGAATTCTATGACATTTTCCAATGCAGCCTAGACATATGCAGTGTTTCTGGAACCTCAGTTATGGTCATACTAATATCATATTTTTGTCATACCAGTGTATCATCTGTAGTATTATTATCAGGTTTTTTAAAATGGATTAACTCTTTTTATTTTATCAGACTCATTAGAAAAGGAGATTTTACATCATTTTCATAAGTGGAAGACCGGTATAACGTGCCATAAATTAAAGGTAAGCATGGAAAAAGTGCCACCATATTTTTAAAAAATTAAAACGATAGTAAAAACAAAAAGTAAATAAGGACATGGAAGTAATAACACATCCAGTCGACAAAAGCCTGTACCTGAAAATAAGTCACTGAATGGGAAATGTTCATGACTGATGCTTATTTAGAAATATAAAGGCAGTGGGCCGGCCCCGTGGCACACTTGGGAGAGTGCAGCGCTGGGAGCGCAGCAGTGCTCCCGCTGCAGGTTCGGATCGTATATAAGGATGGCCGGTGCACTCACTGGCTGAGCGTGGTGCGGCCGGTCACAAAAAAACAAAAAAAAAAGAGACAAAAAAAAAGAAATATAAAGGCAGTGACAGACTTGACCACAATGGTCATGATTGTTAGGTGAGAAGGCTTTGGCTTTGTTGAGGATTATTGTGACTATAGCCCATTTCCTTGTGCTTCAGGGAGCTTCTTTTTCTTTTTGACATTAGGATTATTGGGCAAAATTTGCATTATATTTACACCTCTCAAGGCCCTTGATGCTGTCTTGTAATTAGGGGGTCAGATTTCCTGGGGCCAATTCAGTCCTAGGACTGTCTGAGTCAGAGAGTCTGAGGGAAATTTTGGCCTGGAGGTGGGTCACAGAGGGGAACACTGCACTCCCCCAGGGCATGTGTGGTCATCCTGAATGGCACAAGCAACTGGCATTCAGGCCACCTGCATCAGGCAATCACCCTGGGACTGCTGAGTAAGAAAGCACTAGTGAAAGCAGCATAAAGGCCCAGAGTGATTTATTTTTCTCTTATATAAAGAACTACAGGGTTGTTCAGGTCAACAAGGTATCTGTCCTCCATGTGGACATTCAGGGATCTAGGCCAGGCTTTCAGCAAACTTTCTTTAAAGGACCAGATAGTAAATAGTCTTTGCAGTCCCTATGGTCCCTGTGGCAACTCCTCAACTCTGCTGTTGTAGTGGCAGGGGCCACAGACAATACATAAGCAAATGGGCGTGGCTATGTTTCAATAAAACTTTAATTTTAAAAGTAGTCTGCAGGCCACATTTGGCCCTTGGGCAGTAGTTTGCTGAGCCCTGATATAGACTATGGTGGCTTTGCTGTGGTTAACTTATGGTTTCTGAAGTTGCCCTGGGTGTTGGTTCTAGTCACCTGGAAGGGGAATGAGCATGGAGGAGTGACCGTGGGGAGTTACACGCCAGGCCTGGAGGTGGCCTCCTCGTTTCCACTCATGTTGCATTGGAGACGATTTAGTCACATGATCAATCGCATTGCGAAGAAGACTGAGAAAGAGGTCTGGTGTGTGCCAAAGAAGGTAGGGCAGATTTCAATGAACTGCCAGAAATCCTTGCCACAAATAACACTCACTAAATCATGAATTTGATATTAGGACGTTTTTTCCTAATACACAGCAAAATAAACACATAACCATTATATAAATGCCTTAAAGATTGTATGCCATCTGAAATGATCTTGCATAACTCCAGGAATAAGTGCACTACGCTCTGATAAACACTGTGTTTTTATATTTCTTTTATTCAAATCACAAGAGCCTGATTAAAACCAGTCCCTATTTGTTAGGGCTTTTCCATAAAGCTTTCCGTCCGCTGTTCAAGAATAAAAAAAAGAAAAAGGGTGATTCAGAAAAACATGTAAAAAAAGAAACCCAGAAAAGTTAAAATCTAATTGTAATCTGAAAAAGGTTCTCAAAACCCAAACTAGATTATATTATAAACATCTGGGTGGATAGGGTGGCCTTAATATAGAGAAGTGTTTGTGTATTTTCTTGCCCTGAGAATTGTCACTGTTTATACATGTTAATGCCCAAGACCGTGATGCCTCCTGAGAGTACTGAGTGTTAAGAGACGGGCAGGATTTGGAGGAGCAGAGAGGACATCAGCAGTGGTACGAGGCAGATTTGGGGACCGTCTGGGAAGGCCAGTTGGACTGGAAGGGTGATGTGACGACAGAGGGCTTGCATACCAGGCTAAAGAGAACAGACTTTATCCTCAGATAATGGGGAGCCTGTGAAAAGCCTTTAATCCTGGGAACAACAAGATGAAAAGGGCTTTTCTGAAAGTAGAATCTGGCAGAAGCAGGCAAGCCATTTGGAGGGACCGGCAAGTTTACTTTGAAAGGAAATCTCCAGAACAGTCATTAGAGAGGGTGAAAAGCGAGCTCCCCTTTCCAGAGACGGTTAAGTCCCCTGCGTGTGAAAGCTTGGTCTTTTGGGCTCACACAGGGCTCAGCAAGAGTAAATGACATAAGCTTCTCCAAAAACCTGGGCTGTACAAAGCCTTGGCCAAATCCAGCATCTACTGATGCTGTTCCTCAGTTCTCACTTTAGAAGGTCCTGGGGGGATGAAATCTCTAGAATGCCTTGTGGGCTGCTTGGCAGCTCAGGGGGTGGCGGAGAATTGTAGCCCTTCTGAGACTCCCAAAGTCATTGTCTATTCTGTCCCTGCTTGTCCTTTTATGGAAGCAAGTCGGGAGCACATCAGGGGTCATATGGGTGTGGATGTGGGGAAGGATGAGAACGTCCACAGTTCCCCTCCATCCCATCAGCCAGGTCCAAAGACGTCTTCAAGCTACACACATACAAAATGTCCTTTTAAGAGAAAACAGGTTGTCCACCAAGACATGCAAATTCTAACCAGACACCCCAATTGCACCTATTGAATTGGCAAATATTGTTGCCACTAGTGTTAGTGGTACTGCCAAGTATTGGCAAGAGTATTGAAAAACAGAAACTTCCACCGCTGATGCAAGCAATAAATTAGTACAAGCTTTCCTAGGGGCAATTTGGCTAAATCTATCCTAACACTTAAAAGAGGCATCTTCTCTGCCATAATAATTTGTAGTAACCATATTCTTTATTTTCCCTATTCTGGTGCTTTGACATCTGGGGCCTTGCTAGCCCTGGAGGGACTGCCCCTCCCAGGGCTAGCTAATTCCTAGAGATAGTAAACCACTCTCTTGTGAGCAGTCTTTTCATATACATACTAACCAATCTAGAACCCACACTCCCAACAAACTTCTTTATCAGGCTCTCATACTGTGGACCACTAACTGCCTGCCCGAATCACCCAAAAGGCAGGTACCAGACAGAACAGCCCCTGTGCGCCAAGCCCACTGAAATTACTCAAACTGGCCAATCCTAAATCTGCTTACCCTGCCGTACCACTTCCTTCCCGTGGAAACCACAATAAAGGCTCTTGCCCACATTCTCACCACGACCTCCTCCTGAATGACCACAGTGCTTTCCCCAAGTGGACTCCCACTCCCGGTGATGTCTTGGGATCTGTGAGTAACAAACTCTCTTTTCACTGGCAGTCATCTCCTGATCTGTCAGCCTTGCCATACCTAAATAATAATAAAACCTATACTTCAAAACTCTGTTCTCTAGGAATAACTCTGTAGGAGCCTAAAGACATATGTGTCAGATGTTCACCTCGGTGAAGTTTAGAAAGTAAAATACAAGAAAAAATCTGAATGGTCAACAATAGTAAAGAGTTCAATAATTTATTGAGTATTTATCCTGTGGGATAAAATGTAGCTGTCAAAAATGTGGGAAAATGTTGTTTTTAAGTGTTTATGAAAAAAAATCAGTTCACTACCTCTTATGAAAGAAGGTAGATCTGAAAACTTCCACTCTCTCAATTTTTCTAAAGGGACAGTAAAATTAAGTTTTCAAAGCACAAACCCACATAGACAAACAGAGGGGGAGAGGAGACAACATTTCAGGAGCTGTAAGGTCACAGCGATGAGAACTGCTTTAGAGCAGAGAAAGTGGGAGTCAACGCATAGGGAGGAGGATGTTGCCAAGCAGATATGAATGAAAAATGCAGACAGCAGAAGACTGGATTTAGAAGTACTTATGCCCACGGGGAGTGCAGCTCTCCCTGTTGAGATCCACCCCAGGCCAAAGTTTCCCACAGGCTCTCTGCCTCTGTCAGCCCTAGAACTGGACTGACCCTGTGGACTCTGACCGCCTAATCACAACAGATATCAGAAGATCCTCAGCGGGGGTCAATAATGTGATCTCTATCCAGAGGTCTGAGTGTCAGAAGAAAGGAGTTTCCTGAAGCTCAAGGAAATGGCTGTAGAGACAATGACTTTTGATGAAGTCAATGCCTGGTCACCAATTAGTGGTCACAATGATGGACAAGGTTTTCCCTGCCCTTATATTACTAGCTGACCATCAACGGTCCCCTTTACCCACTGAGTAACTTATTTTCAGGAATGTACATCTGTAAATCAACTGCTGCATACAGAAAAACTAATCAAGAAATTAGACAGTAAAGAATAAGAACCAGGATTGGCCAGTGAGGTCAGTTGGTTAGAGCACAGCCTTGTAAGACCAAGGTCAAGGGTTCAGTTCCCCATACCAGCTAGCTGCCAAAAAAAAAAAGACGAATTAGAATCAAAGTGTACCAGTCCTTCTGAAAATATCAAGTATCAACAGCAACATGGAATAACTCCTACTGTGCTGCTACAATTGCAAATCGGTACAACTACTTTGGAAAATTTTTTGGAGTGAATACTAAAGTTAACATGTGCAATCCCTACAACCCAGCAAAGCCACTCTTCAGTATATATCCAATAGAAATGCATGCATGTAGTCATTAAAAGACATGTTCTAGAATATTCATGACTACTCTATTTATAATAACCTAAAACAATTTATAAACCTAAAACTAAAGACTGTATATTAGGAACTGAATTATGTCCCCACAAAAATTCCTATGTTGAGGCCCCAACCCCCAGTGTGACTGTGTTTGGAGATAGGGCCTTTATGGAGATGATTCAGGTTAAATAGATCATAAGGATAGGGTCCTGGTCAAGCAGAATTTGCATCCTTAGAAGCAGAAGAGACACCAGAGTGCTCTCCCTGTACATGCACAGAAGAAAGGCCATGTGATGACACAGTGAGAAGGCTGATGTCTGCAAGCCAGGAAGAGAGCCCTCATCAGGAATCAAATTGTCCAGCACCTTGATCTGGAAGTGCTAGGCTCCAGAACTGTGTGAAAATAAACTTCTGTTGTTTAAGCCACGCACTCTATAGTAATTTGTTATGGCAGCCTGAGCTACCTAAGACACTATCCAAATGCCCAACGACAGCACGTCATGGCATATTCACACAATGCATGACTATATAGCAATAACGATGAACAAACTACAACCACACACAACCATACAGATGAATCTCACAAACACAATGTTGAAAGAAAGAAGCCAGATGCAAGAGTACATGATTCTGTTTATACAAAGCACAGAACCTGGAAAAACTGATATAAGGGCACTTCAAAAAGTTCCTGGAAAGATCTATATTATCTTTTAATTCTATTTTTCCACAAACTTTTTGAAGTACTCTCATATATACTACTAGAAGTAAGGACAGTGGCTACCACTACACACTGATGGGCAGGGAGGGCGTGGTGGACAGAGCCTGGAATTGAGCTCAAGATGGCTTCTGGCTTGCTGATAATATTCTGTTTCTTTATCTGGGTGCTGATTACACAAGTGTGATCAGTTAGTAAAATTCATCCAGACATAATATGTATATTTCATCTGTGAGTGTATGTATATATACACAAATATATTATACACACACATATACCTACATACATACACACATATACTTTCTTGTATGTGTGTTATATTTAATTTAAAAACTTAACAGTTTGTACCAGGCCTTAAGAACTTAATATATAACAGAGGCTGGCTGGTATGGGGAACTGAACCCTTGACCTTGGTCTTACAAGGCTGTGCTCTAACCAACTGACCTCACTGGCCAATCCTGGTTCTTATTCTTTACTGTCTAATTTCTTGATTAGTTTTACTGTGTGCAACAGTTGATTTACAGATGTACATTCCTGAAAATAAGTTACTCAGTGGGTAGAGGGGACCATTGATGGTCAGTTAGTAATACGAGGGCAGGGACAAACTTGTCCATCATTGTGACCACTAATTGGTGACCAGGCATTGACTTCATCAAAAGTCATTGTCTCTACAGCCATTTCCTTGAGCTTCAGGAAACTCCTTTCTTCTGACACTCAGACCTCTGGATAGAAATCACATTACTGACCCCCCGCTGAGGATCTTCTGATATCTGTTGTGATTAGGCGGTCAGAGTCCACAGGGTCAGTCCAGTTCTAGGGCTGGCAGAGGCAGAGAGCCTGTGGGAAACTTTGGCCTGGGTGGATCTCAACGGGGAGAGCTGCTGGCCGTTCCTCTTCCTACCCATTCTGTGTCTTTTTTTTTTTTTTTAATGCATTGTTGGCTTCTTTATTCCAAATATAATAATAATAATAGTAAATGAAGAATAAAATTATCTTTACCAGGAAGTTTGTTAGCAGGTATTTCATTGTGCTTTATTTATTTATTATTGGAACATAGTTGATTGTACATATCTGTGGGGTATGGCATTGAATATCAATACCCATGTGCAATATGTCATGATCAAACCAGGATAATTAGTATATTCTTCTTTGTGCAATGTAATTGATTTTCGTGACCCTTTACCAAGTCCTCTTCTTCTCCCATCTCTCCTCCCCTTTCCCACCTCTGGGTAACCTCAGTTCTGTTTTCTTCTCTTAAAAGTTCAATGTACTATTGTGATTGTTGTATCTTTTTTTATTTGTTTGTTTTTTATTAGCTCCCCCATACAAGCAAGTACATGTGGTATTTCTCTGTGTGTCTGGCTTATTTCACTTAACACGATTTTCTCTATGTTCATCCATGTTGCTGCAAGTGGCAGTATTTCATTCTTTTTAATGGTAGAGTAGTATTCCATTGCATAATTATACCACATTTTCCTTCTCCAGCCATCCAACGATGGACATTTAGGTTGGTTCCAACTCTTGGCTATTGTAAAGAGACTTGCAATAAACATGGGAGTACAGGTGTCCCTTCAGCAAGATTATTTCCATTTCTGTGCAGTGGGATTGCTGAATCATATGGCAGTTCTATCTGTAGTGGTTTGAGGAACCTCCATGTCATTTTCCATAATGGCAGCACCATTTTACAGTCCCACCAACAGTATAGGAGGGTTTCCTTTTCTCCACATCCTCACCAGCCTTTGTTACTCTTTCTCTTTTTGATTACAGCCAGTCTAGATAGTGTGAGATGGTATCTCAGTGTGGTTTTGACTTGCATTTCCTGGAGGCTGAGTGATGCTGAGCATTTTTTCATGTGTCTGTTGGCCATTCGTATATCTTCCTTTGAGAAATGCCTGTTCAGCTCCTTTGCCCATTTTTTAATTGGGTTACTTGTTTTTTAACTGTTTCGTTGTTTATGTTTCTTGTATATTCTAGATATTAATCCTTTGTTGGATACATAGTTTGCAAATATTTTCTCCTACTCTGTAGGTTGTATTATCACTCTGCTAATTGTTTCTTTTGCTGTGCAGAAGCTTTTTAGTTTGATATAATTCCATTTGTTTATTTTTCCTGTTATTGCCTGTGCTTTTCAGGTCATATTCATAAAGTCTTTGCTCAGTGCTACTTCCTGAAGTGTCTCCCCTATGTATTCTTTTAGGAGTTTTATAGTTTCAGGACATATATTCAATTCTTTAATCTATTTTGAGTTAATTCTAGTATATGGTAAGAGGTACAGGTCTAGTTTTATTCTTCTGCATATGGATGTCCAGTTTTCCCAGCACCATTTATTGAAGAGGCAAGGCAGTCTTTTCCCCAACGTATGCTCTTGGTGCCTTTATCAAAGATCAGTTGGCTGTAGGTATATGGGTTGATTTCTGGGTTCTCTATTCTGTTCCACTGGTCTGAGTGTCTGTTTTTATGCCCGTACCATGCTGTTTTGGCTAATGAGCTCCAACCCACCGTGGACCACAGCAAGCTCTTCGCCAATGAATCTCCTTGCACTGTGACACAATCAAGTGGCAGATGAGTTTTTTCTCTCCTGCCCTTCCCTTCCCAGGGAACACTCTTAACACAAGGTTTTAGGAGAGCACAAGGGCTATGAGCTAATGGGATCTGTCTCAGCTGTGGGAAGGGAGGTTTGCTTTGTGAATGGGTCACCTGCAGCAGCACCAGGTAGGGCAGCTTCCCAGGTGCAGGGCCTGAGCGTTCCTCCCACTGTCTCCCTCACCTCTGCCCAGGGGGAAACTGAATGGAATTGTGTGACTCAAAGCCAGGGCCAGAGAGAGAGGAGAACTGGGCTTTGAGACTGGGCAAATGGTGTAGAGTCCAAAGGTCTCATGGGGAGAAGAAGGAGGAACAGGGAGCCATAGGGGTGGGGCTCCTTTATGCCCACCAGAGGCAGGCTCCAAGGACTTGAGGGAAAAGAACAAAAATTGGACAAGAAAAGAACTGCTGGCTCCACTTCTGTTCTGCTAGCGAGTTGGGTCCCTCCAGTCACACTCTTCAGGGAGTGGATTGTACCTCTTCCTCTTTCCAAATGTTACACGGAAAAAGGACAACAAATTGTGGTATTGGTTTGTCACTTAACTATTCTGAGCGGGTTTCTTTTCTGTTCAAGTTCTACAGTATCACATGACCAGCAGCACAGAAGCCACAGACTAGAGGGAAGCATTTTTCCTCTATTACAATGCTGCCTCCTGCTGGACACTAGGAAATTCACATGAGAAGACGGGCTTGGTTTATCCCTAAAGTTTTGCTTTGGTTTCATTTAGTGAATTGTGTTCAACATTGTTTGAAAAATAAAGAGAAAGGATTTCTGGAAAAAGTAAATTATTTTACAATTTAAAAGTGATCAAATATTTTATGTTTTTGCAATGATAGCAAAGCAGAGGTGATTGTGAAATAAGATATGGACTCACATTGCTGATAAGTCTAAAGTGATGTGACTTCAGAAAAGTGAATTTGCAGAACATAAGAAGAACAATTTAAAAAGGGCCTAGCCTTTGACCCAGTCCATCTTCTGCAAATCTGGATTCCATAAATAGTATTTAAATATAAAAGTACTAATTCGCAAAGTTGCTAATCAAGTTATGATAATAAATGTCCAGAATGAGACTAATGACTGAACAGATTATGACACTGCTACTCAGCCTTTTGGCGAAGATCAAATGCAAAGAGATTGTGACATATCCACACTGGAAAGATATTAAAGCCGATTTTTTCAGAGAGCTTCTAGGAACTTGGAAAATATGTACGCCCCACTATGAAGACTCAGTGGTTCTTAATCAGGGGTGTGACTCAGAATGCCTGGAAACTGAAAATATAGATTTCCAGGTCCCGTCCAAGAAGATTCTACTTCACTTGGGCTGGCACGTGGCCTGGACAATAGAATTCTGGAAAATCCCTGCAACTGATTCTTCTACTTATATCCCTGATAGAATACCCTGAATTAAATGAAAAAGTTAAAATTAACATTAAAAAAAGGATGCCAAGTAGCATTTATATGTAATCCTTAACACTATAAAAGATCTGATTACATGTGGACAGGAAGAAAGAGAAAAGAGGATCCTATATCTGCTTACCTTGGAAATATGCTCCCCCAAGTAATACACCTGCCAAAATTAGAAACTTATTGGGGGATGAGTGGTGTTTTCTAGTTATTAGTTTTTCCAGATATCAATGTACAAAATAGCCTTCTGCAGCTGTAGAGGCTATTGAGTTTGCAGCTTGCTTGCTTGCATGTGGCTTGGTCCCTCTTCCTAGAGCTATAAAGTGGCCCAAGCATTTTGATCCACCCCTTCCACCACCACATAAGTCAGAGACAACACAACAGCCTTGGACTGTCTGCCAAGGGAGGTGGGCAGCATGGCAGAAAGAGTCCTGCTCTGGAGAGACAAGAGACGTAAGGCCCGGTTTTGACTTGCTGCTAATTCACTGAGTGATCTTGGGTGAATCCCTTTTCCTCTCTGTGGCTCCCTATAAAATAAGAGGCCATGGGCTCAAACTGAAACTCCTTTAGGAATTGGGTACTATCAGTGAGTGAAATGGGCCAGTCACAAGACAAAGGGGAATGGTGAGGACTGTGGAAAGCTGAGAGCTCATGTCTTTGAAAAAGTAAAGGGTAGCCACTACTCAGTTCATGCAAATTATTCCATCAGAGTTGCTGAGAACAGTCGTGCAGGTTGTGCACTGCAGAAGGTAACACTTCAGAGGTGTCGTTCACATCATAGAAATAGGTATTTATTAATGACAGTTTCCTGGAAGATGTCTGCAGAGGGTGTGGAGGAAGGAGTAACTTCTAATTTGCACAAAGGTGCTTTATGGGCTGTCAGAAGTCCTGATTATCATGTGGGAATGCAGCCCTATTGTTGCCAGAGCTTCTGTCTTCGTTTGTTCTGGAAAAGGTGGAAATATGGCTTTTAATGTGAAATTCACCCAGTTTAAAATTATGTGGCAACTAATTCCAAAGCACTTTTATCATTGTGTGGGCTAAACAAAACACTTCTGGGAGTGAGATTCAGTCTGAGCTGGTGATCTCTGACCCAGATGAACTCTAAGTTACTGGCATCTCAGAAGCCCTCCTATTCTATGTACCTCAAGTGTAATCTTGAGGCAATCACAAAGAAAACTGAATTACCCTATTATATGGATATACTATGGATTGTATGGATATAATGAGTAAGAGTGCATCCTTTGAATAAGGGCATATATACATTCTCGCTACCTATCATACGGCTAACTTTATTTCATCCTTTCTTAATATAGAGATGATTTCTCTAGAGAGAGCGTCCTAAGACTTCGATCTAAATTAGGTTCCCTCTGTTACACTTTCCTGAGTCACCTTACTTTTCCTGAGTAGCACTTACCAAACTTACATTATAAGATATTCACTGTGTGAATGTTTATTTAATGTCTGATTCCCAGTATTTGGTAGTGTAGCAAACAGTTTTTTGTTTACTACTATATCCCCAGTGGGGATATGTCTGGTACATATCAGGGACCCAATGTAGATTTATTGAGTGATGGATTAGTCTCATCAAGGAAGCCTCTTTCCTCCTTGGTGTCCCTGACCAAACCCTTGCTGCCTGGCGTTTGACTTCTGGGTTCTTGACCTTGGATGGTGTCTGGTTTCCATTGCTCTCCAGCATGTTTTCCTCCCCCACACATCTCACTGAGCCAGAGAAGAGACCACACTCAAGCCTGGTCATATCCAGGACATTCATACTTGGCTTGTGGGTGAAGCCCCCCTTGGATTCGGGTTGAGAAACTCACCTTTTAGGCAACACACAATCACCTTCTCTGAAGCTGGGGGCAAACGGAGAGTTATCAGCACAGAATTAAGTTCTGTTTCCTGTACACATTTTACATTTTGATTTTATTTCATATGGATAACAACATTATTATGACAACTAATAAACCAGCCCTCCTCCAGATTTATTGAAAAAATCTTGTTGCCATCCAAGACAAATTGCATTTTTTTATATTTAAAAAAAAGATTCCCTGGGGATCATCCCGAAATCCGTCAAACATCAGCAACAGCAGCTTTTCCCACAAACATCCCCATAGAAAGCAGCCACACTCGGAATGAAGCTAACGCAGGAGAAACTGCAGAAGGAGAGGGAAACCGAAATCCCATGAAGATAATTTCTTCAGGAGCAGAAGAGAAAGAAAGGCAAGAGCGCAGAAAGGAAGGTGTAGGAAGGAAGGGGGCTGAGGACAGCTGCAGACGTGGACATTATCAGGGGAAGCCTTTGGGTCCAAAAGGCCACTCTCTGCTCTTTCAGTTTCCACCCGAGGCTCATGTTCAAATCCAGCTTCAGGTACTGCTCGGACAGGTCGTAGGCCGGCCACACAGGCAGACTGCCCGCGTTAGGACTCCTGGAAGTGACAGCAGGACCACGGCTGAGAGTCCCATCCTCAAGCTGCCTGGCGTGGGGGTGGCCGGAGGCTCCCTTACCCGGTGCGAGCGACGTTAGCCCAGCATTTCAGCATCTTCCGGCTCAGCACTTTCTCCTCCTCCGTGGCTCCAACTGAAGGACACAGTCACAAAATCCAGCTGCTCACAGTGGTTTGCCAGAAGTCCAAGGGACCTCACGTTTGATTCATCCCTTCACACCTCTCTTCCTGCTGGGTCCTTACAAGCCTTGCAAGTCATCACCGTTTTGTTTCCCTCCCCTCCCCTCCCTCCAGATACCCAGTTATCACCTCTGGGGCAACCGTTGTTACCAGCTTCTTGAGCATCCTCCCGGGGACAGGTGGAGCATGTACAAGGGTGTACGTGGACACCTTTCTGCACATCTGATAGGATATTGCACACATATTCTGCATCTTGCTTTTTTAATTGAAATTGTGTCCAGGAGATAGTTCCACATCGTCGCCTATAAAGTTGCCATTTACTGTTCCATAAACACATAATATATAAATATAAATACGTATTAATATGCATTGCACATAAATATATAATTCATGTTTCCAGTATTTTATTGATGGATCTTTACGTCGCTTCCAATCTTTTGCTGGTAAAAGCAATGCTTTAGTGTGCGCATATATTTTTGTGCTTGTCAAGTATAATTAGACTAAAAATCCTAAAATTAAAATTGTCATGTACATACATTTTAAATATTGGGACAGTTTTTTTTAATTAATGTATAATATTGTCTGTTTTTGTCACCTACTCAAATACATTGTTTAAAATACGTTGTTCTTCCCTACCTCGATTGATGAAAAATGCATCCTCGGCCAACGTTAGTCTGCAATTGTCTTGTTACAAGCAAGGTCGAGTAGATTTTCACATATATAAAAGCCACTCATGTTTCCTTTTCCATAAACTGTCTATAAACGTTACCTAGTTTTAGATCAGGTTGTTCTTTTCTCATTGATTTTAGGAGCTCTTTAGATATCAAGGAATTTATCCCTTTGACACATACATTGTCTGTTCTGTTCAGTTTGGAGAGTCCATGTGCCATCGCACAGTACAGGCTTAGTAATGGTTCCTTAGTAATAATGGTAACATTTATTAAGTGCTCACTATGTGCTTTACGAGAATTGTTTTATTTAACCCTTATGTCAGCCCAGAAGGTAGCTCCGTTATTACTTGTGTTATAAGATGAGGATGAATAAATGAAATAATGAATACACCACAGTGCATAAACACACTGTACATGAAAACCTCTGCTGTCATTGTTGAGAGGCCACCATGAGTTAGTTAAGAGCCTGCACCGTGTAATGTTTTTAACTATTTTAGTGACAGCTCCTGTGTGCAACTTTCCTGTAATTTTTTCTATTGATAACTTCATCTGATTGCTTTGTTATTTTAAGCACTGAACATGTTATACATTCAAAAATAAATGAGCTAACATCTCTAGCAATAGTTCACAAGCATTCACGTGAGCTCATCTGTATCCAGACCACTTGAGCTGGAATTATGAAAAGTGGGGTCCCTGCCTTTTAAAGCCCTGGGTGGTAGCCTCATGGGACTTCTGGGAAGAGCAGGGATGGTAAGACCACTGGTCAGAGAGAGAGAAGAAAATGGTTCTTTTCTTTTCTTTTTAATTAAACTGCTTGAGGGCCCTAAAGTGCCCATCCCTGTAGCTTTAGTACAAAGAGAAACACTTAGCGAGCAAATGTTGGCAGCTCTTTTTCATCTTGGTTTCTAAAACTACAGTGGAGGAATGTTCCAGAGAAAGGCTGTATTTGTCTATAAACCATAGACGTGATTAAATCCCCGTGCCCCAGTCCTCCAGGCTCTTGCACAGTGGTGGGGCGAGCGGAGAGCTTCTTGTTAACAGCAGGGAGTTGAGTCTTCTCCCCTCCTCATCCCAAGTTTCCTGTTCCCGCAAGAGCACATGCCCCTGAGCCCAGTTTCTTACCAAATATGACAATGTCACCCTTCAGGAAGGCACCTCCGAAGACAAAGCAGATTTCATCAGAGTGGTCAGCTTTTACATAATCTGGCTTCGTGTCTTCAAAACTCTGAGGCCGGTGCTGAAACTCATAGAACTAGACAGGTGCACCAGCATCTGACAAAAGGTCAGGAAAGGTCAGGCACGCATGCAGGGGGAGCAGGGGGCTGGCCCTGCGTCTCCGCCTATCAAGTTTTAGATTCCTCGATCCATGGGTAGGACAATTCAGAGACAGGAAGAGACCTAAACCAGCCCAACTTTCCCCTTCCTCATTTGAGGGTGGAATTTCTTGCTAGAGCAGCCCTCATACTCCTAGTGACAAGGAGCTCAGTACCCCTCAGGGCGGCCTGAGAAGGCAATAGCTCTCCTCTTCAAAAACGTCCTTCTTGCTGAACCAAGATCTACCTTGTTGTGACTTCCACTCCTCAACCCCGGTTCAACTGTCTGGAGACAAACCAAACGAGGCCAATTCCCTGCTTCCGAGACAACTGTGCACGTGCATCCCATATCCCTTCACCGCTCTTCTATGAAGGTGTGTGCTCTGTGGTTTCCAACACTCACGCGCACACACGTGCACGCAGACATATATGGCACACGTGCACGAGCACACGGGTGCACGCATGCGCACACAAATGCACACGCTCTCAGTTTCAATTTTCCCTCCAGTTACTAGCTCATTTCTCTGCATTCCTTCCAGCAAGACCCCAAAACACAGTTGTTTACACTTACTGTCCCCACTTCCTCTCCTTTCATTCGCTCTCTTTTAACCGAACTATCACTTACAGACTATAAAAAGCAAAGGCTGTAAGTGTAGAGTATGATGAGTTTTTACAAACGTATACATATTCGTGTAAGCCCCACCTCAGTCAGGAAATGGAACATTTCCATCACTCCAGAGAGGGCTCTTCTCATCTCTGTCCCAAGAGACAATCAATGTCCTTATTCCTATCACCCTGTATTAGTTCCACCTGCTCTTGAACTCCACATAGTGGAATACAACATGTGTTCTATGGCTTCTTTGTTCAGTGTATTGTTTTTGAGATTCACCCGTGCTGTTGCAGGCATCAACAGTTGGTTCCTTTTTGTCCCCAAGTAGTACGCTGCTGCACGAGTATACCAGCATTTGTGTGTGCAGTCATCTGGTCACAGACATTTGGGTTGTTCCCAGTTGGGCTATTCTTCTATTCTTTCACTTTCAACCTATTTATGTCTTTGATTCTAAAGTAATTCTCTTGTAGAAAGCATATGTCATGTATTCTTTAGTTCATTCTGCAATCTCTGTCTTTTGACAGTTTAATCCATTTCCATTTAATGTAATTACTGATAAGAAAGAACTTATTTCTGCCATTTTGTTATTTGTTTTCTATATATCTATCATTTTTCTTTTTCGATTCTTCCATTACTTCCTTCCTTTGTGTTAAATACATATTTGCCAGGATGCCATTTTGATTATCCTCTTGTTTCTTTTACCATATATTTTAAAATTATTTTCTAAGTGGCTGTTGTGTGAATTACAATTACTGTCTTAATTTATAATCTAGTTCAAATTAATATCAGCTTAGTTTCAGTAGTATACAAAAACTTATCTCCTATATAGCTCTACCCCCTTTATGTTGTTAACATCACAAATTACATCTTTATACAGAAATATGTGTGTCAATAACAGATTTATAATGATTGTTTTATGCAGTGGTATTTTAAATCATATAAGAAAAAAAGAGGAGTTATAAACAAAAAAATGCATTAATACTGACTTCAATATTTACTTATGTAGTTACCTTTACTGGTGTTTTCTATTTCTTCATATAGATTTGAGATACTGTCTCATATCCTTTTGTTTCAGGCTGAAGAGCTCCCATCAGCCTTTCTTGTCAGGTAGGTTTAATACTGACAATCTCTATCAATTTTGGTTTACCTGGAATGTCATAATTTTTCCTTCACTTGTAAAAAATAATTTTGCCAGATATAGAATTCTTGGTTGACAGGTTTTGGGGTGTTTCTTTTTTTCTTTCAGCCCTTTAATATGTCATCCCACTGCCTCTGGCCTCCATGGTTCCTGATTAGAAATCAACTGTTGTTCTTATTGAAGATACTTTGTACACACAAGTCTCTTGTCTCTTACTGCTTTCAGGAATTTGTCTTTGTCTTTGTCTTTTGATTGTTCGATTATAATGTGTCTCTGAATGGATCTATTTGAAGTTTTCCTTTGTCAGGTTTGTTGAGAATTCTGGATGTGCACATTCATATCTTTCATCAAATTTGGGACATTTGGGACCTGCATAGATATTTTTCAAAAGAAGATATACAAATGGCCAACAGGTATATAAAAAATACTCAGCATCGCTAATCATCAGGGAAATGCAAATTAAAACCACAATATTATGGTTGAAATATTAACTCACTCTAGTTTGAATGGCTATTATCAAAAAGACAAAACATAACAAATGCTGGCAAGGATGCAGAGAAAATGGAACTCATATACTTTTGGTGGGAATGTAAATTAGTAGAGCCATTATGGAAAACAGTAGAGAGGTTCCACAAAAACAAAGAGTAGAACTACCATATGATCCAGCAATCCCACTACTGGGTATTTATTGAAAGGAAATTAAATCAGTACATCAAAGATATCTGCACCCCATGTATATTGTAGCACTACTCACAGTAGCCAAGATATGAAATCAACCTGTGTCCATCAACAGATAAACGGACAAAGGAAATGTGGTATATATATACACAATGGAATACTAC
This sequence comes from Cynocephalus volans, assembly GCF_027409185.1. Lineage (NCBI taxonomy): Eukaryota > Metazoa > Chordata > Mammalia > Dermoptera > Cynocephalidae > Cynocephalus > Cynocephalus volans. Next base: position 75,792,777 of record NC_084469.1, on the reverse strand, counting down.
TCAACCATAAAGAAGAATAAAATCCTGTCATTCACAACAATACAGATCAGCCTGGAACATAGCAGCATTAGCCTCCCACATTATGTTAAGTAAAATATGTCAGGCACAGAAAGACAAATACTGCATATTCTCATGTGTGGGAGGTAAAAAAGTTGAGCTCATAGAAGTAGAGAGTAGAATTGTGCTTACTAGAGGCTGGGAAGGGTAGTAGGGAGGGAGGGAATAGAGAGAGGTTGATTAATAAATACAAACTTACAGCTATATAGGAAGAATAAATTCTAGTGTTCTATAGTAGTGGAAGGTGTCTATAACTAATAATAATTTATTGTATATTTTCAGCACCATGCTCTAACCAACTGAGCTAACCAGTCAGTCCAATATATCTTCAAATGGCTAGAAGAGAGGAGTTCAAATGTTCTTAACTCAAAAAAATGATAAATATTTATGGTGATGGATATGCTAATTATCCTGATTTGAACATCACACTTTGTACATGTGAATCGAAATAACACTGTGTACCTTATAAATAGGTACAATTATTATGTGTCAATTTAAAATAACAATTAAAAATAAAAAATAAGAAAATAAAATTTAAACTAAAAATTTTGGGACATTTTAATGATTGAATTTTTTCTACCCCTTCTCTCTATACTCTCCTGCAGCTCCTATTATGCATATGTTGAAAGTCTTGATGGTATCCCACAGGTCTCTTAGGCTCTGAACGTGTTTCTTTATTCTTTTTTCTTTCTGACTCTCAGATTGGATGATCTCAAATTATTTATCTGCAAAGTTTCTGGTTCTTCTGAATGCTCAAAACAGCCTATGATTCCCTCTAGACATTTTTTTGTTTTTGTTATTGTACTTTCCAACTCGAGAATTTCTATTTGGTTCCTTTTTATAATTTCATAAATTCTATATTTTTATTGATATTCTCTGTTTGGTGAGACATGTTCTCATATTTCCCTTTAGTTTTCATACATGGTTTCCTTTAGCAATTTGAGAATATTTGAAATAGTTTATTGAAAGCTTTTGTCTAGTAAGTTTGACATCTGGGCTTCCTCAAAGACAGTTTCTATTAATTTCTTCTTTTCCTGTGTATGGGTCATACTCTCTGGTTTCTTTGCATATCTACCAATTTTTTGTTGAAGTCAGGAGAATTTTAATATTATAACTTGGCAACTCTGAACATCAGATTCCAGCCCCTCCCTAGGCTTTGTTGTTACTGCTTGTTGTGTTTGCTGTTGTCTGTTTGTTTTGTGATGTCTCCACACTAATTTTGCAATGCCTGTATTTTTTGTCATGTGTGGCCACTGAAGCCTCTCTTCTGTTAGTTTAGTGGTCTTCTAGTGATTTTATAGGTCAGCTGATATTTCCATAAATGCCTGGAACCAACCGACCAAACATACAAACAAACAAAGAAAAACAAAAAAGCCCAGTGTTTGCAGTGGGGCTTGGTGTGTGTGTGTTGTGGCGCTCCTTTGACACTCAGAGAGGCAGTTTATAATTCTACCTTTAGCCTTCACTTTCTGCTTGAGCAGAGCCTGAAGGTCAGCTCTGATGTGACAGCCTAGGGCACTCTGAGTATTTTTCTGAGCACACTCCCCATGTTGGACATGCACAAGGCCTTCTAGATTCTCAGGAATATGTGGGAGTTTTTCAAGCCCTTATTCCCCAGTGAGTCTCATTGCCCAGCCTTTCCTCCCAAACTTTTCAGCTTGTTTATTGTTTGCTCCAACTGCTATCCCTTGCCTCTGGTGGCAACAACTAAAACATTTATCTTTAAATGTTTATGACAGATGCCTTCCAGGTAGGTGCCTCGGCCCTAGGAGAGCTCTGACTTAGGTGCAGTAAAGGCAAGCCTTTGAGCCAGCCACTTAGGGATCCTCCAGACAGGTCAAAACAAACCACAACTTTTTGAGAATGAGGTCGATTTTTCTCCCTCCAATACTAGGATTCAATACCATATATGTGGGTTGTTGCTGTTCAAGGCAACTTCCTACAGGTAGCAGGAGATGCTGCAAGAGTAAGTGGAATGCCACAAAGCTCTATCACTAAGACGCAGGGGCCTATGTCCTGATTAAGTGTTCACCTGCTGTCTGTAAACCCTTGACTGGCTTCCAGAGTTCTGATAAAATTGATCCTCACATAACTTGCCAGTTTTTTCATTGCTTTTGTGGTAGGATGGGCTTCTGAAGTCCCTTACCCCATCATTTTTGCTGGTATCATTAACAGCACCTTTTCATGAGTTAAAAAAAAATTTAATTTTGCTGAAGTATGATTTTAGCTTATGTATTTGGATCTACAACTCATTTCAAAGTAATTTTGTATATGGTGTGAACTAGGCGTTGAGGTTCATTTTTTCCACATAGATGTCCAGATATTCCAGTTCCATTTGTTAAGTGTACATGTGTGGGTCTGTTTTCTGGACTCTCCATTCTGTTCTATGGTTGTTTCTCTATCTTTCAGCCAGTACCAGACTTTCTTAATTACTATAGCTTAGTGATAAGTCCTGAAATCAGGTGAATTGTATGTCCTCCCACTTTGTTATTCTTTTTCAAGATTTTTTTGGTTATCCTTGCATTTCCATATAAATTTTAGAATTAGGTTGCTCATTTCTCCAAAACCACGGCTAAGATTTTGATTGAGATCGGTATTGCATTGAGTCTAAAGATCACTTTGCCCGTTTCTCTTGAACCCATTTAATTAAGCTTTTACTCCCCTATCATTTCATCAAAATAGTTCTTGTCAAGGTCACCAGTGACTTCCATATTGCCAAATTCAATAGTCAATTCTCAGCCCTCATCTTACCTGTCAACTTAACTGAACTTATAAAGCAGTGACCTCCCACAGCAATCTGTAACTACTAATCCCTATCCTGCTTTATTTTACTCCATAGCACTTAATATCATCTAACACAGTCTAAATTGACTTGTTTGTTACTAGTCTTCTCCTCTAGAATGCGAGTTTCATGGTGGCAGGGTCTTTGTTTTGTTCACTGCTGTATCGCCAGGATCTAGAACAGTACCAGGTGCACAGTAGTCCCTTAATAAATATTTGTTAAAAGGGGAGGAAACGGAGGAAAAAAGGAAGGAAAGAAAGAAGGAAGGGAGGAAGCAAGCAAGCAAGGAAGTAAGGAAGGAAGGAGGGAAGGAAAGATTTGTGTTCCCACAAGTCATCTCTTTCTGATTGTTCCGCTACTCCTTATAGCTAAGATATTTGGGAAGATATCTCCAGAGAGAAAAGAACATGGGGGGCAGGCCCCAGAAAATTATGGGGTGGGAATTTTCTACATGGTCCTGAAGAAGAGGAAGAAGCAGAAACAGCATAACTGACCAATGTTCCCAAACTGTGAAAGCAGGGAAATTGCAAAGGTCAGCACAGCACGGTTTCATCCCAGACATCCCTAAGACCTCCATCTCAGTGAAGGAACAGAGGGGCATGGGTCCCTGTGGCTGCCACCCTCATGGGTCTGTGACGTTGGGAGGGATGCTCAGAGACTCACCTCTGTGATATCGAGCTGTGACCAGCCCAGGAACCACAAAGAACACATCTCCGAACAAGTCCAGTAAACTATCTCGGATTGCAACCATGGAGTGCTTGCCGTGGAAGTATTCATTAGCCACAAGGTGCATATATGGGGTGGGGATGTGCTGTAAAAAATCATGGCCACAGGAGACTCAAGTCAGCAACAATGGCCAACATGTTAAGCCCTTGCTTGCGCATGCATGATTCTGCATGCTTTACATGCATTGGCTCATTTAATCCACATAGCAGTCCTAAGATGCAAGTATCAAAACTATCCCCATTTCACAGATCAGGAAATTGAGGCTTAGAGAGGTGAAGTGGTTGGTCCAAACTAGTGAAGTCATGATCCTTTCCCAAGACTATCTACATCCAAATCCCACGTCCTAGACACAGTACATATGCCTCTCTTCTGTTTCAGAAAGAGTCACTTCTGGGCAGAGCTGGCTACATCATTTGTGGTGCTTAGTGCATTTTAAAATTGTGGGCCACCTTATTCACAGTTATTCAAAGTTCGGGTTATTTTATTTTTTCAGACTGTCTTGGGATGCTATCTTAAGCTTTCTATCTCTCCTTTGCCATCCTTTACCTTCTCATACCTTTTTTCCCCCTTCTCAGCCTGATGGAAAAGGTAGAGGTGCTTGCAGGATCCCCACAGACTCAGCTTATGCCATCACCAGAGGCACTCAAATAAAATTCCTTTCAGGGAGTGTGACACTGATCCACTCTTGTCTGGAAGGTTGCTACGATTTGGTTCTGAAATCCAATTGAAAGTCTATAAGGAGCTTCTATTTTAAGACTAGCCAATGGTGACATTGTGAAATATTTGGGGTCATCCCCCTTTTCTTGATATACAACTCCAAAACCCTTGGAATCCCCTGAGTGAAGAGTGTCTTTTGTATGATAATGAGATGACTGGTGTCGGGGGGCTCCTGAGTAGCCCCAGCGTAGGGGCTGGTTGCCAGGGGAGCCAATCCTGTGATTAGAGGGTTGGAACTTTCAGTCCCCCACCACTCACCTCCAGGAAGAGGAAAGGTACTGAAGGCTTAGCTGATCACCAGTGATCAATGATTTAATTAGCCCTGCCTATGCAATGAAGCCTCCATAAAAACCCAGAAGGACTGGGTTGGAAGAACTTCTGGATAGCTCAACACATGCAGGTTCTTGAGGGTGGTGCACCTGTAGAGGACATGATGGCTCTGGGCTTCTTCCCACATACCTTGCTCTATACATCCTTTGTAATATCCTGTATCCTTTGTAATATCCTTTCTAATAAATGAGTAAACCTAAGTAACATGTTTCCCAGAGTTCTGTGAGCTGCTTTAGCAAATTAATTGAACCCAAGGAGGGGTCATGGGAACCCTGACATATAGCTAGTCAGTCAGAAGTACAGGTCACATCTTATTATTTGAGACTGGCATCTGAAGTCAGGGTCCTACAATCTGTGGGGTCTGACGCCATCTCCAGGTAGATAGTGTCAGAATTAAATTGAATTAGAGCACACCCAGTAGGTGTCTGTTGAAGAATTGCTTTGTGGGTGGGGAAATGCTCTCACACATCGGGTGTCAGAATTTTTGTGTTGAATCACGTATGAGGGTAGAGAGGGAAAAAAAAAAAGATCTTGATTTTTTTTTCTATCTCTTAGACCACTCAATATCCATGTCAGTCCCTTTAGAGTTCTAGTAGGTGTCAGGACTGAATATTTTCATGGGTTTCAATTATTCCACACTATCTTTGAGTAAAGCTCCCCTTTAAATATCAAACTGGAGAGAGAAGCACATTCATAATTTTACCTTAATATTTATTAATGTCCTGCTGAGTCAGGCTCTGAGCTGGTCACTGAGGATGCAAGGTAAACCCAAAATGTCCTTGTCCTCATGCAGCCCATACTTTGGTGGGAGAGTCAGAATAGCATAATGGTTAAAACTAGAGTTAGATGGATCCAGATTTGAAGACCAGCTCTACCAATGGTTAGCTGTGTGACCTTCATTTAACCTTACTGTGTCTTAGTCTCATCTACAAATAGAATAACAATAGATCAACTCCATGGCATTTTGTGAAGATTCAGTGTGACAATACTTGCATAATGTAAGTGACTAACACAACCAGTAAGTTGAAACAAAAATCTTAGTTTGGGTTCCCCTAAAAGCAGAGCCTGAAACAAACACTTAGATTCATATAGTTTGTTTTGGAGGCAAACCCAGGAATAAGGGAATAAGGCAGCATGAGAAAGGACAAAGGATGAAAAGTGAATACAAGGGTATTTTGTTTGATTTCTGCTGTTGTTCATGAGGGTCTTGATTCCACCGGGACCTATCGAACAATTGACAGAATGCCTGCTAGAATCGTTCACTTGAGTGACAGGAAGCCGAAGCCTTTATCCACTGGCTCCATGTCCCATTGGTTAAAGATTGCCCCTAGGTATGTTAACTGCTTCTGGGCTACACTTCTGCATGGGACAGATAGACTTTCACAACATCAGAGAAAGGCCTGGGACAGTAAATGGAGAGCTGCGTGGCACTTGATTGAGGTGGAACTTGTCAACATGAAGTGGGTCTGTATTCCCATGAAACAGTTAGCACAACTGCAGCTGAAATCAGAGGTGAGCTGAGGGGCTATGAGGTGGAACACCAGAGGCATCTGCTGCAGTTCACCCCTTGCTACACTTAGATGTGCTCATACTGCACATTAAGTTTACACTGTCACAAAGTCTTCCCAGTGGTGCCAGCTAAAATCTCCATAAAAGAGCTAATGCAGGAAAATTAGAAGAACAAGTCCAGTATCCACTGCTGCAACAGTCCTGTGTCCAAGTTTACATGGTGAAATGACCTAGACCCTCATCCCCGATGGATCTAAGCCCTTGGTTTACTTGACTTGCCATGCTGAATTTGCTGTAACTGAGAATGGAAGTGCCAAGAGTACTGTCATTCTATAGCACCAGCCCTATTTCTTCATGATATTCAGTGTAGTAACTCCTCTCTTTGTCTTCTGGTCCACTGGAATTAGGAGCCCAAAGTAATCAGGCAGCAGTTTAAGTTTCCAGTTGCATGGAATCTGCTGTATTGACTAGTAAACTGCGTTGACTGATGAGACATCTCTCCACTTCCAGAAAACAGAACCTAATATTCCACAGAGACTAGGCTTTGGACAATATGAAGCACAAATTCTACAAGCGAGTCACTGGGAGTGATGCTGACAGGTGTCAATATTCCTTCTACCTCTTGAACCTCAGACTGGTCTATTCTAGCTGCCAGGGCACAACACCACACCGTGAGCATTGTGGAGCATATACTGCATCCTGTAGTACAACATTCCAACCCTGCAGCATGTTGCTACAAAGCTGATACCTTAGCTGATCTCTCTCCCTTTCTCTCTCTCTCTCTTTTTTTTTTCATATAAAGATGACCGGTAAGTGGATCTTAATCCTTGATTTGGTGTTGTCAGCACCACCCTCTCCCAAGTCAGCTAATCGGCCATCCCTATATAGGGATCCAAACCCATGGCCTTGGTGTTATCAGTACTCCACTCTCCCAAGTAAGCCACGGGCTGGCCCTACTTAGCTGATCTCTTCATAGACCATTCCATTCTTCTACTAGACTGACTGCTTCCAGCTGATGCAGCATATGGTAGGACAAGTGGATCCTGTGACCATTTGTTCAGTGTCTCATCCTTCACCAGAAAATAGGTCCCCTTTTCCTGAGGGGATGTTATGTGGGATCTCATGTTAGCAAATTAGGCAAGAGCCTTCAGATAGGAGTGCTGGCAAAGGCAATGTGGGCAGGGAAGGTAAACTCATAAAGCCATATCCTAAGTAGATGCCAATTACGGCAAGAATAAAAACACTCTCCCTCCGCGATCATAGAGTAGAAAGAGTCTGACATAAGCTATTCGCCGCCAAATAGTTTTTGATACCATACTTTGAAATAGTACCATATCGAAGGCTCACGTTAGTCTCTGCTGCTGGCTGTTGGGCATTTAACCCCAGTGTTGCCTGGATCAGCCATGGTGAGTCAGAGCCCATGCAGAGGTTCTGTCTGCCAACGTAGCCGTTCTGCTCATGGGCTCGTCGTGCAAGCACTACATGGTTGAGGAAAGAGGCTGGTTGACATGCCTTGGACAAGGTTTGTCCATCTGTTTGTAGATTTCCTTGTCTGTAGTCAGTACTCTCTGGTGGGCATTGACGTGAAACAAAGGTCTGCACACTTTGTCCCACTCCCATAGGCGGATATGCATGATTCTTTGTCAAACCGCCATGTCACTGATTTTCCTACTTGTCTCTTTCTGGGCCTTTGAGCAACCAGCCAAGCCATGCAGCTCCTGTGTGACCTTCCATGGTGGTTGCCACAGAATTCAAGGCACCTGGCAGAGCAGACAGGCCACTCTCCAGCCCCCACCCAGGCCTCCTGTGCCGGTTCAACACCTGAACTGAGGACATAGAACCCCAGGGCTCAGGAGGTGGGTGAGGAATGGACAGCACGGGAGAGTGTATCACTTCACAGTCCATTTCCAAACTCCTCACAGCTCTGCCCCAGACTTTCTCATCCCAGAAGCCACCTCTAAAGACCCCCATTCAGTCCTCCAGATGCTTCTCCACTCACCTCCATCCTCGAAGGTCCCTTCACTGATCCTGGGAGCATAGCTGGCCCTCCCAGCTGGGTCCCATGAAGGTCACTCCTGCTTGCCAGCTGCTCCTCCTCTCACACTCCACAGCACCCCGTTCCTCCCAGCACGGGCTCTGGGTCCCATCAGCCTTTTCCCTAAGATGCTTCAAGAACGAACTGGGAGGTGGGGGGTGCTAAAACTATAAAACTCACAGAACACATAGGTGTAAATCTTCCTGATCTTAGATCAGGCAGTGGTTTTCTAGGTGCGACATCAAAAGCACAACCAAAAAAGAAAAAAATGGATAAACTAAACATCATCAAAATTAAAAACTTTTCTGGCTCAAAGAATGCCATCGAGCAAGTGAAAAGAAAAATGAAAGAAAGAAAGTGAAAGAAAACCACAGAATTGGAGAAAAGTTTTACAAATGTTGTATGCTACAAGGAGCTTGTATTCAGAATATTTTTTAAAAATCACAACTTGATAAGAAAAAGATAAATATCCCATTTTTTTAAACAGGCAAAAAATCTGAATACACAGTTTTCTAAAGAAAATATACAAATGGGCAATAAGAACATCAAAAGATGTTTGACGTCAGTAGACATCAGAGAAATGCAACTCAAATCCACAATGAGATACCACTTCACATCCACTACCATGGCTATAATCACAAAGATGCTTAAAAACAGTGTCAAAAGTATATGGAGAAATTAAAACCCTCACACATGGCTGGGAAAATGGTACAATGGTGCAGCCACTTTGGAAACACACTGAAAGTTCCTCAAATGATTCAGTGTACAGTTATCATATGATCCAGAAATTCTGCCCCTAGGTATGTGCCAAGAGAAACAAAACTATGCATCCACACAAACCTTGAATACAAATGGTCATAGCAGCCTTATTCACAACAGTCCAAAGGTGGAACTAGCCAAGTGTCCACGTACTGATGAATGAATAAACAAAATGTGGGATATCCATGTAAATAAACATTATTCAGTCATAAAAAGCGTTGAAGACTGACACATGCTAAAACTTCACAAGAACCTTGAAAACATTATGCTAAGTGAAAGAGGCCACTCACAAAGGAACCCAGAATATATGTTGCCCGTTTTATTAAATGTCCAAAATGAGGAGATATGTAGGAAAATAAAGTAGATTAATGTTTGCCGAGGGTTGGAGGGGATGGAATAATTGGAGACGATGGCTAAGGGATCTAGTTTTGGAGTAATGAAAGTGTTCTACAATCGCTGTGATGATAGCAAAACTCTGAATGTACTAAAATCCATCACATCACATACCCTAAATGGGTGAATTGTATGGCATGCACATTATATCTCAAAAAAAGCTGTTAAAAAACAAATGTGCCATGACTTCAGCTTCTCATTGGGATATAGATGTTGCAGCAGCCCATTGCTCAACACAACGACTGTGCAAAAGCCAGATAAACTACAAAAGTCTTATTTATGAAGGCATAACAGAGTTGTGGAAACAATAATTAGATGAACTTGAATTTCATAAAGAGAGAATTCTAGGGCAGGGTTTTTGCTAATTCTAGTAGGGACGGATGATCACACTTGGCCCACATAGGGGACAGGGAAACCAGGGAAATATTGTTTGGTCGCTCATGGTTGTTGCTGGTGTGAGAGATCACACTACTCGAGAAGCACTGACTGATGTCTGGGAGGTCCCAGCAGTCGGTCTCAACCCACCCTTTTCTCTTACCATGTCCTTGACTCTGCCACATGAAAGAATTCAGGAGTGGAGTCACAGGACAAAGTGAGAACAGGTTTAATGTAACAAAGAAGAGACACAGATTTGACAGAGAGAGAAAGAGAGAGAGAGAGGCCTAGCTCCAGGGACTGAAAAGGGCGCACATCAAATTTAACACAAAAGCAAGCAATACACACTTAAAGTGCAGGCTGCTCAAGAGAGTGAGCATCTGATCACTGAAGGTAAGTTTGATACAGAGAGAATGAAATACACACTCCACAGGCAAAATGTGGGCTGTGTCCAGGAGAGTGAGCAGCAGCTCCGCTTTCTGCTGGGATCTGGCTTTTATAGTTCCAATGTCTAATGAATATTCAATACAAAGTGTGGATCCCAGTTGTGTAACACAGTCTTCCACATGCTCAGCTGGTCTCTTCTTGGAGCATGCTCATTGGTCAAATCCTAACACAGGTACCAGACATATTTGAGAACATCCTGTGCTCCCTAGCTCCTGTAGTGGAAGGTCATTCAGCTACCAGGGTTACATAACCCCTCTCTACTGAGCATGCCCCGCCACTGGATTTGCATTAGCCAGTCCTTTATGGTCTCATTTCCCCCGTATTGGTGCTGAAAATAGGCCTAACAGGCAACAGTAGATTTCCTCTAGGGGAGGGCCTAGAGGAGGGACCTGAGACTTTGAGGAGTGACTGGAAACCCAGACTCATGCTTGGAAACATGAACCCAGGGAAACTGAGCACCTACGCTCTCATGATGGGATTGGTGTTTTCTCTAAGCCATTCTGTATGTCCTGGAGAAGAACATAGAGGATTGAAGAGCCGGACCAAGGTTTCCTGAAAGTCAGAGTAAAATCTTCGTGAATCTCAAAGTGCTTGGGATATCATGTTTCCTCAGAGGGATAGGGCTGCTGATTGGCCCCTCAAGATTTTTGGCACATTATAAAGCTGCAGGATGTGTGTGCTAAGCAAGCAAGCCGAAACCTCTTAAGATCACAAGAGGATTTGTCACAGTCTTTCATGCTTGACCAGTGACGCTCTAGAATTTCCATCCAAATCCCTGAAGGGCCTTCCCTGAGGAAGAGGGAAAAACCAGAGGTGGGTGAGCCTCGTTACAACTGCATACGGGTAATTGGACTCAGAGGGGGCCAGATAGAGGAGAGAGAAGGGGGCAGAAGCCATCACTGAAGGTGTTCTTACTGAGGATTTTCCAAAAAGGGTATAATACATCAACCTACAGATTAAAGAACCCCAATTAGATCAGTAAATCCCAAGCGGGAATAAAAAAGAAAAGAGGAGAAAATCATACTAAAGTCCATCATAGAGAAATTGCTAAAATGAAGCAGGTAAAGGCAAATTTCCTTTCTAAAGCAAATTCACTCCCTTATATGTCATTATTAAACAATAAATATCAAAATATTCTAAAACTACTTATTAATCATAAGAAGGTGAGAAAATAATAGCAAACCTAAGATTCACAGGAGAATGGATATACTAAGTACAAAAGAATTAAATCAAATTATCAGGGGAGGGGAAAATGACGGAATTGATAGACTAGCAAATGTGAAAGCTGTTTATTTGAATAATAAAAACCCAACAAAAGCCGTGTATTCACTTTCAGTGTTTATTTTAATTAAATAAATTTGACTCCACCAAGGCTTCTGGCTTGTATTTTCCAAAGCTGTGGGTCCAGCCACACCTGAAGCCAATTTAGCCACAGCTGGAACAGCCAAAGCAGCTGGGATGCTGGTGCTAGAAGCAGTGAGGCCCTGGAGGGCTCCTCGAGCCAGTTCCCCAAGACCATTTTGTCTCCCTTGATCTCTGGACCTGAAATGGAAGAGTTGGGTCCAGAGGCTTCTGCAAGCCTTCAGGGCCTGTTTCTCCTTCTCTTAATAATCTCCTTCTTTTGTCTTAATCTTCTTAGTACCATTGAATTTTCCTTCTGAAAATGCTCTCTGCTTCTCTATCTACCACATGGCCAGGTTGGAAATTTTCCAAATCCTTACAATCTCCTTCCCTTTTAAATTCTGGATTTATGTCACGCCTTTGCCATCATAACTCAGTGTAGGCTGTTGCAAGTAGCCATGCAGCTTCCTTAAAGATTTTCTGCTTAGAGATTTCTTCCACCAAATACTCTGGTTCACAGCTCTTAAGTCCCAAATTCCACAAACTCCTAGGGCACGGACACAATGCAGCCCAGTTCTTTGCCACTTTACAGCAAGGGTGAACTTTGCCCCAGTTTGCAAGAAGCTCTTTATTTCTCTCTGAGACCTCTTTAGAATGCCTTTACAGTCCATGTTTCCTTAAGCATTTTGTCCACCACCATTTAACCAGTCTCTAAGACATTCCAAACTTTCCTTCATCTTTACACCTTCCTTGAGTTCTCCAAACTCCTCCAAACTCTCCTCAACACCCAGTTCCATAGCCATTTCCACATTTTCAAGTGTCTGTTATAAGCGAAATCCCACCCCTGTTACAAATTTTCTGTTTTAGTCTGTTTTGTGTGGCTACAACAGAATACTCAGCACTAAGAGCCTCCTTGGCCAGGCCCCCTTCTGCTAAGGGCCTGCCATGCCTGCCCCAAGTGCTTCCTTGGCCTGGCCTGGCACTAAGGGGTCCCGTGGCTCACCTTCCCCTAGGGCCTCCCTGTCCTGGGCTGCCACTAGAGACACACTATAGTGGCCTGGATTACTCCTAGGCACCACCCCCCCCCCACCCGCCATCCTAGCCTGGCCTGCCTCTATGTCTTCCCTGGCCGGGAAGGCCTAACCCAAGTGCCAACTAACCTTTCCTGGCCTGCTCCTAAGGAAGTCCTGAGCCTGCTTGGCCTGCCTCTCAGGCTCCCCTACCCTGGCCTGGCCTGTCCCTAGGACCCTGCTGACCTTGCCTGGCCTGACTTAGAGCCAAGGAACCCCCTGACCTGTCCTGGGATTTCCCCAGGACCCTTCTGTACTGACCTGGCCTGGCACTGTGGGCCACCTGTCCTGGCCTGATCTGCTGCTAAGGGTGCCCTTCCTTGGGCTTTTTCCACTAAGGGTACCCATAGCTTACCCTGCCCAAGGAACACACTGGTTGTTTTGCCATAGGGACCCCCTTTACTGGTGTGCCCCTAGTAGACCACTGCCATAGGGCCACCCTGCTGCTAAAGGCACCCCTACCACTAAGTAAACCCTTTGACTTACCTTTCACTAGGACCCCTTGGCCTGTGTAGTGCTATGGCCCCCCTGGCCTGGACTGCCTGCCTATAAGAGACCCCCTGGACTGGTCTGGCCTGTCCTGAGGGTCTCTTACAGGCAGGCCAGGCCAGGGCAGTCCTGAAGCAGACAGAGCCAGTGGGTCTCTTCTGTACACCTGGTCAGGCCTGCCCATAGTAGCAGTGGGGCTCTTTAGCAGCAGGCCTGGCCAGGGCACTGTTAGTGGCAGGCCAGGAAAGGCCAGTGGCACCAATAGTGGCAGGGCAGGCAAGGGGATCTCTAAGAGGTAGGCCAGGCTGGGGGTGCCCTGGTGGTGGGGGTGTCTTTCTTTCTTTCTTGGGGGCCCAAAGGGAAGCCAGGACAGGGGTGCTGTTAGTGGCAGGGCAGGCCTGAAGGGACCTAGGTGGGCTAGAAGAAAGAAAGAAAGACAGACAGACAGACAGGAAGAAAGGAAAGAAGGAAGGAAGGGAGGGAGGGAGGGAGGGAGGGAGAGAGAGAGAGAGAGAGAAAGAAGGAAAGAAAGAAGGAAGGAAGGAGAGAAGGAAAGAAAGCCCACAAAGAAAGAAAGAAAGAAAAAAGGAAAGATGGAAGGAAAGTAAAAGGAAGGAAAGAAGGAAAGAAGAAAGAAAAGGAAGGAAGGAAGTGAAGGAAGGGAGGGAAGGCAGGAAGGGAAGGAAGGAACAGAGGGAAGGGAGGGAAGGAGGAAGGGCATCCTGTAGTACAACATTCCAACCGTGTGGTGTGTTGCTACCGCGTTGATACCTTAGCTGATCTCTTCATAGACCATTCCATTCTTCTACTAGACTGACTGCTTCCAGCTGATGCAGCATATGATAGGACAAGTGGATCCTGTGACCATTTGTTCAGTGTCTCATCCTTCACCAGAAAATAGGTCCCCTTTTCCTCAGGGGATGTTATGTGGGATCTCATGTTAGCAAATTAGGCAAGAGCCGTCAGATAGGAGTGCCGGCAAAGGCAATGTGGGCAGGGAAGGCAAACTCTTAAAGCCACATCCTAAGTAGATGCCAATTACGGCAAGAATGAAAACACTCTCCCTCCCCGATCATAGAGTAGAAAGAGTCTGACATAAGCTATTTGCCGCCGAATAGTTTTTGATACCATACTTTGAAATAGTACCATATCGAAGGCTCACGTTAGTCTCTGCTGCTGGCTGTTGGGCATTTAACCCCAGTGTTGCCTGGATCAGCCATGGTGAGTCAGAGCCCATGCAGAGGTTCTGTCTGCCAACGTAGCCGTTCTGCTCATGGGCTCGTCGTGCAAGCACTACATGGTTGAGGAAAGAGGCTGGTTGACATGCCTTGGACAAGGTTTGTCCATCTGTTTGTAGATTTCCTTGTCTGTAGTCAGTACTCTCTGGTGGGCATTGACATGAAACAAAGGTCTGCACACTTTGTCCCACTCCCATAGGTGGATCTGCATGATTTTTTGCCAAACCGCCATGTCACTGATTTTCCTTCTTGTCTCTTTCTGGGCCTTTGAGCAACCAGCCAAGCCATTCATCACTGTCCAGAAGTCATGTATGTCTTTACCCCTGGGTATTTTTGTTCCCACTCAAATTGGACAACCAAATATACAGCTTGAAACTGGACACCAGGAGGGTTTCCTCTCACCTCTGTCCTTCAGAGCCATCTCCAAGGGTGGTTGTTGTGTAACAGTTGATGTTCAGTTTATCTTCTTAAGGCAGCCCATAGGTAAGCCAGGCCTGTTTTCCTCTTTCATCAACTGTTGTCAGGAACCTCCCATGAGGCTTTCAACCATGGCTTCTAATAGTAGATCAAGAACACCAGGTACTTGCTTCTGAAGTCTGTCACCACATTTACACCAAGACCACGCTTTCCACAGTCTGCTCCCAGCTAATGACTGAGTGCGGCAGGGTATAAAGGCAGTCCCATTGCTGAGAGACTCAGGACTTCTCTGGTGGCTGACTTAGGCTCACATGCTTCCTGGCACACTTGGTGGAATGCTGTGGTTTGAACGTTTGTCCCCTCCAAAGCTCATGTTGGAACTTAATCCCCAATATGTTATTTGACAGGTGGGGCCCTTAAGAGGTGAGTGATGTGCAGACTATGTTCTCATAAATGGATTAATCCATTCATTGACTAATGGGTTAATGGTTTAGTGGGTTATCAGGGACTAGAGAGGGGACTTTAAAGGAGAGGAAGAAGACATATGGAAAATGCTCTTGCTCAGCCCTGGCCTTGGGATTCCCTGCATAGGCACAGGGCTCTCTAGAGAATTCCCACCAAGAAGAAGGTCCTCACCAGGGCGCCCCATGACCTTGTTCTTCCCAGCCTCCAAAACTGTGAGAAATAAATGGTGTTTCTTTATAAATTAACCAGTTTCAGGCATTCTGTTACAAGCAACAGAAAACAGACTAATACAGAGGACCTTTCTTAGTCTTTAAGGTAGCCTGGGATGTTTTCGCCCACCTTTCTTGTCCTTTCTCCTTTACAGATTCTATCATGGTCTGTCAATTCCCTTGGTCTTTCTTGGCTACCTCCCCATTTTCTTCCCATAGCCATCTCCCTTAATAAAATCTTTGCATATTTAATCCTCTCTTAGTGTTTGGTTCTTAGAGGACTCAGACAGATCCAAGTGGTAGCAGGACTGGTCTCAGAAGATAGGTGGTAAGAGGGGGGTCTGTGACTGGATCACCTATTGCCTAGTAGGAGTAGAGGATGTCATCTTGGTTGATAGGTGAGGCACAGACAGTGCCTGGCACAAGGTGGTGTCTCAATTGCTAAAAATTTCCCTTGTGGTGACCTGGAAAAATGTCCCAAGTGGAGTGAAATGCTGTAGAAGGTGCAATCACGTAAGCATTAGAAAAATATGAAGAGAGCAAAGCCTTCAAAGACAGAAGAGTAGACTACGTAATACTAAGTCACATACTGCAGAAGGATGATGAGAGACAGAGAGCTATTAACAAGCAGTTCATGGCTAAGTGTGAGATCAAGAGAGCCTTGGCGAGAGCTTAAGAAAAGGCCCCTATCAGCATCAGGGGAGGATTAGTCACAGTCAACTGCAAGCTGAAGACCTCACCATGAATGTGCTGATGACTGGGGCACCAGCATCATTAAGAAGTTTGGTGGTGGCTCTCCACTGCAAGCCAAGGGGCATGGGAAAAGAGGCAGCCACAGAACTGGGTTCATTAACACCAACGAAGAAGATGGAGCTTCAAAGTAATTGAGGATAGAAGGCAGGAAGCTGCAATGACTTTAATGACCACCAAGGCCAGGGAACCAGACAAGAGGGCTTGACCTGGTTAATAGAGCATGGTGTCTACAGGGGAACAGAGGAAAGACCGTTAGCAAGGGTACAGCTTAACATTCATAACAAAGGAAAAAGGAAGAATGGAGAGGCAGCAGAAGACTGAGGGTGCTTGCTCCAGTAGAAAGCCACCAATATTTGCGCAGTTCTCAGATCTGAGCCAATTTTCATATCTGGAGACTATTGAATGAAAAGGCAGCCAGGTCCTTAGCAGGAATGTCTCTGCAAAATTATGACCATATATATGAGGGGCCTTCAAAAAGTTCATGTAAAGATTAATATTACTTTTTAATTCTATTTTTCCACAAACTTTTTGAAGTACCTTCATAGGGGGACAGTTTGCCCAATTCTTTTCCAAATGGTCAGTGGCTATTTACAGGGTGACTGTGTACTGAGCAAATTTTTCCAGGACTATTGGACACAGTGTGAATTGATATCCAGAGACCCAAAGTGTCATCACGACATCCCTGTTAGAATGGGGACCTACAGGGGTCAGGTAGTAAATAGAGCTCTGGCTAAAGTCTGGCTCACAGGACTCACTTCATCAACAGACCCCACCCAGTGGTCATTTCCCCAGTGCTCAGGTGCATAAATTGGGAATGGTATACTTGGTGACTGGAGTCATCCCCCATATGAGCTCCCTGGTCTACGGAGTATGAGCTACCATAGTAGGGAAGACCAAATGGAAACCTCTGAATTTGCCAGAAGCCAGGAGGCCCCTACCCCATGACCAATAAAAAATAATATAACCTGGGGGAGGGTATAGCAGAGATTAGCACCACCATTAATGACCTAAAAGATGCAGGGGTGGTGGACCCTCCCACATCTCCATTTAATTCATTCATTTGGCCCCTACAGAAACTGAATAGACCCTGGAGAATGACTGTGAATTACCGCAGATTTAACTGAACAGTAGCTCTGATCATAGCTGCTGTGCTATGTGTGTTATTGCTGGAGCAGACTAATAAGACCTCTGCCTATAATGCATGCAGCCACTGATTTGGTGCATTAAATCTTTTCCATTGCAATTAGAACAGAAGATCAGAGCAATTCACATTCACATGGGATGAATAATATTTTTTTACAGGGCTAATTCTCCCACTGTCTGCCATAACATAGTCCAAAGATATCTAGACTGCCTGTGCATCCCACGAACATCATATTCACCCATTACATTTACAACCTCATGCTCACTGTACAGGATGAGCAAGAGGTGGCCAGCCCTCTGGAGCCTTGTACTCCAGAGGGTAGGTGATAAAGCCCTGTGGGAATTCAGGGACTGGACATTCCAGTGAAGGCTTTAGTAATCCAGTGGTCAGGGCATGCCAGCATTTCTCCTTTTAAAATAAAAGATACATTTAATCATCTTGCAACTCTTGTCAAAAAGAAGAAAGCAAGGCTTCCTCGGGTTCTATAGGCAACATATTCCACACTTTGACACATGGCTCTGGCCTAAATACAGGGTGACATGAAAGATCACCAGCTTTGCGTGGAGTCTGGAGAGGAAATGACTCTGACAAGTCCAGGCTGTGGAGCAACCAGTTCTGTTCTCTGGGTGGTTTGATCTGGAAGCCTATGTTGGTGATGTCAGGATAGGAGGAGATGCAGGTGGACTCAGTGGGAGAGTCAAGATGTGAGTCGGTCCCTGGAATTCTAGAGTAAGGCCGTGCCTGCTGCAGCGAAGGATAATATTCAATAATCCCTTGGTGTGTTACTGGTCCTGGCAGAGAGGAAATGCTAGATCGTTGGCACCAAGTGACCATGCATCTGGAACTTTCCATTAGGAGATGGGTTCTGGCTACAGATATCTTTAGGGAAGGACTGGAGGAATGTTTATTGTTATATATTTGTAATGGCTTTTCATGGTACTTTCTCAAGGGCACGCAGCCTCCTTCAATCAACAGGCTTAGTAGGTTTGAGAAGTTGTTTGGATCAGGAAAGATCTGGTAAAGATTTGTGATTTTTTTGTTGTTGTTGCTATGGTTATCGTAAAACTTCTTCTGTTCATCACCTTTTCACTTTTTCTGGTTTTACCAATACACAACATTCAAGTTGACTGCCTATCTTACTTTTGCAATACCATGGTCTACAAGCCACTGTCATAGACCTCTGTGGGACAAAGTATCCTGGTTGCCACTCTGTCTTTTCTGCCCATGAAGACAATTATTTCCACCTTACCTCTGATGGTTAAATAGTACTACGGCCTCTCCTATTCCAGATTCATTTACATTGATACTAGGAAGCCCATATCTGTGTAATATTGCCAGATGTCTACCCTCTGACAGCCCCACATCTGTGAACCTTCCAATATCTTCGTCAATACTCTGCCATGGCAATTCTAGCATCTCCGTTTCATTTGCTGTACGCTGTCATCATGTCCAAACTTTAAGCATATTAGGACCAGCCTGAGACATTCTTGCAGGGCAGTAAGTCCCATGTCATGAGAATGTGCTCCTGTGTTAATAGATTCTCTCCGGCCCAGTCTCATCTTCTGCCCTACCACTCAGGCCACCATCCTCAAGATACACTCTCAAACACGTTCATCTCAGGTCCTCCCAGGACATATTAGCCACATCATGCCATTCATTCAGTGAGAAAGCCCCTGTCTCCCGAGGAAGGAACTATATTTCCTTGCTCAGAATATGCTGAAACCTGGCCTTAGTTACTGGCCTGGGGCAAAGAGTGGTGTAGGCTGATCTTGATGAGGAAAAGCTTTATCTTGTGAGGCATGTGTCACAGATCATCTGTGCATTAATACCAGAGTAGGAGTATCTGCTCTACTCTATTAAGGAGAGTGCTACTTCTGCTAGTTTGGAGAGTTTTGGAGAATCGTGAGTGTTTGTGGTTCTCAAATGCATCCATCCAAACGTCCACATTCCATGTTCAGGGTCACAGTCATTCCCTATAAGTGTCCTGACTTTAGCTTAGGAGATCAACCTCCTTTGAAGCTCTGCCACCCTTATGGTTAAACGTGGGATCTAATTTTTAGCATCGTCTGACTATGGTTCCAGGAGATATGGTATCTTTAAAAGCTGCCAGGAGGCTTTCTGATTTTCACAGCATGTCCTGTGTTGATAGGTGATATTGATGGCTGATTGACCTGAGCCTGCCATTTTCTTCAAGGTTTCCAAGACAGGTAACAAAAGCTGGCCAGCACCATAATCCTTATAATTACCATTGCCTCTGTACCTAGAGGCACTCGAGATAACACACATCCCAGGCTGCCCATCCCTCTGGACTGCATCCCAGTCCACCACGGAGAGTCTTAGTAATCCAGTGCTATCTGACTCATGAGAGGTCCCCTTTCAGAATCCCACTGAGGGTCAGCTCTCTATGTCTCCTTCTACTACCAACTGACTTGGTTTGGTTTCCTGAAAGCAGAGCCTGAGGCAGAGATTTGGGTAAAAAGGGGGTTTATTTAGGAGGCAATCCTGGGAAGGAAGCAGAAGTAGAGGGGAGGAGAGAAAAGACAAGGTAAGTGGGTAGTGCTGAGCCTGCTGCGGTGAGCAATGAGCCCCGTTTCTCTAGGACCTCCTACTCCCGGGCAGCATACAGATGCCTCCAGAGCTTCCCCGGCTCTCACAGCCCTTTTGTTGAGGGTTTATCCTGGGGGCTTTAACTGTCTTATAATTCCAGTCTCATCTGAGCGAAGACAGAAGGGACTTTCTTGATAGGAGAGAATGCACGGGAAATAGAAAGCCCAGTGGCCCACCCATGTCTCCAGTGGCATGCTGTCAGTGCAAGGGGAGGATGAGCCTGCACAGAACTGCTCACTGCAGCTCTGACTTAGATCAGAAGTGGGCTGAGGTTTGTGACCAGGCTCAGCAATCTCATCATCATTATCATCATCGCTGTAGCGATCATCCTCCTCATCGTCACCTGTGGTTAAACCAGCTAGAGCACAAACAGGGCATTTGAGAATGAAGAGGTCTGTGTTAGTCCATTTCCGTTGCTTGTAACAAAATATTTGGAACTGGGTGATTTATAAAAAAACAAAATTTATTGCTTACAGCTTCTGAGGCTAGGAAGTGCGAAGTCCAGACAACATATCTGGTGAAGGTCTTTGTGGTGGTGACAGTGATGGCAGAGTATCACATTGTGAAAAATGCAGAGCAGAGAAAACAGAGAGAGACAGACTCTCCTCTTCTGTTTCAGCTCTCAGAACCACGCCACTGACCACCGTCATTAATCCATTCACTACTGCATGGTCTTATGATCTAATCACCTCTTTAAGGCTCCACCTTTCAATTACCATAATAGGATTTCCCACCCTCTTAACGGTCACAGAGGAGGCCTAATTTTTAATACATAAAACTTGAGGGACACAATTCAATCTTCAGTGAGTTTTGTGGGAACACAATTGAATCCACTACAAGGTCTATATGGATGAGATGGTTTTTCATGGGATCTTGAAAGACAAGTAGGATTTCATGAGATGAAGAAGTCAAGGGAAAATATTCCAGAAGAGGAAACTGTAACTAACAAACGCTGCATGTGGTAGCGAGGTGCAGTGATGGGGATTCAGTGATGAGGTACAGTAGTGGCAATGCAGTGATGGGCTGCAAAGTTATGAGGTACAGTGATGGGATGTAGTGATGGACGCAGCAATGGGGTTACAGTGATGGAGGTGCAGTGAGGAGGGGACAGCGATGGGGGCCAGCTATGGGGGTGCAGTGATGGGATGTAGCAATGGAGTGTAGTGACGGGGTATAATGAAGGGGTGCAATGAATGGGGCACTGTGCTGGAGCACAATGATGGGGTGCAGTAATGGGGATGCAGTGATGGGTGCAGTGATGAGTGCAGTGATAGGTGCAGTGATCGGTGTGTTACCAGATCTAGGAAGCCAGGTTCTTGAGTCTCTATGTCATAGAAGTGAACTCAGAGTGAAGGTAAGCAGGCAAAGTTTGCTAGAGATAGCTTATAGACAAGGGATCTGACAGGTAAGGAAAGAGTCACTCCCTGAAGGGACTATGTAGAGACTTTATAAGGGTTTTCTTCAGGGGGGTGAGCGGCTGAGAAAGGACGTAGTATGTTGTTCCGTGATTGTTATCATGCAGCTGTTTGTCTCTCAAAAATGTCCTTTTTCATGATCAGAAGATTCTTGCCGGTCTGTAAAACATGTTTGTGCGAACACTTTTGTTATACTTTCCCTTGATGTTATTTCTTAAGTAACCATCATCTTTATAAAAGGAACATAACGGTTATCGTTATATACCTGCTGTCTGTTCCCTCTTCCCTTCCTGGAAAGGGTGGTTTTCTGCTGGCTTGTAGCTATTACTTTTATACTATGGAATTTTACTGAAAGCTGAGCACTTAACCTCTGATCCCAAGATGAAGTCCTGTGCACGAAAGACGGAGTCCCTCCTGTTTTTCCCTGTGTTGACTCAGGTGCAGTGATGAGGTACAGTGAGGCGTTAGTCTGGAATGGAAGGATGGAGCCAGATCGAAAGGGATTTGAACATCAAGTTATGGTATTTGGGTTTAACATGAACATAAGATGGGTTTGAAGAAGCAGGTTATGGGAAGGAACCTCTAAGGCTTCCCAGCCCTGGGCTCATGGTGCCAGTGACCTGATTCCATCCCCAGGATATCCTTACTCTGTTTCATCCACCTGCAGGCTGGTTTCCACCCGGAGGCAGCTGCCTTTACTCTCCTGCTTTCAAGGTTCCTTTAGCCTCCCCCTGTGAGAATGGAAGTGGGCTGTGATATCCACTGCCTATCAGCAGGGGTAGATTAGCATACGTGTGAAGCTAAGCCTCAGACTGAGGTCTTAGGTCCCATCCGGGCTTTGTCCCTCTGGGTTTCAGCAGAGCAACGTGGGAAAACAGGGAGAGCCCATCAGTGGTCTGTGTCTCTCAGGGGCCCTCCAGGCCACTGGACTGTGCTACTGATGAGGACATTAAAGTTCAGGAGGTAATGTCAAGTGCTTACTTAGTTTCCTAGAAGATTAAGTGACTTTTCATGGCCCACATACTGCAGAAGCTGGCCCATCCTCCCTGATCTCCCTAGTGCTCTTCATTTCCTTCTCCCTCCTCCCCAAATTGTAAAGCCTGCAGCTTAGGGGCAGGAAACCTGGGCTCAGGTCCTGCCTGTGCTGCTTTTCAGCCTTGTGATATTGGACCAGTTGCAGAGCCACAGTTTCCTCATTTACAAATTGGGTGTAATTGCATTAAATTAAATGATAAATGCAAGCATTTAGCCCGGGGTTTGTTACCTACAGGGCATTCCATACATGATAGCTAGTGTCATTGTTTCCTGACATATTAGTGTTCCCAGATCATAGGCCTTGTACATTAGGGGATGCCTGAGATAATTAGGGGTGGTGCCCAGACACAACAGCAAGTAGAAGATATATAATTGGGAAACCATTTCCACCACAGTTCTCTTTCCATTCTGATTTTGTAGAAGAGATAGACTCAATTTGGTGGTAGTATGTCTTTTATATACATCTAATGCCTATTAGTTTCCCTTTTTAACAAAGAGATAATGCCTTGCCCCCCTGGTTCGTAGTAGATAATCATGTTTAAGTCATTCTGGTAAACTCAGTCCTATTCAGTAACTTAAAGTCTCTTTAGGTAACGTAATCATTTGAAGCACGTCCAGAGTCTCAGATTTGCTCCCCACCCCACACACCTTCCTTTCCAAGATGGCACCTGGCTGCATGAGTTCGGGGAGGCTTCCATGACCACGTGAGTAGAAGGGCAGAAGGAGCTTGGAGCCATTTGCAGAGGTCCCCACATTGTCATGGTCCCTGCAGCAACTTCCTTCTGTACCAGGTTCCTGGGAGGATAATGAATTCTCAAATTATCAGCTCATGGTCTGTCCTCTCATCTTTATCAGAGCCCATGGGTCCTCCCTGGCTGACTCAGTGCCCCACCTTGGCCCCAACCAGCACTCAGCACCGTGCTCCACCCCAGGTCAGGCTGTGGCTCCATTCTGTTCGCCAGCCCAGGGAGCACCTCTGTAGCCCTCTGTACCCCTGCCCTTCCTCTCATCTAGCTCCCACCCTGATTGGCAATCACCTCAGTGTTCCCTGCAAGGCTGCACAGTGATGAAACAGGGGATCTAAAGGAAGTGAGACCACTCACTGAGATCACCCTTTGCCCAACCACTTTTACTGCACTGTGGCTGCCCCAGGTTGGTTCAGAGATGTGGCACCCTGTTGTCAGCCTCCTCCTGGAGAACCAAGGCTGCCTTCAGCTCCGCTGTTTAGCAAACCCTGTTTAGTCCCAGTTTTGGAACTTTCATGTAAGAGGGGGAGTCAGGCACCTTTTATCACCCCCTGCTTTCCAACCCTGTTTCCTTCTCCTTTCCAAATCCATAGTACAGAAGGGTCACATTTTCCACTTTCCCTGTTAATTTTGGCGGTCCTCTACTCCATACCCTACTACTTTGCCATAATGGTTGCCATGGGTAGGGGGGATGATTTCTCAGTATAGAAACTCAAATCAAACTGGCTTATTCTTTTCAAAACACTATCCCCATTGCATTAGGTATACAAAATTTTCTTTGATAATAAACAGGTTTCTAAAATGTCAATTTAAAGAAAAATATCAAGTAAATTAGTAGTCAAGTTGGACGTGGGAATGGTATAATTGTCAAGATAGAAGGTCAATGACCAAGCTTAGGGAAATACCAGGGTATAAGAAGCAGTGATGGATGCATATGTGGCGAAGACCGAGGTGTGCTCTCAAGGACAATAGTCACGGTCACAAATAACTAGAGAGCAAGAGAGGTCCGAAAAGCAAAGCGCTAAGGAGTTCAGGAGAATCATGGAAAGGTTCCCGGAAGAGGTGGCAGTTTATCCAGACTGGGTTTGGAAGTCAAGACAGAAACCGGACGGGGTCCGGGATAGGAGTGGATCTAGTTATTAACTGGATTGGATTCAGTTAGAGGCCTCTCAGGTGTCTGGTTGAGTCAGACAGACAGAAACTGGACTGGGTCCAGGATCAGATTGAATCAAACAGCAATTACTATAGGGAATGAACTTCTATTTTCAGAGATTTGCAGGGATTTTGTGCTCTATCATCTTCATCTTTGTTTCTTTATCTTGCATGCTTAGGTAGGGAGAAATCTTTGGCTTTTTGGAAAATCAAAAAGTTGATCAGGGAAAAAGAATTTATTAAAAATTATAAAATATCAAAAAGTCGAACAAGCAGATCCCAGAGCCAAAGCCAACATTTATGTAAATATGGGATACCTAATTTCTGAAGAACTGAGTGTTTCCTCTTCCAGCTATGTATAAGTTACATGTATATGATTTAGGTTCTGGAAGCAGCAAATGCATTTAAGCACGACAGAATCATACTGAAGATCATTTAAAAGTCTGGTAGAAAATTCCAAATGAACAACCGTGCACTTAAAAATGAGGGCTCCCAAATTAGGCTTATCCAGTGATGCCTATTGATGTGTAAAAGTTTCTAAAAGTATTTCAAAAAATTTATTGCCTCCTTTAAAAGACTCTTTACACAAAGGAAATAAAAAGCTTAAGTGACTAATTGATAAGGAAAGTTTAATCTACTAACCTTTTGGCTCAGTTGTGATCTGGCCCCAAAGGCGGGGTTGGGGGGGAAGGCTAGATAAATGCATCAGGTAAAGTAGGGTGGCTTTTTTTTCAGAGCTGTCTATGCTGAGTCCAAGCATAGAGAATGCTTTATTTGCCCTTTTCATTCATCAACCCTGAACTCAATAATTTTAGCTAAGAAACAGAATCAAAGTTTAATAGAGCACCTGTTGAACTAAATAGGTTTCCAAAATACAGCTCCCTGGCATTCAACTGGTTATTTTGAACAGTCTTTTGAATTATTTTCTAGGCTCATCTATGTATCTTCTCCTAAAATCCTATGGTGAAATTCTATGATTTTATTTTGTCTGGGCATCCATTTTTAAAACTTTCTTTGTGTCTCCTCTGATGCACCCAAACTCCTTGGAAAAGCTTGCATTCTTTCTCTGCGCTTTGAAATGTAAATTTCCTACATTGCTTTCTTTAAAACTGGTGAGGGCTTTGACCAAGTGGGGCAGATAAGCTTTGACTTGTTTCCTTTAGAAACATGACTTGAAACTAACTGTTCTTTCTAAATTAGTGAGTTATATATTGTATTTTTATTTGTTTCTGTCTTTTTTCTATATATACGTGTGTAAGCTGTTTATTGTGTCTACCTGTTAATGTCTATAGATGTGTTTGTGTATTGTATACTTGATTCCAAGTTGGCTTATAAATAATGTGCACTCATAATAAGTCTAAATGCTTTTCAAACTCATGTGACTTTAGTTTTTATTTTGTTTGTTTTAATTGTTGGTAAAATAAAATAGAAATGTTTTTAGGATTTAATTTAAACATTTTTTCCCTAGAATTGTCTATGGTTCAAAACAAATTTATACTGTGTTTCAAGGTCATAAACTTGTTGCTTTTGTAATACGTTTGATACCTGCTTCATTTGTTTGTGAACTAAAAGCTGTGAGGGGACTGGCTGCTGGGCTTCCCCCAAAGCCTTGTATGTGTCTTGTTGTTAGCTTGCCTTTGAATTCTGGGTCTAAACAGGTGGCCATGGTGAGGCCTGGGCACATAGGTGTCCATAACACATGGACGACCAGCTGCAGGACAAAACCCAACATGGTCTTGTCCTCTCTGTCCCAGCTCTGCCTCCTGGTCATGCTGGAAAGGACAATATCCTTTGGACATTATCTTTGTGCATCTGTTCTCTGTCTTGGGTTCTGCATGGCCACCCATGTGGATGCCATATGGGTACTTGGGACCCAGGACAGTTAGGAAAAGGGTACCTATGTCCAATTTCTTAAAGGCCTTAGTTAATACTGGTTGATAAAAGTTTAGCTTGGAATGAGTAAATTGGACAAATGTGAATTTGTTAAACATTTAAAAATAACTACAAAAAGGGGGGTGGGGGGGCTTGTGTGCATCCATATAGGTATACTTTTATTTGTGGAGGATTGTGCAGCCAACCTTATAATGGGCAACCTTGACAGATAAAAAATGAAGGGCTAATGTGGGCCAGAAATTTTAATAGTATTTTTGTTGCCACATAATCTGTCAGAAACAGAACATTAGATCGCTCCTTTTAACCAACATCATAGGTTAAAGAGAGCATTCCAAGACGGCATTAACCCTTCTGGATGGGCATCATTTGTTAGGTTTTTGTTTTTGTTTTGCTTTCCATGGCTTGGAGTAAATATAAATGAGGCAAAGATTTAAAAATTATCCCTCTTGGTAGGCTCTATGACAGATTCTACTGCAAAGTCTATGGTTACACAATAGACTTCTATAAGTTCTCTTGCTAAAGCTGTGCCAGATGATAGAAGTGCCCTAGATTTCCCACCAGATCTTGCCACTGGATGAACAGGGAGGAATCTGTGTGGTTGCTGACACTTGTTACACATGGATGAGTTGCAGAGGATTAACAAATGGTTAAAATGGGTAGACTCTTCATCAGGCTTATTCTTAATCTAGTTAATTTTGGTTTCTTTGCTTCATGGGGACCTTGGCTAAGGAGCATACTTGAAACTCTTGGTATTAACCTCCTGATAGTCAAAATAGGAGTCCCTCCGCTACTCTGTATTATAAGTTTTTAGTGTTTGCATGCAGCCATCTGTGGAACGTCGAATGGTCTCTCCTAATAGAATGACAAAAAGTCAAAGAAATGCATAACCGTGAGGACACTGTTACCTATAAATGATGTGTTTAGACTGGAAACCTACAATGATGGTAACTGAGCTTGGTGCTAATGCCCTAAGTTTTGGTTACACTCTTACCTGGGTGGGAACGTGACCAAAAGTGGGGAATTGTTAAACAAAAGTTATGGGAGGCCATTGTTTTGGACTGAGCTCCTGCACTAGTCCTCCAACAGATCAGACCAAACCAAAATGGAATACTCATATTAAGGGCCACAAGCCTTTAAGAAAGCAGATAGATCTCAAAACAGACCCATTTTCTACTCCCCCAAATAGAAGATCCCAGCATAAGGAAATCCCCTGTGCTCTAACCCTTATGAAAAAGTAACTCGATACTAATCATTTTTTCCCATTGTTCTGTTTCCCCGATCCCATCTTATAAAACTTACTGTTCTGCTATTTCCCCGTGGAATTTGAGACCATATAAGTCCATTTATAATGATGACACAGAGCGATGTCCATGCCTAAGTTTTGGTCAACCTCTCAAAATTGAGAGGAAACGACAAAGGGGGAATCGTGAAATTAAGTTTTGCCTACAGGTTCTTCTGACACAGTAAACTTGATGTGTAATGGAGTAGCTTACCCTTGTAACCTAACTTGATGTGCAAGTGCAGACTGTAACCTGCTCTTGTAATAAGCAGCCAACTGTTCTGTACGTCACTTCTGCTTTCTGTATGTCACCTCCCTTCTTCTGTCTACAAATCTTCACCAACCACGTGGCAGTGGCGGAGTCACTCTGAATCTGTTCGGATTCTGGGGGCCGCCTGATTCACAAATCGTTCTTTGCTCCATTAAACTCTGTTATATTTGATATGTCTAATTTTTTTTCTTTTAATAATCTGGAGAAGAAAAACATCTAAAACTTGGGGGTGGGGGGAGATGTGACAACAAGATAGCTCATGTGAAGGCACTTTTAAAACTGTTGAATGAGTAGGAGTATAGAGAACCCAGGTGTCTGCTGAGGGTCTCAAGGCCACAGGCAAGAGCATGTGGCTGCTTAGGTTTGCCACAACAGGAAGGGCCACTTGCGAAGGCCAGGAGAAAGAGACACATTCTTCTTTACAGCTTTTTAAAGAACAGTGTGTGGGTAGGTCTTAGCAAGCAAGATTTAGATTCCAATCTAGCAAACACTTTATGGCCAGGGCATGAGCTAAGTGTGTTGATATCTAAAAAGCTATATAGGTCTTTGAATCCTCTCAACAACAAACATGTCTATCAACATACATTAAGAATTTTATATGCTTCACGTTAAATCTAAACAAATAAACCCTGTAGGCAAGCTGGAAACATTTTAGAAATCCCCGCCCATCCCCCACTCACCTCCTGGGATCGATGCTCACCTCAAAGGTGGACAGTTTGAACATCCACATTTCTGATATAAACAGTATCTTTCTTCCTTACCCCAGTCCCTAGTTCACAACCATCATCATACATAGGGACTTCTGTCCACAGTTGTTCTCTGGATTTCAGGGGCGATTTGAAGGATATTCAAGGTTGATTTGAACCATATGTGATTTTTGCTGAATTAAGAATCAAACCCTCACATAAGGTAAGATTCCACTGAAGGCCTCTTTCCATGGCACTGTCAGCAGCATATGAAGAATGGAGTTGGATTTGGGGAAAATAGATGATTTACTGGAGGACTTAAATCTGCAAAGGATTATGGGGCACCTGCCATTGAGCAAAGACCATCAGGCAGCCCCTTGCTCTGACCTTGAGGAAGGCCTTCCCTGCTTGTTTGTGCAGAGTTCTGTATCCAGCAGGCACACGATACCTGCTGGTGGTTCCTCTGCCTCTCTCATGAGGTGACTATTCTGGGAAACCTCCTGTGCATTAGATTGATGCTTCACAAACTTACTATTGCTATTACTAAATCCCAGTGCCCTGCCCCCAAGTCTGCAGGGGTGGGACAGAAGGATGCATTTTTAGTACCCCAGATAATTCTGACTCTTCCAGCACAGCTCCAAGCACTTCTTGGACCCTTTGCCCTGAGTGAGGTGTGGAGCCTGCTGTTTCCCAGCACACGGCTTTATAACAGAAAGAGCACTGCAAGGAGAACCCAGAATCCCGAGGACAAGTCCCCCTACCTACACTGTCACAGCCAGATGTTCACTGGAGCTGAGAAGTCACTGCCCCTTTAGACAGAGCATGTGCTATCCGGTTTTCCACAGTCCACATCACTCCCTATTGCCTCTCCTGGCCAGCCTCATTCACTGCTTCTTTGCTGCCTTCCTGGCCCCTGCCGGCATCTGAATTTGGATTCTTGGCTCACCGAGTCCTGAAAGTTCTTTCTGCTTCTACCATCCTATTAGTCCAAAGCCTACCAAATTATCTTTCCCCAGCTCAGGAGTTAATCATCAGCTGCTTCTTCTGTAAATCAGAACAGGAAAGTCTTGCTTGGCCAATTCTTCTGAAAATATTAGTCTGATGCTATACTTCACTAACTCTGTGCCTGTGTCTGCCTGCTCAGCATTTGTCTACTAACAGAAATTCCTTCTTGTCCCTGACAGAAGCTCTCTGAGGCCAGCAGCAGCTGTGGATGTCCAGGGTTCAGGCGGTTCAGCCAAATGAACAGGGATTGGGTGCGCCCAGTCCAGGCCCTAATCTGGGCTGCCTGGGTCCTTGCAGCCGCCTCCAAGGGTGAGACACCCAGTGGGAGAGGAGGGCTCTCAGAAGATGGGATAGTGGGAGGATTTTCCACTGGGAGAAAGGAAGTTATTTCTCGGAAGTCTCTGAGGGCCCATTGACGGCTATGTATTACCCTTAGGACACCAATATCCTGGTGTTGCTGAGAACCCCGGGACAGAGGTTCATTCTAGGGCACGGGGAGGGGACAGAAGACCCTGGTCCTTTCTCTGGGTTGCTCACACCCTGCTAGGGGCTTGGAGGGGCTCTGTCCTGGGTACCGGGGAGGGGTGTGGGATGAAGCCTGTGCTTCTAGGACTGGCTGTGGAGCCAGGACTTTCAGTAATGAAATAACATTAGAAACAGTGCCAAGACACTGGACCCTGCCAAGTAAGAGGCTGGGTGGTTTCCTTCTCAAGGCTGCTTGTTCTGTGTGGAAACAGACGCTTGCATGTCGAGTCTCCCAAAGTGCTGTCTTCATACCCCTGGAAGTGGATGAGTTGATTTCAGGTGGCATCTGCATGAGAATTTTTAATTTCCACCAATGTATATTTATTTTCATGTGTATTCAAAAGCATATACCAAAATTTTAAAAACCACGGCTCCATCAGAGTTATTGCTTGGGATTCCTCTAGGTAAAATTTTAAAAGGAGTTTCTTTAAATTTAATTTGAAGAAAAATAAAAAGCCAGTAATCATACAGGTGTGCATCACACATGCCAGCCATCGTGTTGGTGGGTGTGGACATGAGAGAAGGGCGGGAAATCCTGGGCAGATGATCTTTTGGGATCCTGAGGTCTACAGAGCCTGGCTGATGTCAGTCCCGTAGAAAGGGAAAACTTCTGTGCAGCTAAAGGGAGATTGATTCCTGAGTGCACTGGGGAAAATTTCGTGGCTTGGTGCTGGGCTCTTAGGAGAAACTAAGTCAGTGCTCTGATGGAGGTGACTTCTTGAAGGAAGCGATGGACATGGGTTCAGGGAGAAGGAACCTCTGGGCATGGAAATTGCATCCCCATGGGGGAAGCTCCAGAGTGGGCTGATTCCCTGCCTCGCTTCAACCAGCTCCTGTCTCCTCCCTGTGTATTCCCTCAGGGCCGGCTGTTGAAGTGCCACAGAGGAACACCTGGCTGGGATGGGTCCAAGGGAAGCAAGTCACTGTGCTTGGAAGCCCCATGCCTGTGAACGCATTCCTCGGAGTCCCCTATGCCGCACCCACTCTGGGAACCCTGCGCTTTGCAAACCCACAGCGTGCATTGCCTTGGGATGACTTGCGAGAAGCCACCTCCTACCCTAACATGTAAGACCAGGCTTGGTCCCATGTGTGGTCTGTGACTCTGAGAGATGTGGAAATGAAGGACATGCAACCTAGGGGGAAAATAGAAGAGGGGTGGGCACCAGGGAGGAGAGAGAGGGGGCCACAACCTGAGTAGGTGCTTCAGGCAACTCAGCTCATGGCTCCCAAACTGGCTGATCGCCAGAATCACTGGAGGCATGATTAAAAATGCGCAGATTGCCTGGGCTCCTTTCTCAACTTCTGGAATCAGAATCTCACAAGCTGGGCCCAGGAAACTGTATGATCTGAAAGCTCTCTAGGGATTCTGAGCGCCATCCAGGTCTGGGGAGCATGGTGATGAGCTTCCTGAGTCTTCTGGTCAGAAGGGACTGTCCAGGTGTTTGCCCATGACCTCTCAGCCAGGCTTAGCCTCGATGGTCAGACAGAGTTAGGGCTTTAGAGGGAAGAACAGCACTAGAGGGATTTTAGCTTCAGCAGTCAAAACTGCCTCATGCAATGTCTGGTCCATAGCAGGAACTCCAGAAACACCTGTGGAATGAATATGCAAATGTGTCCCTATGACACTGGAGGCCTGGGAGAGAAGGAGCTCCCTCATTGCAGATTTATAAGCTTGGGTGGGTAACCAATGACCAGGTTAATAGTGCAGGGGAGAGGTGAGACTTGTGGGTGGGTGGTGAGACTTGAAGATTCCCAAGAATCTTCTGACTTTTCAGATTCTGTGAAGCCCTAAGGTTGGGCCACATTGGTTTCTGGCATCGGGGTCCCAGGCAGAAGGAACACTGTGGTGTCAGAATGCTCCCTAAGCCACAGAAGGTGACCCCATGTGGCCCAGGGACTGAGGACATTAAGCTGAAACTCATCCCTTTGCTCATTCATTCATTCAAGTAATATTCACTGAGAATCAACTCAACAATTGGCTCTCCATTAGGCCCTAGGGACACCACAATTAAAATCTAGGGTGACAAGGGCAATCTAGGGGGTCAGAGAAGGCTGCTGAAGGAGGACAGCCACCTAGCCTAGCTTTGAGGGTAGGTCAGGGATGGCTTTTCTGGAAGCAGTGAGGCCTCCATTTCTGATGAAGAACATACAGAGGGGCAGGGAGGTGTAGACACTTGTCAGGGGGTACATTTGCAGCTGTGGTTTCCCTCTGCCCACACTGGACACTAGTCTGTTAAGAAAACAACTAACATTAATTGAGCACTTACTATGGTAGAAATATTCACATATACGATTTCACTTAATCTTACTGTGGAGGGCTCTGTACTAGGGGCTACTAAGTAGAGAGGTGACTGATACAGAGTCCTAGGCTTTAGCTGTTCATAGTCAAGTTGGGGAAGATGCTAGTGCTCATGTACAAGCCTAGGCCAAGCTATAGGATGTGTGGGTGTTTCTAAAGAAGAGCTGTGGTCTAACTGGAGGAATCTCAGAAGGATATTTGGAAGAGGTAGTACTTGGACTGATCTGAAAGAAAACCAAGAACTTGAGCAAGCAGATATGGGCAGAGAGCAGCCCAGGCAGAGGAACCAGCTTGAGCAAAGCTGGGGTGCAGAAGCCTCTTTGCAAGCCCACCTCCGTTGGCACCTGGTAGTGAGTCCTGAGAATGTCCCTTTCCTCCTCTGGGGGCAAAAGAGAGAGCTTCAGGAGCAAAAGCAAACCCCTCAATATTCCACCCTGTGTCCTGCCCTTTATTACTTGTGGAATTGTTGAGCCGGCTTGAGTCTTTATGTGTGTCTGTGTTATGGTGGTGGGTGTAGACATGGGAGTGTGCTCAGGGTTAATGGAACAATTATTCTGCTCAATGTGCTTTCCTACCTAGGAACCAGATCAAAGAGAATTACAGTTTGTTTATTCTGGAAACTGTGGGGAGTTGGGCGTGATTAGACTTTGTACCAAAAGCTCCCACATGCCTCTTCTGTTCAGGCAGAGATGGCCAGGCCTCCCCGTTATCATAAGAACTGGCTCTTCCCAGGCACGTTTGCTGATAGCAGTTCTGGGGTCTTTCTCCTCTTCTTCTCCTAGGTGCTTCCAGAATGCTGAGTGGCTGATCTCAGATCAACACATGCTCAAGGTTCATTACCCCAAACTCGGAGTGTCCGAAGATTGCCTGTACCTTAATATCCACGCGCCGGCCCATGCTGATGTGGGCTCCAAGCTCCCTGTAAAGCTGCCTGCTGTGTTGGAGATCCTAGTAGGACCCTGGCCTGGGATCCAGGCAGGGTGGCCGTGTGTCTGGAATTGAACCTAGCTTCCTGTTGGGTGAAAGGGGAATGTAATCACATCAATAACTTATTTTTTAAAAGGATTATAATGATAGATTCACTTCACTGCCGTTTCTGATTGATTCTTTATTAGCAGTGACTTGGTGTTTGATATTTATTTGGAGTTTTTTTCCCCCTATGGGGAGTATTTAATGGTGTGTAAACTTTCATAAAAGACACTGCTTACAAAGACTTTGATTTTATTTATTTGAGGAATACTTTTCTTAAAAAAGAGGATATTTGCATTCTCCAATTTTTCTGCTTATAATTAAGACAGTTGGGTAATAATGTTAAGTGTTTCATTTAAGAATGTACGAGATGCCTGTACAAGTGAGTAAGAGAAAGGTGCAATCTATGATCCGTTTTTTACCCACACCCTCCACCCTCCCCTCTCCCCCATTCCTCTGCAATGGGGGACTCACTCTATTGTATCATAAAAGCAACAACTTTAGAGTGCATACCGGGTGCCAGGCACAGCACATTATATCATTTAACTCCCACAGTAGCCCCATGGGTAAGGATGACTAGACCCATTCTACAGATGAAGATGATGAGTCACAGGAAGGCATCAGTGACTTGCTCCAGGTTGTACACACAGTAAGTGCTAGACTCTATCAATAAAGCCAATGATTTGCTCAGCTCCTCTTTTTCCTCAGTGGCTTTCTTCTCTTTTCCTGACCCAAAGGTTGTAGTCTCTAATATGACCTTAAAAAAGAGAATGTGAGGGATTTAAGTAAATAAGTAGTGATAATACCATTAGAAAAATGTTTTATGTTCCCTGGTCCCAATTTTTCTAATCAATATGGTAAAAATATGGTAAAGTTCCTACACTTCTCTTCCCTATTTTCTCTCCTGTCTTCTCTCTCTGAAGGTAAAGAAAAGCCTTTAATTCAAACACATGAAGCTACTTTTGCTTGTATACATGGCTTACAATGATTTCCATCTTCCTATGGGTCACAGGCACAGTTTAGTTAACACATTCTGAGCACTTGAAATGGGCCAGTGTTATTTGATGAGCTTTAGTTGCAGGATCTAGTTTAATCCTCATGATAACATTACAAGTGAGATATTGTCACATCTTACAGATGAGACAAGTGAGCCTCAGAGAGGTTACATAATCTGCCCAGGGTCACACAGAGCTGGAAATCAACCACACACTCAGACACCAGAGCCTGCATGCTTAAACCTGGGCCTTCTTTAAAAGACAAAACATCCAAACCTACTTAGAAAGGAAAGTATGACATTTATATTTTCCCTGAAGATAAAATGTTCCACATGCATGGGGAGGGGACACGGGTGCCTGTTGAACCAACTGGAGTGTTTCTTCTCCCCTCCTTAGGTCATGGTGTGGATCCCAGGGGGCGCCTTTGAAACTGGCTCAGCCTCCTCTTCGATGGGTCTGCCCTGGCCACCTATGA
Organism: Cynocephalus volans; assembly: GCF_027409185.1. Classification (NCBI taxonomy): domain Eukaryota; kingdom Metazoa; phylum Chordata; class Mammalia; order Dermoptera; family Cynocephalidae; genus Cynocephalus; species Cynocephalus volans. The sequence continues at coordinate 75,758,169 of NC_084469.1, read as the reverse complement.
GGATGTGCTAGTTGTGACCATCCAGTACCGACTAGGAATATTTGGTTTCTTCAGGTGAGTCTCCCCAAGTGATTGACATCCCAGACCCCCAGGGGGCAGCTTTGCAATAGCTATAAGCAGTGCCCAGCAGCCCAAGGAGGAATGATCCATCAATGGTATTGAATGAATTGGGCTCTAATTAGTTAGGGAATTTTAGCAGGTATAACAGATGAACCCCCAAATTGTGGCAGCTTAAAACAATAAAAATCTCATGGTCACTCAAATAAAGTCCAATTGACAGTCCCTGATTGACTAACATCCTTCCACATGTCAGTCAGGGACCTGTATTCCTTCCATCTTGTGGCTCTGATGTGGATCCTCTACTGCCCAGATCTTCTGCACTGGGCCAGTGGATGGACAAGAATGGAAGAGTATGCAAGGGAGGTTTTCCTGAGTCAAGCTAGAGGTGGTGCTCATCACTTCTGTTCACATATCATTGGCAGAACTCAGTCACATGGCCACATCAATCTGCAAGGGAGACAGGGAAATGGAGCCCAGCTGTGTGCCCTGGCAGATGAGGAAAAGAGATTGTGTGAGCAGTTAGTGGTCTCTGCCATAGGGCCCCACCTCTAGGCTCCTCAAATGCTCACCTGAGAATAATCACTCCATGGCTTCCCTCCCTCCACTAATAACTAACATGTATTGTGCTGTGCAGTTGTCATGCCTTATTTCAACTCACCCTCAAAGTAATCCTACAAGAAAGGTTCTGTTATTCCCATTTTACAGTTGAAAATGGAGGCACATAGATGGGAAGCAACCTCCCAAAGGTCACAGAACAGAGCTGGGTCTCTTGACCATTCTTTTATCCTGCCTAAGTTGGAAGAGAGTGTAGGAACATGTGGGGCTGGAGCACTATTTACAAACTGTGATTCAGGCCTGTAGCCCTGGGAGGTGGCTCTGGGACTGCTGTGAGGGCAGGGCAGGCTACCAGGGGTATTCCAATCAGGGCAATTGCACGTTTTGGATTTTGCAGAAGATTTCTTGGTCAGAAAGTTTTCCAAAAATTGCTTATAATACCTGGGTTCAAGCATAGGTAGATGAAGATACAGCTCAAGATGGATGTGGAAAGGCAGGGACAGGCCTGACTGGGAAAGGCCTTGAATACCAGGCCACAGGTGGAGTTCGGGCTTTATCTGAGAAAGCCTGAGGGGCTTAGGAATACCCTGCTCACAGCAGTGTACCAGGAAGCTCACTCTAGAGCAGAGAGGAGGCTGGGCCAGAGGTATACAGCTGCAGATGGGGAGTCCTGTTGAGAGGCTATGATGCAGTCTTGATGCAGGCCATGGGTGGTTGAATGACAAAAGCAATAGCTCCTATGTACAAGGTACTTCAAAAAGTTCATGGAAAGATTTGTATTATCTTTCAATTCTATTTTTCCATGAACTTTTTGAAGTACCCTCACATATAATGTTCATTGCCACAAGCACTGCATGGGGCAGGTGCTATTATTATCCCCATTTTACACATAAGAACATTGAGGCAAAACGGGTTAAATGACTTGCCTACAGCTACCCAGGTAATAACTGGCTAAGCTATGAGTCTTGTGCTGAGATGAAATCCTAGCCATTGAGGTGCGTTGCTTCTCAGGATAAATAGAAATGGAGGAACAGGGACCAATGCGAGTGCCACAATGGAATGGAGGTAAAATTGGCAGAACTTGGTTCCTGACAGATGTCAGGGTCTGGGAGAGGGAAGGCGGAGTCAGAGCCAGTCCAGGGATCATGGACAGAGGTAGGGACCCAAGGGAAGGAGCCGTCTGGGGGACTGGAGAAGAGAGGGAGTAGACCGTGATCCTGTGATCAGTGTACATATGAGTACACAGTGTGCACTGCATGAATGGTTGGGGTCTAGGCATTTCCTTGGTTCCATGACAATTTCACTTGTTCCCCCACTAATGGTCCACTCATCCTGGGAAATGTGCTATTCTGGAGAGCAGCAGCCTGTGGTCAGGAATGTGGCCTCTGGGGCCAGATTCATGGAATCCCAACTCTGCAACTCCCTAGTGCTTGGGCAAGGGATTTAGCCTCTCTGTGTCTGCATTTCCTAGTCGGTGAGGAGGAGTGGATGCATCCCTCTGTATCCTGCCAGCTTCCTCACAGACTTCACTGAAGGGAGGTGGTATGAGCTGCGGCCATGGAGAAATGCAGCCGCTGCCCTAACCTCCTCCCCACAGAGAGGGAGCATGGAGTAGAGGGAGAACAGCCCAGTCTCCCTCCATCCCACCCTCCAGCACCTGCCCATGCCTCCCACTGGCCACACACAGCTGAAGCCTGGGTGATGCAGTTCCTAGAGGTAAGCTTTGGGGGAGCAGGGCAGAGAAAGGTAGAGAGAGGACCCAGAAAGCAAAGGGGAAAAAGCCAGCACCACCCACCTCACAGGTTGTGAGGATCTCAGAAGTATTTGCCGTAAAATCCCTGGAACAGTGTCTGGCACCTGCTGCTAGCAGCTACTATTGTTATCATTATTAATTTAGTCATTTATTGGAATCTCTGTGCCAAGGACTTGCTTCCTGGTAAACTCCAACTCTCAAAAGCAAGACTCCCCTCCTGGAATCCATGGCTTCAGGGCAGCCCATGAAAACCCTGAAACTGCATGTACAATATTGTATGTGCATTTTGAGGGAGTGCATAGTTTTCATCAGATTCTCAAAGAGACCCAAATCCCAGCGAAGGGTAAGAACTCAGCCTGAGCTCCCCAGCTCCTCCAGCCCTCAGCTGCGGTCAGCACCTCGCAGCTGATACCTGCTCTCAGCCTCTGCCCAGAACTCCCTGGATTGTAGGAGACAGACAGTGGCAGATGTATCCTGAGGATTCTCTCCTTGCCTCTTGCCCCTAGCACAAGCGACCAGGACGCTCTGGGGAACTGGGCCTTCAAGGACCAGTTGGCTGCCCTATCCTGGGTCCAGGAGAACATCAAGTTGTTTGGTGGGGACCGCGGTTCTGTGACCATCTTCGGCGAGTCTGCAGGAGCCATAAGTGTTTCCAGCCTCGTGAGTTTTCTGCTTTATGACATGAAGGAACTTCGGTGGGGGAGGTTATAATAACGAGGACTCACATTTCAGTGGTACCTTCATGTTGAACAAATGCTTTACACACTTGCCTCCCTCAAGCCTCACAAATACATCATGAATTAGAGGCTAAGTCTCATCACTTGCATGAGACAGCAATCATCGGGAGAGCTTGAAACGCCTAAGTTCACACAGTGAGTAATAATTCGAGGGAAAATCCCTTATATTTGTAGAGTAGATGTCCTAGTATCTGATTACCAGGACTGGTAATTACGTGTTTAATAGGAAAACTCAGCTAACTCATGAAACAATAAAAGATGCATATAAACATTTTATTTGAACTTAAAACATAAAATGTACATTCTCTCACCAATGGATTGATTCAGGGCCTTAAATGACTCGAGTTCCAACATGTGGTCTCTTGCATCAACCACCCGCAGAATTCACTGTCCTTAACCTGCAGTTTCAGTGAGCGCAAACTTAAAAATGCCTCAAAGTAGTCTGACTACAGCACATTCTGGAGTTTAATACTTTTCCCTCAGGTATTTTACTTCTATCTTTTCTGCACCTATTTTGACAGCAATATTAATTAGCTACTTGCCTTATCAAAGCTTTTCCCTTCAGACATAATTTTGTTTCCTTTTTACAGCATAGTTCATTGTTTCCCATGATATTTTATGATTATGTAATTACAATAACAAGTGCAACTGACAAAACAGGTTTGGAAGCACACACAACTAACTCTTGGCAAGAAACTGGTCCAATAGAAATGTATGGAGGTGCTAGAAAATGTCCCTGTTGGCTCCGAGTGGTCAGTGTTTCCTCAGTGTCAGTTAGCATGTTAATTACAGACATCAGTTACATGATAGTGGGTTAAGAGAGTTTCTGCTGTATAGTACTTGGCAATAGACAAGGTATTTTTGTATCTTCAAAATTACCTTCTAAGGCGAATTATATTAACCCAACTTTACATATATGGTAACAGCCACCATTTCATGAGTGGAATTTGACCAGGAACAATGCAAAGACTTCTGTGTTCATTACTTTCTCTCCTCTTCATAACAATTCTGCGATATGGGCTTAATTTTTACTCCGGTTTTACAGGAGAGTAAACTGATGCATAGAAATATTAAGCAACTTGCCTGAGATTACCCAGCTAGGAAGTGAAAGAGCTAGAACTCACGTTCCAGAACGTTTGGCTTCCAAGTTAATGAGTCGTGAGCAACTTGGGCCTCAGGGATGTTAAATAACTTGCCCAAACCTTCAAGCTAGTCCTTGAACCCCCAAATCAGGGTTTCTCTCTCTCTCTCTCTCTTAGGCTAGAGCTTAAGGAGGCTTCCTGGGAAGGTTTCTTTAAAGAAGTGATGGATAGTGTGTGTGATGGGTGGAGAGTCCCCTGGGTAACCTTTCCTGGGTCCCCTGTGTTCTCTCTGCAGGTCCTGGCCCCCATGGCCATTGGCTTATTCCACAGAGCCATCATGGAGAGTGGGGTGGCCATCATCTCTTACCTGAAGGCGCCCAATGACGAAAGAAGTAAGGATATAGGTATATGGTTAGTTCCTCTCCAGCTTCCTCTCCTAAGTCAGGAAACAATGTGGTCAGGAATTGATAGACTGTCACCTTCTCACCATATGCTTGGCTTTACTTAGTGACCATGCCCAAGGAACCTCAAGCTGGCCCAAGGTGAACTTTGTTTCTCAATGGAAGGTCTGGTTCAACTAGAAGTGGGTCCCTTTACACCATGCAACATCACTGGTGTGCGTTTTTTTTTTTTTTGTTTGTTTGTTTGTTTTTTTTTTTTGTGTGTGTGTGTGTGTGTGTGTGTGTGTGAGAGAGAGAGAGAGAGAGAGAGAGAGAGAGAGATCTTGCATATTATCCATTTTTCTTTGCTTGTGATATATAACTTGGTCCCATGTGCTGTATACAGCTCATCTCCTTTCCTACTCTATTCCATAGGGCATGGCTATGTAGAGCACTATGTTAAGAAAGATTCTGAAACTATTTCCAGCTTAGTGGGAAATACCTTTGTAACTGATTAAGGTTGTCTGGCATGGGATTATGAGGGGGAAGTGGGACATATATTCCAGATATTTGTGATCTGTCATTTTGTCTTTACTAGATAATGAGGATCTGGAGACCAAGGTCTCTCTGGCCTTCATGACCTTAGCATAATACCTGGTATATATTAGACAATCGTAATTGTTTGCTGAGGGAACGAATTAACAAATCAGCTGACTCGTTCAATGCATGTTGATTAAGCACTGGGCTGTGGAGCCATCTCCTGGGTATTAATCATTTTAGTGGTGCATTTCCTTAAACACCTTGTAGAAAATAAAAATGTTCACCAAGAACAGGAACATAGAGATATAAAATTGTACAACGATCCTCAATTCAAAAGGAATATTGGTTTTGGTAACATTACATGAGGATACTTCAAAAAGTTTGTGGAAAAATGGAATTAAAAGATAATGTGAATCTTTCCATGAACTTTTTGAAGTACTCTCGTATATAAAGCTACTTTCAGTTTGTGCATATATTTATTTATTGGCCACACATTTATTGAGGGCCCACTGTTTTCCTAGTTCTGTTAGGACCTGTGAATTTATCTCTGGAGAAAGCATATCCTAAACTGGAAGAGAGAAGGATTTTTTCACCGGGAATCCATGGATAGGTTGGAGGTGGTTGTATGTCCTGCAATTGTATGCAGTCTCCATACACTGTGCATTTTCCCAGGGAAAGGGAATGTAGCTTTCATTGGATTTTCAGGGCATGCATGACTCCTAGAAGATTAAGAACCACCACTTTCAAGGGACAAATTCTACACATATGGAATGTTTGATGACAGGGCAAGAAGGTGCTTAGCAATAGGCTAGGTAGGGAAGGTGGGGTCATTGGGGTGACAGATTTAGGGAAGAAGGGATTTATTGGTGCTGCAATGGTCTGAAAGGACATCTTGGAGAGCAGAACTTGGGCCTTAAAGAATGAGTGGGATTAGTGTAGAGACAGAAAAAAGATGTTCAAGCCATTCCAGCTTTGGGTGGGGCTGGGGCTCAAGCAGATCTTGGAATCTAACCCAGAGTCATGCGTCAATTGGCAGTTAAGGACCTTGCAAAGCTGCTCTTCACTCTTGGGACTCCTGGCTCCATTTAACACCCCAGGTTGGGTTCTGGGCTCCATGGGTCAACTGCCAATGCAGCCAAGCACACAGGACTGGTCTCTCTGTGACCAGGAGTCTTGATTCTCTTCCATGGCCACAGACTGACAAGGCCCCATCCCCAGCCCTGCTGCTTGCTAAAGATGACAAAGAGGGGCATCAGGAGAGTAAGGACAGTGCAGTGCCAGCCTGTCCTCCTTGTGCACATTCTGTTGTAGGTGCATGGGGCTGGGTAGGGGCAGCAGGCAGGACTGCATGTCTACTTGCCAACTCTCACTTTCCTGGTTGCTTCTGGTACCATGCTGACCTGGCTCTTCTCTGGAAACAGTTGCAGATGGTTGCAGATTCTTGTGGCTGCAATGCATCAGACTCCAAGGCCCTGCTGAAGTGCCTGAGGGCAAAGTCATCCAAGGACTTGTTGTGCCTCAGCCAGGTGAAGAGGGAAAGGAGGGTTTGGGGGAACAAATCCTACTGTTATTTATTTTGATTTGGGAATTGGAAAAGAGGGGGATTGGAAATTCATGGTAACAGCTGTAAAAACAATGTGGGGTCTAGAGCTTTTATAGATAATTTAAAGAACTTGATGGGGCAGGGGTGCTGTCCAGACTAAGGACAAGGTCGAGCAAAATACATGGGTTGTCTCTAAGTCATCGAAGGCATCTCACTGGGAAATGGAACCACACTTGGTCCACCTGTTCCCAGATGCTAAAGTCAAGATCAAGAGCTGGAACTTCTATTAGAAAGCCATTTTGACTTGGTGTAACTGAGAACTTTCTAAAACCTCAGTTTTCCCAAAAAGGTCTGGGCTCCTTTAGGAGTTAGTGCGATGCCCACATCTGCAGACATTCAAGCAAGATCTAGCTGACTGCTGACAACTTTCAATCACCGGATGGTTAACCAAACTGGATGATCTTTTATGTCCCCTTCAGTCCTGAGGGCCTATGGTAGTCTTTGAAAGAGCAAGGCCAATTGTCTGTCAGATTTCAACATTTGCTAGTTCTTTGGCCGATAACGAATACCTGCTGTGAGCTGTGCTAGGATCCATGAAATGGACAATAGTCCTTGACCTGATGTTGTGTTAGGCTCTTTTCTGTGCCACCTTCTACCAAACTCTCAGAACAGAAACCTGAAAACACCATGAGTAGAGCCAGCTGTGGCTTTCTGAGACCCAAGAAATATCCAGCCCTGTCCATAGCACAGTGCTCTGAGGAAGAAAGACATCTCAGGAGGGTTTTCCCTCCAGCACCCACATCCTGGTCATGTCTTGCCTTCCCTATGTTCCCATTGCATTCGGCTAGTGGTTCTCAAACTTGAACATGCAATAGAATCACCTGGAAGATTTGCTAAAAGAAGTTTGCTGGGCTGCACCTCCAGAGTTTTGTATTCAGTAGGCCTGGAGTGGGGTCTGAGAATGTCCAGTTCTAATAAGTTCCCAGATGATGCTGATGCTGCTGGTCCAGGAAACACACTTTGAGAACCACTGTGTTAGGCCACTGTTTTTCTTAGGTAGACACCATTATTATTCCATTTAGCAGATGAGAAACTAAGGCACAGAGAGAATTTAGCCTCGTTGCCCAAGTAAGTGGCAGAGCTGGCCAGGGACTGGTGCATTGGGCTGGGCCAGTAGTGGCTTATTTTTCCTCTTTTAATGTATTTTGACCACTGCTAGACTGGGTTGGCTGAGTTTGGTGAGGATTTGGGGATAGCAGATTCTGTGAACAGAAACAGCTGCTGGTTTTTCTTTCTCTTCCTTTTTATAGAAAGCAAAGTCTTTCACTCGAGTGGTGGATGGTCTTTTCTTTCCTGATGAGCCTCTAGAACTATTGACTCAGAAAGCATTTAAAGCAATTCCTTCTATCATCCGAGTCAATAACCACGAGTGTGGCTTCCTGCTGCCCATGGTAAGAATTCCAGCAACCTTCCCTGTTGCTCCCTGACAGTGATGCAGGTGTTTGCTCCAACAGCTGGGCAGTTCCACAGGTGTCACCACGGGCTCTGAGGGCTGGAGCCCCAGTGGCCAAGCGCACAGTGGTAATCGTCCCTCTCTCTGCAAGATGGCAACTGAGGGCCAGGGGGAGTCGCAGCAAGTGTCTGCCTTGCTCCTCACACAGGTTTACTGTCAAGAAGCAGCTATACGAAAAGGAAAGAGAGAATTGGATCCACTTGGTCTTACTTAAAAACATTACAAATGATCATTTCAAATAAACACAGTTACTACTTCGGAGCTGAAATTCACATAGGTTTAAGAAACTTCCGTCCTTTAATCTTTTCACGTCCAACCTCAGTTCTAGCATTTTGACTTATGAGTTGATGCTCTCTTATGAGTTGATGTACTCTAAACTCTTGTACAAGCTGCAAGAGTTTTAAATCATTATGCTCATTCCACAAGTATGTACTGAGCATTTACTCCGCGCTTATAAAAAAAACAGAATTTGGTAGTGAACAGGTCACACAGTTCCAGCTTTCTGTGAGCTTCAACGCAAGGTTGAAATGGTGATTTCGGAGAGCGATAAGCGCTAGGAGGGACACAAGTGGGGAGAGAAGGCTTCTTTAGGGACGACAGAGGGTGCTCAGGAAAGGAGGAGGGATCGTTGAGCTGAGTGAGGCCTGGAAGCCGGGAAGGAGCCACGATGTCTTTCTCTGTGGTTTAAGACCCTCGTATTTGGAAAGAAACTTCTCATCTGTTTTCAGAAGACTGGAGGATTCAAATTCATAATATCATCAAATCTCATTTATATAGACTAACCTCCTCATTTCAACTGTGGGAAACGGGGTTAAGAAATATGAGGGTCCTTCAAAAAGTTCATAGAAAGACTCATCTTTTCATTCTATTTTTCCACAAACTTTTTGAATACCCTCACAATGATGTTTGCCAAATTCCAAGGGTAGCTGCTGGCCATTGAGAACCACAATCCTGAGTTCACTGGGCTGCTAAAGCACGTTCTGCTATTATTAATTTGACCTCCAGAGCAATTTGGCGGGTTAAGTAGGGGTGGGGATTTTCATCCTCATGTTGTAAATGAGGCAACTGAGTCACAGATTGCGGCTTATGTAAGGCCTGTCAATGATTTCTGGGTCTGTGCTAGGAAGAAGACAGGTGCTACTGATGACAATCACCACCGTAACCACTGTGACCATTTCCCAAGTGCCTTCCATGTGCCAACTGCACGCCATCTGTTCAAAAACCTGCAAACAGACATTACTATCCCTATTTTACAGCTAAAGAAACAGAGACTCAGAGAGGCTAAAGTGGCTTTTCTAAGTCTCCCAGCTAGTAAGGAGACAGTGGTGTGTAATTTTTGTGCATTTAGGCTCTGCCTTTAAATGCTAGATTCTCTGCTTACCTGCTGTGTGACATTCGGTGAATTGCCTAGCATCTCTGAAACCTCTGTTCCCTCATCTGTGAATTAGGACTAATCTTAGTGTCCACTTCACAGGTACATGTCAAGTAGACTGGCATATAGTAAGTACTCGATAAATGCTAGACATGGAATGTTTCAAGTGACAGAATGGGAATTGGTGGCCAGATTTGCACAGTTCAAAAGCCTGCATCAGTGCTGATATTCCATGAAAACTTGCAGTTAAACCCATTACTGGCTGTTGGAGACCACAGGAAACCTTCCAGAAACAAATCCCAGCTAATCAACATACACAGAGGGTTTTTAGTAGATAAAATATGCTGTGGATGACTTGAATGACTCTGAGGGTCCCCTCAGATTCCAGGAGCAGGTATGTTTAAACACCTACTCTAGTGCTTCATTACCCCTGAGAATGTTAGCAGAAAATGTACCAAGGAAATTCATTTGACAAGTGAATAGTCTTTCCATCCCCTCAGTTTTGAAGGTATAATATTGCCAGGAAATGCTCATTTAAGAGATAATTGCATGTAGCTCTTCCTGTGTACCATGCTCCATTGTAAGTCCCTTACACATATCAGCTCACTCGGTTCGCATGACAGCTGTGACAGGTGGCTGCTGTTGCTATCTTCATCCTGGAGAGTGGCAGGGTACAGATTCACGTCCATCCTACCTGGCTGCAGAGCTTCTGTTCTCAGCCACCAGCCTTATGGCATCACTGCCCGACTCCCTGCTGTGGATTTCTCAGAGGCCCTGACTGCAAAGGTCTTTACAACGAGAATAAAAAGCCACCAGTTTTGAGATTTTTTCTGGCTTCTCTTTGAACTTGGTGTCGAAACCAAGTTGAGGTCTGCATTAGGCAGGTAAGGGCTGCCATAACAAAATACCACAGCCTCAGTGGCTTAAACAACGGAAATTTATTTTCTCACAGTCCTGGAGGCAGGAAGTCCAAGATCAAGGTGTTGGCAGGGTTGGTTTCTTCTGAGGCCGCTCTCCTAGGCTTGCAGATGACCATTTTTCTCACTGTTTCTTCATATGGTCTGTCCTCTCTGTGCACGAATTCCTGGTGTCTCTGTGCATCTAGATTTTCTATTCTTATACAGACATCAGTCAGATTGGATTAGAGCCCACCCTGATGGCCTCATTTTAACATAATCACCTCTTTAAAGTCTTTATCTCCAAATACAGTCACATTTTGAGGTTCTCAGAGTTAGAGCTTCAATATGTGAATTTTGCAGGGACATGATTCAGCCCATAATAGGAGCTTTCTATAGGGCAGCCACTGGGGTCCAATGAGGCCATAGGTATGACAGGGAATGTCTGCCTTTGACCAAATATGAGAAGGAGAAATTCACTGTTTGACCCACCCACTAAGGCTGCCTCTACATGTGGCCACCTGGGGCTGAAAGGTGGTAGCCCAAGCCCTTGGAGAGACTGGTTTGCCTTTTGATGATAAGACGCTCACAGAGGACACCCTGCTTCTCTTCACAGAAGGAGATTCCGGAGATCCTTGGTGGCTCCAACAAGTCTTTTGCCCTCCATTTGATACACTCCATTCTGGTGAGTGAGCTCGGGTGACTGTGGCTCTCCAGAGATTCATTCATTTATCAAACATCCCTGGGTCACAGTCAGAGGTAGGAGCTGGGCATGTAGACATTCCTCATTCATTCATTCAATAGACCCTTAGTAGATATAGGCCCACCACCCCTTATCCACAATCCCCAAATCCAAAAAGCTCTAAAAACCCAAAGGCTTTTCGTAACATGCATGGCAGCCAAACCTGACCTAGACTGATCTGTGGCCACTAAGTCTTCATTGTTCTCACAAGTCAACTTTATTTTTCCCACTATTCATATGTTTCTCTGCAGACAAATTAATGTGGGTGTCAGGGTGCTGTTCCCCACCCCAAGCATGTCACATAATATGAAGCATATGTACTGAAGGATTTATCTGCAATTTGCAAAGTTCTGAATTCTGAAACACACATGGGATTAGGGACCCATATTCACTACATGCCAGCCAGGCTTTGTGCTAAGTTCTAGCAGTACCAGTCATTTTCTCATTCGTTCATTCATTATTCAGTAATTAACTTATTCATTCACTGCACAGACATATCAGTGTCTGGGTTTTCTCTAGATACTAGCATTTAGAGATGGACCCCTTCCTTCTTACCATAACATTTATTCAGTGCTAGGTTCATTTCATTCATGGAACAAATGTTTACTGGGTGTCCACATGCCCCAGCACATCCCCAGACACTGGAGTGCGGTGTGGATGGACTTCAGGCTAGTGCCTACAGGCCAGAGCAGAGGAATTTCCGGGACCCATGGTGCCCATGGGAGGGCAGGCAGCTCCCTCCCTTGGGGAGAAGTAGCCTGTCTAATGATGGAGGGACAGGATGAGGAGGGCCTGGAGGAGCCCATAGGACAATCGGGAGCAGAAGGGTGTGTTGAGATCAGCTGAGGGGTTGGTTGCAGCAGGAGAGGGGCTGGCAGCTGTTATAAGCTATGGAAGGAGTGTGAACTTCATCCCCAAGGTTTGGGAACAGAAGGAAGAGTGACATGAATTGATTTCCACATTGGAAAGAGCTGTCTGGCTGCAGAGCGGGCCAGAAGTGGGCAGGGGATCCTCAGGCCCTAAGGCTTGGTGGAGGGATGCTTGATGCGCCTTGACTGTCTGATGTGATGATGGGAATTGGGACTAAAGTTGGAGAGATGTTTAAAATGTAAGTTGGACATTGGAATCTCTCAGGGTGGATTGGAGATGGCCTCCTGGAGGAGGTGGTCATTGATCTGGGCCTTAGGGGAAGGGAACACTTGGGCAGGAGGGCATTACAAGGAGAGTAGGTGTCTTGAGCCAAGTCCCAGGTTGTCTGGGAAAGTTCAAGATGAACAGATGGACAAGCTGTCTCTCCCAGGCCCGGTAGCATGCTGGGAGCCACTTTTCAAGTGGTAAGTAGTTCTCTGATGCAGAAGGCATAGCCTTGAGCCGGAACCCTAGGGGTTTGCACTGTGACTGTCCTATTGGGTCTCTCCAGGGACTCCACACAGCACCTGTACCCATCTTGGATACCTCCAGCACCATGGGGTCTGCCGGTCATCTGGTCCAAGTGGCCAGCTCCCTGCCCGACAGCCTGGACCGCTAGAAAGCCGTTTCTTCCGTCAGCTTTCTGAGGACCCGATAAACGACTTTGTGCAGCACTCCCAGATGTGGCATGTGCTGCATCACCTGCAAAGCCCAAAGGACCTTACCAAGGCCTGTGCCACTGTCTTTGTGGTAGGAGCTTGAGGTGCAACAACATGCCCGGCATTCCCCCCAGCACCAGACCCCTATAAACATCACCACTGGGGCAGACCCCTGATTCCTCATAAAGTTTACCTTCCACCCTCTGCCATTTGTGCTCGGGGCAAGTGGAGGGGAGTAGACTGGGAGGAAGGCTCGTGTCCAGTCAGAGAAGTCATCAAACGCCCTGTGAAGGCTCTCGACAGTAGGTCTCAGGGAACCGAGGGAACTGACAGCCTGCTCTGTACCAGGCAGCATGCTCGTAAAATCCTCCCTACAACTGGTTTTTCATAGATGAGGGAACTTCAGCCCTAGGAGACCAACTAGCTTAGGTAAAATAGCAAAGGGCTGGAGGCAATGCTGGTACCAGGCAGGGCCGGTGTCATGGAAGTGTGGCCTAGGGTGACACACAGTTTTAATGTTCTGCTGTTGCCACCTTAAAGTTTTCAATAACTGTGAATAAGGTGGCCCACAATTTTACCATGCACTAAGCACTACAGATGATGTAGCCAGCTCTGCCCAGAAGTGACTCTCTCTGAAACAGAAGAGAGGCATGTGTACTGTGGCTAGGATGTGGGATTTGGATGCACATAGACTTGGGAAAGGATCATCACTTCACTAGTTTAGACCAACCACTTCACCTCTCTAAGCCTCAGTTTCCTGACCTGTGAAATGGGGATAGTTTTGATACTTGCATCTTAGGACTGCTATGTGGATTAAATGAGCCAATGCATGTAAAGCATGCAGAATCATGCATGCGCAAGCAGGGGCTTAACATGTTGGCCATTGTTGCTGACTTGAATCTCCTGTGGCCATGATTTTTTACAGCACATCCCCACCCCATATATGCACCTTGTGGCTAATGAATACTTCCACGGCAAGCACTCCATGGTTGCAATCCGAGATAGTTTACTGGACTTGTTTGGAGATGTGTTCTTTGTGGTTCCTGGGCTGGTCACAGCTCGATATCACAGAGGTGAGTCTCTGAGCATCCCTCCCAACGTCACAGACCCATGAGGGTGGCAGCCACAGGGACCCATGCCCCTCTGTTCCTTCACTGAGATGGAGGTCTTAGGGATGTCTGGGATGAAACCGTGCTGTGCTGACCTTTGCAATTTCCCTGCTTTCACAGTTTGGGAACATTGGTCAGTTATGCTGTTTCTGCTTCTTCCTCTTCTTCAGGACCATGTAGAAAATTCCCACCCCATAATTTTCTGGGGCCTGCCCCCCATGTTCTTTTCTCTCTGGTGGTATCTTCCCAAATATCTTAGCTATAAGGAGTAGCGGAACAATCATAGATGACTTGTGGGAACACAAATCTTTCCTTCCTTCCTTGCTTGCTCCCTTCCTTCCTTCCTTCTTTCTTTCTTTCCTTTTTTCCTCCCTTTCCTCCCCGTCCTCCCCTTTTAACAAATATTTATTAAGAGACTACTGTGCACCTGGTACTGTTCTAGATCCTGGAGATACAGCAGTGAACAAAACAATGACCCTGCCACCATGAAACTCGCATTCTAGAGGAGAAGACTAGTAACAAACAAGTCAATTTAGACTGTGTTAGATGATATTAAGTGCTATGGAGTAAAATAAAGCAGGACAGAGGTTAGCAGTGACAGGTTGCTGTGGGAGGTCACTGCTTTATAAGGTCAGTTAAGGTGACAGGTAAGATGAGGACTGAGAATTGACTATTGAATTTGGCAATATGGAAGTCACTGGTGACCTTGACAAGAACTATTTTGATGAAATGATAGGGGAGTAAAAGCTAAATTAAGTGCGTTCAAGAGAAATGGGCAAAGTGGTCTCTAGACTCAATGCAATATCGATCTCAATCAAAATCTTAGCCGTGGTTTTGGAGAAATGAGCAACCTAATTCTAAAATTTATATGGAAATGCAAGGGTAGCCAAAAATATCTTGAAAAAGAATAACAAAGTAGGAGGACATACAATTCACCTGATTTCAGGACTTATCACTAAGCTATAGTAATTAAGAAAGTCTGGTACTGGCTGAAAGATAGAGAAACAACAATAGAACAGAATGGAGAGTCCAGAAAACAGACCCACACATGTACACTTAACAAATGGAACTGGAATATCTGGACATCTATGTGGAAAAAACGAACCTCAACCCCTAACTCACAACATACACAAAATTACTTTGAAATGAATGGTAAATCTAAATACATAAGCTAGAATCGTACTTCAGCAAAATTAATTTTTTTTTTAACTCATGAAAAGGTGCTGTTAATGATACCAGCAAAAATGATGGGGTAAGGGACTTCAGAAGCCCATCCTACCACAAAAGCAATGAAAAAACTGGCAAGTTATGTGAGGATCAATTTTATCAGAACTCTGGAAGCCAGTCAAGGGTTTACAGACAGCAGGTGAACACTTAATCAGGACATAGGCCCCTGCGTCTTAGTGATAGAGCTTTGTGGCATTCCACTTACTCTTGCAGCATCTCCTGCTACCTGTAGGAAGTTGCCTTGAACAGCAACAGCCCACATATATGGTATTGAATCCTAGTATTGGAGGGAGAAAAATCGACCTCATTCTCAAAAAGTTGTGGTTTGTTTTGACCTGTCTGGAGGATCCCTAAGTGGCTGGCTCAAAGGCTTGCCTTTACTGCACCTAAGTCAGAGCTCTCCTAGGGCCGAGGCAGCTACCTGGAAGGCATCTGTCATAAACATTTAAAGGGAAATGTTTTAGTTGTTGCCACCAGGGGCAAGGGATAGCAGTTGGAGCAAACAATAAACAAGCTGAAAAGTTTGGGAGGAAAGGCTGGGCAATGAGACTCACTGGGGAATAAGGGCTTGAAAAACTCCCACATATTCCTGAGAATCTAGAAGGCCTTGTGCATGTCCAACATGGGGAGCGTGCTCAGAAAAATACTCAGAGTGCCCTAGGCTGTCACATCAGAGCTGACCTTCAGGCTCTGCTCAAGCAGAAAGTGAAGGCTAAAGGTAGAATTATAAACTGCCTCTCTGAGTGTCAAAGGAGCGCCACAACACACACACACCAAGCCCGACTGCAAACACTGGGCTTTTTTGTTTTTCTTTGTTTGTTTGTATGTTTGGTTGGTTGGTTCCAGGCATTTATGGAAATATCAGCTGACCTATAAAATCACTAGAAGACCACTAAACTAACAGAAGAGAGGCTTCAGTAGCCACACATGACAAAAAATACAGGCATTGCAAAATTAGTGTGGAGACATCACAAAACAAACAGACAACAGCAAACACAACAAGCAGTAACAACAAAGCCTAGGGAGGGGCTGGAATCTGATGTTCAGAGTTGCCAAGTTATAATATTAAAATTCTCCTGACTTCAACAAAAAATTGGTAGATATGCAAAGAAACCAGAGAGTATGACCCATACACAGGAAAAGAAGAAATTAATAGAAACTGTCTTTGAGGAAGCCCAGATGTCAAACTTACTAGACAAAAGCTTTCAATAAACTATTTCAAATATTCTCAAATTGCTAAAGGAAACCATGTATGAAAACTAAAGGGAAATATGAGAACATGTCTCACCAAACAGAGAATATCAATAAAAATATAGAATTTATGAAATTATTAAAAGGAACCAAATAGAAATTCGCGAGTTGGAAAGTACAATAACAAAAACAAAAAAATGTCTAGAGGGAATCATAGGCTGTTTTGAGCATTCAGAAGAACCAGAAACTTTGCAGATAAATAATTTGAGATCATCCAATCTGAGAGTCAGAAAGAAAAAAGAATAAAGAAACACGTTCAGAGCCTAAGAGACCTGTGGGATACCATCAAGACTTTCAACATATGCATAATAGGAGCTGCAGGAGAGTATAGAGAGAAGGGGTAGAAAAAATTCAATCATTAAAATGTCCCAAAATTTTTAGTTTAAATTTTATTTTCTTATTTTTTATTTTTAATTGTTATTTTAAATTGACACATAATAATTGTACCTATTTATAAGGTACACAGTGATATTTCGCTACACGTGTACAAAGTGTGATGTTCAAATCAGGATAATTAGCATATCCATCACCATAAAAATTTATCATTTTTCTGAATAAAGAATATTTGAACTCCTCTCTTCTAGCCATTTGAAGATATATATTGGACTGGCTGGTTACCTCAGTTGGTCAGAGCATGGTGCTGAAAATATACAATAAATTATTATTAGTTATAGACACCTTCCACTACTATAGAACACTAGAATTTATTCTTCCTATCTAGCTGTAAGTTTGTATTTATTAATCAATCTCTCTCTATTCCCTCCCTCCCTACTACCCTTCCCAGCCTCTAGTAACCACAATTCTACTCTCTACTTCTATGAGCTCAACTTTTTTTAGCTCCCACACATTAGAATATGCAGTATTTGTCTTTCTGTGCCTGACATATTTTACTTAACATAATGTGGGAGGCTAATCTATGCTGCTGCTATGTTCCAGGCTCATCTATATTGTTGTGAATGACAGGATTTTATTCTTCTTTAGGGCTGAGTAGTATTCCATTGTGTATATATACACCACATTTCCTTTGTCCATTTATCTGTTGATGGACACAGTTTGAGTTCATATGTTGGCTACTGTGAGTAGTGCTACAATATACATGGGGTGCAGATATCTTTGATGTACTGATTTCATTTCCACTGGGGGTCTTGGAACATATTGCGCACAGATGAGGGAGGACTATTTTAAATGATTTGTAAATATTTCCTCTGTTGATAATGTACAATAGTTGCACAATAGTTTTAATTTTGATGAAATGCAATTTACCGATTTTTTCTTTTGTCGATTGTGCTTCTTTTGGAGTCTTATCTAAGAATCCATCACCAAATCCAAGGCAAGAAAAGATTGCTCCTATACTTTCTCTATAAGAGGTTTACAGTTTTAGCTCTTTAGTTCTTTGACCCAATTTGAGTTAGTTTTTGCATGTAGTAGGAGGGACGGTTTCTTGTGTTATTCACTTGGGTGGCTATAATTAAAAAAAATGAAAAACAGGAATGAACAAGTATGGTCAAGGACGTGGGGAAACTGGAACCCTCACGCACTGTTGGTGGGAACGTAAAACGGTATAGCCCCTGTAGAAAACAGTGTGGCTGTTCCTAAAAGGTTAAACATAGAGTCACCATATAATCTAGAAAATCCACTCCTAGGGATATGCCCAAAATAATTGAAAACAGGTGTTCAAATGAAAATTGCGCATTAATGTTCACAGCAACCTTATTCATAATAGTCAAAATGATAAAAACCCAAGTGTCCATCAACTGATGAGTAGATAAGCAAAATGTGGTGGATAACATACCCTGGGTTATTATTTGACCATAAAAAGGAGTGAAATACTGATACATGCTACAACATAGATGAACCTAGAAAACATTATGTTAAGTGAAAGAAGCCAGACATAAAATGCCACATGCTGTGGGATGTCATTTATGTGAAATGTCCAGATTGGGCAAATCCATAGAGACAAAGTAAAATTGTGTTTCTGGGGTCTGAAGGGAAGGGGCGCCTGGGTAGTGACTGCTTAAGGGATCCGGACATTCTGTCTGGGGTGATATAAATTTTCTGGACATAAATAATGATGACGGTTTCCCAACATTCTGAATGTACTAAAAGCCACTGAATTCTATACTTTAAAATGATTAAAATGGGCAATTTTATGATAAGGAAATTTTACTGCCCAAAAATTACTGTTAAGAAAATGAAAAGGAAAGCCACAGAATGAAAGAAAATATCACAATACAATTATCTGACAAAAAAATTCATATCCAGAATAGAAAAATAACCTTACAGTTCAATACTGAAAAGACAGTCTTTCTTAATAACAGGCAAGAGACTTCAAAATACATCTTTCAAAAGATGCTTGGAAGTCCCAAAGCCCGTAAAAAGGTTCTCAGCTCAATATTATTAGTCATCAGGGAATGCAAAATAAACTCAAAATGAAGTAACCATTTACACCCACCAGAATGGCTAAAATTAAAGGCACAAACCAAGAAATAGTGCCAAGGATATGGAAGGTTCAGAACTCTCTTATACTTCTGGTGAGAAAGTAAAATGACATTACCAATCCAGAAAACTGGCAGTTTCTTAGAAAGTTAAATATACACTTACCCTATTCCTCAACCATTCTGCTCCTAGGTATTCATCAAAGAGAGGTGAAAATATATGTCCATACAAAAAAATTGGACATGCATATTCATGGCAGCTTTAATCCTAATAGCCCCAAACTGGGAACAACCCAAATGTCTGTGACCAGATGACTGCACACACAAACGCTGGTATACTCGTGCAGCAGCGTACTACTCGGGGACAAGAAGGAACCAACTGTTGATGCCTGCAACAGCACGGGTGAATCTCAAAAACATTACGCTGAGCAAAGAAGCCATAGAGCACATGTTGCATTCCACTATGTGGAGTTCAAGAGCAGGTGGAATTAATACAGGGTAATAGGAATAAGGACATTGGTTGTCTCTTGGGACAGAGATGAGAAGAGCCCTTTCTGGAGTGATGGAAATGTTCCATTTCCTGACTGAGGTGGGGCTTACACGAATATGTATACGTTTGTAAAAACTCATCATACTCTACACTTACAGCCTTTGCTTTTTATAGTCCGTAAGTGATAGTTCGGTTAAAAGAGAGCGAATGAAAGGAGAGGAAGTGGGGACAGTAAGTGTAAACAACTGTGTTATGGGGTCTTGCTGGAAGGAATGCAAAGAAATGAGCTAGTAACTGGAGGGGAAATTGAAACACAACGTGTGCATTTGTGTGCCCATGCGTGCACCCGTGTGCTCGTGCACGTGTGCCATATATGTCTGCATGCCCGTGTGTGCGCGTGAGTGCTGGAAACCACAGAGCACACACCTTCATAGAAGAGCGGTGAAGGGATATGGGATGCAAGTGCACGGTTGTCTCGGAAGCAGGGAATTGGTCTCGTTTGGTTTGACTCCAGACAGTTGAACCGGGGTTGAGGAGAGGAAGTCACAACAAGGTAGATCTTGGTTCAGCAAGAAGGATGTTTTTGAAGAGGAGAGCTATTGCCTTCTCAGGCCGCCCTGAGGGGTACTGAGCTCCTTGTCACTAGGAGTATGAGGGCTGCTCTAGCAAGAAATTCCACCCTCAAATGAGGAAGGGGAAAGTTGGGCTGGTTTAGGTCTCTTCCTGTCTCTGAATTGTCCTAGCCATGGATCTAGGAATCTAAAACTTGATAGGCGGAGACGCAGGGCCAGCCCCCTGCTCCACCCTGCATGCGTGCCTGGCCTTTCCTGACCTTTTGTCAGATGCTGGTGCACCTGTCTACTTCTATGAGTTTCAGCACCGGCCTCAGTGTTTTGAAGACACGAAGCCAGATTATGTAAAAGCTGACCACTGATGAAATCCGCTTTGTCTTCGGAGGTGCCTTCCTGAAGGGTGACGTCATATTTGGTAAGAAACTGGGCTCAGGGGCATGTGCTCTTGCGGGAACAGGAAACTTGGGATGAGGAGGGGAGAAGACTCAACTCCCCTCTGTTAACATGAAGCTCTCCGCTCGCCCCGCCACTGTGCAAGAGCCTGGAGGACTGGGGCACGGGGATTTAATCACCTCTATGGTTTATAGACAAATACAGCCTTTCTCTGGAACATTCCCCCACTATAGTTTTAGAAACCAAGATGAAAAAGAGCTGCCAACATTTGCTCGCTAAGTGTTTCTCTTTGTACTAAAGCTACAGGGGTGGGCCCTTTGGGGCCCTCAAGCAATTTAATTTTAAAAAAAAAAGAACCATTTTCTTCCTTCTCTCTGACCAGTGGTCTTACCATCCCTGCTCTTCCCAGAAATCCCATGAGGCTACCACCCAGGGCTTTAAAAGGCAGGGACCACATTTTTCATAATTCCAGCTCAAGTGGTCTGGATACAGATGAGCTCACGTGAATGCTTGTGAACTGTTGCTAGAGATGTTAGCTCATTTATTTTTGAATGTATAACATGTTCAGTGCTTAAAATAACAAAGCAATCAGTTGAAGTTATCAAGAGAAAAAATTACAGGAAAGTTGCACACAGGAGCTGTCACTAAAATAGTTAAAAACATTACACGGTGCAGTCTCTTAACTAATTCATGGTGGCCTCCCAACAATGACAGCAGAGGTTTTCATGTACAGTGTGTTTATGCACTGTGGTGTATTCATTATTTCATTTATTCATCCTCATCTTATAACACAGGTAATAATGGAGCTACCTTCTGGGCTGACATAAGGGTTAAATAAAACAATTCTCGTAAAGCACATAGTGAGCACTTAATAAATGTTACCATTATTACTAAGGAACCATTACTAAGCCTGTACTGTGCAATGGCACATGGACTCTCCAAACTGAACAGAACAGACAATGTATGTGTCAAAGGGATAAATTCCTTGATATCTAAAGAGCTCCTAAAATCAATGAGAAAAGAACAACCTGATCTAAAACTAGGTAACGTTTATAGACAGTTTCTGGAAAAGGAAACATGAGTGGCTTTTAAATATGTGAAAATCTACTCGACCTTGCTTGTAACAAGACAATTGCAGACTAACGTTGGCCGAGGATGCATTTTTCATCAATCGAGGTAGGGAAGAACAACATATTTAAAACAATGTTTTTGAGTAGGTGAAAAAACAGACAATTTTATACATTAATAAAAAAACTACCAAATTTAAAATGTATGTACATGACAATTTTACTTTTAGGATTTTTAGTCTAATTATACCTGACAAGCACAAAAATATATGCGCACACTAAAGCATTGCTTTTACCAGCAAAAGATTGGAAGCAATGTAAAGATCCATCAATAAAATACTGGAAACATGAATTATATATTTATGTGCAATGCATATTAATACGTATTTATATTTATATATTATGTGTTTATGGAACAGTAAATGGCAACTTTATAGGCGACGATGTGGAACTATCTCCTGGACACAATTTCAATTAAAAAAGCAAGATGCAGAATATGTGTGCAATATCCTATCAGATGTGCAGAAAGGTGTCCACGTACACCCTGGTACATGCTCCACCTGTCCCCGGGAGGACGCTCAAGAAGCTGGTAACAACGGTTGCCCCAGAGGTGGTAACTGGGTATCTGGAGGGAGGGGAGGGGAGGGAAACAAAACGGTGATGACTTGCAAGGCTTGTAAGGACCCAGCAGGAAGAGAGGCGTGAAGGGATGAATCAAACGTGAGGTCCCTTGGACTTCTGGCAAACCACTGTGAGCAGCTGGATTTTGTGACTGTGTCCTTCAGTCGGAGCCACGGAGGAGGAGAAAGTGCTGAGCCGGAAGCTGATGAAATGCTGGGCTAACGTCGCTCGCACCGGGTAAGGGAGCCTCCGGCCACCCCCACGCCAGGCAGCTTGAGGATGGGACTCTCAGCCGTGGTCCTGCTGTCACTTCCAGGAGTCCTAACGTGGGCAGTCTGCCTGTGTGGCCGGCCTACGACCTGTCCGAGCAGTACCTGAAGCTGGATTTGAACATGAGCCTCGGGTGGAAACTGAAAGAGCAGAGAGTGGCCTTTTGGACCCAAACGCTTCCCCTGATAATGTCCACGTCTGCAGCTGTCCTCAGCCCCCTTCCTTCCTTCACCTTCCTTTCTGCGCTCTTGCCTTTCTTTCTCTCTTCTGCTCCTGAAGAAATTATCTTCATGGGATTTTGGTTTCCCTCTCCTTCTGCAGTTTCTCCTGCGTTAGCTTCATTCCGAGTGTGGCTGCTTTCTATGGCGATGTTTGTGGGAAAAGCTGCTGTTGCTGATGTTTGACGGATTTGGGGATGATCCCCAGGGAATCTTTTTTTTTAATATAAAAAAATGCAATTTGTCTTGGATGGCAACAACATTTTTTCAATAAATCTGGAGGAGGGCTGGTTTATCAGTTGTCATAATAATGTTGTTATCCATATGAAATAAAATCAAAATGTAAAATGTGTACAGGAAACAGAACTTAATTCTGTGCTGATAACTCTCCGTTTGCCCCCAGCTTCAGAGAAGGTGATTGTGTGTTGCCTAAAAGGTGAGTTTCTCAAACCGAATCCACGGGGGACTTCATCCACAAGCCAAGTAGGAATGTCCTGGATATGACCAGGCTTGAGTGTGGTCTCTTCTCTGGCTCAGCGAGATATGTGGAGGAGGAAAACATGCTGGAGAGCAATGGAAACCAGACACCATCCAAGGTCAAGAACCCAGAAGTCAAACGCCAGGCAGCAAGGGTTTGGTTAGGGACACCAAGGAGGAAAGAGGCTTCCTTGATGAGATTAATGAGACTTCATTGATGAGACTAATCCATCACTCAATAAATCTACGTTGGGTCCCTGATATGTACCAGACATATCCCCACTGGGGATATAGCAGTAAACAAAAAACTATTTGCTACACTACCAAATACTGGGAATCAGACAATAAATAAACATTCACACAGTGAATATCTTATAATGTAAGTTTGGTAAGTGCTACTCAGAAAAAGTAAGGTGACTCAGGAAAGTGTAATACAGGGAACCGAATTTGGATTGAAGTCTTAGGAGGCTCTCTCTGGAGAAATCATCTCTATATTAAGAAAGGATGAAATAAAGTTAGTCGTATGATAGGTAGCGAGAATGTATATATGCCCTTATTCAAAGGATGCACTCTTACGCATTATATCCATACAATCCATAGTATATCCATATAATAGGGTAATTCAGTTTTCTTTGTGATTGCTTCAAGATTACACTTGAGGTACATAGAATAGGAGGGCTTCTGAGATGCCAGTAACTTAGAGTTCATCTGGGTCAGAGATCACCAGCTCAGACTGAATCTCACTCCCAGAAGTGTTTTGTTTAGCCCACACAATGATAAAAGTGCTTTGGAATTAGTTGCCACATAATTTTAAACTGGGTGAATTTCACATTAAAAGCCATATTTCCACCTTTTCCAGAACAAACGAAGACAGAAGAACTGGCAACAATAGGGCTGAATTCCCACATGATAATCAGGAATTCTGACAGCCCATAAAGCACCTTTGTGCAAATTAGAAGTTACTCCTTCCTCCACACCCTCTGCAGACATCTTCCAGGAAACTGTCATTGATAAATACCTATTTCTATGATGTGAACGACACCTCTGAAGTGTTACCTTCTGCAGTGCACAACCTGCACGACTGTTCTCAGCAACTCTGATGGAACAATTTGCATGAACTGAGTCGTGGCTACCCTTTACTTTTTCAAAGACATGAGCTCTCAGCTTTCCACAGTCCTCACCATTCCCCTTTGTCTTGTGACTGGCCCATTTCACTCACTGATAGTACCCAATTCCTAAAGGAGTTTCAGTTTGAGCCCATAGCCTCTTATTTTACAGGGAGCCACAGAGAGGAAAAGGGATTCACCCAAGATCACTCAGTGAATTAGCAGCAAGTCAAAACCGGGCCTTACGTCTCTTGTCTCTCCAGAGCAGGACTCTTTCTGCCATGCTGCCCTTCTCCCTTGGCAGACAGTCCAAGGCTGTTGTGTTGTCTCTGACTTAAGTGGTGGTGGAAGGGGTGAATCAAAATGCTTGGGCCACTTTATAGCTCTAGGTAGAGGGACCAAGCCACATGCAAGCAAGCAAGCTGCAAACTCAATAGCCTCTACAGCTGCAGAAGGCTAATTTTTACATTGATATCTGGAAAAACTAATAACTAGAAAACACCATTCATCCCCAATAAGTTTCTAATTTTGGCAGGAGTATTTCTTGGGGGAACATATTTCCAAGGTACGCAGATATAGGACCCTCTTTTCTCTTTCTTCCTGTCCACATGTAATCAGATCTTTTATAGTGTTAAAGATTACATATAAATGCTACTTGGCATCCTTTTTTTTAAATTTTAATTTGAACTTTTTCATTTAATTCAGGGTATTCTATTAGGGGTATAAGTAGAAGAATCAGTTGGAGGGACTTCCAGAAGTCCATTGTCCAGGCCACTTGCCAGCCCAAGTGAAGTAGAATCTTCTTGGATGGGACCTGAAAGTCTATATTTTCAGTTTCCAGGCATTCTGAGTCACACCCCTGATTAAGAACCACTGAGTCTTCATAGTGGGGCATACATATTTTCCAAGTTCCTAGAAGCTCTCTGAAAAAATCGGCTTTAATATCTTTCCAGTGTGGATATGTCACAATCTCTTTGCATTTGATCTTCGCCAAAAGGCTGAGTAGCAGTGTCATAATCTGTTCAGTCATTAGTCTCATTCTGGACATTTATAGTCGTACCTTGATTAGCAACTTTGGGAATTAGTACTTTTATGTTTAAATATTATTTATAGCATCCAGATTTGCAGAAGATGGACTGGGTCAAAGGCTAGGCCATTTTTAAATTGTTCTTCTTATGTTCTGCAAATTCACTTTTCTGAAGTCACATCACTTTAGACTTATCAGCAATGTGAGTCCACATCTTGTTTCACAATCACTTCTGCTTTTCCATCATTGCAAAAACATAAAGTATTTGACCACTTTTAACTTATAAAATAATTTACTTTTTCCAGAAATCCTTTTTCTTTATTTTTCAAACAATGTTGAGCACAATTCACTAAATCAAACCAAAGCAAAACTTTAGGGATAAACCAAGCCCGTCTTCTTCTGTGAATTTCCTAGTGTCCAGCAGGAGGCAGCATTGTAATAGAGGAAAAATGCTTCCCTCTAGTCTGTGGCTTCTGTGCTGCTGGTCATGTGATACTGTAGAACTTGAACAGAAAAGAAACCTGCTCAGAATAATTAAGTTACAAACCAATACCACATCTTCTTGTCCATTTTCCCTGTAACATTTGGAAAGAGGAAGAGGTACGATCCACTCCCTGAAGAGTGTGACTGGAGACACCCAACTCGCTAGCAGAACAGAGGTGGGGCCAGCAGTTCTTTTCCTGTCCAATTTTTGTTCTTTTCCCTCAAGTCCTAGGAGCCTGCCTCTGGTGGGCATAAAGGAGCCCCACCCCTATGGCTCCCTGTTCCTTCTCCTTCTCCCCATGGGACCTTTGGACTCTACACCATTTGCCCAGTCTCAAAGCCCAGTTCTCCTCTCTCTCTGGCCCTGGCTTTGAGTCACCCAATTCCATCCAGTTTCCCCCTGGGCAGAAGTGAGGGAGACAGTGGGAGGAACGCTCAGGCCCTGCACCTGGGAAGCTGCCCTACCTGGTGCTGCTGCAGGTGACCCATTCACAAAGCAAACCTCCCTTCCCACAGCTGGGACAGATCCCATTAGGTCATAGCCCTTATGCTCTCCTAAAAGCTTGTGTTAAGAGTGTTTCCTGGGAACGGAAGGGCCGGAGAGAAAAAACTCATCTGCCACTTGATTGTGTCACAGTGCAAGGAGATTCATTGGCGAAGAGCTTGCTGTGGTCCACAGTGGGTTGGAGCTCATTAGCCAAAACAGCATGGTACGGGCATAAAAACAGACACTCAGACCAGTGGAACAGAATAGAGAACCCAGAAATCAACCCATATACCTACAGCCAACTGATCTTTGATAAAGGCACCAAGAGTATACGTTGGGGAAAAGACTGCCTTGCCTCTTCAATAAATGGTGCTGGGAAAACTGGACATCCATATGCAGAAGAATAAAACTAGACCTGTACCTCTCACCATATACCAGAATTAACTGAAAATAGATTAAAGAATTGAATATATGTCCTGAAACTATAAAACTCCTAAAAGAATACATAGGGGAGACACTTCAGGAAGTAGCACTGAGCAAAGACTTTATGAATATGACCCCAAAAGCACAGGCAATAAAAGGAAAAATAAACAAATGGAATTATATCAAACTAAAAAGCTTCTGCACAGCAAAAGAAACAATTAGCAGAGCGATAAGACAACCTACAGAGTAGGAGAAAATATTTGTAAACTATGTATCCAACAAAGGATTAATATCTAGAATATACAAGGAACATAAACAACGAAACAGTAAAAAAACAAGTAACCCAATTAAAAAATGGGCAAAGGAGCTGAACAGGCATGTCTCAAAGGAAGATATACGAATGGCCAACAGACACATGAAAAAATGCTCAGCATCACTCAGCCTCCAGGAAATGCAAGTCAAAACCACACTGAGATACCATCTCACACTAGCTAGACTGGCTGTAATCAAAAAGAGAAAGAGTAACAAAGGCTGGTGAGGATGTGGAGAAAAGGAAACCCTCCTATACTGTTGGTGGGACTGTAAAATGGTGCTGCCATTACGGAAAATGACATGGAGGTTCCTCAAACCACTACAGATAGAACTGCCATATGATTCAGCAATCCCACTGCACAGAAAATGGAAATCATCTTGTTGAAGGGACACCTGTACTCCCATGTTTATTGCAGGTCTATTTACAATAGCCAAGAGTTGGAACCAACCTAAATGTCAATCGTTGGATGGCTGGAGAAGGAAAATGTGGTATAAATATGCAATGGAATACTAATCTGCCATAAAAGAGAATGAAATACTGCCATTTGCAGCAACATGGATGAACATAGAGAAAATCGTGTTAAGTGAAATAAGCCAGACACACAAAGAGAAATACCACATGTACTTGCTTGTATGGGGGAGCTAATAAAAAAATAAACAAATAAAAAAAGATACAACAATCACAATAGTACATTGAACTTTTAAGAGAAGAAAACAGAACTGAGGTTACCCAGAGGTGGGAAAGGGGAGGAGAGATGGAAGAAGAGGAGGACTTGGTAAAGGGTCACGAAAATCAATTACATCGCACAAAGAAGAATATACTAATTATCCTGGTTTGATCATCACATATTGCACATGGGTATTGATATTCAATGCCATACCCCACAGATATGTACAATCAACTATGTTCCAATAATAAATAAATAAAGCACAATGAAATACCTGCTAACAAACTTCCTGGTAAAGATAATTTTATTCTTCATTTACTATTATTATTATTATATTTTGGAATAAAGAAGACCACAATGCATTAAAAAAAAATAAAAAGACACAGAATGGGTAGGAAGGGGAACGGCCAGCAGCTCTCCCCGTTGAGATCTACCCCCAGGCCAAAGTTTCCCACAGGCTCTCTGCCTCTGCCAGCCCTAGAACTGGACTGACCCTGTGGACTCTGACTGCCTAATCACAACAGATATCAGAAGATCCTCAGCGGGGGTCAATAATGTGATTTCTATCCAGAGGTCTGAGTGTCAGAAGAAAGGAGTTTCCTGAAGCTCAAGGAAATGGCTGTAGAGACAATGACTTTTGATGAAGTCAATGCCTGGTCACCAATTAGTGGTCACAATGATGGACAAGGTTTTCCCTGCCCTCACATTACTAACTGACCATTAATGGTCCCCTTTACCCACTGAGTAACTTATTTTCAGGAATGTACATCTTTAAATCAACTGCTGCACACAGTAAAACTAATCAAGAAATTAGACAGTAAAGAATAAGAACCAGGATTGGCCAGTTAGGTCAGTTGGTTAGAGCACAGCCTTGTAAGACCAAGGTCAAGGGTTCAGTTCCCCATACCAGCCAGCCTCTGTTATATATTAAGTTCTTAAGGCCTGGCACAAACTGTTAAGTCTTTAAATTAAATATAACACACATCCAAGAAAGTATATGTGTGTATGTATGTACGTATGTGTGTGTGTGTAATATATTTGTGTATATATACATACACTCACAGATGCAATATACATATTATGTCTGGATGAATTTTACTAACTGATCACACTTGTGTAATCAGCACCCAGATAAAGAAACAGAATATTATCAGCAAGCCAGAAGCCATCTTGAGCTCAATTCCAGGCTCTGTCCACCACGCCCTCCCTGCCCATCAGTGTGTAGTGGTAGCCACTGTCCTTACTTCTAGTAGTATATATGAGAGTACTTCAAAAAGTTTGTGGAAAAATAGAATTAAAAGATAATATAAATCTTTCCAGGAACTTTTTGAAGTGCCCTTATATCAGTTTTTCCAGGTTCTGTGCTTTGTATAAACAGAATCATGTACTCTTGCATCTGGCTTCTTTCTTTCAACATTGTGTTTGTGAGATTCATCTGTATGGTTGTGTGTGGTTGTAGTTTGTTCATCTTTATTGCTATATAGTCATGCATTGTGTGAATATGCCATGACGTGCTGTCGTTGGGCATTTGGATAGTGTCTTAGGTCGCTCAGGCTGCCATAACAAATTACTATAGAGTGCGTGGCTTAAACAACAGAAGTTTATTTTCACACAGTTCTGGAGCCTAGCACTTCCAGATCAAGGTGCTGGACAATTTGATTCCTGATGAGGGCTCTCTTCCTGGCTTGCAGACGTCAGCCTTCTCACTGTGTCATCACATGGCCTTTCTTCTGTGCATGTACAGGGAGAGCACTCTGGTGTCTCTTCTGCTTCTAAGGATGCAAATTCTGCTTGACTAGGACCCCATCCTTATGATCTATTTAACCTGAATCATCTCCATAAAGGCCCTATCTCCAAACACAGTCACATTGGGGGTTGGGGCCTCAACATAGGAATTTTGGTGGGGACATAATTCAGTTCCTAATATATAGTCTTTAGTTTTAGGTTTATAAATAGTTTTAGGTTATTATAAATAGTGTAGTCATGAATATTCTAGAACATGTCTTTTAATGACTACATGCATGCATTTCTATTGGATTTATACTGAAGAGTGGCTTTGCTGGGTTGTAGGGATTGCACATGTTAACTTTAGTATTCACTTCAAAAAATTTTCCAAAGTAGTTGTACCGATTTGCAATTGTAGCAGCACAGTAGGAGTTATTCCATGTTGCTGTTGATACTTGATATTTTCAGAAGGACTGGTACACTTTGATTCTTATTCATCTTTTTTTTTTTTTTTTGGCAGCTGGCTGGTATGGGGAACTGAACCCTTGACCTTGGTATTATAAGACTTTGCTCTAACCAACTGACCTCACTGGCCAATCCTGGTTCTTATTCTTTACTGTCTAATTTCTTGATTAGTTTTACTGTATGCAGCAGTTGATTTAAAGATGTACATTCCTGAAAATAAGTTACTCAGTGGGTAAAGGAGACCATTGATGGTCAGTTAGTAATGTGAGGGCAGGGACAAACTTGTCCATCATTGTGACCACTAATTGGTGACCAGGCATTGACTTCATCAAAAGTCATTGTCTCTACAGCCATTTCCTTGAGCTTCAGGAAACTCCTTTCTTCTGACACTCAGACCTCTGGATAGAGATCACATTATTGACCCCCGCTGAGGACCTTCTGATGTCTGTTGTGATTAGGTGGTCAGTGTCCACAGGGTCAGTCCAGTTCTAGGGCTGGCAGAGGCAGAGAGCCTGTGGGAAACTTTGGCCTGGGTGGATCTCAACGGGGAGAGCTGCACTCCCGGGGGCATAAGCACTTCTAAATCCAGTCTTCTGCTGTCTGCATTTTTCATTCATATCTGCTTGGGAACATCCTCTTCCCCATGTGTTGACTCCCACTTTCTCTGCTCTAAAGCAGTTCTCATCGCTGTGACCTTACAGCTCCTGAAATGTTGTCTCCTCTCACCCTCTGTTTTTCTATGTGGGTTTGTGCTTTGAAAACTTAATTTTACTGTCCCTTTAGAAAAATTGAGAGAGTGGAAGTTTTCAGATCTACCTTCTTTCATAAGAGGTAGTGAACTGATTTTTTTTCATAAACACTTAAAAACAACATTTTCCCACATTTTTGACAGCTACATTGTATCCCACAGGATAAATACTCAATAAATTATTGAACTCTTTACTATTGTTGACCATTCAGATCTTTTCTTGTATTTTACATTCTAAACTTCACCGAGGTGAACATCTGACACATATGTCTTTGGGCTCCTACAGAGTTATTCCTAGAGAACAGAGTTTTGAAGTATAGGTTTTATTATTATTTAGGTATGGCAAGGCCGACAGATCAGGAGATGACTGCCAGTGAAAAGAGAGTTTGCTACTCACAGATCCCAAGACATCACCGGGAGTGGGAGTCCACTTGGGGAAGGCACTGTGGTCATTCAGGCGGTGGTCGTGGTGAAAATGTGGGCAAGAGCCTTTATTGTGTTTCCCATGGGAAGGAAGAGGTAGGGCAGGGTAAGCAGATTTAGGATTGGCCAGTTTGAGTAATTTCAGTGGGCTTGGAGCACAGGGGCTGTTCTGTCTGGTACCTGCCCTTTGGGTGATTCGGGCAGGCAGTTAGTGGTCCACAGTATGAGAGCCTGATAAAGAAGTTTGTTGGGAGTGTGGGTTCTAGATTGTTTAGTATGTATATGAAAGGACCACTCACAAGAGAGTGGTTTACTATCTCTAGGAATTAGCTAGCCCTGGGAGGGGCAGTCCCTCCAGGGCTAGCAAGGCCCCAGATGTCAAAGCACCAGAATAGGGAAAATAAAGAACATGGTTACTACAAATTATTATGGCAGAGAAGATGCCTCTTTTAAGTGTTAGGATAGATTTAGCCAAATTGCCCCTAGGAAAGCTTGTACTAATTTATTGCTTGCATCAGCGGTGGAAGTTTCTGTTTTTCAATACTCTTGCCAATACTTGGCACTACCACTAACACTAGTGGCAACAATATTTGCCAATTCAATAGGTGCAATTGGGGTGTCTGGTTAGAATTTGCATGTCTTGGTGGACAACCTGTTTTCTCTTAAAAGGACATTTTGTATGTGTGTAGCTTGAAGACGTCTTTGGACCTGGCTGATGGGATGGAGGGGAACTGTGGACGTTCTCATCCTTCCCCACATCCACACCCATATGACCCCTGATGTGCTCCCGACTTGCTTCCATAAAAGGACAAGCAGGGACAGAATAGACAATGACTTTGGGAGTCTCAGAAGGGCTACAATTCTCCGCCACCCCCTGAGCTGCCAAGCAGCCCACAAGGCATTCTTGAGATTTCATCCCCCCAGGACCTTCTAAAGTGAGAACTGAGGAACAGCATCAGTAGATGCTGGATTTGGCCAAGGCTTTGTACAGCCCAGGTTTTTGGAGAAGCTTATGTCATTTACTCTTGCTGAGCCCTGTGCGAGCCCAAAAGACCAAGCTTTCACACGCAGGGGAATTAACCGTCTCTGGAAAGGGGAGCTCGCTTTTCACCCTCTCTAATGACTGTTCTGGAGATTTCCTTTCAAAGTAAACTTGCCGGTCCCTCCAAATGGCTTGCCTGCTTCTGCCAGATTCTACTTTCAGAAAAGCCCTTTTCATCTTGTTGTTCCCAGGATTAAAGGCTTTTCACAGGCTCCCCATTATCTGAGGATAAAGTCTGTTCTCTTTAGCCTGGTATGTAAACCCTCTGTCCTCACATCACCCTTCCAGTCCAACTGGCCTTCCCAGACGGTCCCCAAATCTGCCTCGTACCACTGCTGATGTCCTCTCTGCTCCTCCAAATCCTGCCCGTCTCTTAACACTCAGTACTCTCAGGAGGCATCACGGTCTTGGGCATTAACATGTATAAACAGTGACAATTCTCAGGGCAAGAAAATACACAAACACTTCTCTATATTAAGGCCACCCTATCCACCCAGATGTTTATAATATAATCTAGTTTGGGTTTTCAGAGCCTTTTTCAGATTACAATTAGATTTTAACTTTTCTGGGTTTGTTTTTTTACGTGTTTTTCTGAATCACCCTTTTTCTTTTTTTTATTCTTGAACAGCGGACGGAAAGCTTTATGGAGAAGCCCTAACAAATAGGGATTGGTTTTCATCAGGCTCTTGTGATTTGAATCAAAGAAATATAAAAACTCAGTGTTTATGAGAGCATAGTGCACTTATTCCTGGAGTTATGCAAGATCATTTCAGATGGCATACAATCTTTAAGGCATTTATATAATGGTTATGTGTTTATTTTGCTGTGTATTAGGAAAAAACGTCCTAATATCAAATTCATGATTTAGTGAGTATTATTTGTGGCAAGGATTGCTGGCAGTTCATTGAAATCTGTCCTACCTTCTTTGGCACACACCAGACCTCTTTCTCAGTCTTCTTCGCAATGCGATTGATCATGTGACTAAATTGTCTCCAATGCAACATGAGTGGAAACGAGGAGGCCACCTCCAGGCCTGGCGTGTAACTCCCCACGGTCACTCCTCCATGCTCATTCCCCTTCTAGGTGACTAGAACCAACACCCAGGGCAACTTCAGAAACCATAAGTTAACCACAGCAAAGCCACCATAGTCTATATCAGGGCTCAGCAAACTACTGCCCAAGGGCCAAATGTGGCCTGCAGACTACTTTTAAAATTAAAGTTTTATTGAAACATAGCCACGCCCATTTGCTTATGTATTGTCTGTGGCCACTGCCACTACAACAGCAGATTTGAGGAGTTGCCACAGGGACCATAGGGACTGCAAAGCCTATTTACTATCTGGTCCTTTACAGAAAGTTTGCTGAAAGCCTGGCCTAGATCCCTGAATGTCCACATGGAGGACAGATACCTTGTTGACCTGAACAACCCTGTAGTTCTTTATATAAGAGAAAAATAAATCACTCTGGGCCTTTATGCTGCTTTCACTAGTGCTTTCTTACTCAGCAGTCCCAGGGTGATTGCCTGATGCAGGTGGCCTGAATGCCAGTTGCTTGTGCCATTCAGGATGACCACACATGCCCTGGGGGAGTGCAGTGTTCCCCTCTGTGACCCACCTCCAGGCCAAAATTTCCCTCAGACTCTCTGACTCAGACAGTCCTAGGACTGAATTGGCCCCAGGAAATCTGACCTCCTAATTACAAGACAGCATCAAGGGCCTTGAGAGGTGTAAATATAATGCAAATTTTGCCCAATAATCCTAATGTCAAAAGGAAAAAAGAAGCTCCCTTAAGCACAAGGAAATGGGCTATAGTCACAATAATCCTCAACAAAGCCAAAGCCTTCTCACCTAACAATCATGACCATTGTGGTCAAGTCTGTCACTGCCTTTATATTTCTTTTTTTTTTTGTCTCTTTTTTTTTTGTCTTTTTGTGACCGGCCGCACCACGCTCAGCCAGTGAGTGCACCGGCCATCCTTATATAAGATCCGAACCCGCAGCGGGAGCACTGCTGCGCTCCCAGCGCTGCACTCTCCCAAGTGCGCCACGGGGCCGGCCCACTGCCTTTATATTTCTAAATAAGCATCAGTCATGAACATTTCCCATTCAGTGACTTATTTTCAGGTACAGGCTTTTGTCGACTGGATGTGTTATTACTTCCATGTCCTTATTTACTTTTTGTTTTTACTATCGTTTTAATTTTTAAAAAATATGGTGACACTTTTTCCATGCTTACCTTTAATTTATGGCAAGTTATACCGGTCTTCCACTTATGAAAATGATGTAAAAATCTCCTTTTCTAATGAGTCTGATAAAATAAAAAGAGTTAATCCATTTAAAAAACCTGATAATAATACTACAGATGATACACTGGTATGACAAAAATATGATATTAGTATGACCATAACTGAGGTTCCAGAAACACTGCATATGTCTAGGCTGCATTGGAAAATGTCATAGAATTCTAGATTCATAGAGTGTCGAGCCATGGTGAATGGTGCACGAGAGGGCACCTCTTCCAGAGCCACTCCTGCCTCTTACCACCTCTCTTCCCAGAAAGAATCCCCAAATGCCACCCAGTTGGTTCCCAGACTTCTGGTCACCCAGTGCCACATTCTCTAGCACTCAATCCATACCTGAGTTATCCCATGATTAACAGGCAAAGCTGCGTGAGCAGCCCAATAGGACACGGGCTTGCTCTTGTCCAATGCCTGATCTAATATGTGCTCTTCATATATCTGTTGAGTAAATCGATGGATGTAGAGAGGTTTGGGGGGGATTAATTTGAAACTCCTAGGGGCACCTACTCTTCCAAATCCTGCCCAACTGCTTAGGAGTTAAGGCCAGTTCCCAGGATTTTACTCTCCGGATTCTATAATCACATGGGAAACCTTAGGTAGTTCCCCGGGGGAAAAGCAATAATCCCAATCAACTGCCACCTAAAGAGATGTATCAATAATAGCTAAAGTGATGCAGGGAAATTTCACATGTTAAGAAAAAATAAGATCTGGCATGAGGCTTGATAGACTCCAGCCTTACCCATTACTTTTGCAGAGTCATCGTGACCCAGGAATGTGCTTCAGAGGCTGCAGTCAGGTGCAGGAAAGGTCTAGGAGTGGCTGCCTCTGTTTGCAGAATTGGCTGGTGTCACCAGTGGGCATGTGGTTGAACAGTGAATCAGGAGAATAATTCATCCGTACCTTTTATATTTTGCTGAGACAGCACCATACAATCTTCATAGGCTGAGAGCCTGGGCTGGTGCCCAGGTTTCAAAGGCCAGCTGGCTAGGGCAAAAGGATGGTAACGTACGTGTGTGTGTGTGTGTGTGTGTGTGTGTGTGTGTGTGTGTGTGTTGTGTAAGTGATTGGCAACGGCATTGTCTACTTAGCAAGACCACCCAGATTGTCCCATGTGGGTAGAGACAGAGGTGCTTTTTATAAGGGTGCTTTTTATGACCCGTGTTTCTCTCCTGAATAAAAGTAAGGCAGGAACCCCAGCCCAGGTTCCTTTCTAGAGTCAGTCACCTCTGCAGACTGATTCTAGTGCTGTCTCAATGTCCTCACCCTCGACACAGGGCTCCCCCTCACCAGCCTGCTGCAGTGGATAGAATGGGTGCTAATGAGCACCCCTGTTGAATTTGGGTCACCAGAAGCTTTGTTTCAGCCAAAACCTGTGGCCTTGGGAAAGAACCCATGCCCATCTCTGGGGTTGTCTTGTACTTTATGGCTGCTGGTTGCCCAATCCTCCCTGCTGTCAATATTGGTCTGGCTGCCAAGTGACACTGGAAAAACAGAACAAATCTCCCAGGTAGATGCTTCTTTCTCTGGCCTTTTGTAACCCCTCAGCCCTAGCCCCTCATCCTGGACCCATGAGCTGACAATGCGATTGTGTACAAAATCAAGATATTTTGCCTTATGATAAGGCTGGCAGTTAGAACACCTCCCCGATCCATTAAAGCCAGTGAGACGGCTGCCCCCTGAAACACAGAGAATATGGTGAAGTCAAAAGCCTCAAGCTCTGGTCCCAACTTTGCCAATTGATTTGCTGCGTGACCTTAGGCAACCCCTCCCCATCTCTGGGCCTTAGTTTCCTCAGGGCGTGAAGAAAGAAACTGGGTTGGGACTACATGTTAGTTTGCTTAGGCTGCCTTAACAGAACACCACAGACTGGGTGGTTTACACATTTATTTCCTCACAGTTCAAGATCAAGATGCAGGCAGGGCTGGTTTGCTCTGAGGCCATCCGCCTTGGCCTGCAGAAGGCTGTGTCCTTGCTGCCCCTTCACATGCTTGTCCCTCTGCATGTACACACCCCTGGTGTCTCTCTGTCCAAATTTCCTCTTCTTGTGAGGATAGTAGTCAGATTAGACTTGGGCCCACAACAATGGCCTCATTTTAATGTAATCACCTCTTTAAAGGCCCTGTCTTCAATACAGTCACATTCTGAGGTACCGGAGGTTTGGGTATCAACACAAGAACTTTGGGTGTACACAATTCGACCCACAGCAGGCTGTATGGCTCATTTGGTCAAAGCCTTGCTTTGATTTTCCCCAGAAGCAGACTTAACTCAAGGATTCAAGTGCAAATTGCTTATCTGGGAGGTGTAGGAAACAGTGGCGGGAGTAGGATCGTGAGGAAGGGAAGGGAACACAGCCTATAAAGGTCTACTATGAAGCTGGTTACTATTGGGGTGACTGGAGCTTAATCTCAAGAGAAACTGTAGGAAAAGTGTATGTATTTCAATGTTATTCCACCAGACTAGGGAGGGAGCTGAGGTATTTATACTCCCATCAGTCTTGATTGAGGGCTCCTCCAGGGGGTGGGAGGACTGTTATCCCTGGAATTTCTGGCCTGCAGTGCACAGAATGGCTTGGTTGACTTGCAGGAAATCCCTCAAGCAGAGAAGAGCCCCCGGCAGTTGGAAGTCATGAGAGCAGTAAAGCTGTAAGGCCCAACAGGAATGGCCGGCCACCCACAGCATCCATTCTGGCCCTGACTTCCAGGAAAGAGGCTGTGAGTGTGTGCACACCTGTTCGGGGGAGGCAGGAGAGACCAAAGCGACAAAGTCCTCTGTGTCACTGATTACCACTTACTTGCGATCTGCCTGTATTTGTCAGGGTAGGCTACACCAAAACTCTGTATAGTGGCTCAAACGTGATAGGTCTTTATTCTCGCTCACATAAAGTCTAAAACACTATTGTAGATCAGACAGCAGCTGTCGTCCAAATGCAGTTCAGCGACACAGGCTCCTGCCACCTTGTCACTTCACCATCCCCTCCTCTAGCTGGTTGTAGGGGCCACGGGGGGCATGGAGGACCCAGCTTCCTCTTTACCGCGCTGTCCTGCACCCGACTCTGCCTCATGTCCCCTCTGACTCCATTGGCAAGGACTGATCTTGTGACTGCAGGTAAATATGAGGGGGACTGGCTCATGGATTCTTGGCTGGGCAATGCCTTCCCAGCGACAAGTCTCCCCTGGGGAAGGGGCATCACAAAGTCTGAACAGTCAGAAAATGCCTCTGGCACCCAGCCACTGCTTCTCCCAATAACCCCAGAGCTCTGTTTCCAGCCACTGGTCTCCTCTGAATAGCCTCACATAGCCCCCAGCTCCCCATCCTTCCTGGCAGCCTGGAGGATTCAAAATGGATCAGCAGAAAGACATGGGCACTTTGAAGGGGTGGAGGCGGGGAGATCCCAGAAGAGAGAGGCTGCATGAGACCACGCACAGGCCAATCAAGCACATGCTTAGGGCACCAACCAGGCTGGTTTTTCAAAAACCTTCTGACATTCAGCAGAGTGGCTCAGACTACAGCCTATAAAGTCAGGCAGGTTTTATAGTCCCCAGCCCTTCCTCTTACCTTGGGCCAGTTCTTTAACCACACTGAGCCTCAGGCGATGAGTGTCAGTCTCACAGGGTTGTCTGAAAACTGAGAGCCTGCATACAAACCACTCTGCACAATGCTTGCTGCACAGTAAGCGCTCAATCAATACTTGTCAAATAATTTTTATGGATGAATACAGTGGAAAATACAAATAAGTAAAATCATTCTCAATCTTACAGCCAGGAAATGGCTGTCATAATACTAATTAGATGTATAACCTTCCAGAATTTTTCTTATGCAAATATATTATTCTTATTAAAACATGATCAGATTATACAGCAAACCCTTGAACAACACAGTTTGAAATGCGTGGGCCCACTTATATGTGGATTTATTTCAATAGATATCTTGGAAAAATTTTGGAAAAAATGAATTCATGACATACCTAAGCAGTTAAGTAGCCTACCTAAGAGTAGGCTACTAGTAGTTAAGCAATGAAGCAGCACCTGCCCCCACCCCACCACTTCTCCCTGCCAGGGCGCTTAGTGTGAACCCAACAAGTCAAAAGTTATATACGAATTTCGACTGTTAGGGAACGTAGGTGTCCCAACCCCCATGTTGTTCAAAAGTCAACTGTACATAAAGGGATTTTTAAAATATATATTTATTTTATTGAAATGTAGTTCACATATCATAACATTTACCTTTTTAAAGTGTACAGTTCAGTGGTTTTTAGTATGTTCACAAAGTTGTGCAAATATCACCACTGTCTATTCCCAGGACATTTCATCATCCCTCAACGAAACATCATATGTATTGGCAGTCATTCTTTATTGCCTCCTTTCTCAGCCTCAGGCAACCACCAACTTACTTTGTCTCTATGGATTTGCCTATTCTGGAAATTTCATACAAATGGAATCATACAATGTGGAATTTCATGGCTGGCTTCTTTCATTTAGGGTAATGTTTTAAAGTTTCATCTGTATTAGAGCATATTCTACTTATGGCTGAATACTATTCCACTGTATGGGTAGACCACAATTTTATTTAGCCATTCGTCATTACATGGACACTTTCTTTGGTGGTTTCCACTTTTTGGCTACTATGAACATACTATCTGTGTACATGTTTCTGTATGGAAATGTTTTCAGTTATCCTGACTATATTCCTAGGGGTGGAATTGCTGGGTCATATGGTATCTCCATGTTTAACATTTTGAGGAATTGCCAGTCTGTTTCCCAAAGCAGTCTAACACTTTATAACCTGTTTTTCCCTTCACAATACATCATGACTTTGTCAATAAATAGAGATGTGCATGACTACTTTGAGTGAATACATAGTATTTCTTTAGTCGGCTGTACCAGAGTGAATTTAACCAATTCTCTGTCCTTGGACATGTAATAAGATCATTGAAGAGCCTTTGATCATCTTCCTTGTGTCCCCAGCAGTTTGTAAAATACACTTTTCGGGGTGTACCCAGAGAGTTTTGAATCCCTCTAATTTGGTGATTCCATGTTACACAGCACTGCCCCCCCTCCCCCCCCCCCCCCCCCCCCGCGCCAACCTGTCTTGTCTACTACGTGGTGAACTCCTTGAGACAATGGACTCTGTCTTGGATTCACCTTTGTATCCATAACACCTCGCCAAGTGCCAGGCATTTGGGTAAATGCTTGAAGTATGAATGGATAAATGGCGGGACAGGTGATCAGAGCCGGGCACTGTGGAGAGATGGAGTTCATTTTCACATTCTGCTCAAAAAGCCCTGCTTTGAAAGGTAGTGAGTTCCCTGACCCTGGAGGTGTGTGACAGGAGGCTGGGCCATTTGGCAGGAATACTGTAAAGCTAATGTAAGCATCAGAAAGGACAACAGCTGGAATTTAAGGCCGCTTCCAAACTCAGAGCCTAGAACTCTATAAACTACAAGCCCAGGGAGCTAAGAGATGTGTCCTCAGTTACCCGTTTGGGCAGTTGCTGGACCGTGAGTGACTCTGGAAACTTTCAGTCTTGCTTTGAGGACCCCAGACCAAAGCTGCCCTTTGCCTGAAGGCATCTGCTGCACCTGCCTTTGGGAAGCTCGCAGCACACCGAGGCTAGGGTCCTGTCCTACCCAGGAGAAGCCCTCACATAACGAGTTGTCTGACCATTTCTGGCAATGTGTAATCCAAGCGTTTAGGCCGAACTGTTTAGATAAGAGGGTGAACTCCTGGCGGGCGTGGCTCGGAGGCCCAACAGGCAACCAGACAGATTTCGGAAGGGGCCCGGCTTTTCTGTTACCACGGATTAGGCAATCGGGCTGCGGGGATGGGAGGTCGGGGGCGGAGTCCGGGCTCTGGGGCGACACCTGCGCAGGCCGCTGAGCTGCACCGAGACCTCGCAGGCCCCGCGCGCTGCTGCCCGTCCACGATGTGGCTCCGTGCTCTGGTCCTGACCTCTCTCGCCGCTTGCACGGCTTGGGGTGAGTCCTGAAATACAAACAGCAAATGTCGGGGCGCACATTTAGAAATCCTTGCCCTCGGTCGAGATGGATGGAGATGCGATAGGACAAAAATATGGCAGGTCCTGTTCCGCAGCGGCGCGCGCCCTCTGCAGTTGGACTCGAACCTGGAGCCGCGGAGCCCAGGCAGCCCCGGCCCCGCGCAGACGCGCAGAGACAAACGCTCAGCCTGCAGCGGCACGCTCCGGGCGCGGGAGGGCGACACCTGAGGAATTTAGGGAGCTCGGTTCATCTCCCCCGTGACTGTTAGTCCAGATAGGGCCAGTCACGGGGAGTGGCTTAGCAGGGTATTAAAAGCATCGACTCTGAAGCCAGAGTGCGCGGGTTTGAATCTCAGTTCAGCACTTCCTAGCCCTGTGTCCTTAGGCAAGATACTTAACTTTTCTGTGCCTCGGTCACCACGTCTTTAATTTAGGGATGACCTACCTGGGCGGTTGTTTCTAAAGCACTTAGGATAGTGCCTGGTATTGAGAAGGTACAGAAAAGGGACAGATAAATAAAGGGATTGTATTAAAATGTAGTGTATTAATAGACATTTTGAGGTGTGGCCAGGCCAACATATCAGGAGCCAGCTGCAATTGGGAAAAAAGTGTTATTTATATTCCCAGAGGAGGGGTGCGCCACCGGGGTGGGGAAGAAGCGGGAGGGAAAGCACCAGCGTCAGTCAGGAGGCGGGCAGGGGCGGTGCTGTGGGCAAGAGCCTTTACTGTGGTTTCCACTGGACAGAAGAGGCAAGGCAGGGTAAGCAGGCTGGGGATTGGCTGGTTTGAATAATTTCAGGGTCTTTGGGGCACAGGGGCTGTCCCTAGTTGTCTAGTATCTGTCCCTGAGGTGATCAGGGCAGGTGGATAGTGGCCCAGGGTGTGAGACCTGATAAAGGAGGTGGCTGGGGTGTGGGCTCTGGATTGATTGGACCCTGGGAAAGACAGTTCCTCCAGGGTCAGAAAGGCCTCAGATGCCAAAGTGTGAGAATACAGAAAATAAAATAAATGGTTAATACAGGGGTAGAGCGAGGGACCTCAGAATGCATCTGTGCCATTTTACAGACGGAGAAACTGAGACTCAGAGAGGGATATGTACTTGCCAAAGGTCAAGTGGAAAATCATGCCCTGGTTTATCTCTAGCTTCTGAATCCAGAGCCAGTGCCCTGCCTGACATTCTACCAATGCCTGAAAGCCCATACCCCGTCTGGATTTTGTCTTCTTTCTGGCTGTGTGAGGCTGTTAGAGGCCAGGAACTGAGTGCAAGGGCGGAGTAAGAAAGGAAAGGAACCAAATCTGGAGTGGAACATTCCTTTACCGTTGGTTACCCCATGACAATGCCATCCCATATCCATCTTTAGGAAGTTGATATGGGCTGCTTACATTTCCTCAGTTTTCTCATCTGTAAAATGGGCATATTAACACCTACCTAGCTGAGCTTTTTCGAGCATTATGTTAAAGAAAGTGTAATGCACGTCTGGCTCAGTAAGTGCTCAGTATGTGTCCATTACATGTGATGTAGGTGGTAATTCCTCGTACCACTCCTGTTTACGCCTCCCACCCCACCCACCTGCTTTTTCTCCCTTGGCAATTTGGCTTCTATGCACTTCATCTCTTCTGAAGGATATCACTGACCCAATTAAGGCCGAGCCCAGTGGTTTCTCCTTGGACTTTACCCTCCTTCGCCTCTTTGAAGCACTCAGCACTCTCGGCCAGCGCCTCCTCCTCCTCCCTGGGCTCCCATGACACCGTGACGGTCTCCTGCCACTGCTCTGACGGACATGCTCAGTCTCACTGTAGCTGTCCCTTTGTTTGCTCTTCAGCTCTTTCTCTTCTCTCTCACGCTGGTCTCTTCAGTGAAGTCACACACATCCATGGTGGGCACCCTCACTTTCAGGTAGGTGAGTCCACCCTGCCCCCTCACCCAACCTCCTTCCAGTCCTGAAGTGCCCACATCCTGTGGCATCTTCTTACCAGGACATCTTGGTGATTTCTCAACTGAACCTGTGTACACTGGAACCCAGCATCACACGCCAGCTCTTTGGTCTTTCCCTTCCATATCCTTCACATCCAGGCAGGGACCAAATCCTCATTCAAAATTCCATATAAACTTCACCATATTCATAAAAATTTTCTTCTAATTATTAAAACGGAAGTTCAGTGCAGATAACTTGGAAAAAACAAAGAAAAAATGTCATGTGCAATGTCACTGCCCACTGACATCTCAGTATACATGCTTCCAAGGAAGTTCATTTTGGTATTATTTGTAAAGTTAGCAACAACAACAAAAGAATACAATATGAATGTCTGCAGTATGGGACTGGCTACTCAACATGAGACAGGAATACTGTTTTGTAACCTGGTTTTGCATAATTTCCAATATCATTGAATATTCTTCTATGAGACCAAATCCTGATTATTCTTTTCTGTTCTGGCCACACATTTTGAGGGAGATGTTCACATTTTGTTTGTATCCAAAGGGAAGCAATTGGGAGGATGAGGCTAGCAATTATTTCTTATGGGGGATGCTTGGCAAATGGAGGTTACCGAGGCCAGACAAGAGACTTGAGAGTTAGGCATGATCAAGGGTCTGAAAGTGACCTGCTGCATCAGAGGAGATCAGATTAGCTCAGCATGGTCCCATGGCAGGTAGAACCAGGACTGGTGCAGAAGCTGCGGGGATATGAATTTCAGCTCAGTGAGGGAGAATTGTCAGCTCCACAAGAATGGAGCAGACAGGGATCTGACTCCCAGTTTTTCCCTCTCTTCTCTGGATGACCCTGCTCAGAGCCAACAGAAGAATATTCCTCAAGTTTACCCTGTCCCTTGCTGCACAACTGTTCTGGCTGCTTATTTGTCTACTAACTCAAACCCAAGCACTTAGCCTGGCATTTGAGTCCCGCCCCGCCCGGCATCCTCTCATTCTAGGATTAATTTCCTCTGTCCATAGACTCCATCTGGTGCACACAGGCCACTCACCCTTCCCCAGGCAGGCCCTGCAGGGTCGGCGAGGCCTCCAATGTCAAAGCATCAGAATACAGAAAATAGAATTTGTGTTTAATACCGTGGTGCAGCTGTCTCCGAGCCTCGGCACATTCTCTTCTCTCTGCTTTATACCTGCCTCTTCCATCTCCCCTTATTCAATCCCCCTCCCCCTGCAAGCCCCAGCTCCTCCACGATGCCACCACTCAGAAGGCCTCTCTCCCTCTTCTAACTCTTGTAGCACCTTACTGGTACCTCTCCCAGGACATGGCCACTTTCTTCCCACTTTAGGGTCAAGTATGCATGTGGCTCATTCTCCCGACGAGGTTCAGTGCCATGAGAACAGGGGCCACCTCTTGGTCATCTTCTCATCCAGCAGCTCAGTGCCAGAATCCTAATGAACATGTTTCCAGAGGCTTCTAAGAGGGAAGCTAAATGTCTTGTTCATTCCTAGCAGTTCTTTTGTTACTTTTGACTGGATGCTTTTATGCCTTCAACTCCAATTTGCTCCTTAAAACAGCCCTGTGAGTTAGAAAGGACAGTAAAAACTCATCCCTTTTTTATATCTTTTATAAACTGAGGTCTAGAGAGTTTAGGTGACTTATTTGAGGTCACATGCCTAGAAAGTGGGTAAACCCACCTGGATTCCAGGTCAAACCTTTCACCTCTGATGTGTCCTTATTCCCTCTCAATGTCCATCAGGTCATCCATCCTCGCCGCCTGTGGTGGACACTGTTCATGGCAAAGTCTTGGGGAAGCACGTCAGCTTAGAAGGATTTGCACAGCCTGTGGCCGTCTTCCTGGGAATCCCTTTTGCCAAGCCGCCTCTTGGACCCCTGAGGTTCACTCCACCGCAGCCTGCAGAACCATGGAGCTTCGTAAAGAACACCACGTCTTACCCTCCTATGTAAGCTGGTGGGGCTGGCTTTGGC
This sequence comes from Cynocephalus volans, assembly GCF_027409185.1. NCBI lineage: Eukaryota > Metazoa > Chordata > Mammalia > Dermoptera > Cynocephalidae > Cynocephalus > Cynocephalus volans. The sequence goes on along the minus strand of NC_084469.1, from coordinate 75,714,183 downwards.
ACCTTTCCATGGTTTTTTGCCTCCAAATGATACAGGAAGGAGTGAAGGCAACCCCCTGATTGGCTTACACTTTGTTCTGGAATCCTTAAGAATATCATAGAAACTTGACAACATTCCAGAACTCTCACAGCATTCTAGAGTCTTTTATTCACCACGTATTTATTTTGCAGCTACTGTGTGCCAGGCATGTTCTAGGTTCTTGGGATTTATTAGTGAAAAAAACAATCACTACCTTCATGGAGCTTGCATTCTAGCTGGGGAAGACAAACAATAAACAATCTGCAAGTTAATAAATAATGTAATATGTTAAAATATAAGTGCTTCGGGAAAAAAGCAGTTGAGCAGGTGGGTTAGATTAGAAGTAATGTCCTATTTCCTCTCCTGTCTTGAGCCTTGACATAGTTGGGGAGTGGCGTGGGAAAGGAGGCGCAGCTCTCAAGTGTGTCTAGCTACTTATTCACGAATAGAGCAACGTTGGTGTGTCCCAGTCACCCTGGCCAAGCTGCGCAAAAAAGTCCAGGTGCTCCAGTCAGCCTCACACCTGCCCCCTAGAGCACCTTAGACACCTATATGTGTCCACTGGACATTATTTATCTCCTCAGCAAGGCATTTCTGAGGACTTCCAGGATCCTGCCTCTGGCTGACTTCTTTCTGTTCCTTTCTTTTAAAAATAATACTTACTGTTTTTGCTTCCTGATTGCAAATGTAATACATACTTCTTACAGAAAATTTAGGAAATACAGAGAAGAAAACGTAAGAAAATTAAAGTCATCTACAATTCTACCAACCAGAGAGAATTGCTGTTAATATTTTAGATCATGTGTTTCAGTCTTTTATCTGTTACATACTTTCTTCTTGAAAATGAAATCATATACACAAATAGTTTGGATACCTACTTTGTTCATTTATAAGTATATAATGAACATCATTCTATGCCATTAAATATCATAGCCTGACATTTAATAGATGCATTATATTGGATATTGAGCCATAATTTATTTACCCAAACTCATGCTGGGGTCATTAAATTGTTTTAGATATTTTGTTTGTTTGTTTCATTTTGTTTTTGGTGGCTGGCCAGTACAGGGATCTAAACCTTGACCGTGGTGTTATCAGAACTGCACTCTAACCAAGTGAGCTAACTGGCTAGCCCTATGTTTTTGATCATATAAATAGCACTGTGATGAACATTTTTTAGCTAAATGTTTATGCACATTTATGGATATTTTAGGATAAGTCCCAAGAAATGACATTTCTAAGTCAGAGAGTATGCACCTTTTGTTAAATTTCCCTCCAGAACTGTTCCAATTACACTTCTTGCATTGATATATAAGAATCTCCATTCAGCGGACCTTTGCCAATTCATGGGGTTATAAAAAAAGTTTTTGGCTATTACATAGGCAAAAAAATAATAATTATTATTTTGCTCTTTACTTTGCATTTAGCTGAACACTAGTGAAGTTGAACGCTTTTTCCCTTTTTTGACATTTGAATTTCTTTTTGTATGAATTCTATGCCCCTTGCTGGGCATAATTTCCCAGCATGGAAATCAGGAAGTCATCTTTGCTGGCTCTGATTCTGCCACTTGACAGCTGTGTCTTCCTGGCACCTGAGCACCTCAGTAACCTTATCTACATATGGGGGCAGTGGTGCCTGCCTTCTGCGCACATTGAGATATGGGAATGTTGCTTATAATATACTTGGAAATATAAGCACTACATAGCATGGATCTTCTTGGCTGTGTGACCTTGGACAGGTTCTCTAGCCTCAGTTTTCTCATAGGTAAAATGGGGATGATAATAGAACCTATGTCATGGGGCTGATCTGAGGCTTAAATGAGTTAATACATAAGAAGTACTTAAAACGGTGCCCAGCACACTGGGAGAACTCAATAAATATTACCAGTTTTAATCTATATTCAATCTTTGAGATCTCTTATCAGGGCAACTAACAGCACATGTCTCGGATGGGTTGATGGTAGAATCTTAGCATGTCAGGACTGTAAGACCCTTACAGAAATGACGCCTCTCACTTAGGCTTGGCAAATTGGGGCCCAGAGCAAGAAAGGAATTCACCCAAGGTCACACAGCAAATCAGTGCTGAGGCAGCGCTAGAATACAGTTATCGGTGGTGTCCCACAAAGATTTCACCCCTGACCTGTGCAGCCCTAAATGTCTGCCATTTGAGTGACTTCTCACGGTCTGTGGAAATCTCCTGTGGACCAGAACACATTTCCCTGATGGTGATCACCCTGCAGCCCACCATGTGGAGCCCAGCAGAGAGCTGGGTCATGTCACAGTCGGGTCCTTGACCCAGGGCATCCCAAAGGCTCCAGGAAGGGGAGAGGAATCAAGGCCTTTTCACTCTGCATGATCTTGGGAGCTCTTAGTGGGTCCCAGGGCCCCACCTGGCTGCCCAGATGTCCTCCTATCCATTCCAGTGTCTCAAGGCTGGTAATAGCAACTCCATTTTCTGACTTAAGCCTCCCAGTCAAGGGCTGGCCAGCTCCAGGACACACCTCGCTTAGATCTGGTTGAACGTCAGGGGTCCTTCTTTCTGGCCTTCCCAGGTGCTCCCAAGATACATTGGCGGGACAGGTGCTCTCAGAACTTTTTACCAACAGAAAGGAGAACATTCCACTCAAGTTTTCTGAAGACTGTCTTTACCTAAATATTTACACTCCTGCCGACTTGACAAAGAAAAGCAGGCTGCCGGTAAGCAGTGGGAACCGCTGGCCAAGATGTGAGAGTCCCAGCCTTCTGGGATCTTCCAGTGCAGACTGGAGGAGCCATCATGGGCTAGGACTGTTTCGGGGCCCCAGGGCTTTCTTTGACCACCGGAAACATGTATTTTTCATACCGCAGTTTCCCCTAGTGACATAGGGCCTCTGGGGGAGTTTGCTGTACATCTTCGATTCACATCTTATGTTTTCCAAGTTCTTTCATGCAAATAGAAGGACAAGAGTGCTTATTCTTAGTTGCTAGGTTAAGAATCTGATACCTGGAGCAGCTAAGACATAATTCCCAATAAAGTAAGAGCTGCAAGGAATCTTAGAGAAAAGCCAACAACCCAATCCTTCCTTTAACAGGTAGAGAAACTGAGGCCAGATGGGGGATGGGGCGGTCACACAATAGGGTTGGCAGGACGAGAGCCTGGAGTCTTCTGATCTTCAACCCAGTGCACTTTGACATGGACTAGGAAATTGAACTATGTGTGGCCTTTCCCCAGCACATAAATTCCATTTGTGACACCTGTCTGTGTCTGGGATAATCCAAGCACTTTCCTTTGCCTTTGGCCAACTGTCTGGGATTTGATTGTAGCTAATTTCCCTCCCTAATTGTCTTTGGTAGGGGCTGGTGACCCAGGGAGTCAGCATTTCCCAAATAAAGGAAGGGCCCGAGATGGGACAGGCTGCCAAATGCAGACTGATGGTGGGGAGGGTCTGCTGGCAGAGGAGTTGCCTGGGGTAGAAGAGAGAGGGGTGTTAAGGCCAGCTAGCCTCCCAGGAATGCCGCTGGCATGGTGCCCAGGAGTGGGGGAGGGTGTCTTTGAACTGTGACTAGAAGTTGACCCTACATGTGCTTTGTAAGGCACAAGGAGGTGAGGACAAAGGTCCATTTATTCATTCATTCATTTTTCTGTGATGAACTCAGTGCCCCCATATACACAGTTAGACTTGGGCGTTAGGGGAAAGGAGGAACACAGAACCATTCCCACGCAGCCCCCACCTTCAGGGATCTTGCCATCTGGGCTGCAGGGACACATGCTAACTTCTTCAGCGTGTTACTGCAGACCAGCCCTGGGGATCACTGTGCACTCAGAGATGGCTGTAAACTCAATCATGGCCAAGAGGTAGGCGACCAAACCAGACAACCCCTAGTCCTTCCTAGCTCTGCTTCCTGTAACCAGTGTGGCTGCCCCTCCCTGTGCAGGTGATGGTGTGGATTCACGGAGGTGGTCTGATGGTGGGCGGGGCATCAACCTATGATGGGCTGGCCCTCTCTGCCCATGAAAATGTGGTGGTGGTGACCATTCAGTACCGCCTGGGCATCTGGGGCTTCTTCAGGTAAGATGTTGGACTCTCCTCACACACACTGACCCCCAAAGCAAGGGTGCCAGGACCCCGGCTCTTCTTATGTCAGCCCTCAAGGGACCTTTGCTAAGTTCTTTAATGAAGCATCTTACTCCTTGATCCTCATTCCCCAGCTACAGCCGTCCACTCTGAGCTTTTGCATGCGCTGTTCCCTCTGCCTGGAGAGCCTAGTCCATCTGACAAACTCCTATTCATCCTGCATGGCCCAGCCACAGGCTACCCCCTCGGAAATGCTCACCTGCTTTTGACCTGTGCTGCCCAGCACATTGCACTCTGCTGTCATGGCAGTTAGAGGTAGCATGGCAGTTAATCGTCTACACATCTCATGGGAAAGGAAGGAAGGGGCAGACTCACGGAGGGAGCTCAGTAAATGTTTATGGCTGGAGGATGGGGGGCTGGAGATGGGAGGTTGTCAGCATCCGACCCCAGTGAACAACTCTCCCTGGAGGTGTGTCAGGGCCCACTCACCTCATTTCTCTTTGCAATCCACATACCCAGGAGTCAAAGCTAGAGTCTTCTCTGTGAAGTGTACATGGGGACAGGAACCAGGTTTCCTGCAGGACACAGTTACTCTGGGCCTTTTCAGAGTGCGCCTGACCCAGAACATCTGACCGTGAGAGGGCTGGTGGGTGGGCAGGGGGAGTGCACCGCTCACCACCAGGAAGACCTCGGAGCCAGAGGGGGTTCTGGTCTACCTGTCAGTGGGTTACCCCAGGCCAGTCATGTCCTACGTGTATCCCCTTCACTGAGGCTCTGTCCCTTTCACCCATGCTCATATCCCTACCCCCTGCTGCAGTAAAACTGCCACATGATCTCTCCCTCTTCTTCCTCCCCGTCTCCATACCCATGTCAGTCTGATTTTCACCTGACCATGCCAGCAGGCTGTTCTTATTGAGGTCACCAGTGACCTGCACCTGCTCTCCATTGACCTTCTGTGACCTCTCAGCAGCAGCCACAGGTGACCACCCACCCCTCTTTGAAATGCATCCTTCTCTTGGCACCTGGCCACCTCCCACCTCACATTCTCAGGCCTCTGCCTGTCCCGATCTCCCTCGCTGCTGATTCCCTGGGTGATGATCTCAGAGGGCTCTGGCTGAGCCCCCTGGTTTTAGCCCCCACCTCTCCTTTGATACCCAGATGCCCATGTTAACTGGCTGCTCCCATCTCCATTGGAGTCTGAAAGGTACCTCACACTTCACGTGAATAAACTGAGCCCTTGACCTCAGCTGCCCCTCCCCCAGCACCTCCTTGTCTGCTGCTGGAAGCTCATTCTTTGGGTTGTGGGCAGCCTGGACCCTCCTCTTTTTCTTGCACACCATGTCCAGTCATCCAGCAAATCCCCTTGGCTCCCCCTTTAAAATATATTCAGAATCCAACTACTTCTCACTTTGTCCCTTGCTTCCACCCTAATCAAAGCGCTCTCTCTCTCTCTCTCTCTCTCTCTCACCAGGATTCTTGTAAGAACCACCTACTTTTATAACCCTGCTACTTTTATTCTGTGGCTGATCCACACAATGATCATTTAAGACAGACTGAATCATGTCATGCCTCTGCACAAAATCTTGCAGTGGCTTCCTATGTTACTTACAATGACATCTGATATCCCTACCATGGTCCACAGGGGCTGTGTAGCAGCATCTCCTACATTCACACTTTTGTTTCTCGGGTCCCAGAGCCTTTGCACGTGCTGTTTCTTCTGCCTGGAATTCCCTTCTTTAGATATTTACAAGGCTCATGTGCTCAGTTCATTCAGGTTTCTACCCAAATGGCCCAGCCTCAAAGAGGCCTTCCCTGGCTATGTGAACTGCAATAGCAACCCACTGCCCATCCCGCAGCCTTTTTCCTTATCCTATTTTATTTTTCCTCAAGACACTTGTGAAAGTGTTTTGACATTATATGCCATATTTCTGCTTCTATATTTGTTTGTTTTTCATATTTCATATTTCATATATCTGTTCGTTTGTGGTCTGTAGTGTGAGTTCAGTGTGGACAGAAGTTTGGCCTGTTTGGTTCTCAGGTGTGCTCTAGCTCTTACAACAGTGTTGGGCACATAGTAGCTGCTCAGTGAGTAGTTGCCTGTCAATGAATATAGAGCCCTATGACAACTGTGCTGTGGGAATGGAAGGCAGACGGAGACCTCCGTGTCAGGGATGTGCAAGCCCAGCCTTCTTCTGGCAGGCTCACTGAGAGCCCCTGGCCCCTCTGTGATCCCAGTGCCCTGTCATGATGCCTGTGCTCCCCTCCTCTACCCTGTTCTCTTACTCACAGCACAGGGGACGAACACAGCCGGGGGAACTGGGGTCACTTGGACCAGTTGGCTGCACTGCACTGGGTCCAGGAGAACATTGCCAACTTCGGAGGGAACCCAGGCTCTGTGACCATCTTTGGAGAGTCAGCGGGAGGTGAAAGTGTCTCTGTTCTTGTAAGTGCTCCTGTCCCCAGGCCCCATCCCAGTCTTGATGTGGCTGCTGGTGGGACCTCTTGGAGACTTGCTAATCCAGCCATGGGCACCTTTGCTTACAAGATCTGGATTCAGGGCTGAGCCTACTCACTGCACAGAATCAGGTGGTGGAGAGCTAAGGACCAAACTCCCCTTGCCCCCAGGAAGCTCAGAGCTCAGCTTAAAAGTCCTGGGGCCATAAGAATGTACAGCCATAGCCACAGCCTATAACAGTGACGTTTCTCCTCTTCTAACTTGGTGGAGTTTTCTCCTTCCTAAACATTTTAACATTAGGATTCACCTCACTTGGGAAGTTGGGGTGGGTATAAATTACAGATAAGTAGAGGTGAGGACAGGAGTTGGACAAGAGGGTCACTGCTTGGCTTGAAGTCAGATCTACATGTCGAGAACACATGAGCACTAGGAGCGGGCAGGGCTTCCTCTGAGGTGGTCTGATGGCATGTCCATACCCACTGAGGGTCAGGGTGGTTTTGGGGAGGTGGGATGGAAGGGGGGATGGGGAGGGTTGAGACAGAGGGTGTGGGGCACAGACACAACGTGGGGATGTGAGATGTCTTGTTGGTGTGGGGAACGAGGCTGGGGGAGACATCGAGGGAAGCTAAGATGGAAAACCAGATTAGAAAGGTCTGGAAGCTGTAAGAAACCCTCCAGCTGCCTCAGAGTTGAGCAGAGTCAGCCCTTTTACTGTATTTCTCAGACATATGTTGCTTTTATACTTGGATACTCAGAGGAAAATGTTTTATATTTTTTAAAGGAGAGACAAAGGAAAAATACAGGTAAGTCCAAAGAAGAAAACGTCATTCACATTCCACTACCCGAGGAGAGTCACTGTGGACATTTTGACATGTATTTTTCTAGTCTTTTTTCTATGACTCTTCCTTCCTTCCTTCCGTCTTCCCTTCCGTCCTTCCTTCCTTCCTTCCATCTTCCCTTCCGTCCTTCCTTCCTTCCTTCCATCTTCCCTTCTGACCTTCCTTCTTTCCTTCCCTCCCTCCCTATTTCTATCTATAATTATCTCTCTATCATCTATGTATCTTGATTTTTAATTAAAAATCTCCTTAATATTATGGTATAACATAATTATTTCCCTAAACATCAAACACTCTCCCATAATATTATCTTTTATACTTGCATGCTATTCCATGCTAAGAATGAAAAGTTTGCTTATTTATCCAACCTTATACTATTGAGCTGTTTCCAATTTCTGCTGTTGGAAACAACATGAGCACCTTTAGAAGCCTTTCTGTGCCTCCGTGATCATTTTTCTTAGGATAAATTCTGAGTGATGGAAATGATGAATCAGAACTTGTGGCTAGGAATAGCCAAGCTGTCTTTCTGATTCTGTCACACACTTTCTGCTCCATCCCTGGCTCTGTGCTGTGGCTCCACCCACTGTGGTTCTCCTGGAGGAGCCGCGCCCCAGGGTGAGCCTGGGAAACAGACTGAGCTGCAGAGTCTGCAGGGGAACAGGCCGGGACAGGGCTGGGGAAGGAGGTAGCCTTGAAGAGCAAACGTGTCACTGACCCCTTGCCGTGAGCATAAACTCTCCTCCTCTCCACTTGCCTCCCAGGTTTTATCTCCCTTGGCCAAGAACCTCTTCCACCGGGCCATTTCTGAGAGTGGCGTGGCTCTCACTTCTGTTCTGGTCCGGAAGAATGTAAATCCCCTGGCTAAGGTAGGTCTCACACTAGACAGCTCCCGCACGCTTTCCTCTGTTCTCCTGGAATCCTCAGGGGTCTTGCTTGCTGTGGGATCCAGGTGACATACTCAAAGAATCACTAATTGAGAATGGCTAAGCAGGAAGGGCAAGGAGACACCTTGTCAACCTCCCAAGCTTACAGTCAAGCAAACGGGGGCAGAGCGTGGAAGCGATTTGCCAAGGTCAGCAAATGATCAGGGCAGAACAAGGACTCCAGCTTGTGCCTCTGGGCTGCTAGCACAGGGCACTGTCCACCGACCACACTCCTCCAGGGCTGTTGAGGCAGGGTGCCAAGCTGGACAGCGGGCAGTGGATGGTGTCACTCAAGCCCTGAGTTGTGGTGGATCACTTGCAGGACGCAGGCTTGGAGTGGTTCCTCGTGGAGGGCCTTGGGACTGTGGTTGGATGCTGGAGAATTCATTCATTGATTCATCCATTCACTCAACACATAGTTTTGACATAGCCAGACACCTAGCAACCTCATGAAGCTCCGCTCTAATACAAGAGATAGATTAGTAGTTATGTAGTCATGCCAAGTATAAAATGTCAACTAAGACAAGAGCAATAAAGGAGAGGTACCTGCTGTAATAACAGAACCCAAAAGGATCATTCGGTCTAGATGTAGGGGAGGTTATCAGGAAAGGCTTCCTGAAAAAGTGATGTATGAGCCAGGATCAGAAAGATGTGTACCAGTTTTCTTGGTGAGCAGAGAAGATTCTGGGGAGAGGGAACAGCACGTGCACATGTCCTGTGGTAGAAGGAAGTATCTTGAGAGTGAGAGTGAGATAAGGCTGATGTGGCCGGAGAAGAGAGAGCAGCGACAACTTGGACTGAGCTGAGGGTGGGGACATTGGCAGGGGCCATGCTGCATAGGACCTGGTGAAGGTTTTGTCTTTATCTGGAAAGCCGTGGGACACCAAGGGAAGGGACGATCAACAGGGTTGGCTCTGCTGAGGAGTGCCCACTGCAGCCAGTGACGTGGAGGGTTTTGGTAGGGCTGCGGGGCTGGTTTTGGTGGAGTGGTGGGGGCAGCGTCCAGGCTTGAAGGGGCTGGTAAGCCGGAGAGGAGGAAATGGAGACACCAAGAATTTTTAGAATTTTTGAGATTTTTTCCCCCCAGAATTCTTTGGTTATAAGCAACAGATGCCCACTGGATCAGGCTGAAGTCAAGAAGGTAGAATTTAGTTTGCAAGGAAATAGACATGGGAGGGGTGAGGCTGGCTTCATGAATAAACAGGAACCAGAAATTGCAAAATGAAGGGTATCCAAGACTCTCTCACCTCTCTGCTCCACCTCCCACCTCGCTCCTTCTCCCTGTTCCAGTTTATTTATCCAGCAAACACATACCGAGCGTTATTCTGCATCACTCACCGTCCTGCTCTGGGCAGCGCACACTCACCCTGGCCCCCTGGCACGGATTCTGCCTTCTGTCCATCTGTGCCTTCTTTCTGGCCAAACTTTGCTTCCCATCCATATGACCCCCCATCCCCTCCCCTACCCCATCACATTTGCCCCTTTTGTTCCAGAAAGGAGTCAGTTTTTCTTCTCTGTTTTAGAAATCGAGCATTTTCATGTTAGCAACTCTGCACCCCACGTCCAGATCAAGCGTGAAAGAGGCTCCCTGTCCCTTCTTGGTTTCAACCCCCGCCCTTGGTGCACAAATACGGCCTCTGAGAACAGCGAGGGTGATGGAGTGCCAGGTAGTCCAAGCCCCGGAATCTGAGACTGGCTACCGTGAGCCTCCCCTTCAGTGGGGTTTTCTTTTTAAATTTTTTTTTTTTTTTTTTTTACGAGGAAAAGAGGTTCTGGACTTGGGCCAGGAGTTTTTCATGAATTAATCTGGGCTCCTCAGTGGCTTGCCTTGGGGCCCCTCGCCAAATCTGGGCCTGTTTTTGTGTGGCTCTTGAGCTAATAATAACTTTTTTTTTCATTTCTAAATGTTTGAAAAAAAATCAAAAGAAAATAATATTTCATGACCTATGAAAACTACATGAAATTCAAATTTCAGCATCCATAACTAAGTTTTATTGTAACACAGTGACTTTTCAATACAGCATCAGAGCTGGATAACTAGAAAAGGACCAGGTAGCCCACAAAGCCTCGAATACTCACTATTCACCCTTTGACCAAATCTTTGCTGGGCCCTGCCCTGGAGAGTCATGTTTGATTATTATGTCAAACTCTAACACACGCCTTTGCAGGTGGAAGCTCTAGCAGTTCCCAAACACCTCACTCACCTGTGAAGCGACATCTGTGCGTTGCAATGGATGACACGCTGCTTTCCTTTAGGGCTCCCATTTAGATCACATTCTGTACTTTCTGAAGTGCCTTTGTGGGAATCCTGTTAGCCAGACCTCCTGCAATTCTGCGTGAGTTTTAGTGGTGGGGACCCATGGTACTCCCCTAAGCACCTCACATGTGTTAACTCATAAGGAGGTGCAATCATTATCCCCACCTAGGGGTGGAGAAACCAAGGCACAAAAGAATTGCTTGCCTGAGGCCAAATGGCTAGTAAGTGGAGGAGCCAGGATTTGAAACCAGACAATGGAATTCGAGATTCCATACTCTTAACCCCACTCCACACTGCCTCTCTTGAGACATTCAACTCTGAGATCATTATGCCCATTTTAGCAGAGAGAAGGTACCAGAGACACAGATTGTGAAACTGGATCATGTCACAATTCAAATTAGTAACAGAGGCAGCACTCTGTGGGACTCAGAAGCCATACCTGCTGGTCTGGAGGATTTTCTGCTACCCATGCTGCCTTCAGAGATTGGACTTGGGTAGAACCCCTTTCCATATTGATGGAGGGAAGGGCCATCACTGCTGAACTCTGCTGTTGCCTGTGATCTCTGCAGCAAATTGCTGTCACTGCTGGGTGTGAGACCACCACCTCAGCTGTCATGGTTCACTGCCTGCGCCAGAAGACAGAGGATGAGCTCTTGGATGTGACACTGAAAATGGTAGGTGCATCACTCTAGTGTCCCTACCCCCAACCCTCTAAACTTGGCCCCAGGCTTCATGATTTCAGCTGTTCTCTCATCCTAGGAAAACTACCTGGGACAGTCTCTCACCTCTCAGGAACCTCTGAATCTGAATGTGCAATTTTTTTTTTTTATTGTGAAATGCCTCAAATGTCAAAAAGAGTCCAAAAATAACATGATAAAAAATTATGTAATAATTCACCAGCTCTATCAAAACTTAATATTTTGCCATTCTTATTTTAGATATATTTTAAAGAAATTAAACATTATGTGTTCCCAGGGGTAACCACCATCCTGAATTTTGGGGATGGGGATATTAAGCACAAGGATTTTCAGAAAGGTGTCTGAAATTTATCTTAGATGATTTAGAAACTCTGTAGATTGTAACCCAGTAGTGGCCCAATTTTCTGAGACTGCCTCAGTCGTGGTTGTAGGATAGCCATCTATCTACCATTCGTTCATGTGTCATCTGTCCATCCATCCACCCTTCCATTTTATTATCCGTCTATCCATCCACTAATCCACCCAATTCATTGATATCCTTTCATCAATCTAGTATCAATTCATCCGTAACTTTTCACTCACCTATTTTCAATCCATCCATTGTCTATGCATCATCCAGACACCATATATTTTCACTCTATCATCCATTTCCACAAAACAATGATCTAGCCCTCCCCTATATGCTAGTTATCATCCATCTGTCCGTGTATCTACCCAACTCACCCACACTCTGTGTACTGACCAACTTCATCCACCCGTGTATCCACCCATCCATGCTAAACATATGGCGGAGGTCAGGGGAGGTGATACAGACATGAATTGGACATCTTCTCTGTTCACAAGGAACCATCCAAGGGGAAACACACCCATATACTTAGTGGGTTAAGTATGGTGGGTGTACAGAGAGGGGAAGCGTTCTTTATAGCCAGCAGGGATGCTTCACAGAGAAAGTGACATTTGAGGATTGATGGATGGCTGTGTCATCACAGGGAAGCTCAGGATAAAGACCCAGAGAATACAGTGACTAGGGCCAATGGGAACCATTCCCTTTGTGGGGAAGGGTGTGAATGTGAGCTTAGGAGTAGCCAGAGCCCCTGGATTCTCTATCTGGACCTGATCACCTGGGAGCCGAGGGGTTGGCCTCTAGCACTGGACTCTGCCTCTGCCTGTATTGACATGGGTTGAGTCCAATGTGGCCTGGAGGCTTGGTTCATCAGACTCAAATAAGGTGACCAACATGTTCAAGGAATTAAAACACAACTTTTCTGAAGCCTAGAGAGAGGCAAATATTTCAGCAGTTTTCCATGTGGCACAAGAGGACCCTGCTTGTAAGGGAAGAGTTGGTGACTTTGGGAAAACCCAGACGACCTAAGAACCCAGGACATCCTTCTGAGATTTTCTGAAATTTTGTGGAAGTGCTTCCATGATTATCCACTGCCCCCCTGACACACACACTCTCATACACACACACATACACACACACACACACTCTCATACACACAAACACTCACACATGCACACATACATACATACACACACACACTCTCATACACACACACATACACACACACACACTCTCATACACACAAACACACACTCAGACACGCACACATACACACAGACACACATTCTCATACACACACACACTCACACATGCACACATACATACACACACTCTCATACAAACACACACACGCACACATACATACATACACACACACTCTCATACACACACACACTCACACATGCACACATACACATACACTCTCATACACACAAACACACACTCACACACGCACACATACACACACACACTCATACACACACACTCACACATGCACACATACACATACACTCTCATACACACAAACACACACTCACACACGCACACATACACACGCACACACTCATACACAAACTTTCATACACACATACACACAATCACACACACACATATACACACAGGCACACACTCATACACACACTTTCATACACACACACACACATGCACATACATGATCATACACACATACTTTCATACACACACATACACACACACTCATACACACATACACATATACACACATACAGACACATTCATAACACACACACACAAACACGCAAACACCCCTGGGTGGTGGGGCTACAACCCATGAAGGAGAGACTCTTCCTGGTCACTTCGTGCATACAGGTCTGACCTGTTAGCTATAGCGTCACATTACAGTCACTGCGGTCTTGGTGAACACACACCAAAGAGAAGCATGGGGTGGGATGAGTTTCACTGAGCCTGTAGGAGTCAGAACTTTCTAACACAAGATGAGAAAACTCATCTCAAGTTGCCTTGAGTAGAAAGAGCAATGTGTTGTAACAGAATCTTCAGGTAACTGAAAAATCCAGGAGTTGATGGCTTCAGGCGTGGCTGGATCCAGATGCTCATATGATATTATTGAGAATGTACCTGTCTCTGTCCCTCAGCTTTTCAACTTCTCTGTGTTGACTTCCCTGTAAGGCACGTTTGCCCCTGAGAACACTAAAGACAACACCACTGTGCACTTACATCTTATCTGCTTAGAAACCCTCTCTCCCAATAATTCTCGTAAAAGTTTTAGGATAAACTCTGTTGGACTGACACGCGTATGGGCCCATCTCTGAACTAATATCTGTGTTCATGGAGATGGAGCACCCCGGTCACATATAGATACATGAATTCATTGAGTGAGAATGGGGAAGAGTGGGGTCTCCTAAGGGAATGTTGGGGTGTTGTCACCAGGAACAAGAAGGGGCAATGGGTGGAGGATGGGGCAGGCACAAACAGCGGATGGCAGAGACGTCCTGGCTCAGTGTCCCCAGGGCCTGTCCTTCCCTTGCTAGTGGCTGCCCCTCCCCCATCCCACCTACACCCTGTGCTCAAGCCCGGCAGAGCCAGTGTCCTGCCCACTTCCTCTAGTGGTGGCCGGGGTGGCACCGGGAAGGAGAACCTGACACCTCTGGGACAGAGCTCACAAAGATCAGCTTTCCTGCCAGGAAGCCTTCTCACCCACATCCTCTGCCTTTGTCTTCACAGAACTTTTTTGCTCTCGATTTACATGGAGATCCCAGAGAGGTAAGGACCTTTGGTTTCTTGACTATAGGTTTTGAGTCTTAATACCTTTAAGCTCCAATGAACGATGAATGAAAGAATCCTCCCTTGGGGAATCCTGGTAACTCCTTATGTGTATATTGCTGACACCCAGAGAGGGGCAGTGACTTGCCTGGGTAACACAGCCAGGAGGACCATAGGCAGACCTTGAACCTGTTCCCCTGACTCCCAGTCCAGTGCTCCCAGCCAGCAACTCTGAGTCCCCTGGGCCCAGCCTACCCGCTTCTTATTTCTATTTCCTGTTCCCCAAAATGGCCCTGTGGGTGGAGGCTGGACTAGACCCTTTCACTGTCAGGAAACAGAGATAAGTGGATCAGGATTTCTTCAGGAGCCTTTACTGAGGAGTACCGTTCTTCTGGGAAGGCACAGGGCTGATTAGCTGTGCAGGGCGGGAGCCTAGACTTTCAGGTCTGAGGACACCATCCTCTTCCCGGCACCCAAGGAACTCCAGCAGTGTCCTCCCCATTTCTTCCTCCACTCCCACCTCCACAGGGGTGCCAGGGTTTGGTGACATCACCTGTGCAGCATCTTACAATCCTGTCCTCTCTGCTCCCTCCCTGGAGATCACAGCACCTCCCTGAAAAGGTCTTGTGAGGATTAAATGAGAGTCACCAGCCATTCGGAAAAGATTTAATAAGCACTTACTATGTGCCAGGACCTGACCTAAGAGCTGGGGATATGGCAGTGAAACAGACAAGGTTCCCTGCCCACTTGGAACCTCTCATTTCAGTGGGTGAAGAGTACAATCAAAATAAAATAAAATGAAATAAAATATTTAGCATGTTTGGTGATGCTCAGCATTACAGAGAAAAAGAAATGGGGATAGAGTTGCCAGTGGTTTGAACTTAGATAGCAGGTTCAGAGTCAGGGTCAGGGTCAGGGAATGGCTCGACCAAAAGGTGGCATGTGAACCAAACTCTGGAGGAGGGGAGGAAGCCAGCTGTCAGGAAAGCTGGAGGAAGCATATTCCAGGCAGAGGGAATGGCAGCTGCAAAGGCCCTGGGGCAGGCAGCTCATGTGGCTAGAATGGAGGAAGTGAGGGGCAGAACAGGCTTGAGGCTAACGAGCTAATGGGAGGTGGGAGGTGGTCATTTGAAGGACTTGGATTTTGAAGCCTTCGGAGGGTTTTGAAAAGAGGAGTGTCATGATCTTCAACTTTACAAAGGTCTCTTTGACTGCTATCTTGAAAATTGACTGTAGGGAAGGCACAGGGCTGATACAGGAAGATCACTTTGCTGCAATGATCCTGGCAAGGGTTTCTGGCAGCTTAGGCTAAGACCATAGCAGCAGGGGTGGTGAGAAGTGTTTGGAGTGTGGATATTTTGAAGGAATAGCTGACAGGATTTGCTGATGGATGGGCTGTGAGGCATGAGAAAAAGACAGGAGTGAAGGATGCCCCTGAGTTTCCCGACCCAACCGAGTTAAAGCGCACGGCCTGCACAACTTCATCACCTGCTGCAGCTTCATGACACTGGCAGCCACCGAGTGACAGCGGCAATAATGTCCTCCTCAGTGCTGCTGATGTCGGTCTTCCCCACATGGATGCTGCCCCCACTCGGGCCCTCATTGTCTCCCTCTGGACATTTACTATCTTCTCCCTCCACCTTCCCTCCCATCTCCCATGCCTCATGTCCTGCTAGACTTACCCTCCTAAACACAGTCAGAGCATGTCATCTCCCCCACCCTTCTTAAAGGCCTGACCTTTCTTATGTGACATCTGAGTGGCTGCTGTGTGCCAGATATGATGCAGATATGTTCTCTACCATCTGATTCTCTCTCTAGACCCTGCATTCCTCCAAGCCCAGAACCCTGAAGTTCCTGGGATTAGCCCTGCACCATGACACCTCTGTCCCTTTGCACATGGCATCCCCACTGTTTGGAAATTCTCACCCCTTTCTTCACCTGTCAGTACATTCTCCAGAATCGACCACCCTTGTCAGCAACTCCTGCACGTGGCCTGCCCTGGATCTTCCTTCCAGATAAATTGTTCCTCTTGCTGCTTCCTGAATGGCGCAGCCTTTCTAAGGCAGCAGCAGTTGCACCCAGATCCTGTTCTCTATTGTCGCCATGTTGGATTAGGAGCTGGGCCCTGTCCTGCTGGGTCTGGTTCACTTTACAGAACTTCTGCAGGCAGCCAGAAGTGGCCTGTCATTTATTTGTCTTTGTGGAGCAAAAACAGACCCAGAAGCTACAGGGTCTCAAAGTGTAGGAATTGTCCAGTTCCTTTTGCTATCCAGGGAGGGAAATATAGCCCATGGAGCATGGAGCTGGAAATATGGTGCATTAGGCTGATGTCTACGTGGGTATCTGTAATAACTCTGCTAATGAATAATATCTAACATTTACTGAGTCCTTTCCAGGTACCAGGCACTGTGCTGAGCATTTGCATGGGTTCAGTCATTAAATCCCTAAAACAAACTAAGAAAACAAAGGCACAAACAGGGGAAGTAACTTTCCCAAGTTACCGGCTAGGAAGTAGCAGAGCCAGGATTCACATCCAGACAGCCTGGCTCCAAAATGCATGCTCTTCATAACTACACCATTGTGACTAAATATGAAATGTAACGATACCCAGAACCAGCTTCCCAGAGGGTGACACTTGTGTCAGGCTCCACTTAATCTGGGACCACATAAATATTTTTCATCAAAGGTAAAATTAAGACATTTATCAATATAATATTAGGCCATCCCTGATTCTTTTATTCATGGTATTCCTGAAAGGGAATCAAGTCTCAGTTTAGTCATCATGAGTGATTCGGGGCTCAATACCTCCTCAAAATAAACCATTTATCAATAAGAGCTCATGTTTAAATTAATAAATAGAGCTGATCCTCATTAATCATTGATTCTGTATTTCTGAATTCACCTACTTACTAAATTTATTTGTGACCCCCAAATCAATACTCGTGCACTTTTATGGTCATTTGCAGACATGCGCAGAGGTGGGAAAAGTTTGAGTCATATGATGTGCGTGTTCCCATCTGAGATCAGATGAGGCAATGCTCTGTCTTGATTCATGTCTCATACTAACAAATGTCCTTCTCACAGTCTAGTTAATGCCATGGTTTTTGCATTTTTGTACTTTTTGTTAGCAATTTCACTGTTTAAAATGGCTCTCAAGAGTAGTGCTGAAGTGCCATTTATTGTTCCTAAGTGTGAGAAGGCTGCCATGTGCCTTACAGAGAAAATACGTGCGTTAGGAATGCTTCGTCCAGGCATGAGTTACAGGGCTGTTGGCCATGAGTTCAGTGTTCATGAGTCAACAAGACAGTACATCCAGAAAAAGGATCTAGAAACTTCCCAATCCAGACACGAAGCCATTCTGGAAACTGCGAAAGTATCATCTACAGTGTGTGATGAAGCTGTGGAAGATGGAGAAGCAGTTAAATTTTTGGATTCATGAGCTAATGAAAGATGGGGGGGGAGCATATTGCAGAGCACTGCTTTGAGGCTGAATGCCAAAAGAATTTACAGTCACATTACCCGGGGTCAGGAGATGTTAAGCCCTTCCCAGCTGGTGTTTTATTATAAATAACTACTACATATAACTAGTTCTTTGTAAGAAATACATATGACATAAAATGTCTTTAAGGGGAAACCCACACCTAAGACAAGGCTGATGAGGTGTTGTGACCAGAAGCTCGCAGGATCCTAACCTGCATTGCCCTTTGGAGCCCTGGCTCAGTGTTGGCTAATTCAGTGTTCGCAGCAACTCTGTAAAACTGTGAATAACACGAATTGACTATAGAGAGATGTACACGTGCTTGAAGTGGAATTATATATTCCATATAAGTGATAGATATTTATATTGACAAGTAAACATACACATATATGTTAATTTGAGTGAAGATTAGTCCCCCTCTCCCCGCCACCTTACCACTGCCATCCCTGGTTGAAGTTCTGCCCTCTTGGGTCACACAGCCTTAGTCCCCTTTGTTAGGACCTTGAGCTTCTGCAGCACCGCCCATGGCCACACAGGTCTATGGTGCTGGCCGTGGCCTCAGACAGGCAGAGAGGGGGACGTGGTGCTCCCTGGGGAGGGGAAGCACAGACAAGTCTCTGCCCTCTTCTGCAGGTCTATTCCTTCATGCCCACTGTGATTGATGGTGTGCTGCTGCCCAAGACACCTGAAGAGATTCAAGCTGAAAAGAAATTCAACACTGTCCCCTACATCATCGGCATCAACAAGCAAGAGTTCGGTTGGCTTCTTCCAATGGTGAGAACGTGCAGGCCTCTTAGACTCGCCCCTCCCCCCACTTGCCGCCCCTCCCTCTCTGGTAGCAGGAGCTCTTCCTTCTCCACGCCCCCCTCTGAGTCCAGGGCAGCTGTCCCCTTCAGCAGGAGCTGACATTTCCATGGAAACCTTCTCTGGGATAGCCCAGCTGTTACCTAGGGGGCATGGCCTGGGGAACACCTCTCCCCAAATACCCTTTAATTGTCTTCCCATTAGAGAATCCTGAAATGCCCATGCTGGGAGGGCCTTTAAAGATAATCATTGTGTTTAGAGATAATAATTGTGCAGATGGGAAAACAGAGGAGGCCTAGACAGGGGGAGGAGGTTGGGAGTTAAGGAGAGTTATTAAGCCTAGGGCCGCAGCAGCTTCTCACCTTGGACTTGGACTCATGGTTTCCCCCTAAATCTCCACACATGCCCTTGGTCACCTCACCAGAAAGATCCAGAGAAAGTTGCTTCTTTCTGAGTTAAAATGAACTTCTGAAGGTAAAGAAGGGCTTTCCTTCCCGTCAAAGGTACACAAAGCCAACACTAGTTAAAGCAGTAGGACAGGTTTTATTCAGTAATATTACTGCAGCAGGGAAAGAATCCAACTTGAACTGGACTCAAATCCCTGAAACAGAACGCTGGAGGTGTTTTAGAGGCTGGCTGTGTATGGGAAGGCACTTAGTCCATGTGGCTAGACCACCTGGATTTGTCAATCCTTGCTCATGTGGAGGAGAAGCAAACCGTTGTCAGCTTTAGGATTGGAAGTGGCGTTGTAAGCTGAAGTGGGCCCCACTGTGGTTGGGCCTTGACCCTCCGTGGGACTGGGAGGGAGATCGAGAGTCATCTCCTTGAATGTTTGTGTTTCAAGGAAAGGGCTCTCAGGTCCTTGAGGAACAGCTGTGGGTGGTAGACTTCCATCTCAAAGGGAAGAGAAAGGATGTAAAGCTGCAAGCTTTCTAAAGTAACTGCTCTAAGAGGGAGTTCAGGGCCTGGTCTGCCTATCACAAGGTTTTGACTGGAGCAGACAGTATGTTCTCCTGGCAGGATCGAGCTTTCTCAGACAGGCATTTTAAGGGTGGCTGGGGTCACTTTAGGGACATGGCCTTGATCGGCTAGAAGCCATGCTAGAGTTTGGCCAAGTCTCTGAGTACAGAGGTTTCAACAAATCATGTGTCAAGAGTTCTGCAGTTCTCACTTCAGAAGGATATCAGAGGTTATGGCAAAGGACCAAAACCATGATGGCAGGATTTGGAGCTTCCTAAATCATCTATAAAAGGTGGGGATATTTGTGAGGTCTGTCTTGTTTGCCCCAGAGTTGTGCCCCAGACACCAGCCTGCCTTAATCTGATTCTAGCACGACACATGCACACACACACACTCACACACAAAAACGTGGCACTGCTTCTACTCAACTTTTTTTTATCCCCTTTGCAATCTTTGAGTTTCTCGATATATGTCCATTTGATCCATTGATTTTGCTGAGTTTATCAAAGAACCATGCCCTTCAAGGCCTGACAAAATTAGAGGCCCTTCAGACTGCATTGGTTTGGTTGGTTGGTCAGTTTGGTTCTTCCTGCGAATTCCTGAAGATTCACAAATGCTTAACCATTTTTTTTTTAACAGATAATGAACTTTCCATTCCCTGAAGGCAAACTGGACCAGCAGACGGCCACATCACTCTTGTGGAAGTTCTACCCCATTGTTGTAAGAGTTTAGGGAATCATGGGACTTGGCTGAGACCCAGAGAGGGGTAGGGGCTTGTCCCAAATTACAGACTAATTAAATGGCAGAATGGAGACTTGGACTTGAGGGTCCTGCCCCCATTCTTCTATCTTTTCCGTTTCACCACTCTCAGGGACAGTTGCACAGGGCTCAAGAGGGTCACCATTAACGCAAGCTGTCCTTACTGGCTGGAGAAGCTGTTTCACTCACAGGGGGGTGGTCGTCCCTATCTTGATCCATTTCAGAACATCTCTGAGGAACTGACTCCGGTGGCCACTGAGAAGTATTTAGGAGGGACAGATGACCCCGTCAAAAAGAAAGACCTGTTCCTGGACTTGCTTGGAGATGTGGTATTTGGTGTCCCATCTGTGAATGTGGCCCGTTCCCACAGAGGTAATTCCCAGAGGTTGGACAGCAGAGGAACACTGACCCCCACCTGCTTCAGTGTCTGACCTGCCTACCTCCCAGCATAGACAGATGTGGAAACTCCCAAGGGTCACGCCTCAGAGGTTGATCCCATATGTCATGGAGTGAGGTTACATTTTGGTTTCTGCCTGTAGCAGACTCTGAGAAAAAGATCCAAATGCAAGTTATTTACTTGGGAGGTGATCCCAGAAAGCACCAATAGTGAGGTACGGAAGTGACACAGGAAAGAGATGGAAGCCAGTTCATGATGCATGTCCATTGTGGGCAACTGGAGCTGAGAACAAGCAGAAGACACAGCTCAGGGTTATCCCATTTGAGCAAGGGAGCTGGGGTATCGATCCACCAACTCCCACAAGTCGTTGGTTGAAGGTTGCTCCCAAGGGTTGTTAATCCCTGGCACTTTTACCTGCTGCATGCATGGGCAGAGTAGTCTCTGGTGGCCAAAGACCTCAGGCAAAGAGATACAGATGCTGGAGGTGGAAGTCAGGCTGGTATGTTCAGAAATAGGGGATGTGAGTGAGGCACCAACAGCATCTCCTAACAGGGGCTCCTTACCTGAGGTCATGGTGGTACGTGGGGCTAAAAGGCAAATATTGAAAGATGGGTCTTGGAAGGTTTCCAAGGTCAGAATTAGCTGCAGGTTAGTTTGTTAACTAACGGAGCTGGAGGAAGAGTGGAAGTCAAGCACAGGATCTAGAGGTTTGTCCAGGACCAAGAAGACCAAAAGGAGGAAGCAGTAGGAGGTGTGGGGGACGTGGTCTGGAGAATGTCAGTGTCCAGCTTTGTCCATTTCACTGTGTACTGGGAGGCACAAGCTGACAGCCAGGGTGGGATCCACCATGGGATCTTCCAGCATTGACCCAAGGTTGTGTGGGTCGGATGTGAGGTTAGGGATGATGAGCTCACCTAGAGGGGTCCTGTTCTGGGTGCCATTTGGGGGGCCTCACAGGACCTTTTTTTCTCTATCAGCCCTCATTTGCCTGTTCTGCAAGCCAGGAAATGGTTTTTTGGTCCAGATCTCTCTCTAACTGTGCTAGAAGAGTTTTAAAATTCAGGACTTTATAAGCACGATAAAAACTAGCTATAGCTGGCCTACTGTGTGACCAAGCACCCCTCAGTACTGTAACGTACCGGTGCTCAAGACTGCTTCCTCTGCCTGAGGGTCCTGATGAAACCCTTTAGGCAGGCATTGCCTGGGCTTGAATCTGTTCTTTCGTGTACTTGGTTTTCCCTACCGCTAACACGTCTCCTCTATAGTGTCCCCTTCTGCATCTTCTGCTGGTCCCGGCCATACTGTACTTGCTTTTTTATCTGATATTTCATGACTTTGAGTTCAGGGACTATTTTCCAGGAATATACAGGTTTTATCAAGTTTCATTGTTTGTATTTATCTCAATCTTTTTGATAAAAAGAACTTTTATGATTATAAAATGTATATGTTACAATTGTAGGAAGTTTTGAAAATATGGGAACACATAAAGGAGAAACAAGATATCACTTATATTTCCTCCACCCAGAGGTATCTACTATAATTTTTTTCTGTATTTTCTTCTTATAATTTTTCTATATCTTACATGCAATTTAAAAATCAATTTTATATTATGATTTTGTTCATAGAACACTATATGTGGGAATTTTCTTAATGTCAGTAAAAGACTGTTAATAAAAGACTATAGCACCAAAATATGAGCAGCCAGCCTAAATATCCAATAGGCAGAAATAACATTATGCTCCGCTTTATGTGCATAAATCTTTAACCATATCTCTAATCATTTTCTTAAGATTGTTTTTTAAAAGTGAAGTTAGGCTAGACCATAGGAACATTTTAAAGCTCTTGATACATATTGCAACAGTGCATAAGAGTCTGTGGATTTCTTAACTCTCTCTCACTTGGAATATTAAGATTAAAAAATAAAAATAATACTGCTAATTTCATGAGCCCTCCCTCCACCAAAGATAAAAATCACACTATGTTTTAATTTGCATATATCCGATTACTAACTCTCTTCTTGTCTCTGCCTCTTGTTCGTAATTGTCATTACTCGAACATGTGCTCTACTTTCCTTGGAGGACTTTCATGGTAATTATAGAAATTTTTTAAATCTCAGTGGTTTTAGGCAAAACGTTAAAAAAAAAAAAAACTCCTTTGGGCATCATGCTGCCTAAAAGAAGTTATCTCATTCACGAAAGGTCTTTCCTATGGTTGGGTTCTGAGTTCCTTTCTAAAACGTCTGAGTGGCAGAGGCAAGGTTAAACCCTCCTTTCAGCAAGTTCTGCTTGACCTTGACACAGCTGTCTAACAAGTGGATTACAAAGCCGCAGAAGGATTGCTTGTTCCAAACAACACTTCCTGCTACACAAGGGTGCAGTGATAGAAGCAGAGGGAGGCGATTATTCTACGTGCTCATGTTGCAATAACATATATTTATATCCTTTGGGGATGAATATTTAATAATCTGAAGAAATTATTACACTATGTTCTAAATGAACATATATAATATTATCCCAATTTTATATACATAAAAGGGATATGTGCTAAAATATTAAAAGAGACTTTCTCTGACTGCTGGAATTATGAGTAATGTTTTGTTCATTTTCTTTTTTTCTGCATTTTTCAAATTTTTTACTATGCCTAAGGGGGAAAAGTTGTAAAGTTTCCCCACCAGCCTGACTTGGGGTCTGGCCCTTCCCTTCTCAGAATCTCTCCTCTGTGGGGTTATGACCAATGCAAAGAGCTGAGCTCCCCAGGCTGGGTGGCCCATGAGTTAGCCCTGAAGGAGCAGGAATTGGCAGCTTGGATGACCCAATCAACAGAAAAATTGGCATCCTGTTGGGGACTGGACAGGAGGGGCTCAGGGATAAGTGAGGTGGGCAGAAGAGAGGAAGAGAGAGGTTAGGAGAGAGGCAAGTTCCTCTTCCACGGCCTCTTTTCTTTTCCACCCCTGCCTTGATGCCTTAACACTCCCCGGGCCAAGCAAGAAGCAAAAATGTGACGTGACAGTGAAATATGAAGCGCTGAGTTCTGTGGCTTCCTGAGACACAGAAGACGGATTGTTCCCTCTCTGCATACGTTTGTATTTCAACATTCTCGCTTTCAGACGCGCAATTCGGATTTGCCTTACTCTTCTCAGAATGGATGGGAAACACTGGAAATGCTCAAAACTAGGCTGAATGGAAGACGCCTATCAGAATGTTGATATTCTCCAAGTGAGCGAACACTAGTCTGTTATCAGTGAAATACATCCAGGGTGTATGTAGGTTTTCTTGTGTGTGGATGCATCAGGAGGCAAAGGGGTTGATGTGCACTGACCCGGTGTCCCTGTAATGATAGTTATTTTAAATGGATTGACCCAGGGTTTCGATAGTCATTCATTCAGTATTCATTTATTTATATAATGAATATCTGGCTCAAATCCCAGTTCCAACTCAACCAGCTATGTAGCCCTAAGCAAGTCACTGAGCTTTCCTGAAACTCTATTTCTCTATGTGCTCTTAACAAGGGGATTGCTGCACGGCCGCACTGTACCGATAACCAGGGGTTTCCTGCAGGGCCCGAGACCTTGATACCATCCAAGTGTGTGCCTGGTAACATGAGCTGTGCATGAATCATGTCTTCTCAGATGCCGGGGCCCCCACCTACATGTATGAGTTTCAGTATCGCCCAAGCTTCTCTTCAGCCATGAAACCCAAGACGGTGATAGCAGACCATGGGGACGAGCTCTTCTCTGTCTTTGGGGCCCCGTTTTTAAAAGGTAAATGCTCTTTGATGCCTAGGAGCTTGGGGTTAGGGGATCTGGGTTCCAGTCTTGGTTTGGTGGTCTTCAGCAAGTTTCCCCTTCTCTCCTGGTCTCAGTTTCCCAGTTTACTATAACAGCGTGCAACTACATTGGGCAGCTTCCAACTCTTCCCGTGAGCATGAAGGAGGCTGTGTATTCATGTGCCCTCAGCCATAACATGCATGAAGGAGGCTGTGTATTCATGTGCCCTCAGCCATCACATGCATGAAGGAGGCTGTGTATTCATGTGCCCTCAGCCATAGTCACTCTCAGGATCCCAGCCTGTGACATTATAAGACAGGTGGGGGGGGGGGTTACCTGCACGGTCCTCCTGCAAGGTGAGAATGCTTCCATTCTGTTTCTCACTCACCAGAGCATATCAGAATAAGAGTGAGGGTAAGGTCAGAATTGGTGTTAACCTTGAATCTGGTCTAATGTGTATCTCTGTCCTTCTGTCTATCTATCGAAAACATATATCTTTAAATTTAATATATTTAATAATACACTATTTTAAAGAAAATTTACTAGAAAATTTAATAGAAAAATACACTATTTTTAAGAAAATTTTTCACAAATGTCATCATTACCTTAATTCTCAGCAGAGATAACTTGGGACCCACCTCACACTGCCCAACACACCAGTGCCTCTGGGCATCTCCGAGCTGGTGACTCCCTTAGGACTGTGCAGCTGTGTTATTTTCAGACCCTGTGAAGATGTGGGTGGGTGTAAGAGATTGAGAAGAGACCTGAGAGACAGCAACCCTGGGAGGAGGAATTGCTGTAGAGGGAACCCTGGGGTGTGGCATGGTGACCCTAAAGGAGGCAGGGTGGGGTGGGTGGGCACAGAGACAAAAGCAGCCAGCTTGTGGATTGACTGCGGGCCCATTGCTGAGTCCCAGGTCAGTCATTCTTGAACTTCAAGTGCATGCAAATTAAGCAAGATCTTCTTAAAATGCGAATGTTGATGCAATAGATATGGAGTAAGGGCCAAGACACTGCATTTCTGACAAGCTTCCAAGTGGTGCTGATGCTGCTGGTCCATGAACCACACTCTGAGTAGCAAAGGCTTTCTTCTTCTTCCCCACAGAGGGTGCCTCAGAAGAGGAGATCAAACTCAGCAAGATGGTGATGAAATTCTGGGCCAACTTTGCTCGGAATGGGTAAGGCTGCTGGCAAAGGTGGAGCAGGGCTGGCGGGGGTGGGGGGAGCAGGGAATACCTATTGGGAGGGGGTAGCTCCTAAAGTCTGAGATCAGACTCCCAATTCTGTGACCGTAGCACTTCACCATGAGAGCTCTCTAAAAATGGACAGGCTGCCCCAGGAGATGGTGAGCTCCCCTTCTCGGGCAGTGTACAAGTCTCTAGGCAGAGATAAGCCAAGGGATCCCTGCAAATCCTAGAGGGTTGTTGGGACCACACAGCAGCTTGGAGGAATTTCTATTTGATTCTGTTCTCAGGAACCCCAATGGGGAGGGGCTGCCCCATTGGCCAGAGTACGACCAGAAGGAAGGGTACCTACAGATTGGCGCCACCACCCAGTCAGCCCAGAAGCTGAAGGATAAGGAAGTGGCTTTCTGGACCGAGCTCCTGTCCAGGGAGGCAGTGGAGAAGCCACGCCAGACAGAACATATTGAGCTGTGAATGGGAGGCCCAGCCAGCCTGTGAGGCTGTAGGAGCTAAGAGAGGGAGGGAGATTCTACAGAAGGTGTTCATAGGCCGAAGAGGCATCTTATCATGGAGGCTGGAGAATTGTCTGGTGAGGGTGGGCAGAGGCCAAGGAGGAGGGATTTTTGCACTCGTGGTTTTAATTTTGGGAATAAATGTTTTTCTGGAGACCAAATCTGTGTACGTGTCTTGGGTTGGAGATTAATTCATCCTCCTTAGAGAAAGGGTGAAGAGAGACGTGCCACCAGCAGGAAAGCACCTCTCCTCTGGATACCTTGGCCTAGAGCTAGACAAGCAGAATCCAGCAGGCTAGACCTGGGAGGTGCTAATGGGGACTCTGGACCTTCTGCATGTCCCTGGACCCCCAACAACTTCTGACAATAGAATTTGGGATGGCCAGAGTGCAGGATTTCTTTCCTTGATTTGGAGATGCCTGTGGAGAAGGAGGCAACACAGGTTAAAAATGTACTTGGAGCAGGGGAAGAGAGAGGGGTGCCATGTTGACTCTGTGGCACTGTTGCATGGCCATTACTGACCCTTCCACAGGGGTGCAACACCTTCCTCAACACATACAGTAGCCTTCCAGGCCCCTCCATGAGGCCATCTCTTCCAGTGACTGTTCTGAACACCTTCTGTAGCCTGGACCACTTCAGATCCAGGCAGTGACCACTTTGGAGTAAGTCCACAAATTGTCATCCTAAAACTGTCTCTCTCACAATCTCAGGGGTGATTTCTGGATTCTGCTAGGATGTAGAAATCTCTGAGAGTGCCACTCCCACCCTTATGCAGAAGGTCCAGGGTCCTCCTTAGCACCTTCCGGGTCCAGCCTGCTGGACTCTGCTTGTCTAGCTCTAGGCCAAGGCATTCCCAGCAGAGGTGCCTTCCTACTGCAAGAAAGAGCTGGATTATCCTCAAAATCATAACTTTCTCTGTACCACAGGGCTGAAGTTGCAAGGCAAATGATTACCCTGAAATCTAAGGGAACACAGGTACTTTGGAGAGAGGTGGAATGAGAACATTGGCTTACCACCCACCATGGGGTCATCATACTGGTTAGTAGAATTACTCTAAGAAGTTTAATCAAGTGCCGAAGGCCAAGCATGGGCTAGTGTGAGACTATAAAATCCCAGGGAACCACAGACCCAGGGGGAGTTTACACACAACACAGTCTCTTCTTCTTGGACTTCTTTCAGGTGCTCATGAGAAAGACTGAGGGCAAGGAGTAAGACTGGAGAAACCTGCCTACAGGGGTGTAGGCATGAAACCCTGCTCAGACCCTTCTCCCCTAAGAAAAAAGATTCTTCAACCACTGGGGAAAGAGAAACAAACTTTGTCTGTCTCAGGACACTGGTGAGGACTTATTGAGGCTGAGAAAAAAGAAAATTGTAAAACTCTTTACTGGTGGGAGAGGGACAGGAAACCATCCTGGGTCCAGATCATTAAAGGTCTTTTACTACTGGAGAGGATAAGATCACTGAGAAAGCCCCATCTTCACAAATGAGGAACACACAGCCTGCCTAAGGTTGAGGCCAGACCAGGACCAGAGAAACAACTCTTGGCTACCACCACAAAGTTATCAAGTATGGAGTATCGAGTACCAGAAATCTACTGCTGGGGGAGGATGAAAGTGTGGAGAGAGACCCTCTTTGAAGGGCAAGTGCATGGGGCAGGACTACAGCTGAGGGTGGAACAAGACTTTAAGAAAACCAGCCCTCACACAAGCACAAGGTAACACTAGAAGAATTTGAGGTAGGTGGAGCACTTAAGATAACAATAGCAACTACAAAACCCAGGCCTGCTCACCTCCTGACCAGATTGACTCACTCACCCAAAACACACACACACACACATGCACACACACGATCAGCCCAGTAGAAGAAAAGGCATGCGCATTTCCAGTCATAAATACTATTTATTTCAGTTTCTACTTTCCTACGTATGATGTCAAACATGGAATCCAAAATTGCGAACACAGAAAAAAATCAAGAAAAAAACACAACCCATTAAAAAGAGACTAAGCAATCAAAGAACCAGATTCAGAGACAACTTGAATGTTAGAACTAACAGACTAGGAATTTGAAATAACTATATGGAAAACTTATGTTAAGAAGGAAATGGTAATGTTAGAACAATTTAAAAAATGGAAACAGAGATGAAGAATTCCTCTAATTGGTTCATCAGTAAATTTGACACAGCTGAGAAAAAAACAAATGTGTGACCTTGAAGATAGGTCAATAAAGATTACCCAACTTGAGTGGAGAGGGAAAAAAAGGGAGAAAGGAGTGGGGAAAAACAAAAACAAAAACATAAAAACAACTAGAGGATCCAAGAGCTGGGGGATAATATCTAATGGTCCAACATATGTATATCTGGAATCCTAGAAGGAGAAGAGAAAAGGAACAGGCAGAAAAAAGTATTTGAAAACATAATGGCAGATAATTTTCCAAAAATAATGAAACACATCAAAGCATAGATTAAAGAAACTCAGAGAACCCCAAACAGAATTAAACAATAACAGCAACATCCATGTCTAGACATGAAAATAGTGAAGGCAGCTGGGGATGGAGGGTGGTTGGGTGTAGGGGGAACAAGCCGAGAAACAAAGAATCACGGCAGACTTCTCACTGGAAATTATGGAAGCCAGAAAATGAGGGAGTGACATCTTTGAAGGGCTGACAGAAAAAACTTTCAACCCAGAATTCTATATCCAGCAAAAACATTTTTCAAAAATAGAGATAAAACGACTTTTCAAGAAACCAACTGAAAGAATTTAAAGTAAACATAAATGTTAGATATTTTTTTCTTATTTTAAATCACCATCTAAAGCAAAACTAGTACCAATGAACTGTGAGTTTATAGCATTTGTAAGAGGAAAATATATGACTAAAATAGCACAAAAGATGAGAGATAGGAATTTAGAGTGCACTGTTGTAAGGTTCTACTTCCTGTAATTGATATTACAGAAAACTTCAACTTATGATGGGTCAATTTACAATTTTTCAACTTTACAATGGTGTGAAAGCAATACACATTCAGTACAAACCATACTTTGAGTTACCCATACGACCATTCTGTTTTTCACTTTCAGTAAAACAGTCAACAAATTACATGAAATATTCAACATTTTATTATAAAATGGCCGTGGTGCTGGATTATTTTGCTCAACTGTAGAGTAATGCAATTTTCTGAGCATGTTTAAGGTAGGCTAGGCTAAGCTATGATGCTCACAGTAGGTTAAGTATGTTAAATGCATCTTTAACTTCTTATTTTCAACTTATGATGAGTTTATCAGGATGTAACCCCATTGTAAGTGGAGGAGCATCTGTATATTGTTTGAAATTACAATGTGATTAATCAAAGATATATAGATTTGATTTGATTTGATGTGTTTTGGTTTTGTTCTTGTTTGTTTTGGGTGGCTGGGCAGTATAGGGATTGAACCCTGGGCCTTGGTGTTATCAGCACCACACTCTGACTGAGCTAACCGGTCAGCCCCGAGATGCATATTGTATTCCCAGGACAACCCTTAAAGATTTTTTAAGAAAACTATGAATAATAATCCAATAGTAGAGATAAAATGGAATCATAAAAAAGACTCAATCCCAAAGCAAGCAGACAGGAAAAAGGAACGAAGAGCACATGAACAAACAGAAAAGTACTGCTAAAATGATCCAGCCATATCAATAATAACATTAAATAAAAATGATTTAAACACACCCATTAAAAGAAGTTGTCAAGTTGAATAGACAAAACCCAACTAGATGCTGTATAATGAGGAGGCTTTGCCTCCCTCATTCCCTTTCATCCATCTGGAAAAGCTTTGGTACCTGTGGCAGATTCGAACCAGGAGAAAGCTTACCATGGTCCCATGCCCTAACCACCATAAATACCCTGAGCCACTTGGACCTGCTTGAGAGGCCTGCCCCGCTCTCCGAGAGAACTCAATTATGTATGTAATAAAACTTGTCATACTTTCTTGGTGTGTGCATATGACATTATCAGTCTCGATATCCAAACCAAGCTTTAGGTGGAAATACACTTTAAATATAAGGACATAGGTTAAAAGTAAAAGGAAGGAAGAAGAAACACCATACAAACACTCAGAAGGAATGTTGGTGCCTGCATTAAATCAGAGGGAGGAATATTACGAGGGAAAAAGAAGGGGCATTATGTAATGACAAAGGGGTCAACTCACCAAGAAGACACAATCCTCAATTTGTGTGAACCTCATAACAGAATCACAGAGGCCCAGCAAGAGGTTTTGGGCTTGGTATCCCCGAGAGCAGGCCTGGGACAAGGATTTGATTACACTTGTTTTCTTGGGAGGTGATCCCAGAAGCACTGGGAAAGGGGTGGAGAAGAGAGACAAGGAAGGGAAGGCAGCTCATATGGAGTGTCCTGTAAGCAGGTTTCCTAGTGGACAATTGGGGTTCGGTCCCACTGGGGACTAATAGGAGATGGTATAAAACCAATGGCAGAGGAGTGAGGAAGCTGGAATATGTGCAGACCAGCTCCCACCTGTCACTGGATGAGGGCTGCTCCTCCTCAGCAGTGTGACCTGTCTCATGGAGGGAGACCTCAGGCAGATATCCCAGGTGCTTGTAGAGAGAAGCTAGCTGCAGGGGTGGAGGGGCGGGCAGAGACAGCAAGCATAAAGGAGACACAGGCAGGGCACTGACAGTGTCTGCGACCATACTGAAGCTAGAAGGGCACCAGGAAGAGCACTGGGCTGTCTCTAGATATGAACAAAGTGAGGCCCAGAGAGGGGAAGGAACTGGCTCAAAGTCACCCAGAAGTCATTAATAAATTCATGGGAGCAAAAGTGAGTTGTGCTGGGGTTCTCGCCCCTGTGTTGGGGTTCTTTCAACCACACTACCTGCCCACCCCCCAGACTGACCCATTCCATGCAGGAATGGCACTTTCCCTCTTGGCCACCCCACTGCCGAGGCCCTTCCTGCACAGCTGCAGGGTCTGACACAGACACATTCCCCCATTAGGGCAGCTGTGAGAGGCCTGAAGCTTTGAAAGTTCCATCAAGTCCCCTTGGAATGATGACTAACCAAATTTGGGGAAAATATTGGCATGAGCTGGTGCCTCTTCTAAACTAAGTTGAGACTTAAAATAGAGACAGGCCAAGCAGGTAAAGAAAGAAAGAAAAGGAAACACTTGAAAGAGAAGATGAGAAAATGAAGGAAGGATTTAGAAAGCAAAAACCAGCAGAGGCTGAAAGAAACCCCTTGGATTAGAGGTCCCCCCTCCTGGCTCTGTCCATTAGAATCACCTGGGCAGCTTTTAGCAAGTGCTGTTAATTCCTTTGGCCCAGGGAGGAACCTGAGCATTGGGGTTTTTTGTTTGTTTGTTTGTTTCCCTATGCGAAGCTGGTGTGCAGCCACGGTTGGGAACCACCGACCTGGTCAGTGAGTTCCTGAGGCAGGGACCCTTTCTATGGCCTGGTGTATCTCCAGGGCCCCACACACCGTGTGCTGAATGAACAAAGGATGGCCTAGTGCATGAGTGAGCGAGTAAAGGGATTGCAAAAATGTAGGTCCACCCTGGATTTCTCTGGTGATCAGGGGCTTGTGATAAGAATGCGAGAAGCAAGAAGAAAAGCAGTTAATTGACCAGGTCTTCTGGAGATAGCAATGTTGTCCAGAAGATGGACCCCAGGAAGCTGCAGCAACTGGGTCATTTTGTCAGTTCCCCTGCAGTGGCGCACGTGGCGCGCCCCATCTCTGACCTGGAGATCCCATCTGTGGCCGCTCAGCTCCTCCCAGCCTCTGCTTCCACAGCTACTGCCAGTCTCCTATGGGTCTGTTTACACCAGGCGTCTGCTCACTGTTACCTCGCACTCAACTCTGTGCCCTCTCCTGACCTCTGGCTTTCTCTGCTCGGTTTTAGTAGAAACTTCCTGAGAGAGAAGGTCTAATGAGTTGTCTCTGCCACTCTTCAGTACAGATCATCACTAATCAGGGTATGACTCCTGCCTACGAGTCCTTCTTGGCCTGGGTGCCTGCCCTGGACTCAAGGGCGACCAGGCCCATGGTACAAGCAACATCTTCAAAAGGGCACTGGAGGAATGGCAGCCTTCTGAAACTGGCACCCTTCACCTGGTCAGTACAGAAGGTGAGTAACTAACAGAGGGGGGACAGTTAACCCAGAATAAGAAACATGGCTGTTTATGAGAAATGACATCCCAGTTCACACAGCTGTGCAAAATGGTAACTTTATTTTTTTTAAATAATTAAACAATATGCATTTTAAGCCCTCATTGTGCTGGTGATATCTGAGGATCTTTCACCCACTTTCTTGGGTTTGTGTCTAAGTTAGAGGGTCTTACTAGTGTTGATTCATTGCGGTGTTGGTGGGGGAGGAAACCACAGGTTCTCAGTATTATTGTCTGGCCACATTGGTATCTCCTGAGGTTTGTATATCCCCATCTGGTCCTTAGATACAGGTCTGGGCTTGGTAGGGGAAGGCAAACTTTTTCTGTAAAGGGCCAGATGGTAAATACTTCCAGGTTTGTGGGCCATATGGTCTCTGTTGCAACAGCTCAACTCTGTCTATTTTGCAAGAAAGCAACCACGGTAAATTGTACATTTGTACATTTACATAGTAAATTGTAAATTTGTTTACAACTGTAAACAAATGAATGTGACTGTGTTTCAATAAAACTTTATCTACATAAACAGTCAGTGGGTTAGATTTGGCCTGTGGGCAGTAGTTTATTGACCCTGCCTTACAGTGTCACCCCCTCATTCCAGACCAAAAGGAAAAAAATGCTGTTTCTTCACCACACTGAAGCTCAGAGAGCTCTCTGAGGCTGTCTCAGACAGGACAATCAAGTCTGCACTGGGTGTGCAGAAGATTCTGCACTGGGGAATGCGAATAGTAACCCTAGACTTGTGCAGTACCCAACCTGCACAACTATATGTGGCAGCCGTGACTTAAATCTGTCCGTCTGGAAACCTTAAGAAACTGTTTGATTGGAGCTTTGGGTTCTTTCTGAGTTTTCTCCACAGTGGAGATTCAGGTCTCCTCTGCTTTCAGATGCTTCTAAAATCTCTCTGGGTGTCCACGGTGCCCTCCTAGATGTGGCTTGGGAGGTTGAAGGAAATATACGGACTTCTATTCTTAGGAACTCCAGCAATGCCACATCTTCCCTTAAGCACTGCCTTCCTCTCACCATCTGTATTAGTCCACTTCTGTCACTTATAACAGAATACCTGAAACTGGATAATTTATAAACAATAAAATGTATTTCTTACAGTTTCGGAGGCTAGGAAGTCCAGGGTCCAGGCAACACATCTGATGAGGGCCTTCTCAGTAAGGAGTCTCTGCAGATTGCTGCAGTAACCATGACAAGAATGGCAAGAGCCCTTTCATGTTTTCTCCTTAGAAAGCCACCACTCCACATCCATGATAACCTAGTAAACCAACCATTAACCCATTAATCCATGAATAGATTAATCTCTTCATTGAGGACAGAGTCCTCATGATCCAATCACCTCTCAAAGGCCCCACCTCTGAAATACCATAATTGAATTTCACACCCTCATAATATTGTTACAATAGGGATTAAGCTTCCAGCACATGAACTTTTGGGGGACACATTGAACCCATAGCATTCTACCCTGGCTCCCCAAATTCATATCTTTCTCACATTTAAATGCATTCATTCCATCCCCAAAGTCTTAACTTGTGTCAACTCAAAGTCCAAAATCTCATCTGTGAAATAAAACAAATTATCTACTTCCAAGATACAATTGTGGGACCAGCATAGGGCACATATTCCAAGGTTTCCAGCTTGTGTCTTCCAAAGCAGTGGGTCCAGCAGCACCTGGGGCCGATTTAGTCATGGCTGGAGCAGCATCCTAAGGTGGCCCTGGGTAGCGAGCCATGGAGGGTGCCTCGGCCCCTATTCCTCAAAACCGTTCTGTCTCCCTAGGCCTCTGGGCCTGTGATGGGACAGGCAGCCTCGAAGAGCTCTGAGATGCCTTCAAGGTCTTGCTTCCATTCTCTTGATGATTCCTCCTTTCTGTCTGATCTCCTTAGCAAAGAGTTGCTGGGCTATACCCTGGGTTTCCTCTCCCAAAGATATCTTTTCACTCTTTATGAGGCCAGGCTGAGAGTTTTCTAATTATTTATCCTCTGCTTCCCTTTTAATTATAAATTCTGGCTTTACATCATGCCTTTTCTACCATATCTCAGTGTAGGGTGTTACAAGTATCCATGTAGCAGCCTGAATGCTTTGCTGCTTAGAAATTTCTTCTGCCAAATATCCTCGTTCATAACTCTTAAATTCCACATTCCATAAAACTTTGGGACAGGGAGGAATGTCCCATCCAAGGTCATCCAGCAGGTGTGACCTAGCAAAGTCAGTCACAGGTCTCTGTTTTTAGATCCTGGTAACTGTAGCAATTCAGTCCTGTGGCCATAAGCTCATTTGTGTTCATCTGTACAATGACACCAGGAATAAAAACAAAGGCAAGTTAGCTAGTGACTGGAGGCTTTCCTGTTAGACTGTGGGCTCCTTGGAGTAGGGAACAACGTCCAATTTGTTTTTGTGCTCTCTTATGTAGTGCTTGGCAATGGGACTAGATGGATTGACTGACAGATGGCCAGCCAGATGGATCTTTACATGAAGAAGTGGACATCTGCCTTTGGAGATCTGTTGACTATACCTTTGAACCCTAAAACAATAATGATAGTAGCCAAAAGTTATTGAGTGTTTATTATGTGTTTTCATTATAAGGTGCTTTTTATATTACTTCAAATAATCTTCACAGAAACGCTGTGAGGTAAATACTTAATATCAACCGCATGAAAATCAACACAAGGCCCAGGACAACTCAGCTAGTAAGTGACAAACAGAACCAATTACATAATTTGCTGTACAAAATAAAAACGTGGGACCCCTCATTTTAAACATGACTAGGAATTTTAAGACAATAAGAGCACAGCATTAAAACAACCACAGGGCCTTTCTGACAGCAGGGGCCCATGACTGCACCACTTATGCCGTGAAACCACCGCTGACAACAGAGCTGAGATATGACCCGGGGCAGTCTGGATCTACAGGCTGAGTTCTTACGTGCCAGGCAATCCTGCCTTCCTACCCAGGACACTGTTTGAAAATCTTTGTCTTTGTAATGGGCCACAATAATCAACCACATTGCATATCGACAAAATAAAATTAAAGTAAATAAATAAATAAAAAAGAAAATCTTTGTCTGAGCCTGTTCTGATCTCTAATATCAATAGCCTGATTCTGGTGAAGGCTCCCGTTTGGCTGGTGATCCCCTGCTGCCCTCTTGTGGGATGTGTCAGTATAACCACACCCACTTCAGGGACAGAGCCAGGACAACCCCAGGCCAAGGCTCCCAGCAACATCCCCAAGTGGTGACTATGCCTGTGCTGACACACCCAGGGACAGCATTCAGACTGGTGTCTCGGCTCTTTCAGCCTATAGAGTCCTAATGATGAAGGGGCTGTTCGTGTGGGAGCTTCCCAAATCTCATTCCTCCAAACTGAGAGTAAATGCCTGGCTCAGGGAACCTCCTCAGTTTCCAAGACAGAAGGAATCCAGTTCCTTCCAGTTCGGAAGTGCTCAGAAAACTCCACCCTCTGAGCTTTTTTCTGCAAAGAGCCTGTCGTTTGCCTGTCACCTGGTCTGGTCTAAAACTCCCAAATGAGAAAAGAACCAACTGGTTTTCCTCTCTGTACTCACACTCATCTCAATACCTCACTTCTGACACTAGACGTGTGGGTTTTTTCCTCATACATCAGTTCCCCAGTGGACACCAACTGGGTGTCCTACAATTCAGTTCAATTCCAACACTATCTACCTGAACATAGCATCAGATCCCACAGGTTGAGGGCTCTGTCCAACAAGACTGACCCCCATGTCAGATGCCATCGCATGGCTCAGGTTGTAACTGGGAAGCAGGTTCACTGTGCACTGGTTACCAACTGGCCTGAGCCTGGTGAGACAGAACAGCCCCCACCCGCAACAAGTTACATGAAGCAAGGTGATTACTTACAGATAGGCATCAAGGGACAACAGAAGCCTAGGATCCATTGTGAGCCAGTCCCCCAAGGCTCAGGAAAGCTGCCAGGGTGGATGGAGACTTATCCGCATGTGTCCCATTGCAACACTGTGGAGGGACCCCAGCAGGAAGCCGCCTGGGATTTATACTCTAGGGCTAGACTGTTGCAGGTCATCCTGGTGGTGGGGGTCAGCGGGAACTGGAATACAGCCAGGCTCCTTGCTGCCTGTCCTCCCTCTCTCAAGGTGCTACATTCCTGGCACATTCTACAGTCCTCCTGGAGAGCTATACATGGGAAAAGGGGTGGGGGGAAATGGATTGGTCCAAGGCCACCTGGAAACCATACTAAAGTAACCTGTCTTTCTCACCAACCAGCTATAAACCAAGGATTCCCAGGACCCCCTCCTCAGGTTCAATCCTTTGTTAAAATGGCTCACAGAACTCAGGGAGCCACTTATTTTTGTTTCCCAGTTTATTGTGAAGCATATTACAGAGGATTCAGTTGAACAACCAGATAGAAGAGATGCATAGAGCAGGGTGTGTGGGAGAGGCACAGTGCTTCCATGCCCTCTCTGGGGAGCTCCACCCTCCTGCCACCTCCATGTGTTCAGCACCCTGGAAACTCTCCAAACCCAGTCCTCTTGGGTTTCTATGGAGGCTTCCTTACGTAGGCATGCTTGATTGAACCATTGGCTATTGGTGATCTGATCAACCTTCAGGCTTTCTCCCCTCCCTGGAGGTCTGTGGGTGCAACTGAAAGTTCATGGTGGGTCCCCTGGCAACCAGCCCCCACCCTGAGGCTCTCCAGGAGCCCCCAGCTACCAGTTATCTCATTAGCATATGAAAAGGCACTTATCACTTTGGAGATTCCAAGGGTTTTAGCAGCTGTGTGCCAGGAAGGGGGTCTGGGGAGGCAGAAACCAAATCTATATTTTCATTATGTCACAGTCCACTCCTCTGTGTCACTCTGTTCACAGTAGTATTGGCACATTACTAGAATCCCATTCAGTCGTGAATAATTAGTCCAGCCCTCCATCATATTGTGTGCTAATGTCCCAGCTGACCCACCAGCTACAGACACATGAGTGAGCCTAGTCTAGATCAGCAGAACTTCCTCGGTGGCCCACACATTTATGAATTAAATATGTGGTGGTTGTTTTAAGTTTGGGGGTGGTTTGTTACACAGCAATTGCTGACTGATACACTATCTAACACACAAGTTGATCACATCACTCTGCAATCTAAAGCTCTTCAATGGCTCCCTACTGACTTCTGGAAAAGTTCCATCTCCTTATCTCAGCATAGGAGGCCCCTCGTATTCTGGATTTTACTTTCTTCTTCAGCACCCCCCACTAGGACCTGCAAATTTCTACAGGCTCATGTGTTCCCTGAACTGCTTCATGCTTCTGTGCTGTCACTTTCGCTATTTTCATGATGTTGAATTTCCTTCAAGAGTCAGTTCACTTGTTATGGGGAGCCCTCCTTGATATCCCCAGATGTGGCTCTGTGCATGATTTCTCTGCCATGTTATGAGATGGCCTTGTCTCATGTACATCTGTAAATGCAACCATCCACTCGTCTAGGTGCTGGGCATATAAATATAAGTAATCAGTTGCCACCTCTTATCCCAAAAGTTGCTGTTCCCCTGAAAAATCATTTCAATAAATTGTGGTAAGTACAGTGAGGGAGTAGGTTAGCAAAGACTTTTTTTATGGGGTGACACCTTGAGAGACAGATAGCAGTGAGCCACATTCAGGGAGAGTGGGAACTGCAGCTAGTGTAGGATGATTGGAGCAGAGAGGTCGGTGAGGTGAGGTGAGGGAGGCTGAGGAGCTTGGGTTTACCTTAAAAGCAATGGGGAACCACTAGAGAGCTTTAAATGAATACGCAATAGGTGTTCAATAAATGTTCCCTTATCAGCATACCTTCTGTCTCCCTATCAGATTGAGAGTTCCTTGAGAACAGGGTTTTTCATTCTTTGTATTATCTAGTTCCTTCCCAGTATATGTAGCACTGGGATTCTGATGAATGAATGAACGAATGAATGTATCCATCTGAGATACAACAATACAAAACTAAGTGATCTTTTCATCCAGACAACAACCACTTTTCACTCCCCTGGTACAGGAGGGTTCAAATCACCTCTAAGAAATGTCCAGAGAACAAAGAAACCCACCCCCCCCAAATCTTCTCAGCTTCCTTCAGCCTCTGCTTAGCAGCAGGAGTGTGTGTTGGTGCCACCTAGTGGCCACAGTGCCCATATTCTATTTTAATCGACTTCTTCCATTGCTAAGGTGCCCTGTCAGGCCAGGGAAGGGGAGAGGAAACTGAGCGGGCAGAAATGCTCTGTTCGGCCGACATATTCACCCAGCAGATGACAGGTGCCTCTGTAAATGCCAATCCCAGGTCTGTCTGTCCTTACCCTGGAAGACCTGCATCCTGAACCCCTATGACTTAAGCCCAAGAGATTAACTGATCTCAGACCACAGAAATGGAAGCCCTTCTGCGTGCCTACTCAGTGTGGTGCCGTCCATAGGATGCCTCCTGTTCTCAGCAGATGGAATCCAGGGCCAGGAAGCCACAGAGCGGGAGGCAATGATCAGTGTCCTCCGAATATCCTCCTCCTCCTCTTCCTAAGAGAGCCCCGATTCTGTTCAGGACAGCAATGTGCCCACTTAGAACTTCTTACCTCTCCAGATGATCTCATATCTAGGTGTTACCATGTTCCCAGATCTGGCCAATGGGATGTAGGCATCCAAATGGAGTTCCAGGAAAGCTACTCTTCTCCAGGGTAAAAAAGACAGACTCAGCTGGCCTTTTGTCCCTTCTCTTTATTTCCCTTCTTCCTGCCTGACAGGCAGCCAGTATGTCTGCAGGTGGATTAGCCATGTTTTCTGCATGAGGGTGAGACCCACACACTACAGATGGTAGGACAGGAAGCTTGAAGGGGTCCGAACATTTTTGATGACTTTCTCAAGCAGTTCCAGAGCCATCCCAGGTTTCTAGACATGTCGAGGTGGGGGCCCTCACTAAAGTCCTTCTCTGGGACCAAGGACACTTCCCCCTCCTCTTCCTGCCAACCATACCTCTCCTTGAGCCATTGCTTATGTGTTACAAGAGAGTGGGAGAGGAGACATTGATTAAAATGCCACAGTTACACTTCTGTTATATGCAGTCACTTGTCATCTTAACATACATATATGTCATCTTTTTGCTTTTGATAGTGAGCCCAGACAGAAACTGTATCTGGCATAAAGTACCAGAGATCATGGAACTGGAGAGTGTTTGGAGAAAGGCTGGGTAGGCATTTTCCCTGGGAGACAGGAGACCTATGTTCAAGCTGAACTCCCTCTTACTGTGTGACCTACGGCGTCATTTGCTTCTTAGCACATTGTAGTCATTTAAATATACATATATACATTTACATATTTCTTATTAAAAATATGTATGTGTATGTATACATACATATAAATA
Source organism: Cynocephalus volans (assembly GCF_027409185.1). Taxonomy (NCBI): domain Eukaryota; kingdom Metazoa; phylum Chordata; class Mammalia; order Dermoptera; family Cynocephalidae; genus Cynocephalus; species Cynocephalus volans. The sequence goes on along the minus strand of NC_084469.1, from coordinate 75,674,473 downwards.
ATATATGTGTATAAATTACATGAGTATGCAACTTATTTATATGTGTATTATGCACTCGTAATTGAAGGGAGTGTGGGAACTACAGGAAGACCCATGTCCATGACCGCTTGACCATGTTATGCCTACGGGCTGGGGACCAGGGAAGATGCCATAGCAAGTGGTTAAAGGCACAGCCTGGAGCCAGACTTCCTGGGTTCCAATCCCAGGCCCAACCACTAGTAAGTTATTTCATCTCTCTGTGCCTCATTTGTAAGTGGGAATAATAATGCTACGTCCTCCTGTCATTAGGAGGATTCAATGAGTTGATATTTGTAAAGCACTAAAAGAGTAACTGACACAGGGTAAGCCAAGCCGTTTGCTCATTAAATGTCAGATCAGTCCATTGACCTTGTCCAAGGTGCTGATGCTTCTGAGGTCTCAGTCCTCCTGCGGATCATGTTTTCTGTGGCTAGGATATGGCTCCATTCAACTGAGTTTTTAAGAGTAATCCGGGTACTCCTTGTGCTGTGTTTCCCTCCAATCCCAAAATTCAAGAGGGAGACTACAAATGTCATTGTGGAGTCCTAGATCTCTCATCTTGTGTCTGACATTCCCTGATCTGACTCTGCAGCTCATTTGATGTGCCAGAGTTGCAATGTCCTTCCTTATCATGAGTAGGTGTGCCTCCAATATTGGCCCTACACTGTCACTCCTCCCCATTGCTAGGGTATTGTTACTATCAAGTGGCTAGAAATGTGGGTCAGGGTCCAACGGCAAACACAAGGGGGGCTGTGATGCAAGAAGACAAATTTAGCAGAGTCCTGGGAATGGGCTCAAGGTGGGCAGCAGGCAGGAGCCCTGTTGTGCTGACGGTGGCCAGGGCTGGGGCTGCTCCAGGCCTCTCCTCTTCTGACTCTGCGTCTGACTGTCCAAGGCTGGGGCTCTGGACTGCAGCCTGGAGCTGTACGGGGTGTGAGGAGTACTCCAACAGCCATTCTCTGCTGCAGAGATGGTGGACCTGTGGCTCCTGGGTATGTCCAGCCATGACCCTTACTGTGGCTTCTCTGGGGATGGGGTGGTACTCAATTTCCTGTAGCACATCTCTTACCCTTGTGTCCTGCTTGTCTGGCCCAGCTCAGCCCAGCCCAAAGCCGACAGAGCTTGTAGCTGACACACAGGACACCAGAACCCAGTTGGTTGCCGGCTCTTTGAGGAGTCTCTGGCCACCATGCCTCTGTCTCCTCCCACTCTGGGTCACAGCTGAGGTCGTGACTGGCCTAGGGGAGCATCTCCCTTGCCAGCAGTCTAATAGGGGCTGACAGAAGAGGCTTGTAGGGCAGCCAGGTCCTGTAGGAGGCAAGGCCCTTGGAGGCTGATATTTCCCAAAGCTTGAACTTCCTGCCCAGGTGGTCACATGCACTCAGGCCCAGGAAAACTTGGATTTGGCTTCTCAGATCCAAATGCAGGGGCAGCATCCTAAGAAAGGGAACCAAGGGGGTTAGAGAACAGACACTGTTTTGGCTGCATGAAAACACAGCAGTAGCTGGGCTGCCTTTAAAATGGACAGAGGTGGGTGAGAGGGAGTGGAAATAGATATTCAACATGTCGCTGACATTGGCCTAACATGTAATAACAAGCCATGTAGCAGGTACTATTCTGAATACAAAATTAAATATTAATCCTCCCCATGACCCTAACGTTATTGTCGTCATTCCCATTTATAGATGATAAATGGTGGCAGAGGAAGGTTAAGGGACTTGCCCAAATTGCACACTATGGAGCGATGAAACCAGGGTTGGGATACAGGCACTGCTGCTCCAGGGAGGTTCCTCCTAAGTGTAAAGCACCTTGTTTCATCTTCTGGATAACTAACTCTGTCATGGTGATCTTATTCCCAAACTTCGGAAACAAGAAAGCCTCAGAAGTTTGACCTAACTTTTCCAAGATTCCACAGCAGGAAGTAGTAGAGCTGGAATTCAAACCCAGGTCTAGTCTGACTGCAAACCTTTGATCCTTCTACTAAACAGGGGGTCTGCAGACCACAGACTGCTGACCAAATCCAGCCCACCATTGGTTTTCTAAATAAAGCTGCTTTCATGCTACAACAGCAGAGTAGAGCAGTTGTGACAGAGATCTTTATAGACAAAGTTTGCCAAGCCCTGCACTAAACCTAAGGGATGAACAAAAGACAGCAACTTCCACCCCTGCCAATCAATGCCTGTGCAACAAAGTAGCCATTCACACCTTAGTATGAATTAGTCCATCAGCTCTTGACAGCTCCCTGAGAGTATCTCATAATCAAAAACAGAAAGGACTTTAGAGAATCTCCTAATCCAACACTCTCATTTTACAAATGGAAAAGCCAAGGCTTAGTGGTAAGTTGTCCAATACAACTCAATCATAACATCAGAGTAGCTGGTCTGGTCACTGGGGGTCCAAAACTTTTCTACAGCCTTGACCTCTAACAGCATTTATCCATCCAGAATTTCTTGGACTGTCCTGTTAGGGGCCATGTGACAAAGTGATATTTCCAAGCCCCTGCAATAAGCTACCACTAGATGACCAACTTCTTATAGCCATGTTGTCTTTTCCTACAGCTCTAAGGACTTGCTTGATCCCTAACCCAACCTTATTTCCAGATGGCACCAACATAAAGAGGAGAGCATTGATACAGGGATGAGGGGACCTGGCTTCGTCCTTCAATAGCTGTGCAACATTAGGTGGGTCTCTTCTCAACTCCAACCCTCAGTGGTCTCATCTGTCCAGTGGGCACATTGTTCCTGTTGCTGCCTACCTTGCAGGGTCATAGTCTGGAAAACAACTGAGGTATTTGATGTCAGATGGACTGACATAAAAAGTCAACATAATGTGGGTGACGGAGATTCACAAATTGGCTCTGTTGTCACCCTCATTTAGTTTGGGGTGAAGAGAAGAGACTGACACCATGAATCATCAGAAGCGAGAGGCCTCCACAGGTAATATGTAGCCGTGGGTCTTAAGCATTTGAGAATCTGATGAATGAATGGATCTCTCCCCAGAAAAGTAGGCATGAACTCCTCGAAACAAAAATTTGCATTTAATTTCAGAAGGTTCTGAAAAATTTTGAAGCCCATCTATGAACGCTTAGTTTTGATGACTTCAGATCCATTGTACAGATGAAGAAATTGGGGCCTATAGAGAGACTACACATACCAGTGCCTTTTGGAAGTAGATGAAAGTGAAGCTATATAATCTCCAAAAGTAGGACTGGGTATAATTCAATTTGGAAAAATTCAAAAGCCCACCTGGTGCCTAAAGTGAGGCTCATCTGTGTTTCTCTGGCTTCTCCTACAACCTTGTCAGCCTAGAGGACAGGGTGGCAGCCTGGGTTGCCAGATCCCCCATACCCGCAGAAGAGCTGCCCTTTCCCCTGTGGCCAGCCTCCCTCCCCTTCTCCACAGGGCCACTTACTCACTCAACATCAGTGTGCACAGGAGAATGCTAGAAACATAGCTGCCTTTTGTTTGATTCACTATAATAAACCCTAACTCCAATTCTAGGTTGAAAAAAAATGATCAGTATGATAATACCCTCTCTGGGTTTTCTGCTCAACTCCAACTGGACAGGCCAAACCACTCCCTACCCCAGGACCTTTGGCATAAATATATTTGCATCTCCCAAAGCTGCTATACAAGACCAGGCTTATGACTATCCAAAAAGAGTCCCAGGAGCTCCAAATAGAAGGGACATTAGAGGTTATGCAACCTCCCTCCCCTATCCCTAGCTGGCATTGAGTCGCCTCTACCACCTCCCCGAGAGACATTGCGTGCTATCTGCTTGCATATCTCCAGTGCTGGGGAGCTCAGCACTTCCAGCAACAGCCCATTCTCTGTTCTAGTCTAATCTTCTTGCAAGCTGTCTCCTTGGGCTTCCTACTACTGGCCCCAATTCAGTCCTTGGGCCCAGCACCCTGACAGCCTTTACATATTTGAAGACATTGTCTGAATTGTTATTTGACATTTCCTTTATATTGGTGTCACCATCTACTTGCTGATTTACATTAAAAATAATTACATGTAAGTTCATATCTTCTCCACAATAACAACACTCAGCTCTAAGGGCCTAAGTGTGAAAGTATCCCTCTCCCACAGATGCACTAAACTGTGCATTCAATTCAATCCAACTGGAGGTTCTGATTCTCTTGAAATACAGTCCTAGAAATGAAAAAAATAAAACAAAAGTAGATAGCTGAAACTGGTGTCACTTGATATCCATTTTTTATTTAAATAAAAATGTGTCAGTTTCAGAGCTAGGATTACAGATTTAACCCCCTTCAGTCTCCTGTCCCATAGGTCTTAAAAAGAGTTACTCATATTTGGGCGAAAGATGAGCCACTATGACCAGAAACTCTTCTTTACTAGCTGGAAGCTGATCATAGACAAACCTACTTCCTTACATAATTCATAGCATTTTAACTTCATGGCTGAAAGCATTCAGAACTCCATTACCAGGTACATAGCAGAAGAAATACCCTTTATTATTCTGTACACTTATTTTTCCATGAGGAGCACAACTTTTAAAATAAATCCAAACAAGACATAGAAATTTGCATGACATTGGAACAGTCCATGACATTGTCTTAATTGAAAGAAGCCTAACGCCAAAAGCAAAACAAATCTATGGTGATAGAAGTCAGAATAGTGGTTACATCAGTGGAGAATATTATGGAGAAAGTGGGACAAGAGAACTTTTGGGGGTAATGCAAATGTTTTGTGTCTTGACCTGGTGATCACATGAATACAAACATGTATAAAGATGTATGAAGGTGAACACTTCAGCTGTGTTTACTTCTCTCTAGGCAAATTACATTTCAACAACTTGCTGAAAGATAAATAAATATGGTCCCATCTCTAAGGATTTTGCTGGGACCATTACACGCAGGGTGTTGGAAGTCAGACCATCTCTGTATTCACTCACTGTTAAGCCTGAGTCACCTTTGCTACAGCTTGTACTCTGGCACTCCAGCTGGACAGGATATGTTGCTGACTTCCACATCCACCCCTCTGGACATGTTCCAAAAGCCAACTATTGGATTTGGTCAGCTCTTCATAACTTATACCCAGTGGCCAAAGTCCCAGCTCAGGCCACAGCCCTGAAAACACACTGGGCCATTCCAAGAATTGCACAGCTCTCTGCCAGTAGCACAAGCTCATTCATCAGCCCAGGTAAAACCTCTCTGATTCTCACTGAGAAAGAACCAAGCAGAGGCTTACTTGAATGTACAGCTGTACTGCACAGACTGCACATAGGAAGGTTATGGCAATCCCAGTTTGCAAACTCAGGAGCACCATAAACATAACCTTATTTTTGTCTAATGCAACTTAATCTCTACATTGAGTGCCCATCAGCACCTGTAGAATTGAATTCCCCCCCACCACTACCTGTTTCCAGACCCAAGCCTACGACTCCATCCCTGCTTACCATCTGCCCCTGATCTATTTCTGGTCTTGAGTGTGAACAGAGACTCTTTTTCTTAATGTTCCCTTTGTGTGTGTAGTGGACTGAATTGTGTCCCCCCAAAACTCCCTGAAGCTTGAATTGTGTCCCCCAAGTTTTACGTATTAGAAATTTAGTCTCCACTGTGACTGTTAAGAGAGTGGGAAATCCTATTATGGTAATTGAAAGGTGGAGCCTTGAAGAGGTGATTGGATTGTAGGACTGTGCAGTAGTGAATGGATTAAAAATGGTGGTTAGGGGTGTGGTTCTGAGGGCTTTAAAAGAAGAGGAGAGTCTGTTGCTCTCTCTCTGCTCTCTCTGCTTCTGCCATCTTGCAGTGTGAGACCCCTGTGTCACTTGCCACCACCAGATGGACTTTGAACTTCCCAGCCTAAGAAACTGTAAGCAATAAATTTCACTTTCTTTATAAGTCACCCAGTCTCAGGTACTTTGTTATAAGCCACAAAAACGGACTAATACAGAGAATTGGTACCAGAGAAGTGGGGTGTTGCTTATAACAGACACTTGAAAATGTGGAAACACCTTTGGAACTGGATGTTAGGCAAAGGTTGGAGGAATCTGGAGGATTCAGAAGAAGATAAAAAAAATGAGTGAATGTTTGGAATGTTCTAGAGATTGGTTACATGGTGGTGAGCAGAAAGCTGATAGAAATATGGACTGTAAAGACCCTTCTAAGGAGGTCTCAGATAGAAATAAGGAGGAGTTTATTGGAAATTGGGGCTAAGAGCACCCTTGCTATGAACTGCCAAGGAACTTGATTGCATTCTGTCCACGTCCTAGGACTTTATGGAAGTTGGAACTTAGGAGTCGTGAACCAGAGTACTTGGAGGAGGAAATTTCTAAGCAGCAAAGCATTAAGGAAGCTGCACAGCTACTTGCAACAACCTACACACTGAGTTATGGCAGCAAAGACAAGACATAAAGCCAGTCCATGACACAGAGAGGACACTACTGAAATAGTCCTTATTTACACAGAAGCGGAGAGACAGACGGACGAGGGCAGGCACCCAAAAAGCAACTTCACAGTCACCAATGTTTGGTGGCTTCTGTGATTACAGCAACAACTATGCACCTACCCACAGAGCTATGGATCCTGGGACTTACAAGGGCATGACAATCAGTTACCCTCCAATTCCTCAGAACAAAAGGGTTGGATTATTATTTTTTTTTAATACCAAATTTTTCTGGTATCAGCTGAAGAAATATCTAAGAGAAACTGCTGAATGTTCAGAAAAATCAAATTTTGGAGGCCAGAAATCTGATATTTCTCTGTTCAATGAGTCATTTTCATTTTGGAAAATCCTACAGTAAGTGATGTGCTTTCTTCGTTGTAAATTTAGCACAAAAGCATCATCATGCAGACACATTGTTTTTCTTTAACTGGATGGAACATTTCCTTATCTGATCCAACCCCTGATTTTACAGACAAAGGAACTTGAGGCCCAGAGAGGTGAAGCCACCCTCCCCAGGTCACTCAGCCACTCAGCTGCACATGCAAGTCTGTGAAACTCTAAATGCTGTGCTGTTTCCACCACATTACACACCCTCTCTGTTCTTCTCCTTTCTGTGGCTTTCAAAGGAAATAAACAATTAAAGTGAGTTCAGTGGGCTTCGCTACTACAAAATGACTTCTTTATTAAGAATGCTTCAGCCTCACATTACCAAGGCTGGAAAACAGATCACATGGTGAGAGACTGACTCCCTCTTGGGCGGGAACTCCCTCTGAGAATTAAGGCAGCTTTGGGGACTTTTGTTCAGCAGGATATTTGGCAAGAGTTGGTCTTTCCCCTTCTTCTTTGTCTCATTTGCATATAGATGAAGACTAACAGGTGGGTCCTAAATAACTAGACACTGAGTAAATGTCCATGTGATGGTCTTAAACAGATATCTTACATTTCATGGAAAATAATAATTCTTTAAAATCCTGGTAAAATATCAAAAGTGTCAAGTGGCATATACAGTACACAGGAGCACCCTTGTTCTGGGTGACTTCTGCTATTAAAAAAAGGCCACAAAAAAGAAGTCAAACATTACTTATGATAGAGCACATAATCCCTCTCCATTAAGCATCTCACGAGTGGCTGAATCCCATGCCCCAAATGTAACCCACAAAAGACATGAATCTTCTGGACCTGAAGGGCCGCTGGGCAGTGATGATGGATGTTGAACCTTATGTGGACCAATAACTGGGAAGTAGGTAGCCCTGCCAGCCCCAAGACCCCAACTCATGCCTCAGCACTGAAACCCAGCAATTGTGACCCATCTCCAAAATTGGGGAGGGGGTTAGGAAACCCAGAAAAAGTTGAAGCTAAGTTTTCCCACCGAATGAGGGCTCTGCATCCTAACTTAGCATCATGAACAATAAAGAACATTATATTTTTATACAAAATTTGGAATAGTTACATTACTATATATTCACTCCTTTGCTCTCAATAACTGTCGTAGGAGTCAAGCTCCAAAAGTCAGCTCCTTTCCTCTGGAGAAAATTAATTATTTAAATTATTTATAGGTAATCATATTAATATTATACCCATTATGTCACATTTACTATTTTTGTTATTAATGTCATGACTTCCACTCTGTTAAGTGCTTTACATACATGACCTTATTTAATCTTTCCATAAGTATGAAATGGGTGATATTATTCCCATTTCATAGATGAGAGAATTAAGGTTTAGGGGAACTAACTTCTTAGTTCCCTTCTTCCAAGCCTGAGCTTTTACCCACTACTCTACATTGCAAATTTGTCTTTGGAGGTGACACGTATAGCTGCACAGATTGCAAGAGAATTACAGCGAGGAGGGGACAAGAGATGACCAATGCCAGCCTCCTCATCAGAGGGATGGGGACACTCTGTGTCAGGGGGGTAGGACTGGGGCCAGAACCCAGGTTCCTGACTCCTGACCAGTGTCCCTCTCCATGTAAATGGTGGAGGTTTCTCACTTTCTTCCGCCAGGGTGGAGGACCTGAAAGTCTGCTGGGAACTGCAGATGAAAGGGTGACATGCATTGTCTCAATCCTCATGACAACCCTGGAAGATAGGGTTTATTCTCATTTTAAACATGACAAAACTGTGATTTAGAGAAATTATCATCCTGCCCAAGGTCCTGTATGCTTAATGGCAAAGTCAGCATTTGAAAGTAATACTCTATAGGAGGCCTTTGCATTTAGCTCCCATTTTACCTGCCTGGGTAGAATAGTGCTTCTCCCAGGGAATGAGTTCACAAAGATAGATTTTTCTGTCAGCTGGAGACCACGGGAGCATTCCTATCCCCCAGCCGAGCCCCCCCACTCCCCTGTGCCCACCTCAGGCCTCCTTCCAGTGGAAACAGCTCTCCTTCTGCTTTTCAGCTCTCATGACCTGGGAACTGCTAAGTGCTCTGCTTGCCCGAGGCTCAGGTCAAGAGCATCCAACGCCAGGGGCCACTCCCTGCTGTCCTCTGTGGGAAACGAAGCTCTTTGTCTGGGGTCAGGGGAAGATCCAGCAGGAAGCTGGGGACGGGGGAGTCATCTGCTCATTCGTCTCACCAAAAGGCCAAGACATCTCCTCAGGGCTGGGGGACCAGGCTCTTGGAGAAGGGGAGGAAATGGTGCTGGGACCCTCTAAGTGGCCCAGGGTTCTGGAAGAAGGCTAAAATGAAGGTTTGCCTCACCTTTCTTAGGAGATGCTTGTCCTTTTCTGTCAGCCAACAGCCAAACCAAAAGGACCAGCCCTATGGAAGCCTGCCTTAAATTATAGAGGACCAGGCAGGTGCCTAGATGCAGAGAGACACCCCCAGAGTCTCCTAATGCTCCTGCTGAAAGGACCCTGAGAGCATCTCTTCTGATCCTCTCCATGTACAATAGGGAAACCAAGATCCAGCACTGGACAGATAGTTCCATGTTTCTTTTTTGCTTAAGAGGCACTTACAGTTGACACGTCATCAGGGCTTTAAAAGTTAATTTGCCATTCTCAGCAAAATAATTTGTAATAGTCAAAAACTGGAAACAACTCCAACGCCTAGCATTAGTAGAATAAATAAATGTATTAATAGGATAAATAAATTGTAATACAGTCATCCCTGGGTGTCTATGGGGGATTAGTTCCATGGCCCCCCAAAGATACCAAAATCCATGGATGTTCAAGTCCTTTATATAAGATGGCCTAGCATTTGCATATAACCTACACGTAACCTCCTGTATACTTTAAATCATTTCTAGATTATTTATAATACCTAATACAATGTAAAAAGGTATGTAAATAGTGTTACACTATATTATTTTTTATTGTTATATGTTATTTTTAATTTTTTTTATTTTATTTAATATTTTTTATTCCTAGTTGATTGAATCCATGGATGTGGAACATACGGATGGGAAGGGCTGATTATATATCCATGCAATGGAATACTATGCAGCAATGAAAAAAATAAACTGCTACTGTTTGCCATGAAATAAATGAATCTCTCAGCCAATGTCAAATTTTAAAAGCCAGACACAAACGTATATGCACTGCATAAGTCCCATAATGTAAAGTTCAAAAGCAGTCAAGCTAACCTGGAGCAACAGAAGTCAGAATAGCAGTAGCCCTGCCAGGATGGACAATGACTGTGAGGTTTCTGGGGTGCTGGAATGTTCTATACTTTGATCTCTGTAGTTTGGCAACATGAGTAAAAATTGACTTGTATACTAAGGATTTGTGTACTTTTCTATATGCATACTATACTTCAATAAAAAAAAAATAAAAGCAAATAGTGAGTATTCCTTGAGTTCATGCATGTAAAATCACCTGTAGGTGCATCAAGAAACTCTGAAAGGCAGCCACAGGGTGTCAAGAGTGGGTAGATCTACACAACAGGAGTTTGAGTGATTTTTACTTTATTCATGCTTTTCTGTATTGTTTGAAACTTTGCTCACAATGAGCACATACTATTTTTATAATCAAAAAAAAAACTAGTTATTTTTATTTGGGGGAAAGATGTAATTGAAGTAAAATAAAAGCAAATAACCTTTGAAGAGATCTTAAAGATCTTATATTACATTTCACCAAATGAAATGTAATATAGCACATCATACGCACTGAATAAATATCTGTGGAATGAATGAATAACCCCATGAGGTGGTTTCAACAGACCAAGGAGGAGAAGTCCTTTGAAGCCTCTTCTCCAATTATGGAAGAAAGGTTTTGTTCTCATAAAGGAATGTGTCCCTGGGAGGCATCCAGGGCCCAGCAGCCCCTGCCCCAAAGTGGGTAGAGGTCTGGGATGCTGCTAAACGTCCTACAGTTCAGCTTCCCACAACTATCCAGCCCCAAAGGTCCATAGCCCTAAGGCTGAAAAACTCTGGGACAAACATATGATATTACTTATATTTGACATTTTTACCTACAAAAACAGTGTTATACCACCACATGATTTATATTGGGTTTTGATAAGTTTCAATTGAAGAGAGAGTTCCAAGGTATTTTTTTAATTGCAAACTATTAATCAAATCCAAACTCCTTTTTGCACAATGTGGCCCAGAGAGGGTAAGGGGATTTCCCAAGGTCACACAGCAGTGAGTGTGGATCCAGACCTAAATGCAAGCCCCCTTCACTCCTATTAATCCTCCCTGTCAACACAGAAGGCTGGCCTCCACCGCAGACTTATTTCTTCAACCATGGAAAATGGCTTCTTTCTTATTTGCTGCTCTAACACCTTGCCTCGAGAGAAGCGTCAGAGAGAGATGTTTCCCACCAAAAACTTGGGATGACATTCATCCAGAATGCAAAAGAAAGTCTCCTTGCTTAAAAAGAAAGAAAAGGGGAACAAAAGACCAATATCCTCAAATAGCTATGCAAAGTGAGGCCACCTGCAGGGAATTAAGCAAGATTAATACACGCTCATGTCGATCAAGAGAGAAAAGGCCTATGAGAAGCACTTTGGGAATGACAAGTTACTCCTCTTGAGGAACAATAGCATTGCCTCAGATGGATGAGGAGGCTTTCACTCAGAAAGAATGAGCCCAGTCCCGTCCTGTAATAAAGCCTATGCAGAGGCCTGCGAGAGATGAGGGAACTTGTCTTCCAGGGAAAATAAAATTGTGATGCTGCAGCCACTTCCAGGGGCCAAGGACCCACAGTCGGCAGCAAAGCTCTGCTTGCCAGAGCTGGGGAGAACCCTGGGGATCATCCAGGGGAAGAGAAGCAAGTGAGCTAAGCAGACACGAGGTGAAGGACAAGTCCCACAGCCAAGAGCCAGGGAGCTGAAGGGCAGTTTGCCTGCCAACTTGTTTTAACTCAGCACGCTCGTTTTAGTACCAGAATTTACATTTAAATCCCACCCATTCAGTGCCTTGCCCAAGTTTTGTTCAAACACTTTTCTAAAAAGTGCGTGAGGAAATTGCTCATCTAATCCTGTGTCTCATTGTATGATGGGGTAATTGAGGCACAGAGAGGGGAGGGGTTTGCCTAAGTCTGGGCAAGAGCTGCCCACCTCTCCCATATCCAGGCTAGGGTCATTTACCAGAGAGGAAAGGGAAAAAAGCCAGCAAGCAAATAACTTATAGGCATACTATTAAAAGTTGTTCTGCTTTGTTTTTAAAGCTTCACTAACAAGTTAAAATAAAGCCCCACAGACCCACAAAGCTGCCCAACCATACAGTTTGGGAAGCAATTCCCCATCCTCAGTGAAGAAGCCTGCCCCTTACAAAATGCATCTGAGCCTCAGCTCTGGCTTCTCCAGGTGTCCTATTTATTGAGGCGTTGTGTATTTTCTTTGGCACACTGGGCACCAACAATACTGGAGGGTTGGAATCACCTGCCACTATCTGAATTGCCCCAGCTTCCCTCTGATGGTTTCCATGGCAAACACTCACACCTCCCACTTTCTATGTAGGATTCTGGCCAACCCAGGGGCTCCCACAAATGGTTCTTCTGACCCTACTAGAGTTGTTCCTCTTTTCCTCTCATCTATCAATGGATTTTATTTTAATATCGAGGCTTATAATTGCATTGCAGCTGTTCTGGGATAGTCTTCAGCCAAAATTCCTCATTCTTGTCCCTTGCAGCAGGGAATGAGGAATTTACTATAATGAGGAACAGGAGAGTTCACCCTCAGATAAAGCCTTCCCTTTGATCTTAGCCTTTTGTCTGTGTGTTTGGCTGCTAGACACTGCTTGATTCTCCTGCCAAAAGCCACCAAAGATTTTCCATGTCTTCTGCTCCATTTAGAATAAAACAGAAACTTCATCAGCTGGCAATCCAGGGCAGCCGGTGGCAGGGAATGAGAAATGTGAACATCTACTCCCTAATGGTGACTACAGTTGGGGAGGGCACAGATATGATCAACGGGGCACGGACTGGGCAGTAGAAATGTTCTTACATGCTGCCTTCTGTCCTGTTTGGTCAAGTACCAAGGATGACTGTCCCCCTCAGGTGGGAAGAGGTGGCATGATATCTGCACTGTGCACTACTTCCTGACCATCAGGACTGATATCCTAAGGAACTGCCTGTGGAAGACACACAGGGGTATGAGAGAGGAGAAAACTGTGGTTTCTCCTCCCAGTCCTGACCAACCTCCTGTGAAATTCAACCTCTTCCCAAGATGTTCACAGTGGAGTAGGGTTATCAGAGGCATCATCTGCAGCTGTCTGAGTCCTGGGCCCAGAGCAGTTTGAAGGGGACTCAGAAGACACAAAGTTATGGGCCTTGTTAGATACAACCTTATACCCCTCGATTTATAGGAAGAAATGGAGAGTATCATCTGAATTTCCATCTCTCACCTTTTGCCTGAAATGTCACCATTGGTAACTTCTTCTTTGCAACATGAATGCCCAGGAGGAGAGCACAGGCTGGTGAAGCTTAAAGCCCTCAGATGAGTGGATGAGTTTACCAGACCAGAAGAATCCAGGCCAATAAGGAAGCACTGGGGGTCAGAGGAAAGACAGGAGAGGAGAGATGAAAGAAAGACTTGTAAGGAAGCTGGGGCAATGGAAACAAACTGCCTTCTTCATGATTCTAACAAAGGGTCAGCCCGGGGGAAGGCCATTTTACCTCTATGTTGTCATCAGTCTAAACTGAGACCCTTTTGGTCACAGAGCCTTGGACCAGGATTCGTTTTAAAGGGAGGCAGAGGGGGAAGGAAAAAAAAGACATCTTCTACACTCATACACTAAAAGATTCTGCCTTTGAGTTGAAGGGAACCAAGACACTCCCTGGGGTGAAAGCAAACAGAATGCTCACCCGTGCAGCTGTCTGCAGGTGTCAACATGCTCTCTTCACCAGACTGTGAGATCCATATCTGCCTTATAAATTGACAGTACATGGAATGAGAGCAGGAGCCCAATCAACAAGTATTTAATAAACTAATTAACAAGGGAGTAAATCAAAGGAATTAAGTAGAGAAAACTGTCACTGTGCAGTGTTTAGGGTCAAGAAATCTGGGTTCCAGTCCTGTTTTTTGCCATTATAAGTAATTTTGAGCTGGGAGACCTAGGCAAGTCACACCGACTTCTGTAGTCCTCAGTTTCCCCATTTATAAAAAGGGGATTATAATTTTCCTGACCCACAGGGAGATAATGTCAGCCGCACTGTTTTGTCAGCTCTCGGGGACTAATGAGGAATAAATGCAAGAGAAAGGAGAGGGAGGAAGAAGCCCAGCTGAGCAGGATCATCAGGTCAGCTTCTCTGCAATCTCCCTCTCAGCAGTTTGAGATCTTGCTGGGGTCTTTCCAGCTCTGATCCTCCTAACAGACCTTTTCCGTCAGAAATTGCCTGGACTGGAGAATTAACTGTCTTAAAGCAGAGCATTCCTAGAGCCATCAAAGAGATTGTCCAGTTGAGAGAAATTAAGAATATGATTGCAACTCTTCCCCAGGGTACTAGGCTCTGTGTTGCAGGTAGGAAAGAAAAATATTTACAACTGAATGGGAAAAAATTGCAAGAAGTTATTATAATCATAAACTTGTGGGCAGCCAACAACATGGCTTTAAAATATATAAAGCAAAAACTGACAGAAAAATAAGGAGAAATTGAAAAATCTTTACTCACAGTGAGATGATTGGAACAACACAACACCTACTAAACAGGAAATCCAGACTATACATGGACACCCCAGAGAGAAATAGCTCATGTCTGGGACTGAGGAGAATAAAAACAAAATGAGGAAAAGAAAGTTTCTGCACTTTAATTTCTCTTTATAAATGAAGGATTGATTTGATGGTGAAAGAAGTCACAGTTTCATTGGGATTTGGGGCCAGAGCCCAAACTAAGACTATGGAATATGGCTCTGCTTGTGTTTGTTCTCTGTGAATCTTTTTCTTTCTGAACCTGTCAGGGAGCAGCATCAGGATGAGAGCAGAACTGGGCTTATGTGTGGTCCAGCCAGCCAATACTTGATAGCAGAGGGGGAAAACAATTTATAAGCTCCATGGAAAGTCTAAGGTAACCAAGAGAAGGCAGATCATAAGATACCAACTATAGATTCACTACGAGATTCTGACTCCCCTCCCCTCCTGGACCTCTCAAGGTAAAATCACTTCTACCATCCCCACCACCGTCTACAGGGCGATTACACAGGCACTGTGTAAATATGATAAATGCACTGTCCTTAATCTTCACAAAGACCATTTTTAGTACAAGTTTTTATCATTATTCCCATTATACACAAAAGGAAATTGAGGTTCAAAAAAAAAAAAAAATCAGTGATTCGCCTGTGGTAACACAGCTGATAAATGACAGAAGAAATAAATGAAGTAAAAAACTAACCTGGCAAAGCATAATGGCAACAGATGCCTTCCTCCTTTAAGTCTTCCTCCCCACGCCCATAGGCAGGGGTCAGCACCCTTTGCTGCTAATCCATACCTTCCCATCCATTGCTCTAGAAGACAGTGAGCAGCACAAGACTGGCAACTTGTCTTGTTATTCCCTGGACCCCCCTAGTGTTATGTCTCACCCAGAGGGTATTGGGATAGCTCGTTAAATTGAATAGAACAGATTGAAACACATAATCCAAAACCTACTACACCCAAGCTCCATTCTTGCAAATGGAGGCACCTAGCCACTTATCTCAAGTTTTATAAACTTTCTTTCCAAGCAGATTGCTAAATGTACCAGAGACAAGAAGTTCTCCCCAAACTTCCTACAGCAGCAAAATCCTGCCCTCCCCATCCATGATAGTTCCCAGACCCAGCACCCAGGCCTCCATCACATAGGCAACTTCCTCTGCAGACTGACTATGTAGGGTTCCCAAGGTAGTGGCATAAAATGAAGGGAGTTTTGTGGCTGGGGGGTCTTCTAATTCCCAGTTGCTTTTCTCCTTTTCTCCAGGATATCCTAGCACCCCATAAAAAGTGTGTAAATCTGACGTTAAACATAATTCTTTCTCCCCTGCCCAGAGAAAGCCCCAATTTCTCCAGGAGAGCTTGTCTATTCTGGTTGCTTGGTGCTCTGAGAGAAGGCCTGGAATATAGATAAGGTTGGGACTTAGCATCTAGCTGCTGAGCCTTTGTGACTGCAAAACCATACCCCCAACAGAGAACAAAGAACCCAATTATTACTTCAGAAGTAGGAGGAAAAGGAAGTTTTTATTTATTAATCACCTAAGAAATCTTGTGACACTTTCAGCATGCTATCTCATTTAATCATTGCAACTAAACCCCCAGGAAGTATTGTCCCCACATTACCTGTGAGAACATTGAGACTCAGCAAAATTAAGCACCTTGTCTAAGTTCACAGAGACAGAAAGTGACAGACGGAATTTGAATTTGTCTGCCTCCAAAGACCTATGGTCTCGACTATACAGGCATGACATTCTACAGACTGTGTTACAGATGGTCAATGATGGTGTCCTTCTGAGTAGCACACACTCCCTGGTCACCAGAAAGACACTTGGGCTTAAACAAGACAATGGCTGACTGAGATTGTCCTTGTCTCCTGGTGAGAGCGTTTGGGGAGAGAGACATTGATTGATGCAGGTTGTAATAAAACTCATTTGTCTGTAATTACTCCTTGAATTCCAGCCAGAATGGGCCACACTGAGCTGCAGCTGTCCAAGATGCCTGGATTCTCCCACACAGCAAAGAGTCAGGAAGGGGGTGGTCAGCAAAGGAGCCTGGCTGGGGCAGAAAGCTGTCTCCATTCAATGGATATTTATCACATCGTTGCTCCACATCAGACCTTGGAAAGAGGGAGAAGAAAGGCTTGAAGCTGAAAATGTAGTTCCTTTATGTCAGTTAAATGTTTATTTAGAAAAAGAGTGGTTTCTTCCTTTGAGGGAAGTAACAGGCACATGAACGAAAACCAACAGTGTGATGTGTTGGGCACCATGATCGGGGAGCTGGGGAAGACTTTCCAGAAGGTATTCTTAAGATAGGCCTTGGAGGTCAGGTCTTCTGCAGCTGTTCATCACATGGACAAGACGCTGGGAGGGGGGAAGGCCATCCGGGCAGGGGAACAGCCTGGATGCAGGCTGAGAGGTGTGCATGAGCCTGGTATGCTGGAGGCACACAGCGAGGAGTTCCATGTCAGATACATCCACTGTCCTGCCACGTGCTGCTGAGAGACCTCAGGCAAGCTGATTTGTCTGTGCCTCAGTTTCCTGAAATGGAGAGAATAATAGTGCCTACTCACAGGGTTGTTGTAAAGGTTAAATGTCATTATATGTTCAATGTTTAGAAAAGTCCCTGGCACATATACAGGTGCTCAATAAAAGCTAGTCAATTTTTCAATAATTTTGTGATGATGATGATGATGATGGTGATGACAGGACAGTAATGAAAAACGAGGATAGGACTTTAGGCCAGGGCCAAATTATTGAGAGTTTCAAATGCTACGGGAAGGAGCCGGGCGTTTCATCCCGTGGGCAATAGGGGATTCTCCTGTTTCCAAACAAAACTCCAGCAGGCAGAAGAGTTCTGGACTTGGCACAAAGTGATTTCACCCGCATTACACTCAGGTGAGCTCATGCCAGGGCTTCTTGGGGGGAGGGTGGGGAGAGACGAGGAGAGACAAGCTCAACCTGACAGGACAAGTTCCCTCACCGTCAGGCCCCTGTCCCTGTCCCCCCTCATGTTCCTGCTGGGCAGACCTGCTGAAGAGATTCATGAGGAAATCTCCAGGGCTCCTGAGATTTGAGAAACATCATAGACCTACTCCACAAGAAAGGGCCCATCTTCCCTCTTTCTGCCCCACTCACTGGCTCCTTGCATCTCCATCTAGTCCATCTCCCAAACAACTCTTGGAAAATGGACATAGACATTCTACTATCCCATGAAGCCTTCCCAGGTGGTCAGAGGCTGGTGCCCACTTATTGGCCTCCTGTCTGGGCTTGGCTTTGGATACCTGCCTGCTCCTTCCTCTGCTCTGATTGGTTCTTTACCGACTTACCCCTCCCCCAGTCTCCACCCATACACCCCTAAAATTAGCCTACCTCTCCAGCTTTCTTCCTACCCCTGCACTGCTTGGGGGCTCCGCTTTCTTCACTGTTCCCCCTGGGCCACTGGAGCCTCCTGTTCCTGCTCTTCTCATCCTGCCCAAATCCTACCTGTCAGTATCCCGTTGTAGATTACTTGTTCCATGGTATCCCTTCTAACTACTGTAGTCCACACTGATCTTTCCCTTCTGGATACCTGTATACTCAGGGTGAGCCCTGACCCCCACAGTTTAGAACATCTTACATCTTATATTGGCCACAAGCACCTTGACTTGTAGGCCTGATTCCCCAAATAGATGGGGTGCCCGGTGGAGACCTCTCTACTTGCCCACCTCCACTGGGCACGGTCACTTAGCACCAGCTCCAGAGGGGCTCCCCTTCTCTCTTGGGGGCTAAAGGCTGCACCCCTTCTTCTCCCTTCTTTCCATTCCAGACACAAATTTCCCAAAGAGAAGAAAGGAAGCTGCTCATATATTCCCAAAGAGAATGAAATGCAAAAAGAATGTAGAACAGGGAACAAATGCTCCACATTTACAGACAACAAGGAGTGGCGAGGCAATGGGATTTGCTAAGGAAAATTTTGACTCGCCTAGGGTTGGGTCAGAGCTGTATAGTGTCCTTGCCTCTGAGAGACACTGCACTCCACTCTTCCCTCCAGAGCTGGAGGTGACTGGGCATCTGGAAGCCTGGGTGAACTGCCTCATTCCTTTCTACTTGTCCTCAATTCGCTGGAGGGGGGTATAGGGAGTGGTGGAGGGCTGGAGTCTCCCCTGAACTCCCTTTCTCATTGAAATGGGACAGAAAATGAAGATGAAAGTGAATTTACTAATTTCAACCCACTCCTTACATTCACCAGCACAACCAACCTGTGCCTAGAGGTGAAAATAAATCAAACCAAAAGTAAAGCAGGAATGACTGCAACTGGACACTAGGGAGAACTGGTAGACCATTAGGTAAGAACATGGACAGGCAGAAGAGAGGCATTGTGGGTATCTGAAGGAAAGGGAGAGGTATCTGACTGCTGTGAGTTGAGGATGCACACACACCTGGAGGTGGAGGAACCTGATCTTATTAGCTCTTGAGTTCTGTTCCAGTTCTGAGCTGCCATGAATGAGTCCAAGGATGGGACAAATGGCCCACAGGTGGAGAGCAGTGGATTTGAGGCCTGCGGCCCCACCTATTTTCATATTGATTGCACCAGCCACCTGGGGAAGTCAGGAAATCTAGATTCTGGTTATCTCTGCTGGCCTTGGGCAAGTACATTCCCTTCTCTGGGCTCAATGCCACTATCCTCAAAATAAGCAGACCAAGCCAGATGATCTCTAAGGGGCCCTCAGCCCTACCTGCTTTCCAAATCGGTTTGAGAGCTTACTGTCTTCTGAGACAGTTGGACACTTGCCTGCATGAGTGCCCAGTCTGGGAGGGACATCCAGTCCCCAAATCCACTACAGGACACTTGCTTCTGCTCCCTGACTGCTGGCAGGCCCCAGCCTCTGTGACTCCTGACATGCCACCTGGACACTGGCAGCATCAGATGTGTGTAACAAGTCATACCTACTACTAACTTCCCCACCTCAGAATACAGGGAGCAATGGTGATGTGACCTGTGATTGTACCCCCTTCTCCAGGTCATTCCCAGCTAAGAAGCACCCTGTACCCCACTCCTCTAAATGCATAATGCAGGCAAATCCAGCATCCACTCACCTGAGACCACCCTGCAATCAAATGAGCCAAAGTACCCACTCACCCCACACCTGATACTATCCCATGGCTCAGCAAGGATGCTCTCAACCCCAGCTCTCCAAGTCCTCCCCAGCAGATAAAGCCCAGCTTCCATCCACCTCCTCCAGGAAGCCTTCTCTGACTATGCCAGTCCACACTCATCTGCCCCCTCTCTGAGGGTCTACACCACTTACTACCCAAGCCCCAGAGATACCATTAACCATGTGCTTGCATTCTCTGTTGAGACAGTTCTGCTGCACAGCATCAACCTTGTTTCCCCAACCACAACATTACCTCCACGAGTATCTCATGGAGTCCAGGAGCTCGGAGTGATTAAATAAGACCAAACCTCCCTATGCATAGCACTTGGAAATTAAATTAGACAGAAAGTTAAGCTGCAGAGAATCTGCAATATATCGTGGCTTGGAGAACATAGAGGTTTATTTCTCTTTTGGCAGAACCATGGCAGATGCTGCCAGTGCTATGCTCACGTTCTCTCAGAGCGCCTTACCTTTCCAAGGCCACCAGCCCAGCTTCAGTAGCCAGCACCTGCTTCTTTGCCAGAGGGCCGCTGGCATTCACTCTGTCCACAGGCACATGGAAGACTGGAGGTCCCCCAGGGACTGATGGGTGCCTGGGTAAACTGCGCTGGCTCCCTCACCCCTCAGCCAGCCCTGAGGCTTTTACCCTATTTCCCAGAGCTTCCCTGTGGAATCAAGCCCTAGTCACCCACTGTGGGAGCTGGCTTGATTACACACTGTGTATTGGCTGCCTTCCTGTCCCTTTGTCACCTCCCCATTCACCTGCCAGTGCTCATGCCCTCCCGTGCCAGCCACATGCATCAGTCCCCTTTTAACATGGGGGACTTTGCTAAGACAAGACAGCCCCAAGTTCTTCCCTCCTGTTGCCCTGCCACCCCCACCCCACCCCAGCATGTCCTCCTGTTCTGCATTGTCAAAGTGGAGACCCCAGCATATCCACGCCCAGGCTTACAGGAAGGAAAAGAGAGGAAGCATCTAGGGAAGCAATTTTCCTATGAGTAAGTAAGGTAGAAGCTGCGCCCATTCCTTTCTCTCACGTATCTTTGGTGAGAATTTAGCTGCACGGGCAGCTGGAAACATGTCCAGCTCAATGTCTATTAATAGGGATGAGAAGAAACGATGGTGGTGGACACCAGCCGTCTCTGCTACGGAACCTGAGTAACACCTTCCCACTTACTGGGCTCCAAAATATGCCACAACCGAGGTGCACAGCTTCCATGTGCTGCTTTGCTAAATTCTCTCAACACAATGAGAGTGTTACTACTGCTGCTTACAGAAAAAGAAACTGAGGCACTGAGAAGTGCAGCACCTTGCCTGACGTCACACATGAGCAGTAAGGGGCAAGGTCAGGATCTAAACCCAGGTCTGGCTTATGGATTTTTCTACTCTGGTTACTCTGCTTTTTATCCCCATAAATGCATTCTATCTGATTAGATATCTTCCTCTGAAGGTGACAAAATTGGAGGCCAGAGAACGGCAGGGACTCACTCAATTCACACAGAAAGCAAAAGGCAGATTGGGTCAGAACCCGGTGATCCTCGCCATCTGCCTACCGCTTCCTCCAGGAAGCTTCCCCTGTGCTGACGACCTCCAAACAGCTCCTGCCCCGACTCAGGCTAGTGCCTATGCGGCTGCCAGGGAGAGGGATGTGGATTCTTTGGGTTTACTGAGTCCAGAGCCCAGCCTTAACCCACAGCAGCATGTAAAGTTTCTAAATAGAAAATCTACCAATCAAGGTGACAGTAATGGTCCAGTGTCCCTTGTTATCTGTGCAGCATCCTCTGTGATTAGCTCACAGACCTTGAGTCAATTCTCCAGCCTCTCCTGGAAGGAGAGGAATGTTTGTTCTCTTGGGCCTGACTGTTGGCATGTAGGAATTAGACAGTGAAGAGAGATTGGGCCACCAGGGTCCCCAGATCCTCCGTGAAGTCATCCCCTCGCTGTCGTCAGTGTCAGTTGCCTAGCAACTGCCTTTGGCAGATGGTGGCACTGAGAGCACGCCAGTCTCTCCCACGGCTAAAAATACATTCCGACGAAAACAGGTCTATTTTAAAAGATACAGTACGCTCTCAACATCTTTCCTTGTCTGCGAGGAACGGTGCTGGGCCAGGTCTCTCTGGGCTTCTGATTTCGTCTGCCAGGGTGGAGGGGAGCATTCAAGGGAAAAAAAACATAAGGCCAGGCACCAAAGGGGTGCTCAGAAAATTGTCATGGAGGAGGAGGAAGAGGAGAGAGAAGAAATAGCGAGCTGGGAAGGAAATATGTAGGAGTCGGCAGCCAACCCTCTAATCTGGCCATATTCTTTACCTACTGGAGGGTGGGGTTAAAGAAGATAAATCATAGAATCACAGAAGCCTAGAGCTGGGAGAGATGCAATCCCATCTCCCAGCTGAGAAAGCGGAGGCCCTGAGGGGTTAGGACGAGAAGAGGTGGCTCTTTGCCCTTGCTCAGTGTGCAAGGGTCGAGGCCCCCAGCTGGGCATGACTCACTCCTGTTTGCCTGTGTATCAGCGAGTGTGTCTCCTAGCCCCTCACCAGCGTGGCCCTGCTGTTTAATCACCATCATCTGCAGCCTCTCCTGGCACAAAGAGAGTAGCAAGTCCATTCGTGCATGCATTTAGCCATTCATTCATATCACAAATATTTATTAAGCACCTACTCCATGCTGTGCCAGGCCCTGGAGACACAGCTGGACAAATGCACATGGTCCCCACCTCACGCTGCTTGTGGCCCCCCAGGTGAGGCAGGCATTGAGCAGACAAGCACAAGGGTGACATCAGAGTCAGAGCCATGTCTGGGCCTGATTACTAGATCTGTAACCACAGGGTATCACTTAATTAGGATTGCAGGATAAAATACAGGAGGCCCAGCTAAATTTGAATTGCCGATGAACAAGGACTTTTAAAAATTAGGAGGCTGGCCAGTTATCTCAGTTAAAACATAGTCTTAATAACAACTTTTAAAAAATACAATTATATCCCCAATATTTATTATCCAAAGTTCAAATTTAACTGGGCCTCCTGTGTTTTTATTTGCTAAATCTGGTAACCCTACACTTAATATCACTTTTGTTCAGATTCCCCATCTATAATATGAGGAAAATAGTATCTACTGGTAGGTGTTATTCTGCAGATTAAGTGAGAATGTGTATATATCTGTGACTGGCAATATATCAGGTAAATGCCATGTTCTCTCCTCTCCAAGCAGGGCTTACCTGGGGTTTTGCCCTGGCCAGCTACATGTTTAGGAGAGATGTGCATGTTAGTCCCGCTCCTCCCCCAGGGTCTGGCAGTAGGTGGATGGGTAGAGGTAACCCTGCCAACAGAGAATTGCTGGCCCTGACTAGCACTACAGGCAAAACTTAGGTTGATTCCTAGTTCCTTTATCAAGTCAACTTGTAGATTTCTCTCAGACCCTGGGTTGCTAATTAAAAATATAGATGCTTGGGCTCTACCCAAGACTTACTGAATCAGAATGTCTAGGGACAGACATGCCCTTTAAACAAAATCCCTGGTAGTTCTCTGGACTCTCAATTTTGAGAGCCACTGGCCTCGAGTACGGAGAGGGATTGCTGTTCCTTACACCTTGACAAAAGGCTGCTTTGGAATGTGGGATCCTGGCCTAGATCCTGAAACAGAAAAAGGACATTAGTGGGACACTGAGTGAAACTTGAAAAACATCAGTAGTTTAGTTAATGGTATTGTACCAATGTTAGTTTCTTAGTTTTGATCATTATACCGTGGTTACATAAGATGTTAACGTTAGAGACAGCTCAGCAAAGGGTGTATGGGAAGTCTCTGTACTATTGTCGCTACTCTTGAGTAAATCTCAAATTACTTCCAAATAAAAAGTTTAGAAGAAGAAAGTCTGTTTTCGCTCAAAGCCTGTCTTGGGCCTTTCCCCAGTGCCATTGTGCACCAGAGGGCCCAGTATGCAGGTCAACTCTACCCCAAGCTGGCATCGGTTAAGCAGTTGCAGGCAGCTGAGAGGGGCCCCCACGCACAAGGCACTGGGAGAACATTGCTTCTCTTCTCTGCCATTCACACTGGGGCTTAAATGTCAACCCCAATGAATTACATTTTAATCTGTCTATGTTATCAACCTGCCCAAGGCCCTAATTGGATGCCAGGCACACCCGCTGAAGCATAATTCATGCATAATTCATCAGCTGGGAGGCAGGAAGGCCTTTCATCACAGGCCAAGGAAAGGGGAGAAAAGATCAGGGGAACATGTTGGAGAAGGGAGGAGGGAGAAGAGAGAAAAGAAGGGGGTGGGCAGGAGGGGGAGGGCAAGGGAGAGGAGTAGGAGAAAGGAGAGAAGCAGCAGGGGAAGGAGGAGAGAGGTGAAGTAGGGGAGTGGGAAGGGAAGAGCTGGAAAAGGAGGGAGAGAAGGCAGGGTTGGAGGGCAGGGGCGAGAAGGGGCCTGGAATAACCTTCCCAGCATAGTGCGAGTCTGCTCACTCTGCTGCAGGGCCACCTCCTCCAGGGAGTTTTCATTCACTCCCCCAGGCAAGCTCAGGCCCTCCTTCCCTCACTCTCCCATACCACCAGGATGTACCTCTGTTACACTTTCACTACTCACAGGTCATATAATGCTTATTAAAATGTCTGCCTCCCCCAGACCATGAACCCTCTCTCTTTGGGATGATGTCTGCCTCAATGACAGGTCACCACTGCCTTGCAGAGTCCCCATGCATGTGTTTGTTGAATGGCTAAAGGGTAGATCTCTAGCTCAGGCCATACAAAGAAACCATCTTAATTAATCAACCCAAACAAGATTGAAACTGCTTGACCTCCCTGGCTTTGCTGCCAAACTTGCTCCAGCTGCTCCCTAGGCCACTCTTCACCTGCTCCAACCTCTGTCTCCTTCTGCCTCCCATCTCCCAAGTCCAAGAACCACACAGGAAAGCAAACACGGTTATATTGAATAGAAGGGCAAAGTCCATATTTCTTTGGGCATGCCTCACACTACATGGTCAAGGCACATAACGCCTCTCTGCTCCCTGCCTACCTCAGTCCTTTTCAGCTGGGCTTCCGTTTTACTCAGACTCCCCTGGTCCAGGTTGCCAATCAACTCCCTGTGGTCAAAGCTGATGGGTGCTTCCCTGTCTTCCCCTTAACTGACCTCACAGCAGCATTGAACCCTCCCTCTCTGACACACATCTTCTCTTGACTCTGGACACCACGTCCTTCTACTTTTCCTCCTTCCACCTTAGCCGCTTCATGCCCATGT
This sequence comes from Cynocephalus volans, assembly GCF_027409185.1. Classification (NCBI taxonomy): domain Eukaryota; kingdom Metazoa; phylum Chordata; class Mammalia; order Dermoptera; family Cynocephalidae; genus Cynocephalus; species Cynocephalus volans. The sequence goes on along the minus strand of NC_084469.1, from coordinate 75,649,615 downwards.
CTCTCTCCTTCGGCCAGCCCTTGACTGCTGGGGAGCCCCAAGGCTCACTCCTCTGAACTCTGCTCTTTTCTGACCACTGTTTCTATTTCAATAGCTTTATCAAGTTCCATGGCTTTAAATGCCATCAAATACTAATGATTCCTAAACATGTATTTCAACACTTGACTTCTCCCTTAACTTCCAAGCACAAATATCCACTCAATTGTCTGTATTTGTTATCTATTGCTGCATAACAAGTTACCACCCCCAAAATTAAGCCATTTAAAACAATAAACATTTGTTATCTCACATTTCCTGTGAGTCAGGAATCTGGGTGCCACCTACCTGAGTGCCTCTGGCTCAAGTTCTCTCATGAGGTTGTAGTCAAGCTGTTGGTTGGGGCTGTGGTCTCATATGAAGGTATGACTGAAGGAAGATTTGCTTTCAAACTCACCCATGTGGCTGTTGGTAGGATTCAGTTCCTGGCAGGTTGGAGTGAGGGTCTCATAGGCTATAGGCAAGAGGTCTCCTTCAGTTCTCTGCCAATTAAGACCTCTCTATAGGCAACTAGCAACAGGGAAACTGTCTTGCCTCAGAGCAAGGGAGTAAGAAAACAAGAAAGAGTAGCCAAACAGAAGCACGGTCTTTTTGTAACCTAACTCCATCACCTCTGCTGAATTCTATTTGCTAGAACTGAGTCACTAAATTCAACCACATCCAGGGGGTGGGAATTACACAGGTCATGAACAGCAGGACACAGGGATCATTGGGGCCATCTTAATGAAACAGGGATCTCAAATGAAACATGTCCATAATGGAACTCTTGGTTTTTCCCACTCTAAACTCACTCCTCTCCATGTTTCCTCTGTCTTAGGAAGTAGTGTACCAGCATTGTGATAATTGTGCTGTCCACTTGGATGAACTGTAACTGTAGCTCCCAGAATCCCCCTATTGCATGCTTTGGGGATAGAGTTGGCCAAAATGGGAACTTACACAAGATTTGGAAGGAGGAAGTGAAACAGCTGTCACTATTCTTGGAGGTCATTGCAATCAGATATAGTGATGGGCAGACACAGAGGTACCTGGAGCATCCCAGCTTGTCCTCACTCTCTTCTGCTCTGTGTCCAGCTTATCTTCCCAATCGCAGGGCTTGCTGACCAACAACTGCCCAAGGCCCACCTCCAGGTGTGGCTGCAGGCCCAGAGAAGTGGCAGCTGCACAGAGGCAACAGCATCCCATCACCTTCTCCACGAGCTCCTCTCAAGGCCTCGCCTTGATGGTGGGAGGTGTTGGGTTTCCTGGATCTGCCTACTGTTCCAACTGTAATGAATCCCTTATTCCATAATAATTATAATTCCGGCTCCCTCTCATCTCCATTGAATTGTCTCTTCCTTGCAGAGCCCTTTCCCGAATTTACCATCCTATGTTCTAATCCCCCTATTCCATTAGACTCTGAATGAGACAATAATCAGTAATCGTTACCAACTTCTTACCATGTCCCACATATAGCACTATGTACTTTATGCTACCATAGATCATTTCAACAACACTCCTGTAACAAAAAGGTGTATTTATTTCTACTTTTGATAGAAAAATTAGGCAAAAAGGTGAAGTGATTTGCCCAGGATCTCGCAGATACTAAATAGATAGTAAGAAGGAAATCTGAACCCCGTCCTGCCTGTCTTCTAGCCCATTTTCTTCATCACATTATAATGCTCCTCATGCCCAAAGCTGGAGTTGTGCATTTCTCAATCTCTCAATCTCAGTGTCTTCATTTGTAAACCACACGCACCTCAGAATAAACTTCTATTCCTTCCCACTTTCCTACCCCTACAAATCTCAAAAACCAGGGAACCTCCACCGAGGTGAAACCCCAGAGTGGAACCAAAGATTGAGCAGAGGGTCCGTGTGCCTTCCCCAGTACTATATGGAAGACTTCATTCTGGAACCTTGGCAGCACCCCGCAGGAGCCCCTTCTTACCCTTCTTACCTCATTAATCGTATCAGTTGGGCTGAGACCCAACTCTCAACCACATACAGAGTTGCTCCCAGAAGGAACCAGACTGGGCACCAGGCCTCCCACTGGGTAGTGTTTCTCTGCAGAAGCGGAGCCACTCCCAGGGCGGCAGGCTTTACTCCATGGGTAAACTACACCATGTCCCTGCAGTAGGGCTGGGCTGTGTCAGACCTTCAAGGCCCACCTGGAGCTTTTCTGAGGCTTGTGCAACATGTGAAGCCACACAGTTAGAGAAACAGACACATAATCCATCAGGTCAAGGGGCTACAGAGAAGCCAGTGTCACTGTGATTAGTTTCATGTGCACTGACTACTCGTTAAAGCCCAAGGTCCTCGTCCACCACCCAGGGCTCCCTGGGGTCTGTCTCCAGCCAGGACTCCTGCCCAGATGCTCTGATCTGCTCTTTCTCTAGAAGATACAGGCCCTTTTGTCCCTTTGAGTCTCAGCTCAGAGCACTGACTCCCTCCCTTGACTTCTCCTTGCCTCTATATGTGGCTCCCACCCTTGCTCAAAAGTACACGTCAAAGCCAACTAACCACATACAGATGAAACAACCTTTGTGAATGATTTTCTTCTAAGATTTAGAAAAATAACTACTTTTTCATCAATTTACACATTCCAACAATGTTTTTCCATCTGTTCTCTCATCTGATCTATCGAAAGTGATTAGGTGGATTGAACATAAAGCAGCCCCACTGTAGAGTTGTGGAAATAATCATAGCTGGCACATTTTGAGCTCTTCCTGTTTGCCCAGTGTGTACCGAGCAATTTCCATGAGTTAAGTACACCGAATTCTTTCAAAAGCCCTGGGAAGTAGCTAGTTATTATTCCCATTCTCTGAAGGCAAAACTGAGGCTCAGAGATATTTAAAAATGAGCCTGTTCATTGCCCTTGAACTAATAAGTAGACAAAACCAGGATTTGGACCCTGGTCCCCAATTCCAGTTAAACTGTTAAACTGTACTCAATCACAACACAAGGCCCAGGCAGGTGGAGAGGCTTGGTCCTCAACACAAAGTATTTCAAATTTGAATTCAAATCACCTGGGGTTCTTATTAAAATGCATTCAAATGAATGTTTTGATTCTTCAAATCTGGGGAAGGGTCCAAAATTCTACATCCCTAACAAGCTCCTAAGTGATGCTCATGCTGCTAGTCCAAAGACCACAACTCAGAGTAGGGCTCTATACCACACTACCCGTGGGAGGTACCTGCCACCCGCTCTCCCAAGTGGGATCCTAGATAGATAAGCTCTTGTAGTAGGCATGGCCCACTATTGCTATTCCAAGTGACAGAAAACTCAATTCAAAATTTGGGTTAAGACAAAAAAGGAACTTACGGGCTTATGTAACTGAGAGATCCCGGCTTCAGGCTCGACTGCATCTAGGGGCTCCAATGATGTATCCAGACCTTTGCTCAGCTTCATGCTCCACATTGGCTTCATTCCCAGGCTCTGCATAGTGATGCAAAGGCTGCTGGCAGGATGAAGACACGTGGGATGACCTGGACAGACAGAAGCCCAGGCTGGTGAGCTGACAACCAGGCTAGAAAAGATAACAGGGTAAGCTAGGGGTGGCTGTCGAGTCCCTCCTAGTTTTGTCTCCAATATGGGGAAATTCCAGATATTCTCAACATCTCTCCCATGACCAAAATGTCCTTGAAATCTGAGTTGACTAGCAATGTCAGTGCTACTGGGCAAATTCAAGACTCTCAGCTAAGGAACAGGTTGAGGCAGCACCTTTTCATATCTTCTGAGTTACTTTTATCTTCCCCAGCTGTGTTAGAGTGAATTATTGATCCCAGTTCTTCACTTCCTGTAGCATTGTTATAAATCCACACTTTTACTATGGCTTCTCAATGGGTGGAGTGAACAGCCCCACCCCTTGATTTTGGGGGCTGGCCGTGTGACTTGCTTTGGCAAATGGATGTTAGACATGGAGTGAGCAGAGGTTTGACACCTGCTTGTCCAGTTTGGGTCACAGTCTTGTGCTGTGGTGACCATGGAGCAGAACACATAGTCTGAATAGCTCCTGGCCCACGGAGGATGAGACATATGTAACAAACCTGTACCCAATCTGCAGCCTCCAGCCTGGAGTCTAACCTTGCCTAGCTGAGTAGTAGTTGATCCACCTGCAGAAATGTGAGCATGAGAATAATTGATCTCTGTGTTAAGGCACTGAGACTGAGTTTGGAGCTAGTTTGTCACACAGCATTATTATGGCAATACTATAGCAGACAACTTAATGATTCGCCCTCAAGAACAGAACCATAAAATTCCTCTTCTTTTGAGCTCTACCCACAGTACCTAGTACAAACCAGGTACTCAGGTATCAAAATTACTAGGGTCCCTCTAGCCTAATTTCCTAATTCGACAGACAGGGAAACTGAGGCTCAGAGAGGCAAAGGGATTAGTCTAAGATCATGCTAAGTAGGTAGCCCAGCAGCCAGAACTAGAAACTGAATCTGCTGACATCTGAACCAGTACCTTCCCCCAATCCCCTGCTGCCCCACATGCTCCTGACCTGACAGGTCTTGACAACAGCCCTACCTACATCCTCAGGACTCAGGAGTCCCACTTCATATCATGGGAAGGCTTTAGCATGCGCTCAAGGCTCTGTATGGATATCCAGTGTTTGCATCCCTGCTGCCGCCTGCAGGACCATAGAAACAGACTACATTCAAGGTCAGAGCACTGTCTGCTACATCAGGGACACAGGCAGGTCCACATGTCCATGGGGTCTAGGAGTGTGTGGCTTGCCGGCTCTGTATGGACCTCACAAGCCGGACCTGGGCTCACCTGGGCTGTAATCGAGGAGGTGAGTGGGGTAGAGTGGGTACCAGAAGGGAGCAGATAGGGTCCACTGGGTTATGGGAGCACTTCGGATCGGCCCCAAGGCACAGCCGAGTTAGACCACAAGGTGCTTCCCACCTGTCCTGGGAAAATGGTTCCCAGCAGCCCTGCTGAGGAAAGTGGGCGCTTGGCTCACAAGCCTGGCTTGCAGGCAAGCAGTGCAGATGGGCTGCCGACAGCATCCCCCTCCGGCCCCCTCCTCAGAATCCTCAGAAGGAGAAGCAAACAGCAGGCCTCCTGCACATCCCCTCTGCCTGATTCAGACAATCTGGTTGCATCCCACCCTTACAATCTCCCCACATCCACACTGGCCCCTGTGGACCACAAACCCGAGTTATCACTTCAAAACCAGGGTGAGCTGTGTGAGGCCCAAAATGTATGGAAACACCCCAAATTGTCAGTAATTAAGATAAATAATATTTTCATGCAATATTTTTTTAAAATCGAAATTAATGCAAAAAATATCTATGATGAACAAAATATCGAACATCTACATAAAGACAGCATCTGACAGGGTGGGGATCTGGTAGAGCCAAGTGAAGCTGGGTCATGCAAGTTCAGGGCTAGATGCTGTCTTTATTGAAAATGTTGGTATTTTGTTACAATGGATTTGGGGGTTTTTTGCATTACTTTAAAATTTTTTAAATATTGCATGAAAATATTTATCTTACCTACTGATTTTTGGCTCCCACTTAAATTCTGTGGTTGAGACATGTGTCTTACTCTCCTCGGCTTATTCCAAGTTCTGTAAAATTCAGCTGTGGTCTTGTCACCGGCCCTCCTCAGCCCCAGTGGCATCTCAGGATTTAGGCAAAACTCTCTCTGTGCTCCCTCAGTTCTCATGGTTGGGACCACGCCTCTGCATCTTAATCACATATGGTCAGACGGGACACTCCCACACGGCCAGAATGGTTGTTAAAATATTGAAATCCTTCCTAATCCCGAGCACCCCACCCCAAGTGTCCACTGACATTTTGGCTTCTTCCCCAGGACACTGTAAGAACTCCCCACAAACCAGTAAAGGATCAGTGCCTGACCAACTGGAGAACCCCAGATCCTGCCCAGGCAATATTTTCAATAGTCCCCTGTGCAGCCCCGTCCTTCGCCAGGCTCCCCCTTGCTCTCTCTACTCTGGCCATACCGGCCTTCTCTCTGTCTCTCTGAATTTGCTGTTACTTCTGCCTGGCACATGCTTCCTCCCTTCTCTGCCCAGTTATCTAGGACTCATTCTTCCGGTCTCACCCCAAGCGTCACTTCTTCAGGGAAGCTGTCCCAGACTTTTCTGATCCTCCTTTTAACAGGACCACTTCATGCTGTGTGTTACTTCCATGGTTCTGGTCACAGTTGCAATTTTACATTATTTGTGTGATTTTTTAAAATTATTTTTCTAGTGCTAAATTGTAGGGTCCATGAAGACAGAGACCAGGCCCATCTCTGTTTTATCACAAGTACTTATCAAAGTACCTGACACATAGTAGATCTGTTTTCTTGGGAAAGGGAATGGGGAAGATGCGTAAGAGTTCTATATAGAACATGTCTCAAGAGATTAAAAACCAAACAAAAAACACACCCCACTTCAGGGTCACGGTGCCTGAAATCCCACCACCAGCATCATTCTGTAAGGTTGGGCATTTCTGGTGGACTACCATTGCAAGTCCAAAGCCCATTTCCTGTGTGGAGAAATCAAGACCCAGGGAGAGAAAACGAGTTGCCCAAGGCCATAAGGTAATTGGTGACAAAGCCAGGACTACAACCAGGTCTCCCGACTCCTAGCCCAGTGCTCTTTCCGCCACATTCTCTGCTTCTTCCCAGGAATTACTTCCAGTGTCCAAACTTCTCTGTTCTAAACATTCTTTTTTCTCCTTCCCTTCCCCCAGTCTCTATCTTATACCATATGTATTAGTCAGACACTAATGGAGTTGGGAGTCACGGGGTGGAGAAGCCTATGAAGCTAATGGGTAGCAGAGACAAGGTCCTTTAACCAGATGTCCTCCTTAGCATGACACACCATACCTTTTATGATCTGCTCCCTGCTCTATCTGCACCCCCATCTCTTATAGCTCCGATTCGTGTCCCACATCACAGCCATTTATGCACTGGCTATAGCCCTGAGCATACCATGTTCCCCCCTCTGATCCTTCATGCACGCCACTTCCACTCTCTGAAATGCACCTCTCTTAATCTTTCTCAGGCCAATTGGCAGTCCCCAATCCTTCAGGGCCTGGCTCAGGCATCTCTTCCCCCAGAAAGTCCTTTCAACCTTCCCCTGGACTGGGTTAGATGCCTTTTCTTTGCAATCCCACTGCACCCTGACCCTTGGCCTCTCATTCAGAGTCACCTACATCTCTACTCAACCATGAGATTCCTGAGGACAGTGACCTTCCCTCGGGCACCTCCGTATCTCTGATGCTGAATCATGTGATGGTCATGGAGAATATACCACTTGTCAAACACACATCAGATGCTGGCAGTACAGTGATGAACAGAGGCCCCTGTTCTTGTGGAGCTTACTTTCTGCTGGGAGAGACAAAGAGTAGATATGGCAGTTAGCTAATTAGTTAGTTGGTTGGTTAAATGATAGGTTGTTACTAGTGTTTGAAAGAAATGAACAGGGTGCTGTGACAGAGAATAATGGGGAGGGGAAGGTGGACGACTACAGATAGAGTCATCAGGGAGGCCTCTCTGAGGGGGTGACATCTAAGCTGACACCTGAAGGATGGGAAGAAGCCAGTCATGAGACGAACCAGGCAGAGGACACAGCAAGGGCAAAGTCCCTGCAGTATGAAAAAGCTTGTCGCATCTGAGGCAGAGAAAGAAGCTCCATGAGCCAGGAGCTGATGAGATGGGGTTGGGGAGGGAGGCAGGGGCCAGATCGCATAAGGACTCAAGGACAAGTGCAACAGGAAAAACTCTTTTTAAACTCTTTTCAACTCTGGCTGCTGTGTAATGAATGGATTTGAAGGACACAAAGGTACAAGTAGGGACATTAATTAGGTGGCCTTTCCACTAAATCTGATAATGATGATGGACGCTCAGACTCAGGGGTAGGAGGGGAGAAGTAAAATTGTGTGAGAGTAAACACTGACATCTCCATGGTTACATAACACTCAATACATAGAGAGTTTATTTCTTGCCCACATGAAAATGCATCCGGATCACGTGGCCTCCAAGGTTTCCTGTCAGGGGAAGAGAAGGATGAAAGAGGCCTGTGGCCAGAAAGTGCTGTGTGTCACTTCTGCTCACAGTTCACTGGCCAGAGCCAGCCACATAACTCCAATCTCACTGCAAAGGAGAATGGGAAATGCAGGGAGGACCTGGAGTATCCGGTGAGCACTTTCCTACAGAAATGGACTCATTCAAGATACACTCTGGAGATGGACATGAGCTGACTTGTTGACAGGTCAGAGGTAGGGGTTGGGGTGCTGGTGGTAAGAGAGCAAGGGGAGTCAGGGATAATTCCCAGGTTTCTGACATTATCAAGTGGGTATGGATTTAACATATCCCAAACTAAACTATTGCTCTTCCCCTCCCATGAACCTGCTCTCTTCCTCCATCTTAGTGGCAATTCCATGTTTCTGATTGCTCTGTCCATAACCCCTGGAGTCTTCCTTGAATTATGTATGTTAAGTACGTAAATTATATGACACATGAATTATATCTCAATAAAGCTGTCAATACTTGTATACATATACATATATGGTATATATACACATATCCAGAATCTGATTACTTCCTTCACCTCCACTGCTACTACCCTGGTCCAAGCCACCACCACCTCTCACCTGGATCACTGAAACACGGCAGCCAGAGTGATTCAGTTAAAATGTAATGCAGATTAGATCATTTCTTTGTAAAAAACACTGTGAGGATTTCTGTCTTGAAATAAAAGCCACATTCTTTACAATGATCTATAAATCCCTATATATTCTGACCTCTCCTTTTTTATCCTTGACCTCACATCCTCCTCCTTTCCTTTTATTCACTCCCATCCATTCACTCCTTATCCTTCCTCAAATGCACCAGACACATTCTCACCCCAGGGCCTTTGCACTTGCTGTTCCCTTTGCCTAGTCTGCTCAATTCTTTACCTCCTTCTCAATTTTTTGTTCAAATTTTACCTTTCTATTGAGGCCTCCCTGACCATCCTATTTAAAATTGCAACCCACCCCCAACCCCAGCATGTTTAATCTCCTTTACTCTATTCAACATTTTTATAGCATTTATCACCTTCTAACACACTGTATAATTAACTTATTTGTTATATCTATTGTTTATTGTTCTGCCTCCCCCCATTAAAATGTAAACTTCAAGAGGATATCCATTGTTTTACTCACTGTTGCAGTCCAAGCATTCAGTAGACAGTAAGTACTTGTTGATGAAATAAATGAACATGTGAAGTGTGTCATTGTGTGGGATAGAGAAGACTCTCACCCACAGAAGGTGCTCAATAAATATTTGTTAATTAAGTGTCAATACAATACTGATCCACAAGCTGGATTCACACAGGTATCCCATTGCATGAGCCTAAGATTCAAATGAAATCATGCAGAAAGTACCAAGCACAGAGCTTGACCCATAGCAGATTCTCAATAAATGTTAATTTATTACAATTTTGCTTCAAAATTTATGTTCCCCATTGTATTAGACAGGGCCTTCCAGACAAATAGAACCAATAGAAACCAATAGAAGTGAGCGAGTGTGTGTGTGTGTGTGTGTGCGCGCACGCGCGCGTGCGTGCGTGTGTAGTGAGAGAGAGCTTTATTATAAGGTATTGGCTCACACAATTATGAAAAATGAGAAGTCCCAAGATCTGCAGTCAGCAAGCTGGAGACCCAAGAGAGCCAGTGTCCAAAGGCCTGAAAAACAGGAGAGTTGCTGGTATAAGTCACGGTCTGAAAGCTGGCAAGCTGGAGGCCCAAGAAGAGCCCATGTTTCAGTTCAAGTCTGAAAGATGGGGGGGAAATGATGTCCCAGCTCAAAGCAGTCAGGCAGGAGGAGTTCCCTCTTATTTGTGGGAGGATCACCTTTTTTGTTCTATTCAGGCTTTCAACTAATTAGCCTGAATAATTAGTTCAGGCTAATTAGTTAGGGTCACCCACATCAGGGAGGGCTACCTGCTTTATTCAGGCTATCAATTCAAATGTAAATCTCATCTAAAAACACTCTCTCAGAAACACTCAGAATAATGTTTGACCAAATATCTGGGCACCTCATGGCCCAGTCAAGTTGACACACGGAATTAACCATCACTCCCATCTTGGAATACTGTCTCTTCTTCTTCCATATATCTGAAGTCCAGCCATCCTTCAAGGCCAGGTCAGGGTCTTTTCCAACTAGCAGTCTCCCAACTCACTCCATCTCAGCTCAGAATTCTACAGCATTTTAAAAATTTACTTATTTTAAGTAGACAGTCTCAGATTCTCCCTGAGCAGATGTCTGTGAGTAAGTTCTTCAGTGCACTTTTCCATGAATTCTCCTGGTGATCTGTGTCATTGATTAATGCTCTTTTTTGCAAATCCTCCCTTCCATTCACCCTCCACCTAGTCCTCCAGAGACCATATGAAATAGGAGACAGGCATGCCTGCCAATTCTCTCACCACAAAGTTATCAGGAATAGAATTTAATAAACAGGAAGCAACATATAAAAACATTGAGTCAGAGAGATGACACACAAAAGATGAAATTGCCACTACTGCCAAAATTCCAATCTGTAGATGGGTCCTTCACAGTCACCAAAGTGAGCCCATGTTCTCAGGTTTTCTTTCTAACTTTTACTTGCGTGTTCTGATATAGCTCTTCACTCTATTACCTCCTTGGGGCCACTGTTGCTTCCAATCTTCCCAGGACCCCAATAACTGTGCTATTATTTTCTGAGTCATCCTCAGCAGCATGCCTGACTTCTTGTGATATTTGGAAACCTACCTCCCATGCCTCAGAGAATTAATAGAAGAGCAAGAGAAAGGAGAGAACTGGTGTTTGCTTGGTACAGTGCTGTTTTTGCAGCTCTTCGGGACAACTCCTTCCCTTTCTTAGTGCATTTGTTTGCAGCACTTGCTGGAATATCCACTTGAGAATCTTCTGAGATCCTTTGCCCAGTCAGATAACTCCCCTCTCCTCCCCTTCTCTCCATGTCAACGTTCCTACAAGCTGGAAAGCGGGGTCATCCTATGGTATCTCTTTATGATTGGATGCAAGCATATATTGTGTTACCTCAACTGGCCCCTTTGTCTTAGGACCAGTCCTGAGCCATTTTCTTTTGTGTCTCCCTGACTTTTTTTTTTTTTTTTTTTTTTTTTTTTGTGGCTGGCCAGTACAGGGATCAAAGTGTTATCAGCACCATGCTCTAAGCAACTGAGCTTACAGGCCTGCCTTTCAATAGTGGATGCTCCTTTACTCCAAGCTGATCACTGAATGACACCAATACAAATCAGAGAATTAACTAATTCAAGGGAGAGATGCTCTTTGAGAGTAGGTATGAGGCTACTGGAGGCTTCCAACAGCCAGACTAGTTATTATTTTAGATGACAAGAGTCACTTGAAGTTGAGGAGCATTTTAACAAAGGAAATATTTTTGAGCACCTATTGTATATAAAGCACAAGTATTGTACTTAACATTTACTCAGTTCATACTGTGCATAAGGCATCATTCTATATGCTTCATACGTATTCATACATATCCATACATATTAAACAATTTAATTCTCAAAATATCCCTAATGAGAGAACATTGTAATCACACTCACTGGATAGATATGGAGACAGGGGCATAAAGATGTTAAGTAGGGCAGTAAGGAGAGCAGGCAGACACCTGGTGGTGTCACAAAGGGCAGAGTGAGATAAATGCCACAAGAGAAGAAAGTAGAGAGGGCAGTTTCCTCACCTGGAATTCCTACACATGCTTTGCCTACCTGAAGAACTTGATACGTCCTTCAAGGTCCAGCTTGGGATCTGTGTTTTTTGGTAAAGCCTTCTCTAATTAATCCTTACTGCCCAGAACTGATCACTCCTTTTGTTGAGCCAGCCTGCCCACTAGATAGCACTGGCCCAGCCCCAGTCATCCTCTGTGACAACTGCTTCCATATCTGTGAGCTCCTAGAAAATGCGGGCAGATTGTGCTTCCAGGGCCTTCCCAGCACCAAGCGAGGCACAGAAGAGGTGCTCAATAAACCCTGTTGATGATACAGCAGTGAGTCAGGTGTACTTGAAGGTGTCCATCCTGAAGTGACACATGTCACTTTCACACAGTCCATTGCCCAAAGCAAGTGACATGCTTCTGGTTGTGCCCTCCGCACTTCAGACCTTGCCTGGTGTAACTCAGCTACACCACAAAAAGACCCACATGGTGACTGCCAGATGCATGAGTGACAGACAGGTGGTGGCTAGCCAAGCCAAGTGGGCATATCCACACATGGGGACCCCCCACAGGGGCACTTCTGGAAATGTGGGTAAATTGTAAATGAGGTCTGTATGGTGTGGGCTGTGAAGGGAAGGCTTTGAGACACAGAGGGAGGAGCTGACCCTGGGGCATAATTCCTATTCTGTTGTTAATTCTCTGAGTGACCTCAGGCAGGGCCCTTTTCCTCAAGGGCCCTTCTTCTCTCCATCAGTAAAATCTTGTGCTACAAGCTCACTGTCTCTGTGGTTCTAAAGTTCCACGATCCTGACGCTACGCTAGGCACGTGTCCCACCTATCTGCCAAAATTTTATCTACCTCATAGTCTGTGATCCTGATGAATTTTAGCAAAACACTACAGAGAAACATAATCTTCTTTTCCCATCTTTACAAAGCCTGTCTTTTTTCCAAACCCCCTCCTTCCATTTTTTTCCTTCTCGAATATTGAGCCCCAGGGGTGAATAAGCTATGTCATTTTCAAGTTCCCAGAAATGTAGATTGCACCAGGTGAGGGAAAGGAGGGACAAACTGTCTTTTTCCTTTCATTACAGGAAGCTGCAGCACATTTCAAAAGTGAGATGGGCTTCTAATTATTAAAAATAAACCCTGGCCCGCAGGCTGCCGTGCACATCAATCTTGCCAACAGATGCAGACTTACAAACATTCTCTGGCTCCGTGCTGAGACCCAGCTTCTCTGCCCAGTTTGCATGCTGAGATTCTCTAAGGACAGCCATTTATGTTTGGAGAACCATGAAATCAGCTATTTGCTCTCTTGAGAAAGGAGATGCTACCTCAGGGCTTAAGAAGGCAATGGGTCCCTAGAATCCTGACTGAGGAACTTAAAGGAGTTTGAAAGGAAACTTAGGATATGTAGATATATGTTAAGTGTCTTTTAGTCAGTGAGAGAAACACCAACTGATACTAATGCAGAGAAGGTCGGCTTTTCATTTTGTTTGGTTTACTCATAGACCTGAAAAGTCCAGAATGTGGGAGATGCCTACAAGCTTCAGGAATGGCTAGACCTCGGTGTTTAAGCAAGCTCATCAGGAGTTTGTCTCTCCTCTCTAGCTCACTTTCTTCAATGTGCCGTTTCACTCTCCAGCAATCTCTTCCCAAGATGCAACAAGATTCCATCCCAGTGGTTAAACAACCCCAGTGAAGAGACATTCTGTTTCCCATGGGTTTCCATAAAAGTCTCAGAAATGACTCTTTTTGCACAGTTTGAGTCACGTGCCCATTCTTCAACTAAATAGTGTAGCCTTGGGGTAGAATACATTAACTGGCTAGAGTGAGGCACAAGAAACTAGGAGTGAGGTCTACTTTCTCACCCCTCATGAGCTGAGAGTATAAGATGGTAATTCCTTCATAAAATCAACCTTAAAACCAAGATAGAATATGTGGACCATTCTGAGGACTCTGTAAATAATAACAAGTGAATAGGGGAATAAGACTAGAATTCAAAGATGCACTGAACCCGCTGTGAATCACCTTTTTTCCCTTTGTTACTCTGGACCTGAACATGACACAGACACAGCCTGAAACCCTAAAGTGGGTATTAACATGAAAAGAGAGCTCTAGAGAAGCTCTGTAATTGTGGCTCAAGGAGTAGGAAAGGAAACTCCCACACTCAAATACAGACAAGGTGAAAAACATCATCAACAAATCAGATCTTTCTGACATTTACAGAACACCACCCCCCAAAAAAAGTAACATACACATTCTTTTCAAGTGCACAGTAAGTATTGACCAAGATAAACCATAATCCTGGGTCACAAAACAAATTTTAACAAATTTAAGATAACTGAAACCATAAAAAGCGTGTTCTCAAACTATAATAGAATAGACTAGGAATCAATATGAGAAAGAGAAGAGGGAAATCTTCAAATACTAGCATATTAAACAAGACACTTCTAAATAATTCATGGGTCAAAAAAGAAGTCTCAAGGGAAATTAGAAAAATATTTGAACTGCATAAAATAAAAATGCAACAAATCAAAATTTGTGGGATGCATCTAAAGTAGTGCTTAGAGGAAATTTTATAGTATCAAAATGCTTATATTAGTAAAAAAAGAAAGGTCTCAAGTCAGCAATGTAAGTTTCCACCACAAGAAACTAGAAAAAGAAGAACAAACTAAAACCAAACCAACTGGGAGAAAAAAGCAATAAAGGAAATGCAGAATCAAAGAAATCAAAAACAGAAAGGTAGTAGATAAAATAATTATGCCAAACATTATTTTTTTCCTTTAAATGATAGAAAAAAATTGAAATGTTTCTAGCAAGACTGGCAAAGAAAAAAGAGAAAAGACACAAATTATTAATAACAGGAATGAAAGATATGATATCACTACAGATCCTACAGCCATTAAAAGAATAAGAAAATACTACAAACATTCCAATATATATAAATTCCAAAACTTAGTTAAAATTGAACAACTCCTGAAAAACCACAACCAACCAAATCTCACCCAAGATTAAATAGATAACTTGAATAGTCCTATACATATTAAAGAAGTTGAATCTATAGTTAAAAACCTTCCAAAAGAGAAATTTTGGGCTCAGTGGTTTCACTAGAAAACTCTATAAAATATTTAATTCAACATAATTTCTTCTAGGAAATCAAAGTAAAAGGAACATGTCCCACTCATTTGATGAAGCCAGTATTACTCTGATACTAGAAACGTACACATATAGTAACAATAGAAAACTACAAACTAAAAATCTTTATGAACATAGAAGCAAAATTTCTCAACAAATATAGCAACTAAATTCAGCAATATATCTATATATTTTTTAAAAACACACAACCAATCGAGGTTTATAACAGGAATGCAAGGCTGGTTCAATATTTAAAAATCAATTGATGTAATTCACTATATTAAATCTTTAAAAATGAAAGTTTAATTTAAAAATGAAATTAACTGATCATATCAGTTAATTCTGATAAAGCATTTGACAAAATTTAGCACCAATTCATGATTTTAAAAAACCTCTTGGTAAGCCCTAAATAGAAGGGAACTTCCTCAACCTGATAAAGGGAATCCATACAAAACCTACAGCTAACATTAAACTAATGATGAAGAATGAATGCTTTCCCCGTCAGATCAGGAACAAAGCATAGATGTTCACTCTTGTCACTCCTTTTCAACACTGTACAGGAAGTCCTAGCCAGTTGCAATAAGACAGGAAAAAGAATCAAAAGACATACAGATTAGAAAAAGATAAATAAGACATTCTATTTGAATATGACATGACTGTCTATGTAGAAAATCCCAAGGAATCTTTTAAAGCTTCTAAAACTAACATGAGTTTAACAAGATTGCAGGATGCAAGGTCAACACACAAAAGCAATTATATGTGACTATAATTGTAACGTACATTTGGAAAATAAAATTAAAAACCAATGCCATTCACAATATCCTTCCAAAAAATGAAACACATATACAGGATCTGTGTACTGAAAACTACAAAGTGATGAGGAAAGAAATCAAAGCAGACCAAAATAAATCAAGATATACCATGTTATGAATGCAAAACTCAACATAGTTAAGATGTCAGTTCTTCTCAAATGATTTATAGATTGAACACAATTCCAATTAAAGTTTCAGGAGAATTTTTTGAAGAAATTGACCAGCTGATTCTCAAATTTATATGGCAACGAAAAGGAACAACTATGGCCAAAATGATTTTAAAAAAGAAATACAAAATTGTAACATTAATCTAGACAGTGTGCTGTCAGCAAAAAGTCAGAGACATAGACAGCATGAGGGAGTTTGGGGGGTGACCAAACTATTCTATATCTGATTGTGGCAGTGGGTACATGAATTTATACATGAGTTAAAACTCATGGAATTATATATCCCCCCAAAAGTCAATGATACTATAATTTTAAAATAAAATTACTTTTTCGATGTTTTAATTGGAAAAAAATAATCTTCCAAGGTGTTAAGTCAGTTCAATAGGGAAAGGAAAGTGTTTTTAACAAACAATGCTGGAATGAGTATTTATCTGTATGGAAATAAATAAACGTCAACCCCATCCTCACTCCATACATAAAAATAACTTAAGACAGATTATATACCTAAGCATAAAAGTGAAAAACATAAAGCTTCTAGAATAAAACACAAGAGGATATATGTACAATCTTAGAGTAGGCAAAGATTTCTTAGGACATAAGAAAGCACTAAGCATAAAGGAAAATAATAGATAAATTGGACTTAAAATTTAAAAATCTCTGCTTATAAAAAGACACCACTAAGAAAATGAATAGAAAAACCATAAAGAGGGGAAAAATTTTTGCAACCCATGTATCTGACAAAGGACTTGCATGGAATGTATAAAGAACTCCTACAAATTAACAATAAAATGACAAGCCAACTTTTTAAAGAATGGGCAAGTAACTTGAAAGATACTTCACAAAGAAAGGTATACATATGGCTAATAAGCCATGAAAAGGTACACAACACTAGCGCAAATTTTAACAATGATGAGATACCATTTTATACCCACCAGAGTAGCTATAATCAAAAAGGCTGACTGTACAAAATGTGGGGTCTATGGACCAGCTGGAACTCTTGTGCATTGCTGTTGGGAATGTAAAACAGCACAACCATTTGGGATATCTAGCAGTTTATACTAAAGTTACACATACATCTATCATATGCTCCAAAATTCCACTCCAATTTCAACAGAAATGCATACATACATGCATGTAAATATGAACAAGAATGTGCATCACAGCCTTAATCATAATATAAACGAGTCAAAAATAACTCAAATGTTTTCAACAGGAAATTAGATAAACTGGTATGTTCATACAATAGAATACTATGCAGCAGTAAAGGAAAAAGCCTGTATGAATCTCAAAAACAGTATGGAGGGCAAAAAAAGCCAGGCACATAAGTGTATATACTGTGTGATTTTGTTCATCTAAAGCTCTAGAACAGGCAAAACTAAGCTAAGGTGATAGAAATCAGAACAGTGGTGCCTGGGGGCTGGGAAGGTTGAGTAGCCCAAGGGAATTTTCTGGAGAGATTAAAAGCTCTATATCTTATTTTGGGTAATGGTTTCACAGCTGATTACAATTGTCAAAATTCATGGAACTGAACATTTAAGAGTTGTGCACTTTTATTGTATATAAATTTGACCTCAATTTAGTAAAAAGAAAAGAAACCACTTATAAATATAGCACTTGACTTTCTACAAAATATTTTCACACCCATTCCCCTATTCCTTCCATTTGATCTTCTCACCAACCCTGGGCAGTAGGAAGATCAGGATTATTTTATGAATGGGGAAACTAGGAGAGGATCAGAATGAGGGGGAGACTCCCAAGCCACACAGCAAAATCTTGCCAGAGCAGGGACTGAAGCCCAGGTGTTAGGACTCCACATCTAGTGCTCCCTACACTATACCTTGGTTTTCAATCTGTGTTTTTGCTCTCAGGAATTCCAGAGGGGACCAGGGAGCACAGTAAATGATGGCCTTCTCAATTCACACCACTTTTAGTTCAAGTTCTGCCTGAGATTTCATTGAAAAGTTGGAGAAGCACTGATGTTACAGATTTTAGAACATACATAAATATCCAGGGACTCCTCTCTTCATTTGTACCCTTTGTGGTAGGGTTTGCAAGACATTAGAATCTGATTTTCACTCTGGGCCAAAAACAGTTTGTATCTGCCTGAAATACTGCAGCCTCCAGTCTCTAGCTATATACCAGAGGGTATACAACAGAAATACATTCTGTAGAGGAAAGACTACCATGGTATGCCAGTGTGTGATGTCAGCCTAGTCATTCACCTCTCTGAGCCTCAGTTTCCCCATCTTTAATACCAAAGCCTGGACCAGATAAGCTTTAAGTATTCTGTAGCAGGGTCTAGAGCTGGAGGGGTAGTATTCACCTTCTTCCGAAACCTCCCATATGAGCATTAACAGCCAAGATATCCCAGCTGAGGATTCTCATTCCAGAAAAAAATCTCAAGAGTTATTAAGCTGAGAGGGATCGACCTCCACGTAGAGAAGCACCTGAGACCTCCAAGATAAATCATCTTCCATTCCCTTGTCCAAAGAGACTGCAAGAAACATGACACCTCTCAGTGTAACTTCTAGACCAAGAAATGATATTGTGGAGACTTGGGTCCCAGTCCTAGTTCCATCCATAGCTGACAAGGCAGCTCCGCACAAGACCCTTCCTACCTAGGGACTCGTTCCTCATCCATAAAATGGAGTTAATGGCCCCTAACTACCTCCATGGGTTGTTGAAAAGGTCTACTAAAGTAGAAGGTATGGACATGATGAACAGAACAAACTCCCTACCACCATCCAGGGCTCTTATCTCTGGGGGAGAGAGACCAGAGCCATTTTCTAGTCCCTGTGGTCCAGAACCAACCTTTTTCCCAAGCCTGTGTGATGCCACTCACGCCACTAGATGGCGGCAGCTGTCACTTGCAGGTTCAGAAAGAAGGGTGTGGGAGAGCCAGGGGCCTGCCTGCTTTAAGAAAACTAGGCCAAAGCCGGCTTGTTACATCACTTCTAATGGAAGCAGCCAGTTCAGTCTGGATTTTTCTTTATTGCAGGCGACAATGCACGGAAACTTCCGGGCTTCTGCGCATTTCAACGCTAATTGTTCAGCCTAAAATCCGTCTTTAACTCACAGGAACTGGTCTTGGAGGCCCTGCCACATCTTCCCTGAGTATAGGCCTTTTTTCCCAAGGCCTCTTACCTGCTCTTTCCAGCTGCCCCATGCTAGTGCCTCATCCTCAGCCACACTTAAAGTGCATTTCTTACCCTGCCTTTAAATCTCAATTTAGTTCATCAAGCACTCATTGATGTCTACTTGTGTGCAAGGGCCTATACCAGGGGCCTTAGTGAGGTAAGTGAGATCCAGGCCTTGCCCTCAAGGAAAAGAAGGGGGCTGCAGACTGCCCGAGTTCAAATCCACCTCTGCCCCTCACTTGCTACATGTATGATTTTGAACAAGTCATTTGAATTTTCTCTTCTTCACTTTCCTTAATTTTAAAATGGGATTAATAATAGGCTTGTTCTGTTTATTAACCAGTTCTGTGCTTAGAATGGGGTCTGGCACTTCATGAGAAATAATTACTTATTAAACACCTACTAGGTGTATGTACATTATTTGATTTGATGCCCTTATCAGTGGCTCAGAAAAGTTAAACAATTTGTCCAAGGTTGCACAGTGAAACAGAAGCAATGGCAGAATTTGAACCTGGTTATATCTGACTCCAGGAGCCCTGCCTTCAGCTGTCCTTACAGAGAGAAAATGAGCAGCCAAAAGCAGGGTACCAAGGGACCAGCAAACCTACAGACTATGCTGTCAGTCCCAGGGTGGCTGCAAATCGGCCCTCCTAAACCATGCCATTTGGTCTCAATGATCTTGTCCTGGATTTAGCTATCGTGCTAACTGGAGCTTTATGATCTGGGGCAAGATCCATCCTTGGCCCTCAATTTACTCACCTATAAAATGAGGCAGCTTGATAGATCAGTATTTTCCACACATGTCTAGTTGTCAAAGTCACCTGGGGTCTTTCTTAAAAGTATGGATTTTGAGACCTCACATCAGCTCTGCTAAAATAGAAGCTCCAGGAGAAGGATCTGGAGATCTATTTTTAACTAGTGATTCAGATGACTCTTGGGACCAGGAAAGTCAGAAGAGCATCCTAGGTCCAGATGATCTCAGCAGCTCTCCCAGCTCTATCCCTACTGATCCTGCTATCATTCAGTAGGGCTCTTGATCCACCTCCCTACAGACTTGTCATGAATACTACAGACCCTCTCCCCGTGCCTTCAGATCTGATACACACCCCCAGCACTGTCCTACCCCACATGGATTTAATAGCTTCTTCCTTCTTGTAAGGCACTTAGGTTCCCAAGGGAGCTGAAGCTGTTTAAATAATGAATGGAATTTACAGTAACATTTGGAATTCACTTGAGCAATAGAAACACGGTTGCAGTAAAGTCTCCTTAAAAATCATTTTTTCATTGGATAAGAAGGAAGATAAAGTAGCTTCTCTCTTGACTTTCCCAATATGCAAATCAGAATATTTTGACAAGACTTGATTATAAATTTCCACAATATCCATCTGGAAGGTGTAATTTTCACTGTCAGAACAGCAGTGCCTGCTACCCCAGTCTGATAGACCCAGGAGCCACAGGTCAGACCACATTTCAGGCCAAGGACAGGGTTACTGGCCCTCGTGTCCTGGTGGGATGCCTTATGGGAAAAAATAGGGAAGAAGACCCAAGGCATAAAGCCAACCCCAGCCCCATCCTACCAGCTCTTACTATAAATCCTTTCAATCCTTGTTCTTCCTGTTTGCAGAGTCATCAAACGGCACAATTGAGCAATATTGGCTGCCTGTTTTTTTTTTCTGCTACAGTCCTCGTCTCAGTCCTTGAAAACCACTGACCTCACTTACCTGAAACTGACCTGAAATTCTTACTGTTAGGCTATGTCCTTGGGGTAAAGGAATGTTTTCTGAAAGAGTGAGTACCCTGGGCTGGATTCTGGAAGACTAGTGTGTCAATCAGCTATCACCATAATAATGCCACATAACAAACAACTCAGCTCACTGAGTACTGACTCAGTGGCTGACAACATTAATTTACCCTCACTCAGACATGTATGAGTTGGTTGGGGCAGTTCTGCTGATCTCACCCAGGCCTAGCTGGTTTGGCTCTGGCCTTGGGTTTTGTTCAGGCCTGCTCCAGGTATACCTCAATTCTTCTAGGACCAGCAGGCTAGCCAGGGCTTGTTTCTCTTACGGTGATGGTAGAAACCCAAAAGGGCAAGTCCACAGCCCAGGCTCATTTTAAGCTGCTGCTGATCTCACCATCTGTTTACATCGTGCTGACCAGAGCAAAGGGCAAAGACATACATTCTGCCCAACATGAGGTCAAAGCAAGTCACAGAACACAGGACGGGGCTGGGAAGGTTAAAATGGAAAGCAGGTTAAGCACATGGGGGCCACTCCCTGCAGGTGGCATGACAAAGGAGAGAGGCCCTGGAAAAGCTAGAGCCAGGCTTCATGGGGAATTTACTCAAGGAATAGAAACATGATTACAGTAATGTCCCAATGAGGAGGGGGCTGGGAGGGAAGGAGAAAGTATAAATCAGAGAGAAAGATCCATATCCCCAAATACATAGCACAGCATGCCTGGACCCCAACTTTCTCAACAGCCCTTCTCCCTGTCTCCCAGTAAGAAAACCCGCATGAGATGTGCCTGACCTCTTCTTTGTCACAGCTGTTTGTTTGCATTAAACAAATCACAGTTTTATAAATGATCACAGAGAGAAGGGACACTGGATGCTCATCTTGTCCTACCCCCTCAGCTTCCAGAGAGGAAAAGGGGCTTATGGAAGGTCATTAGGCAAGTAAGAGGCAGAACAAGGAGCACTATCATGGCTTAAGCAATTTTCCCACCTGCAAATCCCCAACAGTCAGGTAACCAAGATTTCATTCATTTGACAAACATTTGTTTAGCAACTACTCTGTGCTGGGCATGTTCTAGGTGTTGAGGATAAAGAAGGGAACGAAAAGCTTCTCACGAAGATTCCTTCTACTGGGGAAAAAGACAGATGATAGATAAACAAGTCAGTCCATTGTATGGCCATAAATGCAATGAGAAAAAAATATGCAGAGTAAGAGGGATTGTTAGGGCCCAAGCTGGGGTTGTGGGGAGAAGACGTTAGTGTCATATATTGGGTGATCAAAGAAGGTCTCAGAGAAGATGACATTTGAACAGGGAGTTTAAAGAAGTGAGGGAAGAAGCCATGAAGATATTCTTCTCGGCAGAAGGAAACTCAAGTGTAAAGGCCCTGAGTTAGGAACAAGCTTGACCTGGAGTGGGGTAAGCGAGGGGGAAGTAGAGGTAGAAAAGGTCAGCAAGACAGCAGGGATAGGACTAGATCATGGAGAGCCTGGGGCCATGAAAGGCCTTAGGGGTTTAATTCAAATGAGATGGAGAATATTGGAGGACTTTGAGACAAGGAGACATATGAATGGACTTTGGTTTTAAAAGATCCTTTTGGGGGCCGGCCCATGGCTCACTCGGGGGAGTGCGGTGCTGATAACACCAAGGCCCCGGGTTTGGATCCCATATAGGGATGGCCGGTTAGCTCACTGGCTGAGTGTGGTGCTGACAACACCAAGCCAAGGGTTAAGATCCCCTTACCGGTCATCTTTTTAAAAAAAATAAAAATAAAAAAAATAATAATAAAAGATCCTTTTGACTACCATATTGAAAGCAGATTTTAGGTGCTAAGAATTTGGAAGCTGATAGCCTGGTTAGATGGCAATTGCAGTAATACAAGTCAGTGATGGTAGTGATGGCTGGGCCGTAGGGGTTGGCACTCCAGATGGTCAGAAAGGGTTAGATTTGGAATCCATTTGGGCAGTAAATGGAGAGGATTCCCTGATGAATTAGAGTAATGGGGTGTTAGAAATTAGGGTCATGAAGGACTCCAAGATTTTTATCCAGAGCAACTGGAAAGATGTAGCGGCTGAGTTGGAGAAAGTTGCAGAAGGAGCAGTGGGGGAGGGGCAAATCAGAATGTATGGGTAAGAGGCAGTTGCCTCCCCCACTTTCTGATTGCCTATGACCAGCCTTACACAGCCCCTCTCCCCAAGCCCAGGGCAGGTTTAAGGGTTTCTTTAGCCAAATGCAGCTGCAGCAGTGCTTTCCTCTGATAGATGTAGTACTTTCCAATAAATGCTTGGTCATAGGTCGGGATCTCAAGGAAGCAGGCTCTGAGATGAAGTTTAGCAGGCAGGAGGTTTATTAGGTAGTTGATCTTAGGAACAACACCCACGGAAGGAAGGGGAAGAAGCAGATTCGTTGAGCTGTGATGCACTGTCAAGGGAAGTATGGGGAGTTCTGAAGATGAGGTGGTCCTAGTTAGGCAAAGAGGTGGGGAGAAGGTGTTGCTGGTCACCAGGGAAGGACAAGACCTGGGGCAAAGCCAGCCCATCATCTGAGGCAATAGGCTGACGACTGAGATCTGTACTCCTGAGACGTTGCTAGCATTTGGGAAATATGTCCTTCCTTCCTGGAAGGGGATCTGGGTGGTGCAGCACAATGCCCACCACATCCCTTCATGCCAGATACAAGGAATCAGTCTGGTTTCTTCACACCTAGTTCTACTCCTGTGCTAACAATTTGTGGCTGGTCAGCAAATGGCAAACCCACCTGAGTTAATGATGGAAATAAACACAAAAGGAATTCCTGGAGGAAGGTGCCACCATAACGCCACAGGCTGTGACAGGGTGAACCCAACCCTGCTAACTTCAAGCCACACAACTCACTCTCACCTTTGGAATCTTGGTTTAAAATATCAGTCTTCAATATACAAAAAGTTGAGAAGATTGGGTAAAAATAGTGAAACAGAGACAATCTCCACATTCTCCTGCTTACCTTAAACTTCTAGAAAAACAGTAAAAGAAAAAACAAAAGTAATAATAATAATAAACATTGATGATAACATAACAATATAAATAAAATATATTTTAAATAACTAATATAAGTAAGAATTAGACATAATAATAAAAATCCATAACAGCGATAGAAAAAAGAAAGATTACTCCCAGTGGACCAAAAATTGTTAGGAATCTCTGAAAGGAGAAAGGCAGATGGAGCAGACCAAAGAAGGAAACCACATCCCAATAGCACAAAGGAAAGACCTGCTGCAAAAACTGAAGGAAACAGCTCTATGTGCACCAAAATTCAAGGCAGCAGGAGGGCCCAAGGATGATTGACAGGGTGACTGGTTGAAGTACTGAAGAACATTAACACCATGAAAGAAAAGTTCTAAGTTTATCAATTAGAAGAATTAAATTTAACATGAAGAACTAAACACCCATGGAAAGAATCAATAGAACAAATAGAAAAAGACTTTAGAAAAGCCTAATTAATATTCTCATAAGGATGTGTATTCTTCCAAGAATGCAAGGGAATGTAGCATACATGCAAAATAATCAACTAAAGGCCTTGGAAGTGAAAAATTTGAGTATTGAAATAAAAAAATCAAAAGTCAATTTTGTACCCCAAAATATGTATAATAAATTATCTTTTAAAAAATAAAATAAATTTAAAAATTAATATATGGGTTGAATATCAGAATAGGTAAAAACTAAAGAGAAATTTGCTAAACTGGAAGATTGAAACAAGCAATGACTTTTCCTAGAAGTAGAGCACAGAAGGAAACATGAATGGAAGGTAAGAAAAAGTAAAGGGAAAAAGAGAATGAATCCAATAGTATCAAATTTTATTTAATAGGAATTCTAGAAAGAGAGAATAGCAAGAAAGAAAGGAGAAGAAATACTCAGGTAAGAGGTGAGAAAAATATCCTTGAAAAAAAGATGAAAGAATCCAGATTAAAAGAGTCCATTAGCTTTTTAGAAAGAGAAATTTTTAAAAGGCCCACATTTAGGTATTGCGTGGACAAATTTATAAGGAAGAAAAGAAAATTTCTCCACTGGACAAAACCGATTCCTCCTGTATTAGTCAGCTTGGGCTGCCATAATAAAATACCACAAAGTGGGTGGCCCAAACAATAGAAATTTATATTCTCGCAGTTCTGGAGGCTGGAAGTCTGAGATCAGGGTATCAGCATGGTCAGGTTCTGATGAAGACTCTGTTCCTGGCTTGTGGCCACCTTTTCACTGTATCCTCACATGGCAGAGAGAGAGAAAGAGAGTGCTCTGGTGTCTCTTCTTCTAAGGGTACTAATCCCATTATGAGGACCCCACCCTCATGACCTCATCTAAACCTAATTATCTCCATCTCCAAATACCATCCCGTGGGGGTTAGGGCTTCAACATATCAATTTGGCAGGAACACAACTCAATCCATAGCACCTGGCAAAGCCATGAGAATCAAATAACATCAGAATTCTTACTGGTATCATTGAATGCAACAGGCAACAGAACAATTATAATATCAGAGTTATGAGAGAATTTATTTTAAACCTAGAATTTGATGCCCCATAAACTATCTTTGAAGTAAGAGGGGGAAATAAAGTTATTTTCAAACATGCAAAAAAGAATTCTTAGCCAGGATGGAACCGTATAAAATTTTAAAAAGGAGCCAAAGAGGAAAATGTGAATAGTAGAAGCCATGGTAAGCAAAGAAGCCCAGAGAAATTAAGAAATCTTACTAGTTTAAACACATATTGATATAAAAACAAAATCATTAATATTTTTTTAACTAAAATCCTAAATTATCCTAACATGGTAAATATTCATATGGAGAGAAGAAAGATTAATAGGAGAAAGCAAGCCTTAAAAGAAGTAAAAGGTTTTAGTATTTTTCACTGGGAGAATCCAGAAAGTGGTTGACTCTAGATATCAGTATTTCTCTTAAAAATGCATCAATGCATCAATCTATTACAACAGGTTGGAAGTATAAAACTAGGATGCATACCTTCAAACCATTAGAGAAGAAAAAGCAAAATGAAAAAACATTCAATAAATCCGACAAAGATAGGAAAGTTAAGGGGGTGGGGGGAGACAAGAACTTATGATAAATAAAAAGCACACACACACAAAAAAGTGACAGGAGTAAGTCCAAGCATATCAATAATCTCAATAGGTACGAGTGGTTTAAAATCCCTACTGAATGACCGAAACTCTTAAATTAGGTTTAAAAACTAAAATCCAGACACATGCAGCTTGTAAGATGCACCTAAAGCAAATTGACACAGGAAGGTTAAAAATAAAAGAATGGAAATAGCTATGTCATGCAAATTCTAATAAAAAAAAGTAGGCTGAGTTGTAATAATATCAAACAAAATGGAACTAAGAGCAAAGAACACTAAAAGGGACTGGGTGAAGGAGTATTCCATATTGATGAAATATAAGCTCTACAGAGCAGATATCTCAGCAATGAACTTTTATGTGCCCAATAACATAGCTTCAGTACATAAAGCAAAAACTGAAAGATATTCAAGGATAAAGTGAAAATCTACAATCATGGTAACAGACCTTGTAACTCACTTCTCAGAAATCACCAGATCAAGTAGCTGTAGGCCAAGTACAGATAGAGAAGACCTGAATAATGTATATATTATAATTAAGAGTGTGATCTAATAGATATAAATGTTAACAAAAAGAGACTGTTCATTATTTTCAGACATACATGGAATATTCAAAAAAAGCTATTTGTGTATTAGGCCAGAAAGGAAATCTCAACAAATCCTGTAAGAAAGAAATCAGACAGATTACCTTCTAGGACAATAATTAATAACAAAGAAATGGCCAAAAAAAGTCTGAAACAAAGTTCTTAGAAAAGAGGTAATAATTGAAAACAAAGTAAGTAAGCTTTTTAATTGAAGAATTTAGAAAGAGAAACAAAATAAGCTCAAAATTAGAGAAACATACTAATAAATATAAAATACAAAAATTAATTAACTAGAAAACAAAAAAATCAATAGTGGAGATCAATAAAACTAAAAGCTGGTTCTTTGAAAATATCAATAAACTAGAATAGCCTATGGCAAGACTGAGGGTGGGGAAGAGTGACAAAAACAAACAATATTAAGACTGAGAAAAGAGACTTAGACAAAGCATGTTTTAAATTAAAGAGAAAGAATGTGCTAATTTATACAAAAACATTTGAAAATCTAGAGGCACTGGATAATTTTCTGGGAAACAATAAATCACAAAAATCGGCTTAAGAAGAAAATCATGCAAGACTAATAATCATACAAGAAATTGAAATAGTAATCAAAGATCTACTGCCCCATAAAGTGCATCAGGGTGAGAAAGTTTGTGATCAAGTTCTACCAA
Source organism: Cynocephalus volans (assembly GCF_027409185.1). NCBI lineage: Eukaryota > Metazoa > Chordata > Mammalia > Dermoptera > Cynocephalidae > Cynocephalus > Cynocephalus volans. The sequence goes on along the minus strand of NC_084469.1, from coordinate 75,622,579 downwards.
ATATCCAAGAAATCCATAATTCCATGCAATATACTATGCCAGGACACAGAAGAAGACAGACACTACCCAACTCATTTTATGTGGCTAGCGTAACTCAATACCAAAACTGGACAAGGAAAACACAGATAAGAGAAAAAAAATAAGCCACTATCATTTATAAGCAAACAGACGACAGTCCTCTAGAAATATAAAGTATTAGAAAATGAAACTAGTAATAGGAGCAGAAACGTAAGAATGGTTCAACATTAGAAAACCATCCATGTTTCTTGACAGAGTGAAATCATCTCAATAGATGATCTCAAATTTCATTAAATGTAATACCCATTTGTGATTAAAACAAATGACTTGATAATGTTTTTCTACCAGAGACCCACAGCACACGTCATTGGTAATGGTAAAACATCAGAAATAATCCCGTTAAAATCAAGATCAAAGCAAAGATGCTCATAATGACAACTACTTTTCAATATTGTACTGAAGACTTGCTCACAAAGAAAAACAAGAGAAGGAAGAAATTTACACTGAAAAGAAAGAGACAAAACTGCTAGTATTCGCAGTTAGTATAACCATCTACCTAAAAAATCCGCAAGAACCAAAAGGAATCAAATATGAGTTTATCAAGGTGGCCAGATATAAAATCAACACACAAAATTAATAATTTTCATATAAAACAGCAATAACTATTTAGAATATATATTTTTATAGTTCTATCCACAAAAGGAAAAAAAAAACCTGAAAAATACTTGAGACAAATGTCATAAGAAATGTCAGCAGAAGAAATATATAAAGCTTTAAGATGTGAAAGAAACCCTGAATAAAGATTGCGATATTGGTAGGTGGAGTAGAACTTAAATACCTGTCGTTTAAAGTTTCATTTCTTTTATGATAGGACCAGGCTCGGAGAGCAAAGGCCAAAACCAAAAACCTGCCTTTTGAACCAAGTGCACAGGGCTTTGCAGATTTAGTACTTCATTAGCAACTGGGGAATTTGAGAAATTTCAGGAAGTAAAAGAGAGAATGTATCAGGAGCAGAGGGGAGCAGAAAGAAAGGCTGAGGGACATGGAAAATAAAATTTACAGGATTTATAAAGTTTCTCATTGCTGGCCCTGACCGAGGTAAGACCCAGGTGTGGGAGATGGGAGGTCTGTCTGCCTACACATGCCTCAAAAATATATGGCGGCCAAACAGATGGCACAGCACACTTTAAAATCACTTTTAACACAGTAACTTTTTTTGCCTGCTTGCTCTTTATTCCTTTAGTCAAAAGTCCCACCAGCTGTCACCGTATTGAGGAAAATGTCAGGGGCTTGTGGTTGCTGTGCCTCTCTTCAGCTCAGTGAGAGAGAGGGACCCGGAACATCAGTCAGCCATGCTCCCAGCTGCAGAAATGGTGAACCCACCATGGAGGTCCATAACCATTCCTTCTCCCATACCACATCCCTCTATGGACTAAGCAAATATACTTTCCAAAGAACTTTCCCTCCTAATTCCTTGTCTCCTCCTGGACACCCCTGTGAGATCAGTATTATTCCCATTTCATAGAGAGAGCAAAGGGAAGTCTGGCTTCTGGCCCTGCAATCCACCATCTGTGTGATCTTGGAAAAGTCCCTGTCTTCCTCTGGGCCTTGGCACACAGGCACAGTGAAATTGGCCAAATGTCCTCCAAAGTCCCTTCCAGCTCTAAGGCTCAGGACCATGGCGTAAGATCAGTTGAACGGATCCTTCTCTCTGAATGGCAGCTCCAGCTGATGTTTGCCTGGCTCCTCTTCCTCTCCTGGGAGAATGCACTTAAACACCATGATATCAGAACCTGGGAACTACAAGAAGCTACCAAACTCATTTCCTTAGCCTTTTTTTTTTTTTTTTCCCCAAAACCAATCAGTAACTCCTTTAAATGGCAGCCAAATAAGCCAAACAGGGCCTTTGGTTTCTTGTTGAATCAAAAAACAGCAACAACAAAAAAACTTGATGAGTAATTTGCTGAAACTAATCCCCCCAACCTTTTAAAATCACACATTTAAACCGATTTAGAGAACTTTAAAGATGCATTTAAATTTTCTTTCCTCCTTCTTTAACTGTATAAGTGTTTTCACTCACAGTAATCTTCTCTTGGAGTCATACACTTGACTTCTTTAATAAATCTTTCTCCACATTTGAAATCATCCATTAGCAATAAGAAGCTTGACGCTCCATTACCCACAATAAATTTCACTGTCATTAAATCGCCACATGCCATATGGAAGAAAGGGGACACCAGGATGGCCTCCCTGAGTCAGGGCAAGGTCAGAGCCTAGCCCTAGCCGCTGGCTCCAAACCTGCCTCTCAGCTCCTTATTCCAGTCCTGAGTCTCCTACAAGTCAAGGAATCCATCCAGCCTACCATGGAGGCTGACCCAGAGAGACAAAGCCAGGTGGGTCCATTTGCATCTACTCCAAGGTTCATCTTTCTCATTATAGTGGGTTTGGGGCTGGGGTCCAGGAAGTAGCAGCCTGTGGCTAGTACCCATCTTTGAGACATGGTGTGGACCAAGGCAAACACAACAGAGACCAGGCCTGCCCTTGGTCCTGACATAAAATCTCAGCATCCCAGGTGGCCTTGACAAAGAGACCAGTCCTCTCGCACGTCACGTACATACATGGTACAGCTGATAAAGAAAAGTCAAATCTGTTTACCACTTTCCTCCAGCTGCTGCATTCTCAGGGGACACTGAAGCTCAGCTCACAAGCCGATAACATCTCTGCTCACCACCAATGGGCGGCTCCAGCATGGAGAAGAACAGATCGTTGACTGGAAGGACCTCAGAATCAGAGGCCATTGATTCCTGGAGTTCTCAAGCTCTGCTGTCTTGCATGACCGCAGAGCTTGTTAAACACACTCATGCCCAGCCCCACCCACCACACTCTGGGAAATTCTAACTCAGAAGGTCTGGGTGGGCCTGAGCACCTGAATCCTTAAGGAACACCAAGTAATGTTGATGTATTGAGAAGTTCAAAAGCCAGTGATCTGGCTTCCAGGTTCTCAGTGCTGGCTGTACAATATAATAACCTGGGAAGCTTAGAAAGTACCAATTCCTTGGCCTAACCCCACACCAATAAAATCAGAATTTCTTGCTGTAGGCCCCAAGCACTGGAATTATTTAAAAGCTCCCCAGGTAATAACAATGGGTGGTCAGGATTGAAAACGACCGATCTGGGCATTTTACAGAAGGGAAACTAAGACCCAGAGATGGTTAGCACTTGCCCTAAGTCACACAGCAAGTGAAAGAGAAAGAGAGCTGGATAGAACCCAGGTTTCCATCAGTCTAATGTGAGCTCTCTGCATGCCAAGATACCTGTGGGTAAGGAACAAGTTCAGCTCAGGATGGCCAGTGGCACCCAAGGAAGAGCACTATGCCCTGGAAATAACTTGTCACCTGTCAAGAGATTGAGCACCTAGGTTGTGTCAATGCTGCTCATCTGGGGACCACACTTTAAGTAGCAAGAGTCCAGATCCCTTTTATTTTACCTCCTCTTCCTTTGAATCCCGTCATGTGACAACCCCCAGTTTTCCAGTCTACTCACAGAATGAAGTTATGGAAATTAACACAGTTTGTCATCCTTACCTTATTGAGTGATCCTAAGCATTGCAAATGAATGGGGGCTTGGGTAAATCTGTCTCCTGCCCAGACTATGTGTTCTGAGGGCAGTTCTGAGTGCTCTTCTCTTATATCCCTTGGTTTGGGGACAGACAGACAAGATGAGGAGCTTGCTCAAGACTCTGTGTGACCTTGGGCAAGTCACTTCCATCAGCAGTCTCATCTGTAAAACTGGGATGCTAACGCCGACCTCCTAGGGTGTCACTCAGATTAAATGAGACATTAGAAGGAAAGGCCCCAGGGCAGAAGAAATGCCCACACAACGTCCATACAGAGATGGCACAAGCAAAGCAGACACTGAACTCAGACCGCCTAGGTCCAATCCAAGTCATATCACTTCTAGAACTTGAGCAACTTACTCAAACTTTCTGGCCTCGATTTCCTCTTCTGTATGATAACAGCACGTGCCACAAAGGGTTGCTGTGAGGTTTAAATTAGAAAGTGCATTTAAAGTAAGCACTCCATAAACATTAGCTATTATTACTGCTGCTATTGGTGTTATTATTGGTACTGCTGACCCCTGACCTCCTTCACAACCAGCACAGCAAATGTTACGAGTCTTATCCCCAGTGATGGGGGCCTTGAACTTAACTTTCCTTGAACTGAAAAGGCATGCACTCCCATGGATGAGAATTACGAAGTGTGGCCATGAGCAAGAGCACCCAGAACATTCCATTGCAGTCACTGTCTCACCCTCTAACCAAGACCCAAGAGGCCAGGGTCAGGCCTTTATCATCTGTGCATATCTTTTGAATCCTGGGAAACACTAGGCTCTCAATATCACTCACTGAAAAAAATGAATGAATGAGCAAATAAATTCCTCCTTGAAAAACTTTTTAAAATTTAATAATCCTAAGAATTTTATTACTTTTTCTTAGATTGAGCCATGAGGTTCCTAAGGAGAAGGAAAACAGGGGTCCCACTAACAAACAGCAGGAGTCTAATCATCTCAGGACAGCTAGCCCTGTCCAGACTGGGGTTCTTTGGGTAGGGAACAGGGCCCACAGGATTGAGGTTTCAGGTCACAAACTTGTCTAACTCCACATCTGGATCAAAAAACTTTCTCCAGAGTTTTAAAAAGTAGGGTATGGAAACTGTAGAGGGGGTTCCTAGAAGGAAAGTCAGGAAGAAACCTAGAAGGGTTGATCCCAGACTAAGGTCCGATCCCCGAACTGAATCAGGAGGCTTGAGGCCCCAGAACATCTGGTTAGAGCTTCTGAGGCAGAAGTGAATCCTACCATTTGACTTTGTCGGTCCTTTACTGTCACATAAAGTCTTGAATTTCCACTGGACTTCAGTTTAATACTTTGATATAGTGGTTCCTTTACCCCAGCAGTGGTGCTGAGTTCCAATCTATTTATTTCCCCAAAATGGGCAACATAAGCTACCTTTGGACCATTTTAGATGTTCCCAACACCCACACAGTTGAGGAAAAGAAGCCTTTCACTGTCAGGAATATTGATGGATTGGAATGCAATCACTTTTGGAATGATTTGGGAGTGCACTGTGTTGCAAATGAACAGAAACTTGTGACTCTCAGATGAATCTATCTTCATAAAAAAATTTTTGTTTACCTCTTTGTCTCCTTCTTTAGAAGAACAGAAGGTCACAGGACTTCACATATACCCATAAAAGCCAAAGGCTGGCAGGTAATAAAAAAAAATGTTGTAAACTGGGCCTTCTATGCCACTGTTCACTGAGCATTAGGCAGAAACAAAATGAATGGATTCAAGAAAAGTTTATTTTATTTATTTTTTAATTTTATTTTATTTTGTCAATATACAATGTGGTTGATCACTGTGGCCCATCACCGAAACCTCCCTCCCTCCTCCCTCTCTCCCCTCCCTCCCAACAACCTCATATCTGTTCACTTGTCGTACCAACTTCAAGAAATTGTAATTGTTGTGTTTTCTTCCCTCCCCCTCCCCTCTGGGTTGTTTGTGTATTTAATTTATTTTTAGCACCCACCAATAAGTGAGAACATGTGGTATTTCTCTTTCTGTGCCTGACTTGTTTCACTTAATATAATTCTCTCTAGGCCCATCCATATTGCTGCAAATGGGAGTATTTCATTCTTTTTTATAGCTGAGTAGTATTCCATTGTGTAGATGTACCACATTTTCCGTATCCACTCATCTGATGATGGACATTTGGGTTGCTTCCAACTCTTAGCTATTGTAAAGAGTGCTGCAATGAACATTGGGGAACAGGTATACCTTCAACTTGATGATTTCCATTCCTCTGGGTATATTCCCAGCAGTGGGATAGCTGGGTCATATTGTAGATCTATCTGCAATTGTTTGAGGAACCTCCATACCATTTTCCATAGAGGCTGCACCATTTTGCAGTCCCACCAACAGCGTATGAGAGTTCCTTTTTCTCCGCAACCTCGCCAGCATTTATTGTTCACGGTCTTTTGTATATTAGCCATCCTAACTGGGGTGAGATGGTATCTGTGTGTGGTTTTGATTTGCATTTCCCGAATGCTGAGTAATGTTGAGCATTTTTTCATATGTCTGTTGGCCATTCATATATCTTCCTTTGAGAAATGCCTATTTAGCTCTTTTGCCCATTTTTTAATTGGGTTACTTGTTTTTTGTTGTAAAGTTGTTTGAGTTCCTTGTATATTCTGGATATTAATCCTTTGTCAGATGTATATTTTGCAAATATTTTCTCCCACTCTGTTGGTTGTCTTTTAACTCTGTTAATTGTTTCTTTTGCTGTGCAGAAGCTCTTTAGTTTGATATAATCCCATTTGTTTTTCCTTTGATTGCCCGTGCTTTTGGGGTCGTATTCATGAAGTCTGTGTCCAGTCCTATTTCCTGAAGTGTTTCTCCTATGTTTTCCTTAAGAAGTTTTATTGTTCCAGGGTGTATATTTAATTCTTTAATCCATTTTGAGTTCATTTTAGTATATAGTGAGAGGTACGGATCTAGTTTCATTCTCCTGCATATTGATATCCAGTTATCCCAGCACCATTTGCTGAAGAGGCAGTCTCTTCTCCAGTGTATAGGCTTGGTGCCTTTGTCAAAGATCAGATGGCTGTAGGTGTGTGGGTTGATTTCTGGATTCTCCATTGTATTCCATTGATCAGTGTGTCTGTTTTTATGCCAGTACCATGCTGTTTTGGTTATTATAGCTTTGTAGTTTAGTTGAAAGTCAGGTAGTTTTATGCCTCCAGCTTTACTTATTTTGCTCAGAATTGCCTTGGCTATGCATGGTCTTTTGTTATTCCATATAAATGTATGGATAGTTTTTCATTTCTGAGAAAAATGTCATTGGAATTTTGATGGGGATTGCATTGAATTTGTATATCACTTTGGGTAGTATGGACATTTCACAATGTTGATTCTTCCAATCCAAGAGCATGGGATATCTTTCCATCTTCTTGTATCCTCTCTAATTTCTCTCAGCAGTGGTTTGTAGTTCTCATTATAGAGATTTTTCACCTCCTTGGTTAACTCAATTCCTAAGTATTTTATTTTTTTGGTGGCTATTGTAAATGGGCAAGCTTTCTTGATTTCTCTTCCTGCATGTTCCCTATTGGAGAATATAAATGCTACTGATTTTTGTGTGTTGATTTTGTATCCTGCTACTGTGCTGAAATCATTTATCAATTCCAAGAGTTTTTTTGTAGAGGTTTTAGGCTGTTCGATATATGTCATCTGCAAACAGGGACAGTCTGACTTCATCTTTTCCAATCTGGATGCCCAGATTTCCTTCTCTTCTGTGATTGCTCTGGCTAGTACTTCCAACACTTTGTTGAATAGGAGTGGTGAGAGAGGGCATCCTTGTCTAGTTCCTCTTCTTAAAGGAAAAGCTTTCAGCTTTTCCTCATTCAGGATGATATTGGCAGTGTGT